>NC_071502.1:91480947-92680947 GCF_028408465.1 Anastrepha ludens | reverse complement strand
ATAACCTCCATACATCATAAGTAGAGAGTCTGGACGCAAGTTTCTTTTCTTTTCTCACGGCTCCACCCTCGTTGAAGTGCAAATGCGGTCCCGAGATGGAAGTCAGCCGAAGAAGGGAGGTCCGTTTTAGTGGAAGCATGCCCCGCATATCACTGGCGCGATGGCATCAATCGAATGTTTCTGACATTTAACAAACAAACAAAAAATTTAGATTAATCTCAAACTCGTGAATAGTTGCTACCCAAAGGTTACTTTAGCGAAGTTGGAAGTTAGGCCTCTTCGCTTCGAAAACATATTGCAGTAATCCGAAAACCTAAATGGGAGCGAGTTTCTGACAAAAAAGACATCTCAGTTAAGCTGCTCATCTCCCATTTTCAAGCCATTCGTATCAGTTTCTCTGGACTCTATTGCCAAATGTTCCATCCCATTCAGTCCTTCTTTGATGTTGTGACGATGGGGAGGGATGCTTTAAATCAGTGTTTCTGTAATAAAATCTATACACATTAAGGTGTATCACTCCCCAACGATATTTTTTGATGTTGATTTAGAAAAACGAAAAAAAAAATAAATCCACAGTTTTCTCGGTAGATGGCTATAGTGATCGATATCTCGTAAAATATTTATCAAGCAATTTAAGGTGTATGCTGGTTGTGAAGGTGACATTTCGCACTAAAAATTATTCTGACTTACGGGTGTTAACCATCGAAGTCAATAAAGAGAAAATTAGGCATATTTTACAGTTTTTCTTTGACAAATGCGAAAACGCAATCCAGGCTGCTGAAATTGTGAATGGTGTTTATGGTGCCGATACTGCACTACTGACGGAACATTAGAGCTTCTTCTCAGAACTTACTTTCCTGACTGTAGGCTTAACGCAACCTGTGACACTGATCAAGAAATGCCAGCGCACACTCTGTTCAGGTCAAAAAATCTTACTATCTACAGAATAGTAAACTACAAAGACGTAGAGTGGGCAATCAACTCTTTCAAACCCTGCAAATCACCAGGACAAGATGGTATTTTCCAGCCCTGCTCTGCAAGGGCACTGTGAAATTAAAACAAATTCTGGTACAAATATTCAGATCAAGTCTTAGTTTGGGTTATGTCCCTAAGATTTGGCGGGAAGTCAAGATATTATTCCTACCAAAGGGAGGCAATAAGCATCAAAAAGCTACTGGGCTGTTACCTACGAGAGGAGGTTATCTCGATAACCCCGCTACATGAACTGCAATTTGCACATTAATAAGGGAAAACAGTTTCAGCCTTCACACAATTGTTCGCGATATAGAAATGGCCCTGACCTAAAGGAAACAGCCCTTTGTGCTTTTATGGACATTGAGGGTGCATTTGATAACGTGAACTTTCAAGCAATATAACTGGCACTTTCCAAAAGGGGAGCTGATCCAGCAATTGTTAAATGCGTAAGCAACACGCTAAACCAAAGGATAAACACAGCCTCTCTGGGGCAAGTTACCGCCGCGAAAGGATGTCCACAAGGAGGGCTACTATCGCCATTGCTCTGGTCTATCCAGGCTGACAATTTGGTACTAACCGTCAATAATAAAGGGTATAAAACTATAGGGTATACAGATGACATTTCCGTAATAATTAAAAGTAAGCAAAAAGGGCTATAAAGGACGGGATGCAGGACGCCTTAAATATAACCTGGGACCACTCCCATCAGAAAAGGATTATCAATCAACCCTTCCAAACCTACTATTATGTCATTCACCAGGAAATGTGTACTAAATATAGCCACCCTGGGAATAAAAGGAAGAGGAATCATCTTGGATAAAAAAGTGACTTGGGAGGCGTACCCCAACTCAGTAATAAAATGGCAATGAAAAGCCTTTTGACAACAAAACAAATCTTGGGTTCTGAACCCTAAAATGACCTTCTGAATCTACACCCAAAACGGCAAGACCTATTGTACTATATGGAGCTTTGGAATGGTGAGTTAAAACAAATCAAACTACTGCTATATCAAAACGGTGTAAACTACAAAGGCTGGTGTGCCTAAGCATAACAGGGGCCATGAGAAATACCCCAGTTGCTGGCATGGAAGCGCTTTTAAATGTGCCACCGCTACATTTAACAATACAAGAGGATAATAACTTCCTAGCAAGCACTCTCTTTTGATATGAAAGAAAAACCTAAACCAGGAGATCTTACTGGGCATCTCAATATCTTGAACAGGGTTCAACATGCAGTATGCATGACCAAGGCGAATGATCACACCGGAACCCGCACTCAGTTTTATAAAGAGATATGAGGTTATCTTCCCGTCTATGGAGGAGTCGAACACTAACCCAACGTGGCTAATTGATGACTCACAAAAATGGTATACAGATCGTTCCAAAACACTCCAAGGAGTAGGACCAGGAATAGTGGGGCCTAGAGCACACAAATCCCTAACACTAAGTACAGATATCACGATTATCCATGCGGAGCTCTTCGGCATACTGGTATTGGAGGAAATCATAACCAAAAGTCGGTTAGAGAAAGTAAATATTAAAATACTTTCGCACGGCCAAACGGTTCTCAAAGCCTTGAATAGCTTGACATTCAAGTCAAAAGTCCTAATAGAGTATAACAATGCACTCAACAAACTGGCCACTCATAGTCTGGTCTCACTGATTTGGGTACCAGGGCATGAGGGGCATGAGGGACACGAAGGAAACGAGAAGGCAGACTTTTATGCCAAAAACGGGGAAGAAGGGCTATTTATTGGACCAACTCCATTTTTTGGCTTTAACAAAAATAATATAAAACAGAAAACCAAAAAATCAAGGAATCCAAACTAAAACCAGGGAACATTGGAGCGGCACAAGCGGCCTTAATCACTCCAAAAAGTTTTTAAACTTCAGTGCCAACAGAGCAAAACCTGCTCTAACTCTAGATAAAAAGGGCCTCAGATTACTCTGTGGAGCACTTACAGGTCACTTTGCCTGTAATAAACACTTCAGTACAAGATCATCCAGGTTCTGCTCTGATGAGGAGTATATGTAACACTTAATCACCAACTACGAGGCATTAGGCCGCAGGAGACACAGCATCCTGAGCTCGTACCTGCTAGAGGAGGACGACCTACAATTGCTCCCTCTCCTGCTGGAGCTGGTTCGATTCCTCGGTATACTTGATAGTTATTCTTAAGTAATTAGGGGCGTACAATAAATCAATCTGGTCGCAGTGCATAAAGGTCTTAGCGTAATCCGTACAACCATTACCATTACCAGTGTTACCGTTCAGGCATTCTTGGTGTTAAAGAAAATGCCAATAATGTCGAAAGTGTCCATGAAATAGCAGAAATAATAGAAGTTGATTGGCACATTAGTAGTCGTAGCATTGCCTAGGAGATAAAGATCGACCATAAAACAGTTTCAAGCCAATTGCGTAAACATTTTTCGGAAAAAAAAATTTTCGCCAAACGGAAGTCTTATGATTCTGACCTCATTAATAAAGGGTGGTTAAGTTTCAAGGGCCGGTGTTGATTTTGAATAAAATACAATTTTTTTAGGAAATCATTATCATTTCTCTTTAATATAATAACCATATATTATAACTCATGTAGTATAACTCAATTATGTATAGAACAAAATATCGGCGGCCTCGGCTGCACACCTCCATTCGATGCACAGTGGTTCCGCCATAGGACATTGGATGAAAATAGTCATGTTGAAATTATGCAACAATATTTAGCTAAATGTTAGTTCATTAGTCATAGTAACTTAGAGTACAAAAGAAGTTTCAACTGCAGAAACGATTCACTTATAATTGTGCCTCCAAAGAAAGAGAATTTAAAAGTGATAGTTAGCGTGGTCTCCGCTCCGTACTTACGCAGTTCCGGGAAGTATTATTTTTCTAAGCATTACTGTGTTTATGACCTGTTGTACAATGGAAATTCAAGTTGAAGGTATGTACGACATGTTAAACGTTTTGTTATCTATGATGGTCCAACTTTTCGATGACGCTGAGGCATAATTGAGGTTCTATGCCGTTAATGTGCCGAATTATCTCATCCTTTAGCTCTTGAATTGTTGCTGGCTTATCGACGTAGACCTTTTCTTTCAAATGACCCCAAAGAAAGAAGTCCAATGATGTCGTTGACGTTTACGTGTGGTTCACATTCAACATGGCCCTTGAACTTTAACCACCCTTTACATTTTAAAACACTTTTATGCATACTTTTTGAGCTTTAAGCGCTTCTGTTATCTAATTTGTACTTTTTGGAGACACATTTTTTAAAAACTTATTTTCCTTATAAAAAACAGATTTTTACTCGTAAAAGCACTTCCGTGTCAGTCCAACTTACGTAAATCGTACTATTTTCGCGGAATATTGTGGTGGAGGATTTATAATTCGGGTGGAAAACCGCAACTTGTATCGGTGAGTTGCGCTAATATATGTACCTGCACATACATACATGCATGACTGATGACAGAAATGTTGTTCACTTTTGAAGCACACGAGAAAAATTTCTAGCTATTGACATTAACCTCAACTTATCCATTACGTGGCTATGTACGTGTATGTACTCGTATATCTGTTGGCGCAACGAAAATATTAGGTTGTAAATGTTGAAAATGCCGAAGGACTGGCATAGCTACAACCACAAACAGTGGGCATGCATGTTTTTTTCTCCCCACTGGCACCGCTTTTGTTTGGTTGCAGTTGAATAGTTGAATTGAAGTTGTAAAAATGATGAAGTTGAATATTTGAAGGGAGAATGAGCACAAAAAATTGCAAAGAAGGTATAGAAATAAATGAAGAGGCCAACAAAGGTAGTATGCGGTGGGAGAAAAAGTAGAAAGTGAATGTGACTTAAGAAATGGCAAACAAAAAAGAGAAAACCACTGGCTTGTAAGTGGAAAAAAATTACTTTGAAAATGTGAATGAAAATGATTGTAAAACTTTGCGTTCTTTTCTTTTTCTCAAACTAAATTTTTTCGCTCCGCTCACTACACAGAGGTCAGCAGTGAATGGGAAAGTTTCGCACCAGCACGGCAAAGAGGCAGTTTTCGGCGGTAATGCGCTTTATACGTGCGCAATTTCAGAAATTTCTCAACTTTCGCTCAACTACTGTGGCTGAGTGCTACTATTATTATTTTTTCTGTTTTTTTTTTTTTTCTTAATAAAAGGAGCTATGCCTGTGTATGCTTGTGCGCCTGTATATGTATGTGGTGGCTAGCGTACATTCGTAAATAAATAAAGTTAATAATACAACTTAAAAACAAATTGTGTGTGGGTCACCAAGAAAATTCAGTTACTTAAGCATAGCTGAGAGTGAAGTGAAGGCAGCTAGGCTTTTGGCCCAAGGCGAGAGCAGACAGCAATGCAGAAAACTCAGCTTTTGATGCTCACTTAAAGTGGCCGCATAAGTGGATTGTGAATTGTGCTATAACAACAAGTTTAGTTAGGCTGCCTTCTCTGTTATACTTTCTCTGCTCAAGTATTTATTTGTGTGTGCTCGTATGAACCTTTGAGTAGCTGCTGCTGCTGTGCTGTGTTTGCCTCTGCTTTATTCATTTGCTTTATGTGCCCGCAAATAACCAGCAGTTTTTTGACGAAATGCTTTTGTGCATTTGTGCTGGCAATGGCAGAAAGTTATTTATTATGAATTTAATTTAACAAATTGCAAGCGATAAGGCTTCAGAATGAGTTAGTAAAAAAATTGTAATGAATAGCTGAGAGTAGATGAACACAGAGCAAACAAAAAAAAATAAATTACGGCTTGGTTTATTGGCATAAATAAATGAATAAATCAACGAACAGAGGAAAAATTAAAATTTCACAAACAACAAAAACAAAAAAAAAACATTCAGTTAAGGTTTTATACCATTTGTGTAGAACTAAAGCCAAATGCCTTGGCAAATATTTTACCTTGAAGAATTGCAGTGCAGTTTTTTATGAGTAAATGACAGTGAATTCATAAAAAAAATTTTTACTACAAATTAGAGCACGTACCTGGACGTTTATTCGTATTTATGCCAAGGTCTGCCCCCACTGTTAGTACTTAAGAAGAAATTAAATATTCCAGCAGAAAAATGCAATAAATCAAAATTCTGGAAAAAGCACGTTATTGTATAGGGTTTTTCAGTAAGAGCGCTTCAACTTTTGAACTTTTTTGAATAAAACACAAACGGCTTGACTTTTTTAACTAATTTTTTTTTTTATTATCGAGTTTGAACATATACATTTAAGTATGAAATTCGATTTCTTTTGCATGACCACCGCGTGCTCGTTTTACGAAGTCCAATCATTGAACCCAATTTTCGACCACTCTTTTGCATAAATCGGCCGAAATTCCAGCAATTTCGCCTTCAATATTGGCTCTGAGCTCACAAATCGTCGCCGGCTTGTTACTGTAAACCAATGACTTCACATAACCCCAAAGAAAATAGTCTAGAGGCGTCAAGGCACACGAGCGCGGCGGCCATTCGACCGGTTCATTTCTGGAAATAATGCGCTCATCGAACTTACTCTTCAACAAATCAATTGTAGCGTGTGCTGTGTGGCTTGTGGCCCCGTCCTGTTGAAACCACATGTCGTCTAAGTCCATACCATTCAATTGCGGCCAAAAATAATCGTTTGTCATGTCGCGGTATCGATTTCCATTCACAGTAACGTGGCGATCGTTCTCGTCAACGAAAAAATATGGGCCAATTACGCCGCCGGCATGTAAACCGCACCAAACAGTGATTTTTTCGGGATGCAACGGTGCCTCATGAATCACGTGTGGATTACTTTCTGCCCAGTAACGCATATTTTGCTTTTTGACAAAGCCATTGAGCCAAAAGTGAGCTTCAACACTGAAGATAATTTTTTGGAAAATTTATAAATTTTCATAAAAAATTTTCATGATTACTTTCATAAAAAATTTGCACGATTTTCAATCGTTGCTCAAGTGTGTAGCGTTCCATGATGATGACTTTACTAATAAAGTTTACAAATGACAAGCGAAAAATAAAAAATATTGCGTCGTTCGCCCTCCCTATCGGAAAAAAGTTGAAGCGCACCTATTGAATAGCCCTATACTTGTACTGGGTATGAAATAAGTTTCCGTTCTTTCTTAGCCAAAGTTACGAATTACTTACACAATTAAATGAATATGTGAAGTATCAGTCCAAAAAGGTCGTACGTATTTTACCCATAATTTCACTTTTGTACGATTTTTGTATGCAAAAAATTATTCGCGGAATACAAAGGAACTACTTATATTTTCTTCGATATATTGTGCATTCAACAAGTGATTGTAATCGCGGATAGAAGCACGTGTTGTTAAAAAATAAGAGGCATATTTTGTATTTTTTTTATAAAAGTGGTAAAAATGCAACAACTGCTGCTGCAGAAATAAACACTGCTCACGGAGAGAATACCGTGAGTGTAAGGACTGCGCAAAAGTGGTTTTCAAAATTCCGAAGTGGTAACTGCGACGTGGAGGATGCCCCGCGCGCTGATCGTCCTGAAGTCATTAACTCCGACGCCTTGCTCGAACTCGTGAAAGCTGTGCCAAAGTTGACCGTCGATATGATAGCGCAGAGGTTAAATTCATCGCATGGAACAGTTCACAGGCACCTGGTTCAGTTGGGAAAGGTTTCAAAGCTGAGAAAATGGGTTCCGCATAGACTTTCTGCCAACCTTCAGCAGGGAGGAAATGTGTGTTCTCAGCTGCTGCAACGACTTGAAAATTAAAGTTTTTTGAACCGTATCGTTACTGGTGATGAAAAATGGGTCCTTTACAATAATCCTGTTCGCAAACGCCAATGGTTAGATAGAGATGACCCGTAGAGATGGCCTTCACCCCAAAAAGATTCTCCTGTCTATTTGGTGGGATATGGCCGGTGTTGTTTATTATGAACTGGAACCAAGCCTGACGATAACTGCTGATTATTATTCCCATCAGCTATCAAACCTGAATGTTTTACTTAGGTAAAACAGTCGACCGTCTTTAGTGAATGGACGCAAAGTTTTGTTTCATCACGACAACGCAAGACCGAGCTCGGTTGGGAGCTATTGCCGCATCCACCATACTCTCCGGATATTGCACCTTGTGATTATCACCTTTTCCGTGGACTTCAATCCCATATGAATAACAAGAACTACTCCTCAAAAGAAGCTATAAAAAGAGATATCGAAGCGTATTTTGGCTCCAAGGACAAACAATTTTTTGAGAAGGGAAATAAAAATTTGCGAAACGTTGGGAAGACATTGTAAATAATGAAGGAAAATATATTATTGATTAATAAAAACTTTAAATATCTTTTTTATTAATTTTAAAACCACGTTTAAAAAACGCACGAACTTATGGACTGACCTGTTATGTGGCGTTGGCAGCTACAACCTCACTCCATCTTTCAGCCAGCACACGGATTACTCTGACGAAACATTCGACTTCTTTTGACTTGATCCATTCTGGGGTTATACACAGTTAGAAGGCCGAAAAAAAAACCAATTTTCCAGAATTTTTCTGAGAATGCTTTTAAATTTATTGATCTAAAAATTCTACACATACTATGTTACCTTTTAAGACTAAGTATTAGTGAAAATATTGTATTTATTTGGAAAGGAGTTACAGCTGACCTCCGGGGGCTCCTCTCAAAAAAGACGTTTTGCGGTGATCACTATATCTTTGAACTGGATCATCTGAAATTAAAAAAACCAAATAGATTTCGTTAAAGTAATGTTAAATCTAGTAATTAATCGAAGGAATAAGCAAAATAATTTTTTTTGACAAATTGGCGGGTTCTCAAAAAACAAAAATCGATTTTTGATCAAATTAAATTGTGAATAAAAAAACAATTTTCATTGGTGAGAAAAAATCTTCGATTACTTACTAAAAATATATTTAAAAAGCTCGTGTTAAAATTTGAGACTAATCGGTTTGGTCACCGACTTTGAAAACACCATTTTGAGAAAAAACCCGTTTAATGTTTGAAAAGCACTCTGAAACGCCTTTTCAAATTTGCGTGCAACTTCGAAAATATTCACCAGTACGATATTAAATTTGCTGTGTGTATTACTAAGTATATGTACTCGTACATAAAAAAAAAGTTGATATTTTGAAAATTCTAACTGTATATAACCCCTTCATTGAGCCAGCTTGCAATGCTCTCGTAAGAAGTGAATCGCTCTCCAATAAGGCCTGACTGCACTGATCGGAGTAACAGTTGGTAATCCAAAGGTAAGCGTGTGGGGCAAGATTTACCAATTCAGTACCACTAAATGCTTCTGTACCCATTTAGTAACGTGTAGCCTGGCGTTGACATACAGCAAAATTAGTTTTTCATGACTACCGTCCCAACCCGGCCGCTTTTCTTTGAGAGCTCGATTCAAACGCACTAGTTGCAGTCGGTAACGACCGCTAGTAAAGGTTTCAGATGGTTTAAGAAGTTCATAATAGATGTCACCCTTCTGAGCCCACCAGATGCACAACATAAACTTTTAAGCATGAATATTTTTTTTCGCTGTGGATGGACCTGGTTCACCTGGCAGGCTCCAACAGTTTCAACGCTTAGGGTTATCATTATAGATCCCTTTTTCATCGCCAGTGACGATGCGATACAGAAAACCTTTACTTTTCTGCCGTTCAAGAAGCATTGCACACATCACGAAACCACTCTTGATATCCTTCTCCTTCAATTCTTGTGGCACTCAGTTACCTGCTTTCTGGAACATTCCCATCGCGTGAAAACGTTTATCGACGGTTAATCTGTCAACATCCATCTCAACATCTTTAGACATATCACCAAGGGTTCGATATATGTTTTCATCCAATAATTGTTGTAGTTGAGCATCTTCGAATTTTTTCGGTGCCCCTTCGCGATCTCGCGATCGAATGACTCATGTCGAAATTGCCGCTGTGGAAGCGCGAAACCACTATTTACAAATTGTATTTGATGGGACGCGATTATTGTAAATATTGATCAATATACGACTCGTCTCAGCTGCACTTTTCTTTAAAAGGTAATAATAAAGCATGACTTCCCGCAAATGCTGTTTTTTCTGGACGAACGAAAACATTTTTGTCATCAGAAACGGCATTTTCGTCGCTTGAAACGAATGTAAAGTACTGCGAGATGAGCCTCACATATACACCTTCAAATCACCAGTATTTTACTAGAGCGAACACAAAAATAGTATCAGCAGCGACACCTCTTTTACGAGGGCGGAAACTTATTCCCATGCGCCAAATATACCCTATGATCAAAAAGTACCGGGAAGGTGATGTTGACGGTTTTCTTCGATTGCCAAAGCGCACTGCACTAAGAGTACCTTCCATTGGGCCAGACAGTCAATAAAGCGTGTTATTTATCCGTTTTGAAGCGTTTGAGAGATGCTGTACGTCACAAACGGTCGGAAATGTGGGCAAACAATTCTTGGGTTTTGAGTGATGATAACGCGCCATCGTATCGACCCCAAACTGTACTGGATTATTTGACCAAACACTAAGTAAATACCATCGTACCACCGTATTCACCTGATATGGCCCCGTGCAACTTCTGTTTGTTTCCCAAGTTGAAGTTACGACTTCGTTTAAGGATATTTCAGTCGATAGAGGAGATTAAAGAGAATGCGACGAAGGAGCTGAAGGCCATCCCTTCGTCGGCGTGCCAGGGGTGTATGAAGGACTGGGTCAAAGGTTGTGTGTTGTTTCAGACGGGTAATATTTTCAAGGAGATAAAATAAATTTGCCTGAAATCTAACCTTGTTCTGTTTTATTTAAACATTCCCGGTACTTTCTTTTCATAGTTTTAATAAATTTTTTTTTTATTTCATAGAAATATATAGAAGGAATAGGATTTTTTTTTGACAAACACGTTTTGGAAAAAAATTTCAGCATATTCAAAAATAGAAAAAGAAGAAAACGATTTGATTAGAAGAAGAATTGACGACAGTGACCAAGATACTTGGATCACTTGACATGGCATCGCTTAACTACAAAGTGGCACAAAATTAATCACCCTACCGGAGGATTTAAAAATGTTTCTAAATGGCTTCGTATGTCAATCATATATGCCATTTGTGAATCAGACAGCTTCACTGCACAAAGCGCCAAGCAATGGAGCACGTAAAGATCAAATTTCATCAGATTTCTATCACTCAAAATATTTTTTTCTCTTCTATAAAAAAGTTATTAAAAAACATAAATATCATGATTAATTTTGCACCACTTAATATATTAAAATTTATAAATATTCGGAGCTTTCGAAGTATTTTCTGAAAACAGAAAAAAAAATTTGGCTAGTCTAGTAACTTAAAATAAGAAATAAACTAGTATGTAACCCCCGAAAATCGGGTGGGCTTTTTTCCCACGGAAAGTAAACAGCATATGTGACACTTTTATATATTAAAAGTTATGCTGATTAGAAAAGTGTATATTTTTATTCATATGTAATATGTAAGAACTTATGCATATAACATTTTTTAAATTTTTTTCAGTTAAATCAGTAATTTTTTTTTTTTAATTACTTCATTATAAACTACATTCAACGTCAAGTTTTCATTATTGCCCATTTGAACTCGTATATTTTCCCAGGATCTAACCCGGCTTAACGCAACATAAAGTTGGCCGTGAGCAAAGCAATCCTCATTTAAATGAAGCCCCACCCTTGATAATGTTTGCCCCTGGGCCTTATTTATTGTTATGGCGAAGGCTATTATAATGGGAAATTGGCGGCGCTTCAACGTCAAAGGAAGTGTGGTTTCGCTCGGCTGCAAATTTATACTAGGCAATAGAAATCGGCTTCCCTGAGCCTCTCCGCATAAGACTTCCGCGAGCAAACAATTCGGATGCATTTCTTTTACGATAAGTCGTGTGCCATTCACCAATCCTTCTGCTGGGCTTAAATTGCGCATCAACATTATCACTGTTCCAATTTTCAATTGAAGCTTATGCGGCGGAGTTCCACTAAAATTGAGGGAGTGTAAAAATTCCACAGGGAATCTTACCTGATCTTGTGAATCTTGTGAAACAATCGTATCAGCGCTGAGATATGTGCGCTCTGGACCAGGTAGCATATCGTCTATACTCGAGTTTATGATGGCACATTGATCATTTTTTGGACATAATATGGCTCGGTGTTTTAAATTATCGATTCCTATTATTCCATTATTTGGTTGGAAAACCCAGTCAATGAGGTTTCCGTTTTTTAAAAGAATTTGATCAGGAATTTTTACTCTTGATGCATTGTCTTGCCCTTCGCCGTGTCCTATGCGCAAAAGAAAATTACAATAGTCGGGTTCTTGTTTACGCATATTGATTGTGAGCTTAAATGATTTAAAAAATTTCCACAAACAGCAACGCTTTAAACAATTACCAACTATGCCAGTTCGCGTATTTCTCGGTACCACAGGCAAAACTTGTCTAAAGTAATAATAATTTTCCCACCAAAAGGCGTCTCATTTAGATGAATATCGCGCAAAAGACAAATTAAAGAGTTCTTTGCCCAAACAATGCTGTGCTCATTAGAAAGAGAGCTAAACAAAGCAAACGTACTCATATATATGCGTATATTTGTGTGTCATTCCGCTTTGCATATACATCGCTGTTATCAATATGAAAATTTTGATAACTTTACACGCAAATATTTCATGAACAAATTAACCAATTTTAATTTTTATAATTTTCCGCTAATATGCTCATCAAAACCTTTCTTCTGATATATATTTCATATCTGTAGATATTTTAGATATTTTAGATCCTTCTATTTGAGGATTGCGTCTTGATATTGTGCCACAAGACACAGGAGGAACCTACTATTTCAAGCCGACTTCGAACGACAAATGGTTTTTAAGAGGAGCTTTTTTACGGCAGAAGTACACTCGGAGGTGTGCCATTGCCTGCCGAGAGGTGACCATTATTGAAAATAAAAAATACTGCCCTCGGCAGTGCCTTAGTACAGAAAATACATACTGATGCCATCATACAGAACACATTTCATAGTTTCATCACAGCGACCAACACTCCGTGAAGCTTGAATGTAAATTCTATAAAGTTGCAAACCGTTTCCCATCATTTTATAATGCATTAGTTTTATGCTGGAGTTTCGTATCTGTGTACATTAAAAAAAATTGTGATGCCACATTATGTTGCAAGTAATTTTTACTTTTATTTCTTAACTTATGCATTTGCGACATGTAACTTTTCTCGCGCACTTTTTTCGCTTTGGCTGGATCGCAGTTTTTCCGAATGCCATCCGTTTTGGTTGCACAGTTTTTGTTGGCTAACTTTTCACGCTAGTTTGTTGTTTTTTTATTTCCAGCTGGCTTTTCAGTTACACTACCCTGCAATAGTGAGTAGACAAATCCACCAAACAAATGCATACAAATGCTGTGTCACTGGGTAGGCTGTCGAGTCGTCCAAACAAGGATTGACTGCAAAACCAGCACGCCAACGACCACGTAGTAAGCAAAGAGACAAATGTGGCATGTGTCATGTGGCAAGTGGCACAAAATGCCATTTAACCGGATATGTTATGCCGCCCTTCCATTTTCTCTGACCAACACATACATGTACACACACACACACAGATATTGTAATAGTTAAACGTTTTTTTGCGGGGCTTACTCGGCGCTATCTTTTTGTGACAAGCAGCGTACCATTTGCTTTAGAGCATTTTGTTGTTTATGCAAGTTCTCATGTGTTTTGTTGCTTTTTAGTTGGGCTGCTGCTGTGCTTCTATTTTTTTGTAATTGCTTGTGTTTTGTTTTTTTTTGAGCCGCTGTTGCTTATCTGCTGCTCTGTTGGATAGTCCTGCTGTTTTTCAGCTGTAATTTTTCCCTTTTTTTGTTGTTTTCTTTGCTCATGGGCACTCAGGCCGATAAGCGCATTGCTTATTGCTGCACTGGGTTGCACAACTGTTACCCTATTAACCCTTCAAATGTTATGCGCTGCTGGTAGGCGAGTTTTTGCGTGAGCTGAGTTTGTTGTATAACGGAAATTTGAATGCATTTTACGTATGCGAAAGTCGGCGGAAGTCACAAATTGTGAGTGTGTGAGATTCATATAATATATATTTCTTAAATTTTTCGTTAAATTTATTGCAGCTAGGTGTATATTTTTAGGCGCCTTAGGGGCCGTTCAAGTATTACGTAAGCAGATTTATTACAATTATTTACCCCCCCATCCCCCTTGTCAGCAAAAGTAAGCAAAGCTTTTACCCCCTCCCCCCATGCTTACGTAAACATTTTTCAATTAAAAAATGTATTTTTTTTATATTATAATTATAATTTTAAAAATAAGAAAATAGATTTAGATTAGAGATTAGATTTTACTGATGCAGTATTCAACACAGAGTAAGGGACAAAAATATTATAATCTTACAAACATAAAAAACTTTTTTTAAATTTTTGGAACACATATTAAATTCAAATTAACAGTCTTCAGTCCATGAAACCCGAATCCATAATTCTAAGTTTTCGATGCCATTGGATTGCTTGAATTGCTGCTCAGTGTTGTGAATCTGCTCACTTTCAGCAGCGACTCTTACAGGTCTAACTTTCCTATCAGTGTGCGTGTTTGCTTTTTTATGGATCTTCTCGATGTGACGATTTAGTGACTTGATGAAATCATGATAAAGACCACACGTTTTGCATGTTCGACTTGATAGCCTCAATTTTACCGTCGGACAAAAATAATCGTAGGGCATTTGCAGGAAATCTTTGAGTGAAGCACTTAAGCGTAGAGCTAAATTGACTGGAAGATCATGAAATTGCCCTCCTTCATCCAAAACCAAGTCATCAACTGTTTGTTTTACTTTTACAGGTGGTGGAAGAAACCTGTTATCTAGTAATCTGAATAGGCCACTTCTTGGACGACAGCATTCTGTATTTTTACATTTTACAATTTGAAGCAAGTATTGGCTTTCACGCACATGTTCTGAATACCATTTAATGTCTGGAAAATCAGGAACATCTTGTTGACCTGCCCCAGCATATTTTGCAGTAACATTATAGCCATCAATTTCCATTGAACTCCATACTTCAGCGAATACATTTCCTACAAATTCGAAATTAGATCTTTCTAAATGTTCATCAATTGTAACGCCACGTTCATCCAAATGAGACCCAAAATGGTCATGAGGCAATACTAAACCAGCCAGTTCCCGACTAAGAGGAGCCATTCTGCGCTCTACTCTGTTGTATGCACTTCTTCCAGGAGCATTGGTAGCTAAAAACAATGCATCGAGATCATGTCGCTTAAAGTGTTCTCTGTTTATCTGCATTTTCATTATTTTCACATTGCTGTTGTGATTCATTACCGGGTTTTATTTTCTCTTCTTCCTGTTTTTTAATATTTGAAGCTGGCTGTATAATTTGTGTTTTTTCTGCAGGTTTACAGGTGGTCGTTACCTAAAAGTACAAATTTTCTATTGGTTCTGCTAAAGATTCTCTTATTAAGCTACATAAATACAAAGTATGCAATAAAAACTGCATTTAGAGATTATTTAAAGCCATAGCCCGTCATTTACGTGTTTCAACTTCCCCCAGAGGGAAATTGCAAAATTCGCATAAATTTCTAATATTTCTAGTACTCATAGGTACCTAAAATGATTTCGTCACTCACCTTGGAAAAAGAAATGTAGTAGATTGGATTTATTCTTAGTCGCCGCTTGCAATTCTTCTTCAATTCTCTTAGATACAATGATATCTAGTTTCTTGGTGGACTTTGCTTGCAATTTATAATTTCGCCACACTTCGTTAACTAACTTTTGTACATTTTGTACTTTCGTACTTGTATGAGATTTTTTAAGACTTTCAAACAATTTTTGGTATAACTTGGATTTGTCCATTTGAAACGACATCTTATTTAAACGTTAAACTTTGGCTAATGGAATCAACGGTAGCACAAATGTTGAGTTGCGTTGTATCAGAAGAAAACAATACCTACACTAACAGAAGAAAATTAGACAAGTGAACAGCGCGCGGTAATTCCCCGAATCGCGTATGCGTGTATATTTGCGGGAATCCCCGAAAATGCGTTTCATTTTCAAGCATACATAATGTGAGGGTTGCCATTCGTGTAAAAAAGTAAATAACTACTGATGACGTAATCATCATCTAGACTCCCCTACTCCCCATGTCATCCAAAATAAGCAAAACAAAGACCCCCCCCACCCCCCCATAGTGCTTACGTAATGCTTGAACGGCCCCTTACGTGTAATTGATTACTCTTAATAATATTGCAGAGGAAGCATCCACTAAAAACTATTCCAAAAAAATATTTTTCCAATAACCATATAGCAGATTTTCGCGTCAGCGACATTAAACGTAGTCTACATAAGAGCGATAAGTAGCGGACTTTACCGCTACTTAAGTGATTCCGAAATAGAAAGTGGACTCCAAAATAAACAAAACTGAGCTCAAACAGAAACGACAGGAGTTTTATTCCGATAACTTCGAGTTTTTTTTAATTGTCGCGTACACCATTTACCTTCTATTTGTATGGTGCGTTTGATGTTGTTCCACAAATGGAGAGACCTACAGTTTCAAGCCAACTCCGAACGACAGCTATTTTTATGAGGAGCTTTTTCTTGGCAGAAATACACTGGTTTGACATTGCCTGCCGAGGGGCGACCGCTATTAGAAAAAACATTTTCTTAATTTAGGTGTTTCACCGAGATTTGAATCTACGTTCTCTCATTCGGCTACAGCGGTCGCGTTGACTTCGAGTTTATTTATTAAAAATAGTTCCCTCTGGCCTCAATACACTGTTTTGCGCGATCTAAGAGTTTTTCGAAAGAGTGTTTCAGGTCATTGACTGGAAAATCCTTCAGAATGTCGGCACAAGCCTTTTGGATGGCCTCAACGGACGCAAAACGTTTGTAATGTAATACAAAATTGCACTTGACTCATGAACTCTGGCACGACTCATGAACTCTCGTCAGAAAATTTGTCCATCAATTCAACTGTTTCGGTAAACGTTTTACCGAAATGCTGCTTATTTTTAGGCGCACAAAAGTGAAATGATGTATTTTTGGCGGAATCATAATTTTCTCGCCATCATTTTGGTATTTTTTTTCTTAGCATCCCAGAATGGGTTGCTTGCTTTTAAGCACATAAGTGTGAAAAAATAACTTTTGCGGAATTTTTTTATGCATTAGTTTTTGAATTTAAATTAAAACGATTTCGAAGCTGGAAGGAAAGGTTGGCGGAGGAGTTTCTTGCGAGCAGCTCCCCATCACTCAAAATCAGGTTACCCTACCACTGCAGTGTGTTCCAGGCAGAGGTAGCCGCAATCAAAGAAGCAGCTGCTGGCTACTCACATGCGCACTAACTGTTAAGAAAATAAATATTTACTCCGACAACCAAGCGACAATTAGGGGTCTCGGGTTACAGACACTGCATTCGAAACGGGTCAGGAGCTGCGTAGCCTCACTTTCGATTGCATTCAAATTCTTTGACATCAGGGTTCCTGGTCACAGCGACATTGCGGAAAAGTGTGAGGCGGATGAGCTGGCCAGACAAGGGACACGTAAGGTGATTTCCCCGCGAAAGGAGAGAATTGGAATCCCTCTAACTACCTGCGGTCTGCTCCTGAAAATATGATTTTCGCGCCAACTTAGCGAACGTTGGGCAAGTACACAAACTTGTAAGATCGCGAAATCCTTCTGGTCACGTGAAGATCGAAGGCGCTCGATCGAGCTTCAGAGGTTGACAAAATCTCAGCTCTCGAACGTCGTGGGTTTTCTTTCAGGATGCGCGAGGAATGCGTGCCGTGAGATTTGCACTGCCCTCGAGTCCTTTTTGCGTCGGATGTATGGAGGATGAGGTGAAATCATCTCAGCTTTTTCGTCTTAGCTGCCAACTCTCAAGATTTAGGCATCTTAGCTCCTACTCCTTTGCCATGCCTGCTGATATAGTAACCGTTGGCATTAAAACTCTGATGAACTTTATCAGCAGCACAAAGCGATTGACGAAAACGCAGCACAGTCATCGTTCATAATCTACACACTTTAAACCCATCTTCCTAACCATGTCACCTCTCTCGGTTTTCGCCTTCACCTTACTTCCTTCGCACTGGTATCACAAAGAACGAATTCGTTTCTTATTCTTCGTCCAAGTACGATTTCTGGCGATTGTTCTTTCATTTTAACATATTTTGTAAATCAACGCTGCTCGGTTCTACTTACTTCAAGGCGCATATTTGTTAAATTTTTGAGTGGTTATCACTCAGGCTCTCGCTTTGCTCCAATAGCTCCTCCGCACTGCAATTTTTCTGCCATGAAAAAGCTTCTCATAAAAAATATGTTCCGTCTGGAGTCGGCTTAAAACTGTAGGTCCCTCCATTTGAGGAACAACTTCAAAACTCACGTAACAAATAGTAGCGGGAGCTCTTAACTTTCTGGGCCACTTTTATCGGCATTTGCCTTTAGTGTTGCATATTTCCAAGGCTTTGAGAAATCACTAACATGTTCTGTATGGTTGGCATCAGGCGACTGTGAAGACCAATCCAGCATTTCAATCCTGTTTTACTGTTTCCACTTACGCACCATCGGCTTCGATACTTGGGATCGTTGTGCTCTTGTCAAACCCAAAGTTGTGAAATACCGTGCCTTTACTATTTTAATATTAAAAATAGTTGTTGCTTTTAAAACTATTTTCAACCTTTTTTAAGCAACACTGTTCAGTGCTGCCCATTTCTGTGCCATTACTTTAAGCGGTTGAACGGCGCATCTTATTTTGCTCTAATATTTTCTCAACACTTTCCCTTACCTTTTTTTGTCATTTATTTTTTCATCTGCTCGATTCGCGTGCATTAAAAGACACCACTTTGAAACTTTCCGTGGCCTACTTTTAGGAATTTGCGCATGAATATGCATGCGTTTGATGTAAGTTTCGTGCGCTCGCGTGCTGTAATGTCATATAGTTTTAAATTTTCTACATTATTTCGCATATTTTACATGTGCATTATACGGAAGTGTTTTTATAATGGTGTGGGTGTGCATACATACGAGAAACCCTTCATAATTCTGTCTAAGCTTTTGTTGGCTATTGTAAAATTTTTAGGCTACTGTAACCAACTTTCACTGCAATTTGTGACACGAAAAACACTTAGATATGTGAGACAGGTGGATTCTCTTTGCGCGACGTTTTATCTTTTCGTTAACTACTCCTTTCTTCCTTCTAAGTGCTTCCATATGCTTAAACGTGCTTGCGTTGCTACTTAAATGTCTGGCCTAGTTCTAGTGCTAATGATGCTGGCTGACGAAATCTGAATTTTTAAGTTTAGTGAATTTAGGCCATTGTATAGCCTAAACTCATAGTTTAAAGAGAGCGAGCAAGAGCTCCAAAGTGATATGAAAGTAAATGAAGAATGGAAGTTTTGATTTGAAGCAATGCGGAAAAATTTTAATGTATTTTAATTTATTTTAATTTATTTTATTTTATTTTATTTTATTTTATTTTATTTTATTTTATTTTATTTTATTTTATTTTATTTCATTTTATTTTATTTTACTGTGGTCAAAAAATTTGTTTAATTGATTTTAATTCTATTTTACTTTCAAAGAGAACACTAGAAACGAGATAACAACGAAGTACCTCGCGTGGGCGCGTTCGCGCATCGGCACCTACGTCGCTGTTGACAGTTATGATTTCGAGGTTGTAAAAGACTTCTTTTATCTAAGAACCCGCATTAGCAAGGAGCATTAACGCGATAATAATGCCAGCCTTGGAATCCAAGACAGAATTTCTCTTGCCTACAAGTGCTACCGTGGACTGAGTAGGGGGCTGAGTAGTAAAGTCCTCTCTCGACGAACAAAACTAGTTTTCTATATAGGGTCCGGCACTCGAAGTGTAATCAATTTCAGACCGCTCGCGCTGCTGACGCATGGGCATCAGCTATCTGTGAATTGACCAAATGACAGTCCACAGTATTGTTAACATGCGCGCAGAAGCATTTTGCCGAGAGTAAACGCGAAGAAAGAAAATCAGAAATGGATTCCACACGTTGGCTGGAAAATCACAACCAACGATTGTTCGTGAGCTCGAGCACCTTAAAGTAAATAAAGTATTTGTTTATTGCATCATTACTGTGGTAGCATCGCGAAACGTCATGGAGGTGGTCGTCAAAAGACTGCATCGTCACGTGAAATGGCTCAAAACGTGCAGAAGCGACTTTAGCGAAATCCCCGACCCCCGACGAAGTGCAAATCAAATGGCGAAAGAACTGAAAATATCTGACCGTAGCAGCCACCGCATATTGAAAACGGATCTCAAAGTAAAGTCTTTTAAAATCCAAAAGGCGCATGATCTCACAACAAAGCAGCAACATGTCCGACTTGTGAGAGCAAAGGAATGGCTTTTTCAAATTGAACAGTTCGTGAACTCCCAAAACGATAGGATTTATTTGACCGACCGAGAATTTGAGTCATCGATTGACCACCAGGGGGCAGCTCCCGCCACAGGTAATGGCTTGGGCCATTGTAATCGCAGATGAGCGCTCTGCTATCGTTTTTATCGAGCCTGGCGTTAAGGTGAATGGGAAATATTATCGGAAAAGTATTCTGGAGGTTGCTTTGAAGCTGTGGGCAGACAAACATTTTGGTGGCAGACTAAGAACTCTTCAGCAGGACTCAGTACGGTCTCGCGAAGCTCGAGTGAACCAAGAATGACTAAGAAAACAACAACAACAACAAAAATTTCATAAAGTTTACACAATGGCTCTTAAATTCACCAGCCGCGAATCCGATGGATTATTCTCTTTGGACCATTTTAGAGAGCAAAGTCCGAACTAAAAGATTCATCAGTCTCGAGGCGCTGGAAAAAGCGTGAGTGGGCCAAAATACCGGCAGGTGACATTCGGACAGCTTGCGATTCGTTCCTGGACCGTCTCAGGGCCATAGTCAAGGCAAAAGGTGGTCGTATCGAGCAAAAGCAAATTGATTCTTAATTTTGTAAAGGGGTTTCCAATAACAGGCGTTATTGTGAATACGATTGCCCTATCGAGAGATGATTAACGATTTTTTATGGCCGGAATTGGATGGTATTGATCTGAAAACGTTTATTTTCACACTACGTGCTACACAAGCAACGAGACCATCGATCTTTTACTTGAAAAATTTCCGAACCGTGTTATCTTTCGAAGAGGTGATCACAATTAGCCACCGAGAACTTGTGATTTAACACCTCGTAATTTTTTTCTTTGGGCCACGTAAAAGCGAAGGTCTACGCCAACAGCCCAGAGTCGATTCAACACCTCGAAGATGGAATTCGTGAGGCTATCGAGGACATAGGGCAGCCACTTTGCAACTCGGCTATGGAAAATTTCATGAAAAGGATATTGCCCTGTAAGCGTGGTCGTGGTGGTCATTTGCCTGATGCTATTTTCCATAATTAACGGCATACCTTCCTCTTTATAACGAAGTAAACATCCTATCATTTATATTAAAAAATAGCATTTTTCTTTGAATATCAAAATAACACCTCTTATTGGAAAACACTATATTATTTTCACACGCTTTGAATTGATTGAATGTAATTTTCCAAACTAAATGTATGACTCTTTTAATTAGTTACACTTCGAGAGCCGGACCCTGTAAGGTTCTCATCAACGTATCGAGCAGAAGCTTGGACGATGATACAAATTTTTTATTTTTTTTAGTTTGACGGCCCCACACGGTTGCCCACATAACGTCTGGTTCAGCTCCAGGTGTGTTATGTTCTTTTTAAAATCAAACGATATTAACTTATTCAGAATTTGTTATTAAAATTTTCTATTCATAAATTTTACTGGAGCTACGCATATCTACAAGTATTTTTATGCCCCTCATCACTCAGCACCAGAGTACAACTATTTCATAATAAATAATAGGTCTATTTATAAGTTCGTGCGGTTTTACAACAGATGGCGTAACTTGATTATTATTCCATCGATCCACATTTCCAAACATTCATTGGAGAGCTACTGTCGTAAGGCACAAACGTCAGTATAAGTTTTTTATTTGAAGCGTAAACAACAATACTTTTACCACACTTGAAAATGTCGAATTTCGTGCCAAATAATGTGTTTTTGCGGGGAATTCTTCTTCATTATTTTAATATGAAGAAAAAAGCAGACGAAAGTCATCGTATCTTGGTGGAAGTTTATGGTGAGCATGCTCTATCTGAGCGAACGTGCCAGAAGTGGTTTGCACGCTTTAAAAGTGGTGATTTTGGCTTGGAAGACGAAGAACGCGAGGGTGCGCCGCCAAAGTTCATGGATACCGAATTGGAGGAATTGCTCGATCAAGATCCGGCTCAAACGCAAGAAGAGGTTGCAAAAACTTTGGGAGTTGATCAATCAACCATTTCCAAACGTTTAAAAGCCATGGGAATGATCCGAAAGGTAGGCCATTGGGTGCCGTATGAATTGAAGCCAAGAGACGTTGAACGCCGTTTTATGGCATGCGAACAACTGCTTCAACGGCACAAAAGAAAGGGTTTTTTGCATCGAATTGTGACTGGCGATGAAAAGTGGGTCCATTACGACAATCCAAAACGTCGGGCAACGTATGGATACCCTGGCCATGCTTCAACATCGACGTCGGCGCAGAATATTCATGGCCTGAAGGTTATGCTGTGTATCTGGTGGGACCAGCTGGGTGTTGTGTATTATGAGCTACTGAAACCGAATGAAACGATTACGGGGGATGTCTACCGACGACAATTGATGCGTTTGAGCCGAGCACTGCGAGAAAAACGGCCGCAATACGCCGATAGACACGACAAAGTTATTTTGCAACATGACAATGCTCGGCCACATGTTGCACAAGTGGTCAAAACATACTTAGAAACGCTCAAATGGGATGTCCTACCCCACCCGCTGTATAGTCCAGACCTTGCGCCATCCGATTACTATCTCTTCCGATCGATGCAACATGGCCTGGCTGACCAGCACTTCCGTAATTACGATGAAGTCAAAAAATGGATCGATTCGTGGATTGCGGCAAAACCGACCGAATTTTTCACAAAGGGAATCCGTGAATTGCCAGAAAGATGGGAAAAAGTAGTAGTAAGCGATGGACAATATTTTGAATATTAAATTTGTAACCATTTTACGTCAATAAAGTTTCAAATTTCGAAAAAAAACCGCACGAACTTATTCATAGTCCTATTATATCTATATCTGTATGCATAGATCAGCGTATATTTAAATAAAATGATTAAAGCAACTTTTTTTCAAGTAAAATTTTTCCCTTGGCAGCTTTTGATGCACCACAAAATACATTACTGCCGCGAAAATATTTCTCATAAAAGCCACTAGCAGCGAGAAAAGTTGGCATGCGATTTTAATTCCATAAAAAATCTTCGCGCGCAAATTAAATACTTTCACTATCATTTGAGTTTTTTATTTAGATATTTCGCAACTAAATTATTCATATACACTTTATTGCATTTCTTATTTTTATTTGCTTATGACATATGAGCTCGATGGCGCGACACTGCAAACAACTACTAGAAAGTGCAGATCTCGTATGCTAGACATTTGTTTGGATGAATGTATGTATGTATGCATGTATGTATGTATGTATGTGTATACACATATACTACTAGATATAGCTGAAGCAATAACTCTACTACTAAGAAGCCGACGATGACAATTTTGCATATTTGCATATAAAAGTTTGTGCATTTGTATGTGCACGAGACTCCCAACTTTTTTCCATCAATGCCTCATTTACTTTTACTTTACTTGGTTGTGCAGTCGGCTACATACACACATATATGCACTGATACATACACAAATAAGCGTACATTCGTACGAGTGTTCACACGTTTGCGCTTGTTTGCGTGTTCTAGTGCAAAATGTGGCGAGTTTTCAGGCGCTTAGAAAAGATTGCCCAAAGGCAGTAAAAAAGCTACTTAAAAGAGGCGTTGAAAGCAAAGAAAGTGGCACATACTTGGGTCATTTGCGATGACGAAAAGTGATAAGTAACTGCAATTTGAGCAAACTGAAGACGCAGCTTTCTTAGCCCTTATGTTGCCGCTAGTAATTTTTTGCAATTTTTTGGAATTTTTCTTACTGGTGTCTACCACATTTTTGTAGTATTTCTAACTTTTTTGCACTATTTCCTACTATTCTAGGCAAATGTTTTCCTTACACTTTGTTGAGCGCGATTGATGGAAATGATAGTGTAGTTCATACGGCTCAAAAATATGCTCGTTGATGGCGCAAGAGTTTGTGCCTAAAATCATCTTGAAAGCGAAGTGCTAATGAAGTAGTGACAGAATTGGTGCTGAAAATAGAACGAGTGATTAGAAAATATAAATCAAATCAACTGTAGTATTTTCCATAAATTATATTTTAACACAAATTTTAACAACAATAGTAATAATAATTTTCCATTAAAAATAGTTATAAATATTTTTTAAATTCATTTCACTTATTGCAATCTGTTTTTCACAATAATTTCTTTTTTCACGCAATACAGGATTAACTTCTTTTTCGGATGAGGAGGTTTCAAATTCCTAATTCATCATCGAAGCTGCCGTCGCAGTAATGGTATGTCCGGGGACTAAAAAATTCGTCCTCGTGTGGAATCGTCACCCACTCTGGAACCGCTTGCGCATTACATCAGAGTGGCGTTCCATCTTTCTCACTAAAAAGGTATATATGCCTACGTCCAGGTCCCAATTTTTTATCCGGAGAATTATTTCCACGAAACCACTGATGATCTCAAAACCTCACAACATGCGAACTAAGCAGACAGACATGGCCGAACTGGAACAGCGGTAGATCGAAGATCTTGCTAAGATTCAACAGGGAATCTATAAGAAAAATGATAGGTGTATTAACAGGTCATTGTTTAATAGGCAGCCACGCTAGAAGGTTAGGACTACCTTACTTCGATTTCTGTAGAAGCTGTCTAAATACAGAAGAAGAGAAAACAGTCAGACACCTTTTATGTGAGTGTGAAAGCTTAGCTATGAGAAGGTTGCGCACTCTTGATACAGCATTTTTAACCGATGTAGCGGACATAGCCCATCTAAAACTAACGAAGCTCTGCTCGTTTAATAAAGCTACCGGATGGTTTGAAAAGGAACACGTAGAGTAAGGATAAGCTCCAGTGATGTCACAATGGACCTGCGAAAGGTCTACGTGCGTCTTTATGACAACCACCCTCCCTACCTATCTACTGATGATCTCCCACGTTTCCTCGCTACTTAGCATCTTGTCGGTTACATTTTCGTGGTTATGTGACCGACTGCATTCTCCAGCGTTCGACATTCTTGTTCCCAACGCGAGCATTGGAAGAATGTGTGTTTAGCGTCATATTTGGCGATATCACCGTATATGCCTGTGGGGTGTTCGGTTTCCCTACTTAAAAAGGGTATTCCTGGAAATACCCGTGCGCCGAAGGCTTTTATATATATATATAAATAATTGGCGCGTACTCCCTTTTTGGGTATTTGGCCAAGCTCCTCCTCCTATTTGTGCGTCTTGATGTTGTTCCACAAATGGAGGGACCTACAGTTTCAAGCCGACTCCGAACGGCAGATATTTTTATCAGAAGCTTTTTCATGGCAGAAATACGCTCGGAGGTTTGCCATTGCCTGCCCAGGGGCGACCGCTATTAGAAAAATGTTTTTCTTAATTTTGGCGTTTCACCGAGATTCGAACCAACGTTCTCTCTGTGAATTCCGAATGGTAGTCATGCACCAACCCATTTGGCTACGGCGGCCGCGGCATTTCGGTTGTATAAAAACTGATTTCGCCAAGGTCACTGCTGTTCCAAGCGGCGACGTCGTTTATTAGTCTAGCCGTCTATCTGCCGCGTGTTTTGTTAATCCAGCGGTCTTGCCACAGTCTTAGCGTTTCATCCTTTATTTCGCACACTGCAGGTTTCCTAACTCCTTCTTCCATGTCCCCGTTCTTTAATGCAGGCAACTTCTTGCTTTCAAAGGCAAGTAAATCAATCGGTACTGTGCGGTAGGCGGACACAACTCTCAGGGCTGCCGTTCATTGTACCGATGCTAAGAGCTTGCATTGGTGCTTTACCTTTAGCGCATTTGCCCACAGTTCAGCTTCGTATAAGAGAACGAAGTGCGAGATAGCCATCATTATTTCCCGTTTCGTTTGGGTTGGACCTCCAAATCAATCTACTGAGTAAGGATGTTATCTTAGCCGCTTTCTCTGCTAGGTGCTTTATTTGGGCCCAGAAGCCTTGAGTTCAGTCTTATGCTTACGTACTTTAGAACTTTCTTTGTCGTTAGCGTATTTGACCGTATTTGCTTACTAACTTCAAATGGCATGTGCTTCTTGGTTAGAAGTATTACCTGCATTTTCTCTGTGGCTAATTTGAGTCCACGTGAATCTAGCCACGTTTGTGTCCATATCATAACTTGGTTAAGATTTCTATGAGCTTCTTCAAGGTTGCGTGCTGTGATGACTGCTGCGATATCGTCTGCATATCTGGTTGGAAAGGTAGTATCGGGCATTTATATGTTGAATATCTCGTCAGAACTAATGTTCTACAAGTCGGGATGGAGAATTGATACTTGTGCGGCACTGGATGTGACGTCTATCATTATGCGACAGGTACTAAATACTGCAGATCTAATATTGGTTTCCTTTTAGGACATTATATGAGAAGTGAGTATAGAAATAAGCTGATTTGTGTCATCTATAATGAGCAAAACCTTGCTTTTTAATTTCAGAGGAAACAGTTTTGCAGACAGGATTTCCAGATCACTATGAAGTTGATTCTTTGTGACGAAGAACGGAGCGTTCATAATAATTCCAAGTGTCGTGGATTGGAATCTTTGCAGAATTTCTACGTTTGAAATTACCGTAGATCCAGATCACAGTTGTATTCCATAGGACCAGATTGGTTTCAAAACAGCTGAAGCGAGTCAGAGCTTACTCACAAGCGAGACTTGGGAGACTTATTGAGTCAAGCAAGCAGTGAAGGTTTCGGAGTTTCATTGCGAGCACTTTGCGTTTTGTAAAGATATTAGTTTTCCGCGTGAACTTGCTTTCGAGGTACATGACTGGGTATTTACGCTCGTTACACGGTGGCATATCCACGTTATTGAGTTTAACAGATTGTTCTTAAATCTCACAACTCTAGCTGCCATAGTCACTATCTTGCGTGAGTATTGCGCTTAGGAAATGCTGATTTTTTCTTAAGTTTTTAAACGAAAGTTCCATTTTTTGTGCTACACACATGGCTGTTGACTGCTCCTGATAGTGCTGGTATCGAGAAGATCCTCACCTCGGTAGGTATTAAAGTGGACTCCTAACGTCTAGCCCAGCTGATCAATCAAGTGATCAGTGGCAAGTCTATTGAATAACTAATCGCTCAGAGTTGCAAGAAATTATCGTCTACAATTTGGTGGTGTTGCAAATGCTGCTGAACGACCTGGAGGTGCTGCTATTGGCGGTAGTGACAAGAAGACAACTAAGAAAGAAGGTAAGAAAGAAGAATTGGAGTACGAACGATATGGATTTCGGTCTTTATAATTAGCGAATATTTATATTTAAAAATGTCCATTGGCAGTCGCGGTTGCAAAATAATGATTTTTGAGGGAAAATATGGGGAATAACTTTGAAATTTGAAAGAGTTCCACAAATTTGTCTAACGATCACTAATGCGATATCCTTTTACTTTACCTTTACCAATAGTATAAAGTAAAGCTGACCAAAATTATACCAAATTAAGACTCAGACGACACTACACAAGGTATACGGAATAGCCTGTCTGAGCGTAACGGGAGCACTTAGAGCGAACTTGCCCTACAACGGGTTTAAGAATGGTCACTGGACTCATTCCACTCTACCTTGTAGCCAAACTGTCGGCAGCAAATGCAGTTCTAAATATTCCTGATCTATTTCATCTTAAAGAAGGCAGTCTGACAGGGCATGCAACAATTCTTGGTTCATTCCTGAACTCTCCGTGCCTGCTGAACTATAACAAGATGGTAAGAAAACTAGAATACTCCAAGAATTTCAAGGTGGTCTTCAGTGATAATCACTGATCATTCGGCGTGGAGAAATAATGGAATATCTTTGAAACTGGGCGCACAGGTGGGGTTTACTGATGAGTCCAAAATGGAAGACGTCAGTGCTGGGCTGGAATTGTCGCACCGCATTTCAAGAAGGCAATTGTAATGAGAAAGCGACTTCCAATTTTCAGGTGGAGGTCCATGCCTTGGAGCTAATGTGCCATGGAATGTTTTCGTAGAGGCAAGCGCGGTGCCAATATAGCCATTTTCTCTAACAGTCAAGCAGCTCTAAAACCGCTGCATAGCTTCTCATTCCAATCAAAGTTGGTCCGAGAATATTTTAAAATTCTTGAATCTCTAGTATCAAGAAACTTCGAAAGAAATCATCGTACCGTAACCCCAGTACCCCTAATACGTGCCAGGCACCCAATCTTGGCTTGACTCTCAGCACCGCAAACCACTTAAGCCGACTAAATTATTTGCCGCTATGTGTTAATGTTAGTTTATGCATTCCATTCCGGTCACTGTGTTCAGCCATGTGCAACACAATTCAGTAGTGAAGAGTGAATTTATGTAGCATATTTTTAGGCGCATATGAAGCATGTGCGAAGAATGTAAGCAAAAATAACTAAGCAATCAACAAAAAGAGGACCAGTTTACTCAGGCGAATTTGGGGCAAAATATTATATGAATATACTTTTAGCCACACAAACAGTGCTGACGTTTCTTTCGCCGTTGCAACAGCACATATGTTAGAGCCCTACATACATACATATATACCCTAGTATTGTATTAATATGCGCTCCACTTGTGGGCCCCTTTTTGGTTGGAAGCAGCTTAATTTGTAAACATTTGTACAAGGGGAGTTCAATAAGTACCCGTGTCAGAAATGAAGGGGTTATACGCAGTTATGAAGCAAATAAAAGACGGGTTGTCAAGGATTTATCCTGAAGAAACTTCAGAATATTTTTATTTGAAAATTTTTGGCGGTTATAAAAGCATCCTTCAAGAACGTAACACAATTTTGTATTTATGAAAATGTTGATTATAGAGCGCGCTGCAGGCGATTTCTGGAACCTCCTTTAAAAAAAGACGATTTACGGTGTACATCGTAACTCAGGATTGGATTATCTGAAATCAAAAAACCAAACAAATTTTGTTAATATATTAGATTATCTAGTAATTAATCGTTCGGCTAATCAAAATAGTGAATTTTCACAAAATGGCAGCTTTTAAAAGAAATGATTTCGATTTTTACGTTAAAATTTGGCCGTAAATTGATTATAAGATGGAAAATAAGTATCAGATTTACAAAACGAACGATTAATTACTAGAAAATGTATCTTTAAAGATTGAGTTAAAACGGTTGACCGATCAAACAAGCCGTTTTCGAGATATCGTGTACACCGACTTGAAAAATGCCGTTTTGAAAAAAATACGTTTAAAGTTTCAATACCTACCTTAAAACGTGCCGAGGTATCTCTACATATTTAGGTATAACTCCGAAAGTATTGCTTAGATCTACTTCAAATTTCGTGCGTATACTTTTGAATATATGAACATTACAAAAATGCAATAAAAAAAATCGATTTTTTTGAAAGTCATAATTTTTTAATTTTTTTTCTCTATTTTTCAAAAGGGGATACGCCTAAAAGATACACTTCTACCAACGACCCGGCAATTTTTTTAGCCCCTTAAAAAAAAAAGGATTTGTTGAACTCTCCAAAATACTCCTCTTTCTCTGCGATGACTTCCTCGTTTGAATTAAATTTTTTTCCCATAAGCGATTTCTTCATGTTAGGGAAAAAGAAAAGATTTCTTCATGTTAGGGAACAAGAAAAAATCGCAGAGAGCCAGATCGGGTGAATACGGGGGTGCGGCAACAGTTCATAACGCAATTCACGCAGTTTGGCGGCGATAACTTAGGATGAATTGACTCATGCGTTATCGTGGTGAAACAGCACCTTCCTTTTCGCGAAATGCAGCTGTGTCTCTTTGAATTTTTTGTGAAAACAGTCCAATATCTCACTGTACTAATGTCCATTGATAGTTCTGCCTTTTACTAAAAAATTCATGAGGATGACTCCGTTCGCATCTCAAAAAATCGTCGACATGAACTTTGTGGCCGATGGAACTGTCTCTTTGAAGCAGATTCGCCTGGGGAAATCCATTGTTTTGATTGTTACTTAGTTTCTGGTGTGTAGTAATGAGTCCAGGTTTCATCAACGGTGACAACTCGTTGCAAAAATTCCTTCGGATCTCGCTTAAATTACTTCAAATTCGAGGTTAACTGCCGCATTCGCTTGTTGTTGCTTTTGAGCAATCGCGGCACCCATCGGGCCGACAATTTTTTCATCGCCAACTTATCAAGTGAAACATTGCCATTCCGGTCGACACACCTATGGCCCCTGCTACTTCACCCACTTTCGCTCGTCGATCAGCGGGAAATTCGTGGTCTTTTTGAATGACTTCCTTGGTAAAAAGGGGCTTCCGGGCTTCCTGGTTCCTCCTCATCGAAAAGGATGTTCGCCCACGTTTAAATTCGTTGCACCAATATCTAACGGTGATCATAGATGGCGAAACGTTCCCATAGGCAGCTTCTAACTTTGCTTTTAGTTCCTCGCATCCAAAAACACAAAACGAATTACCGAACGAAGCTGCCCTTTCTCCATCTTAGCGAAAATCACGAAACACGTCTTACTCCAATAGCTGTCAAATCCACACTAACCTATCAATCCGTCTGAAATTTTGTTTTCCCGTCGTTTGATAGATGGCAACATACGATGCTAACACCAGCCTCCTTCAGGAACGTGCTCTATTATCAAACACGGGTACTTATTGAACCCCCCTCGTTTGGGTTACACACACATAAATGCATGGCATGCTAACATTACAATACATTTATTTAAATATAGTAGCATATTGTTGTTGCTTACGCTGTTCTTGTCCATTACACAATTATTGTTAGCTCTTTTGCGCGTTAATTCAAAAAGCGAGCTATCTTGGGAATTGTAGATAATATTTTGTAGCTTTTTTTATTTTTTTAATTTTTTTTATTTATTTTTTATATTTTTATTAACGTTCATTGCCTCGTTCTCGTTCTCGTTTTCATTATTATATTACGAGCACATCCCTTTTGTGTACCCATTTTCGGTGTATTTCGCCTAAATGTATGCCACAAATTACTATTATATTCGAAAATATATTTATATAACTCTAAGTGGTATTAGCCAATATTTAAATGTAAGTGTATATCTATCTGCATACAGCTGTGTATTTATAAGCCTCTATTGTATGCGAATTTTTTGCATAATCCTAGGCGACTAAGCATGTAGAAAAACGTATAAACACAAATGTTGTGCAAAAAGGATTAGAAAATGTAGCTCATAAAAATATGAAAAATGAAAGGAGGTAATATACAAATTTGGAAAAATTACGAAAAATTACATCAAGGCAAGAAATTTGGAGCAACTTTTGTATTTTCCCTGAAGTAAATATAAACACAAAAACGAAAGGCAATGAAATACATGAAAAGATATGCAAAGCCTTAAAAAAACAAAGCATTCTTCTGCTTATTCTCCTTCTCCAGCGCATATTTTTTTCGCACAAATAGTTCCGTTTCATTTTTACCAAAACTTGCCATCGGCTAGCTGGCCATGCCGTACTACAGCAAAGCCCACGTTGTAAATAAATAAACGCGCTGAGGGCCGCTCGTTTTTATGCCCAATACAACAAAGGGACGTATAGTGAAAAATGAGAATTATTGTATGCTCTAGCGGCACATTAGCAGAAACGGAATGCTGTCACATATCCTCTTATATACTCACTTGCACATTTCTAGACACTTCTACTGGTACTGGTATAATCCTATGTTGTGCCAATGAACGTTTTGGAGGAATATTAAAATTTATGGATTAGGTTGTTAATTTCATGATTGCGCGTGTGAAAATTTAAGGGAAATTTGTTATTTATTTAAAGCATATATTTATTACTTGCTGAAAGCTTATTTAGCAGTATTTTAAAAACATTGGCTGCCTTAAGAGACCTGCGTCAAGGGCATTTCCCACCTATGTAAGTTCTGAACTTTTGGAAAAGGTTTAAGTTGGTTAACTACATAAGTAATTGTTAAAACAGTTCCAATTTATTTAGTAAACCATTTGTGGAATACAATTCTGTAGCACTCATACTTAGTGCTTCGAAAAAACATAAAAATAAAAAAAGTATGCAATACATGCAATCGTCGATGGACGAGCGAAAATGGAGAGTAAAATGTCAAGGTCATGCCACGTTTTGGGCATTTTCGTTCCGCGAGAGAGAAAAAAGATTTAACGTAGGGGAAAAGGAGTAAGAGAGCTATACCTATATATAATATATCTTAGATACACTTTAGGCTATTTTTCCTGAGTTTTTCCTTGTTGTTGCTAATTTGTAGTGAGAAATAACACTGCCAACTTTTTGGCGCTTGTTTGTTGGTGCAAAATTGTAGGAAATATATTTTTGCTGCTTACCTTTTGGCATTATATTATCATTCGGAATTCACAGAGAGAACGTTGGTTCGAATCTCGGTGAAAGCAAAATTAATAAAAACATTTTTCTAATAGCGGCCACCCCTCGGCAGGCAATGGCAAGCCTCCGAGTGTATTTCTGCCATGAAAAACCTCCTCATAAAAATATTTGCCGTTCGAAGTCGGCTTGAAATTGTAGGTCCCTCCATTTGTGGAACAACATCAAGACGCACACCACAAATAGGTGGAGGAGCTCGGCCAAACACCCAAAAAAAGGGTGTACGTGCCAATTATATATATAGGTATATATATATCCTTGGCGCCTACAGTTTGGGGCGTTTTTTGGTCCCAATTTTTTGGTGTTCTTTTTTGGTGCCTAGTTTTTGGCGCTTATTTCCATTTCCTGTCTAGTGCTTGTGCGTACTATAAAGTGCTATCCATTCCGGCGTCGGATTTATTGGTATTGCCTTGCGGTAATTTGTGCCGTTGCTGCGGTCCTGGAATCGCTGCGTTTGTGCGGTTGGTAAACGCTCGGAGTAGTGCGCGTTTTTGCCACGGTTTGTGTCCGGCGTTTAGCTATACCGGCCGACCCCTCTCCCTTTTCGGAAATTTTGTCTATTTGTATTCTCTGCAAATGTTGTTAACAACTTTTTCACAGAAATGAAGAGATGTGAAGCCTTTACAAAACACTCCCCACCACACCCTTACAGAGGCTGGATGGTGACCACGCTGTACCCTTGGAACCACATTTCTTGCTTGTTTAGAAGTTTTAGCATAGATTTTGTCGCTTTGCTTATTAAAAACTTCTTCAATAGTGAAAATTTTCTCATCTGGGAAAAGAATACATATTTTCGTGGCCGTTGACCGCGCGCCACCGAAGGAGCTGCTTACATCTGTCGAATCTAATTTTCTTCAAACGCGTTTTTAAAAAATGACCAATTGAGCGACGGAAGGTTCGCTGAAGACCATCTCTAATTAATCTTGGCATGGATCTGCCCGATATATTTATTTCCCTGGACATGATTTTCTGCATTCGAAGGGGACTACTGCGAATTTTTTCTCGAACGGCTTTTATGGCTGCATTGGTGCGTACTGCGAGAGAACGTCTACTTCTTTTTCCATCTGACACTTCAGACAGTGTATACATTTTTCTGCTGTATTTTGTTAGGAGGAACTGAGTCGCAGCCACTGAATCCAGATGCTTACAAAACAAACTCTATTTTTTGTATTATCTATTATCTTTCATCATTTCTTAGTTGCGACAGATGGTTCGCGTAAAGAGATGTTCTGAGGAAGAATATTGGCGGCATCGCGCCAAGCAACATAAACAGCAAAATGCTCGAACGTGACGACAGCTCGAACGCGGGAAAGAGATACATCAAAGACATGCTACGGAAAAATCGATAGGCCTCGACCCAGTGCATCAAAGCAAAGCCTCACAGACAGGGACACAAGAATAAGAGTCTATAGCAGGAAAGCTGGCTACAAATACGGTGGACCCAGGCGGGGCTGAATAGAATTGTTCCTTTATGGATGCCGTTCTTGGGCCTCCCGAAGTGATGCAAAAAGTAGTCCAGAGAAGGGTGTCTCCCCAGAAGCAGACGAGGGATTGTTTTGGTGGCGGTCGCTGTAAGTGCGAATGCATTTTGAACCCTACCTCATCAAAACAAAAAAAAAAAAAAACACAAACCAAAATCAGAAGTACCAGTAGCTCACAATTTGTGTTGCTTGTAACAAATTCTACCATGACCAGTTCAATATCAAGGCCTAACCCTCGCTATGTAGCACATATCACATTTTCAGGTATCCTTAATTTGTGTTTATTTCGATTTTTTTTTGGTTTTCATGTTCCTCCTCATTTCTTTCTCTTTAAAAGCGCTACTATTTTCTCATATTTTCTATATACCATGATTGCAGATTCTATTGAAAATTTCTGTCAATAAATATCCTAACCAGTGTCTGCAACGGAAAGCATTCTTTTCCTGAATATGCATGCCGTGCGACGCCGGTTTTGTGGTCGTGACAAAATGACTTATACAAATCAGCGAGTAAGCAATCCATTGATTACAATACTTCTCATTTTTCGCACATGCATGCCACGGCTGACAAAAATTGAGATAAGGGTACAGTACAGTTTAAGTAAATATGCGCATGAATTTATGGTATTTAACGCTAGCATGCCGTGGCATATATGGCATAATGAATATGCGCTTGAAAAGTATACAATTTTGTTTTTTGCCAGTCTAAAGTCTTGATTGAGCGGAGCAGCTTTGTATTTGCGCTTAATTCGGAAGGCAAGAAAACTATTGAAAAGAGTCCATATATCCGCATTAGGGTTGACTTTTTATAGCGGCCAATAAATAAGGTTCTATAAAGGTTTCAGCAGAGCTCAATACCATCACATAAAGCCAAATGTATTTATATAAGGTTTGAAAATATCTTGCCGAGAGTCATAAGCACTCAAGTTGAGCGGCTGACTTTAGTAAAAGACGTTGGGTAAAAGCTAGTGTCAAATACTTATTTCTTGGGAAACATGTTTTACCGAATTCCAAGAGAAGTATTGGGTGGGGGAATAAGTTCGCAGCGTATTTACCAAAAACTTTTACTTAAACATAAATTAATCATTTATTTATTCGCCGCCGCCGTTTACAACCTCTTGCCCTGCTCCTATCGACCAATTTGTTGGTGCCATTCAGCGAAAAATCGCGGAGTTTGGTGTCAAAGAAGTTGTTGAGCCAGTTTTTAAGGACCTCTTTTTTATCGAAGGTAACGCCCTTCATATGGTTCGACAGGGAAGGGAAAGGATGATAGTCGGTCGGTGCAAGATCCTGAGAATACGACGGTTGCTGAAGAACCTCCCATTCGAGCGCTTGGAGTGCGGCTTTGACGACTTGTGTAGCATGGGGCCTGACGTTTTTGTGACGGAGTATAGTTTAACCATGTTGAACAGTTTTTTTCAGTCGAATAGCTTCATTCACGTGGTGTAGCTGGGTAAAGTTGAGCTCCTTGCTGATGGTGGCATTCTTTTCGAGCATTTCCCAGTGCACCATACCATCCCAGTCCAAGCAAACACATACCTTGATCTTGTTTGGATGAAAATTCGGATTGGCTCTCGGCTGTGCTCTATCTTCTAAAGCCATCCACTCCTTTCTTTGTTTCATATTGATGTATGTATAGGCACCATTTCTCATCTCTTGTGACAATTCTATACGAAAAGCGCTGTTGACCACCGCGTGTTGCTCGATGGCGGACGAGATGCTGAGAAGCAATTTGAACGCGACTTTCTTTGTTTTTTCGTTGAGCTCGTGAGGCACCCAGGCTCCCAATTTTTCGGTAAATCCCATTGAATGAAAGTGGTTGGGAATTGTTTTATGGTACAAGTTTATTTTTTCCGCCAATTCACGACCTGCGACTGTTCTCTTTCAAAAGTGATTTGAGACGTTCTTCATCGAATTCAGAAGACCTTCCGCTGCGGGACGTGTCATTGACGTCAAAGTCGCCATTTTTGAACTTTTCAAACCATTTCCGTGCTGTAGATTCAACACCTTCTCCATACACGTCGCAAATTTCCCGAGCTGATGCAGCAGCTTTTTGACCCCGATGAAAATCAAAGAAGAGCAAATGTCGAAAATGTTGATTTTTGCCTCTTGGGTATTATATTTCTTTGCCTCAAAACTAATAAAAAGTTAAATAATGCAAAAATACAATTAGCGCAGTTTTGTAAAGCAGAAGGAGTTCTATCAAATGGCGACTTACCCCTTGCCAAACAGCAAACAAATCGTTGTAAAATAAAGGAAAATATAAAACCGCTATGAACTTATCCTCCAACCCAATACATTGTCTCATTAGAGCTCAATGGTTATTTTGAAAGCGGGATAGGTAAATATTAAAAAGAAAATAAATATATTCATAACTAATATTTTGGTCATAAAACCAATTTTAAGTCAGTAGAAAATTTTGTTGATTCTGGTCATCCTAATGTATATATAAAGGATTTTCCAATAACAGGTGTTATTTAAATATATAAAACGCTATGGAGAGATGATTAACAATTTTTTATGACCGGAAATAGATGGTATTGATATGGACAACGTTTATTTTCAACAACACGGCGCTACGTGCCACACAAGCAACGAAACCATTGTTGTTGTGTTATCTCTCGAAGAGGTGATCACAATTGGCCACCGAGATCTTGTGATTTTGCACATTGCGCCTTTTTTCTTTGAGGCCACGTGAAAGAGAAGGTCTACGCCAACAGCCCAGGGTTGATTCAAGATCTCAAAGATGGAATTCGTGAGGCTATCGAGGACATAGGTCAGCTACTTTGCAATTCGATTATGGAAAATTTCATGAAAAGGATATTGTCCTGTAAACGTGGCCTTGTTGGTCATTTGCCTCATGTTATTTTCCACTATGTGTTAACGGCATATCTTCCTCTTTATAACGGAATAAACATCCGATCATTTATATTAAAAAATTGCATTTTTCTTTGAATATCAAAATAACACCTCTTATTGGAAAACCCTGTACGTATGTATGTATGAATAAATAAACACTCGAATCTTATTTTTCTTTTCCGATAGGATCTGATAGGAAAGGACATATATATATATATAAAATTGGGCACACCCTTTTTGGGTGTTTGGCCGAGCTCCTCCTCCTATTTGCGGTGTGCGTCTTGATGTTGCTCCACAAATGGAGGGGCATACAATTTCAAGCCGACTCCAAACGGCAGATATTTTTATGAGGAGCTTTTTAATGGCAGAAATACACTCGGAGGTTTGTCATTGCCTGCCGAGGTGCGACCGCTATTAGAAAAAGCATAAGGGCATTGGTTGGTTGGTTGTTTAAAGTGGTGATTCATCCAGAATCCAACTAGCGCTTCCGCACCATTTTGTTGCCACATCCTCGTTACCAACTTGATTAACGGTTATTTACAGCATAACTATATCCAGTCTGTGCGGTTAAGGAACCTTATTAGGTTGTTAACGTCTAAGCCAGATAGTTGTTCGAGACTCTCGAACAGCGGTTGGCCCAAGGTTAACATTCTGTCCTTCCATAGGGCAGGGCATTCACAGAGGAAATGGAAGATGGTTTTCTTTTCCTCCGGTTGTTTACAACTGTGACAGTATGTGCTGTGAGGGATGCCCATTTTGGCTGCTTGTTCTCCCACAGACCAAAAGCCAGTTATGACTGCCGTTAGTCTCCAAGCGTCCCGTCGTTTCATGTTTAACAATATTGACGATTGTTTAAGGTTGTAGGTGGGCCATAACGACCTGCTGATTTTGCATTTCGTATGGTCTCTCCATCTACAATCAGAGATTCGGAGGTATTTTAGGGAAATTGCATGCTTGACCGCACCTAATGGTGTGAGTACCGGTACTGCAAGAACGCTTTTCATGGCAGATCCCCCTCTTGCCAGTTCATCGACTTTTTCGTTACCTTCTATTTTCCGGTGTCACGGGGCCCAAACTAAAGTTACTTTATGGTTTTTACTCAAGGCTATTCCTACTTTGCTCCACCACTTTAGAGGTTTTTATAGCCTCGTCCAGTGCCTGGATTGCAGCTTGGCTATACGAAAGAATAGCGATATTGCCCTTAACCCTGCAGTAGTCGCGCGGTCTATATATGTAATCCACCATTATTAAATTTTAAATTTCTTGAAAATCATGCATCGATTTCATTGGAGATTTTTGCTACTTGTAACTAACAAATAGAGAGTCACCCTCAGTGTTCCGCTGTTAATTGTCGCATGCAGTAGTGTCGCTAGAGGTTCGTGAAATTCATGGTCTACGTATGTATGCCGCGCGACCCATTACGTAAGTATTTTAAATTAGGTTTTATGCGAATAGCTAGTTATACTTTGTAAATAAAAGTGGACTTTTGGCATACTTTTTCATTTTACTATTTTGTGGAACTTTTCTGATAATATTTACATATGTATGCTACTCTGCTGAAATGACTTTGGACGAACAACTCTTGGCCTTCAGAGGGCGTTGTTCTTTTCGGCAGTATATTCCAAATAAACCTGCTAAGTATGGACTGAAAGTTTTTGCACTTGTAGATGTTTATTACCCATACACCTATAACTTAGAAATTTACGCCGGCCAACAACCCGAAGGTCCATTTCGGTTAAGCAACGAGAGATTTGATATCGTCATGAGAATGGTGCAACCAATTTTGAATAGACATATCAATATTACTATGGACAATTGGTTTTCCTCTCTGAAAATAGCAAAGCAATGATTTGATAATGGAATTACAATGGTTGCTACCGTTCGAATTTAGAATAGCTAGAAGCAATCCAATATGCTCCTTAAAATTTGGATTTCACTGTCCTATATACTCTGGTTTCTTATGTACCAAAAGCCAACAAAGTGGTAATAGCCATGTCTACGATGCAGCGATTGATTCTGACACCGGAGATTAACGAAAGTCGGAAATAATAGCATACTATAATCTCACTAAAAATGGCGTTGATCTGGTTGACAAGATGTGTTCTCTTTATGACGTATCTAGGAATTCGAGAAGGTGGTCAACGCATTATGCATTTACACTGCAAACAGTAACTATGAATCTGTCAAAAGGCGTGATTTTCTCATAGACTTAGCCTTGCCTTGGATGAGACCACTGGCTCACCAAAGATTAACACTTACCACGCTACCTAGAACACTGACATTTAAAATAAAAGACTTCTTGGATCTTCCACAAGTTGTAACTCATCAAGGTCCAACGCACAATAACTACGTCGGTCGTTGCTACGATTGTGGAAGGGCCCGTAATAAAAGCACCCGTAAAGTGTGTAACGCTTGCAATAAATTCATTTGTCCTGATCATTCCAAGACTGTATGTTCGTCATGTTTCGAAAACAATTAAAACATCTCAATTATCTTCTGGTTATTTTATATATATTTTATACTTTTGTGAAGTATCTTAATTTTTTGTTAAAAAATTAAGTTTTGGTTTTTACTTATTTTATGTAAGAACAGAAAGTTTATTTATGTTATTTTTGATTAATATTAATAAATTAAACAATAACAAGAATACTTAAATCAAAAGCAATGGAAGAATTAAATATTTATCTTTTGTATTTTTAATTTTAAAATCGATTACATATGTAGACCGCGCGACCAATTACGTCAGTTTCAGGGGCGCGACTACTGTAGGGTTAAAAGAGAAATCCGTGAATGGTAGCCTACAAGTTTCCCCAATTGCCAGTACTTCCGCGTGAAAGACACTGCTGGTATTAGGGAGACGCACAGATTTTTCAATTTTAAATCTATGAGAATACATATAGGTATACCAGCTCCAACACCACAATCCATTTTACTGCCATCTGTATAGACTGTGGTATCGAAGTTGTTTAGAGAGGATCCCTTCTTCCATTCTTCCTTGGATGGAAAGAGAGTGGCAAAATTTCTATTGAAAGTTACCATCACACGATGTAGTCAGTCCTCACCGTGATTAACTCAGCTTGTCGCAATAATAGACTAGCGTGACCATAAGTTTTTTCTTTCCAGCGGTCCGCTTCATTCAGCCTAAATGCACTCATGAATGACGTCTCTTTATATGTAGGAATAACGTGTGTCAGTGCATTGAGAGCCTCTCTAAGACATGATCTGATTGATAGGGGCATACCTCTACTTAAATATCTATATACCTCTTGCATCTTTCAGTGTCGCTCCTCAACTTCGATGTCTTCCCTCGTTTCATCAGCTAAACTTCGAACAATACAATCAATTATTCTGTCTCAACTCATTGCCATTGATGCTGGTATGTTGCTCGTTTTGTTGCCTAAGTATGCAGCCTTCCTATAACGCTAATGTTGTTGTAATGGTTATTCCCTTTGTCAACATTGTCGCTACATTTTGAACAGCTATTTCCTATGCTAAATGAGCACATTTGTATGATTGCAATTGCCCAGTGTTCATTTGAGTTGCCGAACTGCCGAGCTGCTGAGCTGCTCAGCTGCTTTGATGCCATCCCTTTCACCATTGTGACAAGTCTGTGAGCAGCGCTCAGTGCCTTTGCAAATTCTCTATGTCTCGATGCAGTAGTAGCTTGTCTTAGGTACTCGGGGTATTCGGCAACATTTTCAACTGCCGGATATTAAGTGAGCAACCATTGAGATGTTTGATTGCAGCCTCTGGTATGTCGTTTTGCTGACGCTGCGCTGTTGTTATTGTTATGCTGAAGGATATCCATAACTTTATGCAGCATATGAGTGTATGGATATGCTCGTATGTAGGTATGAAACCTTGCTCATGCAGCCCTCTTTGTACGGCGACAGACTTTCCGTGCACTTGGGTAGCATTTTGTGTACGGAAATGACATTTTGACATTCAATTAGCGAGCTGATAAATCGCCGTGCATAAACGAGTATAAATGAAGTAAAGCAGAAATGCAAGTATCTTCGGAAAAATGCAAATAATTGAAGAAAACTGAAATATTTTTAGCATATTGCGGGTTAATTAGATAAATAAAATATTTGATTTAATTCAGGCGGGTGCATATTAGCGCCTTTTGTCAGCTAAATTTTTCAAGGTCCTGTAAGCCGGCTTTGGATTTTATCAAATGAATGATTAGTACAACATTCACCCTAAGAGGCTGCATCAGTTCTAGCTGGCTCGCACAATATACAGAAAAATATAAAGATTTAAAATCAGAAAAATATAAAGATTTAAAATTTTAGAGGCACCAAATTCACTACGTGAAATCAGGTGCTAACACAATTGCCGCTCATTAGCGCGCAAAAGGTGGATTCTTTCATGGACTAAATGGCAAACTGTGACATCAAATGGTATCTTAACTGAACTAAGAAGTATCCACAATGATGTGATAAATTTTAGTACATTAGAAACCGCAATTTATGATCCTCTAGCCGAAATTCCGTTTCCAGCATCATTTTCGGGGAGAAATCCTTTAGGGGGTTAGTCCTTTAAGGGGTTAGGGGTAGTCAGAATTTTCGAAAAATTGGATTTTTCTTTTACTTTCTTTTTAAGCGTAATATCTTAAAAATATTGTGTGAAAATTTGAAGTGAATCCGACAAATACTTTTCGAGTTATTCAATAATTAACAAAGAGCGATCAGGCGCTCCGGCTACGATAGCAAAACTTTAACTGCGTTTTTCTCAAAACTATGTTTTTTCAACTGGTGATCACTGTAACTTAAAAATCGGTTCGTAGATTTCAATAAAATGTATACTACTTTTGAAGAACATAAAAAACTCGTGCCTGATCGAAGGAATTGTGTTTTCATTGTCCGTTTTTTTTCTCGAAAATTCGAAAAATATTTTCTAACGTTAATTTTGGAAAAAAAGCTTCGATGAGGCTCAAGATTACCTATTAATGAAACTAATTTCCCATGTCCGATTGATTTTAGATAAATCTCCAAGGACTTGTGATAATCACCGCAAAGGACTTCTGGAGAAACGGGCTCCACACAAACGGCGATAACTTTTACAATTATTTTTTTTTTTTTTTGAAATTTTGCTAAAGTCAAGTCAGAGCCCGCCATCTATCGTTACGGATTTGAGCTAGGTATTATTTGAAGAATGGTAGCACTTAGCTGTCATCTGATTTGACAGAAAATTAGTTTTATTCTTCCGCTGAACGAAAATGGTTTGGTATACGCTCAAAGGACCGACCACCCAATGCGTTTTCGCAGCGCTTCATGGGCTTGGGATCGACTTGAACAAGATGAAGACTTTTACCGAAAAATCATCTTTTCGGATGAAGCTCATTTCCATCTCGGCGGGTATGTTAACAAGCAAAATTGCCGCATTTGGGGCTCAGAAAACCCGCACGCACTCGAAGAAAAGCCGGTGCATTCACAACGAGTCACTGTTTGGTGCGGATTTTGGTCGAGAGGCATCATTGGTCCATTTTTTTTCAAAAATGAGCGAGCAGTGGCCGTAACCGTCAATGGAGAGCGTTACCGGGCCATGTTGAACGATTTTTTGTTCCGAGAAATTGAAGAGGAGAATATTGGTGGCATTTGGTTCCAACAAGTTGGAGCTACTTGCCACACAGCGAATGCTACGATCAATCTTTTGCGCACTGTCTTCGAAGATCGCATTATCAGCCGAAATTCTGATATCGTTTGGCCGCCTCGGAGCTGCGATTTGACGCCGTTGGATTATTATTTTTGGGGTGCCGTCAAAGACCAGTGTTATGCCAACAAACCAGCAACAATTAATGCACTGAATACCAACATACGCGATGTCATAGCTGAAATACAGCCGCATACAATCGAAAATGTGTTGAAAAATTGGACCGATTGTATGGGATGGTGCATGGCTAGCCGAGGCAGCAATATGAATGAAGTTGTGGTCCATCATTAACCGAAAGGATTGTACTTCAAAATAAAAAAAAAACAGTTTGGAAAAATATTGAGTAGTTTCTTTTTTATAGCATTTTTAATTCCGTAAAGTTATATGGCGGTCCCTTTATTAATGCTATGTTTTTATTTTTTATAAAATAAAGCAAAGGAATACGAGAAAAAAATTATTAAAAATTATAATTTTTTCGGGCCTTTGACTACACGTAACCCCTTAAAACTCTCCCCAAACTGTCAGTCTCTATAAATGCGGATATTTTAATTTTCCAATTCAAACAGCTATTAATTGCTTTGCTAGCAAAAAAATTGGTTTTCGACATTGCATGTTGGTTAATTTGGAGCCCCAAATTCAGTAGCTGTCATAGCAGTGATAGTCACTTCCTAGATCTACTTATAATATTCTTACCAGGCTGCCATGCCGAGTTTCATGTCTTGTTCCGTGATGCTGTTACACCGACTAGCAAGAGCATTTAGTGTTAACACAATACATATAAAAAGTCAACACCCTGTACATACGAGTACATATTCGTTAGGTTAGGTTAGGTTGTGGCGGTAGTCGGCCTGTACGACAGACTCACTTAAATCTTACAGGTCCATTATGATACCACTGTGCTGCATGGTAACCTCATTTACTTTCCTTTGTGGAACCATTTGTGGCTCTTATGAAACGCAGGATTGGTCCCATCCAAACGCCAGACAGCTCTGTAAGAGAATTGAAAAAGCATTTACCAAGACAACCTCCTCTGATTTTAGCTAAGGCTGGAAAATTGCAAAGGAAGTGTTCAACTGTTTTTCCTCTTCCTCATCTCTACAGCTTCTACAATATTCATGGGAGAAAACTCCTGGTCTCAAGGTATACCTGCCAAATAGCCAATGACAGGTTATACAGCCACGGCCTTCAAGATATCATATCTTGAGAGGCTAAGCAAATCCTCTGTCTTTTTCTTGTTTATTTGCGGCCATAGTAGCCTAGCTGTTACGCATTTATCTTCATCTCCCCATAACCTATTGGCCTTTTGGATAATATTGTTTTTGATTATGAATTTACTCGTGGCCAAATGGTATTTTTATCGCTGAGCAGTTGAAGATCAGTGCCTTTCTTGGCTAGCTCATCGGCTTTACAATTCCCCTAAATATCTCTGTGCCCCGGGAACGCAAATAAAACTCACCTTGAGTATGACGCGAATATCATTTAGAGCTGCCGGGCATTCCTATGCAACTTTTGATTTTAGTATAGCCGCATTCATTGATTTAATGGCCGGCTATTCGAGTATACCTGTATGTTTATAGTCGTTTTTGTTACGGCATACGTATTTAGATATGCGGCCACTTCTTTTATAGCTCTGCCACTTCTTTTATAGCTCTGTCCGCTGCAGTAGTCTGGTAGTGGAACGGATAGTTCTGATTCCTTGCAAAATACTCCGTAGCCTTTAAGAAATATTTGTATAAAAACCAGAAGTAAATACTTTTCGCGTACCTGATTCGAGCGAAGGCGGGGCAGACGCACAGGAAGTGGTCCGCCATCTCATCCTCCTCTTCACAAGCTGAGCAGAGTGCACTGCTGGATATGTCTATTTTTTCCAGGTGCTTTGTCGATAAAAGGTGGTCCGTCATCAGTACAACCAGCTGCCTATAATCTCTTGTGCTTAGTGACGCACAGTGCGGCCGATTCCCGAAAAGCTGGCCAAAACTCAAAAAATTAAGTAATTGATTCAAAATTTCTTACTCGGGGGTTGTCGGGGTCGCTGATTACGAATTTGATCTTAAAATTTTGAAAATCCACCCCCTTCCACCCCTATTGGCCACCCCCTCACGTGAAATAGCGTATATTCAAGAACATAATCAAGATGCATGTAAATTTATATGTTTTCGGGGTCGCTGATTAACAAGTGGTAGCAGCTGAATCTTGTTTTATTCAGTAACCATTACTTTTTTTTGAGTAACCTTTAATAGGTTTCAAAGCAGCATATGACGGCGTTGTATTACTATACAGTTTGAAAACTCAAATTTTATAAAAAAAATTGCAAAAAATCTATCTACGTATTGCTGCAGCTAAAAATTTTGTGTCGAGGTATTGATATGTACTAAAGATTTCTCGTATTTTACTAACCTTCCGAAGATGATTCCATTTGGTTTTGTTAAATTTACTCCATTACAAAATCTTTCAAATGTGTACAACTTTCACTATTCATCGACAGTAATACGATGCTCAAACGAAGGCCACGTTGCGACTGAAAATACAGAGGATACATAGGGTACAGGACGTTGCTATGAACGGTTTTCACTACTCAAGGCATTACTGTAGCCAACCCAAAGACAAAAAAACTCTATCTAGAAACTTTTTTTTCGACTTTTGGCCAGCTTTTTGGGAATCGGCCGCACTGTGTGACGGGAGGATCAGCGACAGTCAGTCAAACATTACAGGTAACATCAACGGGCTCCGGGCCAAAGAAGTTGACCTCAAAACTCTTCCTAGCTTAAGTGTCAAAGATCTCGTTACTCGTGATATCCACGCGGCCCGCGATCCATATTAGCATCACGATAGACATAATATCATCAAGATTTACAGGACTCAATCCACCATAAAGTGGTTGGAGGATTATCTAAGCCATGAGCGCAGCTTTGCTGTCGCTGCAAACACATACAGATCTGCCTCTACATCTGTTTTCCCACAACAACGTTCATTGCTTCTTGAGTACCACTTACTTTTAAAAATATTTTTTTATGAAATTATAGTTCATTCTCCTACAAAAACCATATAAAAGCAAGTTTGAAATTTTAAGCTGAAAAAAGTCAAAATAAAAGAATCGTGGTCGAAAGGCTTTAAAAAACCAGAAAATGTCAAAACCGCTTACTTTTTTCTAAAAATCTTTTCATAATACACCTATATCCTTGGTTCTTGAAAACATTTTTTTTAATATTTTTCAAGATATTAGAAATTCCTTTCAACAGAAACTTTCTGCGAGTTGCAGCTGTCGTCGTCTGGGCCATATAAAAAAAAAATAAATAATTGGCGCGTACACTTCTGTTAGGTGTTTGGCCGAGCTCCTCCTCCTATTTGTGGTGTGCGTCTTGATGTTGATCCACAAATGGAGGGACCTACAGTTTCAAGCCGACTCCGAACGGCAGATATTTTTATGAGGAGCCTTTTCATGGCATTATAAGGTCAAAAAAATCAATTTTTTTTTTCGTTTAAGCGCTTCCTAATATATTTCAGAATATTCACACAAAGTTACAGAGCCTAAGTCTCAATATTTCCGTAGATACAAAGCCAAAGGTAGGCGAGCGTTAGGTAGTTACGCTGTGACCGGACAGCTATAGTACAAACTTTATCTTCTTTTCTCGACTTTTCATTTTTATGATTTCTTTGAATTGGCGTACATGAATGAAAAACAAACTAATGAACCTTTTGAAATGAATCATAGCTTGTTCCCTTCAGTATTAAATTCTCTTCTATTTGAACTAACAAAATAGATTAAAAAAAAATTTTGAAGATTTTTATACCAAGTTAAAGTGAATTTTTTTTTTATAGAAAGGCATTTTTTCTTTAAAACCTCCAAAAAGTTGTAATTTTGGAATTTCTCTCAGTTTTCTTAGTTCATCTAAAAATAAAAAATCATGATAATTAGAAATCCATTTAAAGTTTTTGCTTTAGATAATAATTACGAACTGTATCTTGTACGCTAGTTGGAAACTCCAGCGCTCTACTAATTTCTAAGGTAAACATTTTTTTCAACTTATTTTAACCAGTACAAAAATTGTTTATACTTTTTAAATGTTCATTAAAAGATAGGAAAAACTTTGCAGTGCTAAATAAATTTTTTCCTTAAAAAAAAATCGCAAAGAGATGCAATTTTTAGACCTCATAAACCAGGCTCCCCCCTTAAAACCCTTGGAATTGTGATGTAAGTTTTAGCAAGTTTTAATTTACGTATAAAGTTGCAATTATGGATTTATAGGGTTTTTGTTTGGCAATGAGATATGCCTTTATACAAAAATAATGAACATTAAAAAAAAAATTGAACAAGAAGTGGTTCAACTGATCAAGAGGTTGATGGGCTATAGTTTTTTGTTAGTTAGAGCTTAAAATTTATTAGAAAAGTAGGCGAGTGCCAACAATTTCTCCTCAGGGTATTCTCAAATACATCTATGAGCACTGGTAGGTTTCCCTGTGTTCACCTGAGTAATCGCACACTGATAAGTTCCACATGCAAGTAAATAAGTTGATCAAAATATACATACTTACATATGTACAAGCACATATAAGTAGCGCATTTGCATACGTAGACAAATGTTTGCAAGCACCATCGTGTTGATCATCGCCCTGGGAGCCCTCAGGACACCTATCGATGCCGCAAATATGAGAAATTACATGCTTTGCGGTCCTGTTCCAAACAAAAATACCAAAGTCACAACAAGATGCCGCAACAACCGAAAGGTCAAAATGGTAGCCGAGCAAACTGCCAAATGTTTGCTGGTGACAGCCGGGCAACACCGACGGTCGTAGTGTAAGTAATTGGCTGGCTCGTTGTGGTGTACTGATATGGGTAAGTATGTATGTATGTATTTACGGATGCATAAATGTATGTATGTATGTATTTACGTATGTATATTTGTATGTATTTTAGTTGTGTGTGTGTGCATGCAATGAATGTTAGCAAAAGCTTGCAGATATGCGCATATTCACATATTTAGATTGTAACACCAGGCCGGTTGGCTGGTATTGATGGTGATAACAGTGTCGACTCCCTGTAAGTATAACTACCAGCGGCGCCAATGGTACCGCAATTCTAGTTGCTGTCAGCCTGCTAATTTAGTTGCTGCCTTACCGGTATTTGACGTACTAAAATAGTCCTTTTTGAGTGTAAAATAGACAATGTTTTGTTAGTCTAATGGACTAGGTGGCAAACGATTTTTTGATTCTTATAAAACCCGACCGAATGCATAGCGGCTGAATTCAATTCTCTGAAATTGCAAAAAGGAAAGTTTTCTCCACTACCGATTTTTTATCCACCAAAATTGGAAGAGGTTGGAAATCTAGCTTAACGAAAAGGATTCAAGTATTCAATTTCTCCACAATTGTAGACTTACATATCCGTTTGTAGCTTAAGATCTGGAAAAAACTCTCCAATGGCAATCAACTTTTCGCAATAGCAGAGCTGTTTATACTTTTTATACGAGTTATAATTCGGCTTTAATCAAAAATGTCTGCCTGTCAGATTTACCTCCAGCCAAGTAATGTATGAAAATTGAGCACACAGGTGGCCCTCGTAAATGCATAGAAAATTCCACTTGAAAATTGTGGATGTGGATCGGCAATCTATAAATTTCAGGGCTTGAGTTCACTGGCAAAGCATTTGATTTGTTTATTTTTTTTTGTCAGGACAACTGCTAAGTACAGCACTCAGACAACATTAAGTCCACCACTCGGGTTCCCTTTTTATTTTTTTAAATCCACCCGACCTCTGAAGAAATGTGAGTAGACCCTGTGTTGCCAAGGTGCCAAGGGAGTCGCTTCTTAACACAACATTACCAAAGACATCAAGCCTGATTTGAGAGAAGGCCGGGCAGACTCACCCTTTCCTCTACATGTTGGGCAGAGTGCAATGTCTGAGATGCCTACCTTTTTCCGTCATCAGTCCAACCAGCTGCCTGCAGTCACTTCTGCTTAATGGCAGGAGGATCTGCGACAGTCGATCGGACATGGCAGGTAACAAGGTTTTGTCCATCTACAGCCTGTCTCAGCCTACCAAGCTCGCTTGTGGGCTAGAATAACCTGTTCGCTAACAGTGGCTTTGATGGTTGCAGAATGGAGTGGCAGAATGGGTTCCGAGCCAAATAAGTTGACCTAAAAACTCATTCTAGCCAAAGTGTCAAAGATCTCGATACTCGTGATATCCACGTGGCCCGCGACCCATGTTAGCATCAGGAAAATTATGTTAACCGACATAGTTCAGCCTGAATTTACCGGACTCAACTACCCTAGAAGTGGTTGGAGGGCTGTCTAAGGCCATTCGCGCAGCTTTTCTGTCACTGCAGACACATAGAGATCTGCATCTCCCTCTTTTTACCACAACAAATTTCATCGCTTCTTGAACAGCATACACCTCCGCTTGAAACACAGATACGTACATTCCAAGAGCAAAGTAAAGTTTTGTCCCGCTGTATTCCACATAGACCCCAGAGCGGGAACCGTGCCCGGTCCTGGAGCCATCCGTGAAAATGCGAAAACAGTGTTTGTCGGGCTCATTTTCAGAGTTTGACCGGAATTGAGCCTCTGGCAGCACCACACTGTGTCTCTTTTTAAGTACGACTCTTAATTCCATGGAGTCAAAGGGCATAGCGAGGATCGTTGGATCAAAGTCCATGCTTTCTCTGTTGTCCAATGCCAGACAGGGGCCGTGCCAATTCCCATTGTGTTTCAGCCTGCTGATGACCTTCAAGGGTTCTAATTAGATGAAATCATCAAGTGGGGGTAGACCAACTTTAGGCTAATTAAGCTGGGGTTCTAAACTTTAGCTGGGCATCAGTGGATATGAAATCATGCGATGAAATACTCTTACTAAAGAAGCTACCCACACGAATGTCTCGAAAGAGGTGGGTAGAAAAACGGGATGTAATAAAAAGTAAATTCCGCATGATTCAAATTCGAAAGTAAAATTGTTCAAATCATAGCCTCGTGAAATCACCTGATGCCTTTTTATCATCTTCCCGACAGTTACCATAGTAAGGCATTTAAACATTTTTTTTTCACTACTATATTTTTTTTTAAATCTTACAAAGCCAGTTGTTCGAATTCAAGAAGGCACGCGCAAATTAGTTTGTTAGTGGTCGTCATACGGAATCACGTTTTTCGAGCTCGTGACAAAGATATAGCCAGTTCTACTGAATCGATTTTGATGAAATAAAATTTAAATTGAGCAATTCGTAAACTCCCAAATCGATAATGTTTATTTGACCTTCCGTTCAAACAAGAATTTTAGTCATCGAGTGGCCACCAGGAGTCAGCACCCGCCACAGGTAATGGTTTGGGCCGCTGTAATCGCTGATGGACGCCCTCGAATCGTTTTCATCGCGCCTGGCGTCAAGGCAAATGCGAAATATTAACGGGAAAGTATTCGGGAGGTTGCTTTGAAACCGAGAGCAGACAAACATTTCGGCGGCAGACCATGCACGTTTCAACAGGACTCGGCAACGTCTCACAAAGCTCGAGTGACCAATAAAGGCTAAAAATCAACGTTCCGCACTTGATAACATCCATGCAAAGGCTTTAAAATTCACCAGGCTCGAATCCGATGGATTATTCTCTTTGGGCCACTTTGGAGAACAAAGTCTGAACTAAAAAATTCACTTGTCTCGAGGCACTCAAAAACGCCATTGTCCGCCAAAATACCGGCAAGTCACATTCGGGCAGCTTGCGATTCGTTTCTGGACCATCTCACGGCCATAATCATGGCCAAAGTTAGTCATATCGAGCAAAAGTAAACTGATTCTTAAATTTGTATTATTTCCACATATTTTTTGCTTTGAATTGAATAAAAGTAACTAACTAAATTTATAGCCTTTTTAATTGATTACACTTTGAGGATCAGACCCCGCGTGTTAAAAAAAACTTTTTGTGTTTTTTTCGGGCCTTTAAAATATAAGAAATGGTCAAAAACGGTTTTTCATCTTTAAACGCCCGCTATTTTATTTTTTTGTAGATCGTAGTTCACACCATAGTGACATTTATACTGGACCAGAACCTTTTTGTCTTGTTGACTTTAGACACCTGTTAGCCCCGGAATCCGTATCGCCAGCGCCATAACTTTTATTGGAAGACCTTTTGGTGAAGGCTGATAACTTTTGCAATGAACCTTGTATGGCCAAAGATTTTATTTTTTTATTTTTTAATAATAGATCAAAAAATAAAATACTCAAAACAAAAATTAAAAAGAAGAAACTAGAAAAAAAATTTTTTTTTACATTTTTCGGAACTTTAAATTACAAAAACAGGTCAGAAAACGTCACGGAATTCGTGTCGCCAAAGCCATAACCTATTTTGGAAGACCTTTTTTTTGAAGCCTAGTAACTTTTTGAACGAACCTGGTATGACCAAGTGGAAGGGGAAAAGAAAAGGCAGTGCCCTCGTCGTCACGATTTCTACCCTTGTGGTCATCTGAAAAAACAAGATGACAAATTCTTAATTAATATGAATTTCAATATCGTATGACGCAGAAAAACAGCGGGAAATTTTTTTTCATATTAAAAAATTGAAATTTCCCGTTTTTCGTATTTCATGCGATAGACATATATTTAAAGAATATTCGTGATAAACTTCAAGCAAATCGGTTGATTAAAACTTTAAATATCGTGCCGACCGTATCGAAAGAAGTAGTTTCGAGAAAAACACGTTTAAAGTTCGCCGTCCGCTTAAACCAGTCTGCTCCCGCGTCACTAAAATAGTTGTAACTTCGAAAATAATTCGAATTTTGAAAAATCCGTTTGCGGAGATATTTTTTAATACTTAAACTATCGAATTTAAAAAAAACAAAATGTTTCGATATTTTTAAATTTCTAGACTAGAATACCCCCTTAATATTACAATAATATGTACACCAACCACTTATTGTAGCTAACGTCGATTTTGTAGCTGCCAAATTCTACGATTATAAATTTAAGAAAATATTTTTTTTTGTTTTCGATGATACTGTTCAAAGCTATGACGTTCAACGCAAAGTCACTTTTTTCTAGTGCGTGTGCATCAAATTTCAGTAAATTTTAAGAAAATGTTGCTAACAAAATACACTAAACTGCATAATACTGCCTGTATCACCAGAAAAAAATAATACAAATATTAGAAATGTGTTTTTTTTCTACAGAACTCACCTTACCACTGCTCGTGAGATTAATGTAAGTTTTCATGCAGCGAAGAGGAAGTGGATGCAGAAAAATCAATTTTGTATTCTCTCTTTCTCCTCTTTACTTTTCTCTCATCAGCTTCTTCTCTGCTTCCTTCCGTTTTCGCTGTTCTCTCGCCATCATCATCATCATCGCCATAGCATTTACAGCTCGGGGTAAGCCAATGCTTTCTTTACTATTTCGCGCCATACGTCTCAATTTATTGAATGGCTTCTTCGTTCGTTCATACTAAACAGGTCGCCTTCCACATCATCTGCAAATCTTAAGTTAAATTTTTTTTTTCAATGCCCATCAGTAACTCGAACAGTACCAAAAATGCTACTCAAAATTTTACGATCAAAGCGATAGCGCAAAGCATAGTTCTTTATATTAGTAGTCAGAACCCATGTTTCACAACCATACGTAGCTATTGGCTGTATAAGGGTCCTAAAGATCTATCGCTTACACGTCCCTGACAAAAGTTTGTTTTGAAGCAGTTTGAGCTGTCCGTCATAGCTTATATTTGGAGCCTGCAGTCAGCGATAGGAACAACCAGACATCTAGGGGACATTATGCGAATTTGTGCTTAATGAAAAAGTTGTTCAATATTTTGGCAATATTTTGACGCCGTTCGGTGCTTGATGCCGAACATGAAAATGAGTGGAGCACACAAAAAGTTTAAAGGTTATGAAGTTGCTTCTCTAAAACTTCCTTTAATTTAAATGTACCCACAGTTATCACTCTTGGATGCATTTTATTTCTCGTATAAGTGGGCCCTCGCAGTGGCGATCTAACCTACCTACTTGTATTTACTAGCATTGGCAGCAGTTTTTTTCTCGTTTTTTGACATTTCCCATAAAATTGTTTTGTTCTCCCTTACATTGCATTTTTTCATCCATTCATTTCCCGACTTTCACTGCATTTTTGCATTCACTATGCACTCCATTAAATTCACTCATAGCTGCCTTATTTTGTTGGTGTTGCATAACGTCCTTACTTACCTACATCGACATACAAGCAGTTTGTTGCACTTTTCCGCATCACCGACCACATTTTAAATGAGGTGCGTATGTTTGCGTATACAAAAAATATATATTTTTTGCATTATTTTTTAAGCAATTTTATGCACATTTCCGTGAATTTTTTCTAAATGTTGTTTCATCCAAAGCAACATTTGTTTATACGTCAGCATATCCATATATATTTAATATGTTACCTGCTCGTGTTTGTATTTCTATAATTATGTACATATGTGAGTATTAGTGTGTGTGTGAGTGTGTGCGAAACAGGGCCTCCTGCTTTTTCGCTGTTTTCATGTTTTACTTTTTGCACCACTTTCATTTTATTTTAAATACAGTATTTGCTCCGACTTGTTTGCTGCTCTTAATTTCGAATTTTTTCCGCTTTTTATTTAAAAAAATATTTTTTCCCCCTCTTTTTCCCAGCGTTTTTCTTATTTTATTTTTGCTGTAGTTGTTTTCATGCTTCGCTTTACATTTTATTGCCGTAATTCTCGACACTTACACACATTTTTCTTCCGCCACTTTCGCTACGCTGAAATGCGTTTAATGCGCTTGGTGTTGTGAGTGAGTGGAGGGCGTGGGGCGTCCTTACATGGCAGGTGTAAAATTGTGTTTAAATGCACTGTTGAAATTGGGATAGTGACTGGGGTTGAAATTGAAGTTTAATATCGGTAAAGTGAGATGTATTTGGTGGAAATTGTACTTTTAAAGGGCAATTTGCTTTTGAGAAGAGTTAAGAGTCTTCGGTGCTCGTTAGTTGCGTAAACGACGTGGAGTCCCGAAATGGAGGAGATTCATTTAAAGTGATAAGTACAGCTGATTTTCTTTTTTCCATTCCAGTTAAGAAATTTTGCGCAGTTGCTTAATTTAATGTAGACATTTTTGCGGCATACAAACTTGTTTTACATTTTGCAATTTTGTGTTCATTCTTTCCATTGCTAGTAAGCGCAAATGGTTTATTTTCATTCAGACGGCTCAGAGGCAAAACTTTTCAACCAAAGTAAATTAAGAGGATTAGAGGATTAAGAGGATTGGATTAGATTTGACTTTCTTAATTTGACTGTTTAGGAATCATGCCGCTAAATGAAAACCAGTTCCTTGTGTGATCAAGACAACGTAGGCAGGCGCATGCTTCAGATCCAACTCTTGATGCACTGCTTCGTGAGCTTTACATAGATGCCGCTAGAAGTATTTTTAAACCTTCCCAAATGTCTTGTTTTTTTCGTCTGTCATCTGTCAATAATATTCAATTCATTGTTCGTTACGTTTCGTACAGCAATGCATTTTTGTCGCTCTTAAAAATGTCGAATTTCGTGCCTTCAAACTACCCTTTGCAGACATCGTTGATTTTCTGTTAACAATTGAAGAAAAACGCTTCGCAAGCTCATCAAATACTTATAGAAGCTTATGGGGGACATGCTCTAAGTAGAGCACAGTGCTTCAGGTGGTTTGAAAAATTCCGAAGTGGTGATTTTAGAGTGGAGAAGGAGGACCGTGGCCGGCCAACAAAAAAGTTTGAGGACGTCGAATTGCAAGCATTGTTAGATGAAGATGATAGTCAAACGCAAGAAATGATGGCAGAGCAGTTGGGAGTGACCCAAAATACCATTTCCAAACGTTTGAAAGACATGGGCATGATTTTAAAGGTCGGAAGATGGGTGCCGCATGAACTGACAATGTGACAACGCATCGAACAAGAGCGACACGGGAATTGGTGGAGACGTACGATTGAGAACCGCTGGTGCATGCGGCTTACTCACCAGACTTGGCGCCTCCCGATTATCATTTGTTTGCATCGATGGGCCACGCACTTTCCGAGCAGCGCTTCAATACTCACGAAGAAGCCAAAAAATGGCTCGATGACTGGTTTGCGGCCAAAGACGGCCAATTTTTTTGGCGCGACATCCACAAATAGCCTGAGAGATGGGAAAACTGTGTCACTAGCGATGGCTATTATTTTGAAGATTAAATTTGTAACCATATTTTGTTAATAAACCTTTGAAATTAAAAAAAAGTCTGATTTCATAGGTATTTCATATACCTGGAACTTGACTGAAAATGGTTGAATACAACTAATAACTACTTGAAGAAATTTGAGGCAAGAAACAGGAAATCGGAGCCTAAAAAAAGGGAAGGAGTGCATAAAACCATTGAAGAAAAAGTGGAAGTGTTGCATAAAGGACAGTCAGACTTATTGCTCATTTGAATTTCAGCAAATGCCAGGACAGCAATTTTATGTTGGAACAATAAGAAAATTTTGTGGAAAACATCAGAAATAAAAGAAACATTTCAATACAAAAATAACTTGACTTGCAAGCGATAATTCTATAGGGAGCTTCTTCTTAGCTGAATGAGAATTTTCTACATCGATAATTAAGATTTGACAGCTAAGAATGGAAAACTGTGTTGACATTTCTATTCAGTAAGGTTTGGCAACTCATCATGAAACGTTTACAGCCAGAACAATGCTTCCAAATTGTGGAAACTTACTTTGACGGCATCATTGGTACTCGACAATAATTTCGAAAGAAGAAAGAAGCAGTCATTAAAGTCATTGGCGAACGCTATCGAGCCATATTGACTAAATTTTCGTTTCTAAAAATGTATCAGCTAAACATCGACGACATTTGGTTGCAACAAGACGCCGCAACTTCCCATCCCATATCGTTACGAGTATTGCTTACGCGGATGGTGTGGCACTTATTGTCTAAGGAAAGTTTCCAGATACTCTGGTGGAACTGATGCAGGCTTATCTGAATCCAGTTATGACATGGACCGCAAATTGTGGTCTCTCGATAATTCCTCTGAAGACGGAGCTCGTGCTATTTACGAGGAAATACAAAATACCTAGAGTCTTTCTTCCCTCAATAGCAAGCCCCCCGTTGGTGCTCTTTGATATGGTTAAGTACCTGGGACTTGTTCTTGACAGAGGGTTAACGTGGAAGCCAAACACTGAGGAGAGAATTAGGAAGGCAACAGTCCCCTTATGTGGTTGTAGAGTCAAAGGTCTGCTCTCAATGGAGCGCTTCGGACCACTCCTAGTCTAGCACTCAACGCTATGATGAATGTGGATCGCGTGGACGTTGTAGGAAAAACTGTTACTGCACGCGTAGCAATCAGATTTTGGTGTTAGGGCCATAAGCTAGATTAAAGCTACAGGCACTCTAGCATTCTTAAACACTTTTGTTCATCCCTATGGTGCCATGTACCATTGTACACCCTCGCTAGGTCCGAGAGGAGCTTTTTCCATTCATATTCCTTCAAGTGAAGATTGGGCGGGGTGCAACTTTTGGAAGCAGGGCATGGCAAACATGTTTACGGATGGCTCGAAGGTGGACGGAAGAGTTGATGGGGGAAGTATTCTGCGAGGAGCTCCCCATCAAGCTCAAATTTAAACTGCCGGACCACTATAGCGTTTTCCGAGCGGGAGTAGCCGCAATTAAGGAAGCAGTGGATTGGTTGCTCGCACCTGTAACTACAGTAAAGAAGATAAATATCTACTACGACAGCCAAGCGGAAATTAGGGCCTACTTTTTTGTGGACTTAAAATTAGACGGGAATGCCTGATTTCCCTCTCGATTGCATCGGAATACTTCGATATTAGGCTCATTTGGGTTCCGGGTCACAGCGGCTTAGACAGGAACTGTTAGGCCGATTAGCTGGCTAAATAAAAGACCCTTGAGACGGCTTCATCACAAAATGAAAGGCTTGAAGTTCCCTTGAGAAGCTACAGCTATCAAATCAGGTAGGTGTCCTCACCGGACACTGTCCGTAAGGTGTCCATGCGGTTCGGCTTGGTATTGCTTCAAGCCCTATCTGCAGAAACTGTTAGGAGGACGAGGTGAAATCGTCTCAGCTATACTGCCATCGACGGGCTAAGCTTTAAGCATCTGGGGTCTCACTTTTTCGCTACACCGGCGGATGTTGCGCACTTAAATATCATGCGCCTAGTGAAATTCATCAGTAGCATGAAGCGGTTAATACAAACGTAAATCGCCACTGTTCGTCGTCATCTTCTAATCCAAGCCCATCCTTCCTTTTTTTCACCTTTCTGGTTCCTCCTCCACAAAGGACAAATTTTAAAAATCTTTCAAGTGGAAGAAACGAAGAATTTGTAAAAGGATGAAAAATGCAAGTTTTGAAGAATTTTTTTTGACGATGCAGAAAATATTAGTTACTTTGGCAATTTCCATGTAATTATGCAACATTTCCACAATATTTTCCTAGATTTTCTTTGATAAGCATTTCAAAAGTATACGTAAGTCACTAGTACTGGCTCGCAGTAGAGACATCTGAAATAAGAAAAATAAAATGTGTTTGTTAAAGGAGATGTTTTTCGGGGCATTCCAGCGTGGATTTTTCTTTTTCAATTTCTAAAACTTTCGTCGCACTATAAAAGTCGATTAATTTTCTACTGTATAACTAATAGTTGTAAAAAAATTTACAAGTGACAGCTGCTGAATTATGTGAAGAAATACCATGGAAATTGAGCTAAAGCAGGCTGAGAAGCGCAGGCTTAAAAACTTGGTATCAAGCAACGGCTGCTAAAATGCTCATGTTTTCATCAATTTTACTAAGATCGACTTGGTATCCTGATACAATATCTTGAGATATTACACATTCAGTTAAAAAAAATTTACAAAAAATGCACACAAAAAAAACATCTAAGGCCTTCGCCTCATTTGAAATAGAGTTTTTTGGGCGTTTACCTAAAAGTATGTGAAACGGGGAAAAAAGACGTTTTATTTTTGTTTTCACTATTTGGTTTTCTAATCCATTGTTAAAAAAAACAAAATTTTGATTTTGGCCATTGGAGGTTGGATGAAAAAGTTGTCAGTTTTCAAAAATGGCGTTACAGGTGTCTGAAATCGAAAAGACAAACAGGTTCTTGTTCAGTATAAACGTCGTTATCTATTTCAAATGAGGCAAGGCCTTTAAGCATCTGACTTCCAGCCCCGTTATACGTAATATTATATAAACGAAAGATTAAACCAAATATTTCTTCCTTTTAAACAAACCTCAAAGAGATTTAGGATAACGGGATTATTGTTAAGGAAAATGATTTAAACATTTACACAGATGGCTCAAACTGGACAACAAAGTAGGTGGAGGGGTCTACTCCGATAAACTCAGAGTATGCAAATCATTTCGCTTACCTGACCATTGCAGTGTATTTCAGGCGGAAGTCAGTGCCATAAAAGAGGGACTTACAGAAATAAAAACGAGAGTATTATCCACAAATGAAGTCTTCATTTACTCAGACAGTCAAGTGGCAATAAAAGCGCTTGAATCAAAAACGCACTCGTCAAAAACAGTTCTAGAATGTTTTAAACTACTAAATGACGTATCTAAGTGCTACAAAGTGGACCTTATCTGGGTACCAGGCCACAGGAACATTGCAGGAAACTGTAAGGCGGATGAACTTGCACGAACCGGTACAACGCTCGATCTCGAACCGGATAAGGCGCTGATACCCATGCCCATAGCCACTTGTAAATTACTTATAGGCAGGGAAACCATCAAAAAGGTAAATACAAGCTGGCAAAACCTCACAACATGCGAACTAAGCAGACAGACATGGCCGAAATGGAACAGCGGTCGATCGAAGATCTTGCTAAGATTCAACAGAGAATCTATAAGAAAAATGATAGGTGTATTAACTGGTCATTGTTTAATAGGCAGCCACGCTAGAAGGTTAGGGCTACCTTACTTCGATTTCTGTAGAAGCTGTCTTAATACAGAAGAAGAGAAAACAGTCAGACACCTTTTATGTGAGTGTGAAAGCCTAGCTATGAGAAGGCTGCGCACTCTTGATACAGCATTTCTAACCGATGTACCGGACATAGCCCATCTAAAACTAACGAAGCTCTGTTCGTTTATTAAAGCTACCGGATGGTTTGAAAAGGAACACATAGAGTAAGGATAAGCTCCAGTGGTATCACAATGGACCTGCGAAAGGTCTAAGTGTGTCTTTATGACAACCACCCCAACTACCTACCTACCTACAAACCTCACCTTTTTCTCTGACTAATTCAGTGGTTGTCCATTACTCGAAAAAATCGTATAAAAGCTCTGCGGCACATGATTCCAACTTTCTGTATGCTAGTGCAATTATTTTACTTATCTAAATATCATTTCATAAGTATATATCTAACTAAGTAATAGAATTCCCCTTTGCACTTATATTTTCTCTAAATAAAAACAGCACAACTCTTTTAATCTAGATTTGCGCACAACTTTCACCCAAACAATTTCCAAAAAACAAAAAAATTAAAAATAAATAGAAATAAAACACCACGAAATTTTGTATTTATTAAACCAGTCTGCCATCAAAAACATGTTGCATAAAACGTGTAATCCTTTTTGGAGCGCCACCATCAACCAACCATCTTTTTATGCTGCCACACTTTCCCACTTTCTCAACGACACACTTTCATTAGGAAAATTGCGTACCATATTTTATAACAGCAAATGCCGCCGCCCAGGGATTACCACCTGCTTTGTGCGAGTGCGAATGCGAATGAATGAAGCCCTAATAGAGCAGTAAATTAACATGGCTTTTATATGCAAGTGAACTGCTAAAATATTAAATTAACAACCCGACACTGCAAGTCAAAGGCAGCAACAACAATAATTAGTACAACAAAGCGCAAACGGCAGATAGTGAGCAGCAGCAATGTACTGGAAAAAACTATCTAAATAAATAAAACTTAAGCTGTAAATGTAATTAGGCCGGATTATTGGCATGCTTTGTAAGGAATGCGCCTAAAAGGTGGCTATTAAAAAGTTGCACAACACTTGAATACAAGCAAAACATAGCGTCAAGCGCAATGCGGTGAGGCTGCAGCAACTACGAAGTGAAGTAAGTGGCAGGCTAGAAGCAGAAGTAGCAGCAATGGCAGCGGCACTCACTGCACTTGGCGCTGGATGCGTTGGCTTAGCCTAAGTTGGCCAATCGGCCAAAGCGATTTCAGTTGCATTTGCTGGCTGAAATTTGGTACCCTTTTCTCTTTCCTGACCTCTCATTCATTTCTTTCACCAGCTTTTACTGGCGCGCATCATTCATGCCGCCTTCTGCGTCTATCCACAATTGTTTCGAATGCAAATGCCAGGCTGCTTGCGAAATAGTTTGCATAGCTCCAGTTGTAAATAAACAATGACAACAAAATGCGGGATAGTAGCGCCAGCAAGTACAACTTCAACTATGTACCAGAAGCTGCAGTTTCAGTCAAAAGCAAACCAAACAAAAAAAAAGCAACAAATAATAATCATTAGCACTGCTCCACCCCAAAATATTGCGAAGGAAGTTCTGCATTTGACCGATACGTCCACTTGTATGAACTCACAGAATTCAAGCAATGCTGGAACAACAACAGCTGCTGGAAATATTGTTGCAAAAGTAGTTGGTATGCATAGCTTCATAGATTTTGGAGAGTTTTACAAGTTTCGCATATTTCATTCGAGTTCCTCGGTTTTATTTATTTAATAAAAAAAGTTTGATTTCTTGTTTGTTTGTTGCTCTTAATGCTGGTTGCACTAAATTGAGTGACAAAATAGAAAGGAAAATATATGATATAATAAAAAAAAACATATTAAAATGCCTGTCTTCAGTAAGCCTCGTCTTCCAGATGAGCATGAGCGAACGATGTTATTAGCGCAAAATTAATCATCCAATTTTATTATACACAATAAATATTATTCCACAATATGATACAACAATGAATATAATAAAAATTTCTCTTAGTGGCGGTAATTTTTATTTAGACTATTTAATTACTTCAGCTGCCTAGTTCACAAATGCCAAGTATGACTGACTTACGACGCCATTGCAAACATTACAAAAGCCTTCCGATAGGGTAATTAATTAGATTAATACTCACATCTCTTTTAGGCCGGAAGCTAGACAACAACGAGCTACTTCTCAAAGATCATGCAAGGCACCTCGGAGTAAAACTAGATAGTAAATTGCTGTGGAAGCACAATGTTGAGGAAAGGGTGAAAAAGGTCAGCAATGCGTTGTATGCATGTAAAAGAAGGCTGGGCGTTACTTGGGGTCTATCACCCTCTTTGATGCATTGGTGCTACACGGCAGTATTTAGACCGATATTGCTGTATGGGGCCTTAGTATGGTGGACTGCGACAAGAAAACTGACATATAATACTTAATGTCACTCGAAAGGATTCAATGACTCGCCGCTCTGTGCATAACAGGAGCGATGAAAACCACTCCAACGGCGGCGCTGGAAATGATACTCAGCATGCCACCTATTGGTCTCATGGCGGAAAACCTGGCAGCGAAACCCGCGAGGAGGTTAGTGGCTGCGGGGGCATTCACATGCAGAATCTTCGAACACAGTTCAATAGGAAAGTGGAGCTCAGCTTGCACAGACTACATGACTCCGTACTTTAATTGGGAGAGAAGGTTTCGCACTATTGAAGAGGAGGGATGGTACAAAGGCATGAAGCCTGGCCATAGAACTTTTCACATCTATACAGATGGCTCTAAAACTCTAGACGGAGTGGGAGCGGGTATTTACTGCTCAAAACTAGGGATAGGCAGCCTATCAAGCTGCCAGACCACAGCAATATTTTCCAAGGGGAAGTTTTTGGTGTGGGGAGAGGCGCGGAGCCAGCCTACACTAGAACTAGTAAGAACTCAACAATTAATGTATACGTGGACAGTCAAGCAGCAATAAAAGCAATAAGCTCATATTGTATTAAGTCCAAAAATGTTCGACGGAGCAGGGAGGCCATAGAAAGGCTAGCCGCAAACAGTAGGCTGCATATCTACTGGGTACCTGGTCACAAAGGCATTATGGGGAACGAAATAGTAGATGAGATAGCAAAAAGTGTTGTGAGACTACCATTTGAACAAGAGAACGACATACCAAAACCGCTTAACATAATACACAATGAAATGGACGACCACATGAAAAGGCGAGTGGAAGCTAGGTGGACTAATCTGACCACATGCAAAACAGCAAACGACAAAAAACTTACTCAATTCGTACTTACGCTCTCGCGAATGGACTGCAGAACTATCATATGTATGCTAACAGGTCGCAATCTATTTGCTGCACATGCGTACAAGATAGGGATTGCTAACACGGACAAATGCAGGAAATGCAAAGTGGATGTTGAAGAAACTTTAGAGCATCTTCTGTGCGTTTCTCCGGCATTATTAAAAAGCGTCTAAAACGCCTGGGAGCCACACTGTTTGAGGGTCTGGAGGACGTCTCAAAATCGGATCTCAAAGCTCTGCTTAGATTCGCCAAAAGCGCTGACATCCTACATGATTTCGACTTTCGGTATTCATAGAGGTCGGTCTCCATCTGGTATCGCTAAGGTTCAAAAGGTCTATGCGTGGCTTATTGCCAACCAGGCAACCAAACGTAACCTAATACTGAATATAACAAGCCAGCGCAAGCGCTGAATATTGATGCGCTTCACTTTGTCCGTCGTAGAGCTCATTCATACAGCTCATGGTTCATTCGACGGTAGTAGTTATCGCCAACACGAAGAGGACTGAAGATTTTCGGAAGTATCTCTCTCCCTCGAATACCCCAAGAGCCGTTGTATCAGTCTACGTTACAACCCATGCTTCAGCGTCATTGAGTAACACGGGTACGATGAGAGTACGCATTTACCTACTGAGACCATAGTCACACCTATTAGCAAGCGTGATTCATCGGTTTATCTCCAGGCTGACATCGTTTGTTGTAGTGACGGCGGTGCCCAGATAAATAAATTCCTTAACGATTGCAAAGGTGTAGTTGCCTGCTGAAGTGCTGGATCCAAAACGACGTGTATCTTTCCTGATGGACAGCATACTTCGTCTTGCCCTCATTAACCACCAGACCCACTCTATTTGATTCTCTTTCGATAGCGAAAAATGCTGCCGTAATATCTCGCTTGCCGTTCCCTGTGGAGTCAATGTCATCAGCATATGTAAGGAGCTGGACTCTTTTGGGGAAAATAATGCCGTTTCGAAGAACACCGGCTCTTCGCAATACCCCTTCCATGAGGAAGTTTCACACGGTAGTGGACCGCTTTGTCTGAAACCTCACTCGGTGTTGAAAGGTCCGGAGTGGTAGTTTCCTACCTTGATAGAGCTGGATGTGTTGGATCAGTTTTGCGGGAATACCGAGCTCTGGTATTGTGGCACATAGGCGATCCCTAATTGGGCTGTGGTTTTTTCCAGAATTTGACTTAGTGTGAAGATCTAGTCGATGGTGGACTTTCCATGTCCAAAAACCTTACTGATAAGTTCCAATTAGTGAGCTGACATATGGTTTTAGTCTTTCAAACAATGCGCTCGACAGAACCTTATACGAGATCGTGATAAGACTGAACCGCCGGTAGTTGGCGCATATAGTAGGGTCGCCTTTCTTCAACACAGGGCAAAGGGCACTCAGATTCCTATCGTTGAGCATGTTTTCTCCTAGTCATATTGTACTCATAAGCTGATGCATGCACCCAATCAGCCCATTGGCGCCGGCCTTGAACAATTCTGCTCGGACTCCATCTGCTCCGAATGATTTATTATTCTTCAGTCGCTGAATAGCGACACTGACCTCGCCATAGCTAGGCGGGGGAATATCCACGTCGTCGTCTTCTATTGGTATCCAGTTATCTCAATAAACGCAGAGCAAAAAATGTAGTAATTGGCCATACTGCTATTATTTTGCACACAGATGTATATAGGTGTTGTAAAACCATTTGCCGGCATGCAAGTGTTGCTTCTTTCCAATAAATAAGTTGTTTTAATTACAAAAAAGCACACTTTTTCCGTTGTCTCTTGCATTTTTTCATTACCACTAACAAGGAAACTTTCTAAGCCTCGCCTAAGCAGCCGCAAAATTATTTTGAAAGTTTCAATTTGCGGCTAGCAGATTGGCGGCAAAAACGGAGAAAAAGTAAGAAGGCATAAGACAAGTAATGGCTGAACCAATTAGGCTAGACAACAGCAGCTGAGGAGGAAGAAAAAATGCTCGTATGTTGTGAAAAAGTGCCACCAGGAAACAAAAGTTTTGCCTGGTTGGCGCGAAGCCGCATGTGGGTTTCTAATTATGAAGTAAGCGAAAGAGACGTACGTCTCTAGTCTAGGTGGCAACACAAGATTGAAGGTGTGGGTGAGCAGCGTGGCACGCTGAGTTGAAAGCTTGCAAGACAGGCAATCACTTGTGTGAAGTTTGTAGTCTGAAGTTTTAGCTGGGCAGACAGGAGCGGCGCTTTTGATGGCTGCAATCGTAGGCTTAAGTTTGCTGGTTTCCAACCAGGAGAAGCAACTAAGTTTATGTTTTTTAGTCATTCAATAAACATTTTTTGCGTGAAGCTTGCTAGTAAATAGTTTGTTAGTTCGACAAATCGAGTGCTTGGTGATATGCCAGCAACGATAAATTGCTTGTAATTCTGCTGTGTGATGCTTTTGCGACACTTTTTTGTATACATTTAAACTCTTGCAGGCACTTAAAGTAATAAGAATAAAAACAAAGAGAAAACTTAAAATAAAGGGCGGTTAAATTTCAAGGTCTGATGTTGAATGTGAACCACACCTAAACGTCAACGACACCGTTGGACTTCTTTCTTTGGGGTTATTTGAAAGAAAATGTGTACGCCGATAAGCCAGCAACAATTCAACAGCTAAAGGATGAGATAATTCGGCACATTAATGGCACAGAACCTCAATTATGCCTCAGCGTCATCGAAAATTTGGACCATCGGATGGAGGTGTGCCGCCGAAGCCGCGGCGGTTATTTGGCCAATATTTTGTTCCACGCGTAATTGACCTATACCAATATTATCATAATAAAGAGAAATGATAATACTTTCTTAAAAAAATTGTATTTTATTCAAAATCAACACCGGCCCTTGAAACTTAACCACTCTTTAGATAAGGAATTATTTGCATTTAGTGGTCGGTGGAGGTATTACGCCTAGGCCCCGCTGCCCATTTGGCCAATATTTTGTTTCATGCGTAATTAAGCCATACCAATATTATCATAATAAACAGAAATGACAATAATTTCCTAAAAAAAAATGTATTTTATTCAAAATCAACACCGGCCTTTGAAACTTAACCACCCTTTACTTAAATTCATGTTCTGATGAGGAAAAAATTCATATACGAGTAGTTACGGCTTGATATATATTTTTGAGAAACTTAAGTTGCTCAAATCGCTTCAAGAAAAGGTATGCCGAATTCCGAAACTCACAGGCTGAAAAAATTCAAAAAAATTCTGAAAATTCACAAAATGTAGGACGCTCAAAGAAAACAAACCGTGTTTAATCCTTTTTCTTAATTTACAGTACCAAAAAAGTACTAAAAAATGTGTGTTCCGAATGATCGTAATTCACGCGATAACGACATCAATTCTACGTCATTTAAATTTTTATTTCATCAAAACCTACTAAGTAGAACCGACGATAGCCATTGCCCACGTAAAGACCAGTTTTGAAAACTGACAACTTTTTGAACGAACCTCGTATGGTCAAAAATTTCGATGAATTAAGAACTAAAATACTCAAAACAAAAATAAAAAATCTCTTTTCGTTACGCTTTTAAGCAAACACTCTGAAAAGAACCATTTCAAATGAGGCAAGGGCCTTAATTTTGGAGCAAATATGTGAGAGCAGGTTGGGCATTTCGATACATACACAAATTGCCTTTTTATTGAGAAGGCCTTGATTTTCTGCCCCCTAGCGAGCTTCTAGTCTTGCTCGCGAAACGAAAAATTGGGCTTATTTATTTATGGGGAACAGCGTCATTTAATGTGTCATAGCTGCGACCAGCTAGAAATCAAAAGCGTCTAATATTAACTGTGACACTGATCAACTTTGTTGAGAATAGTAAAGCTTTGCTTTCTTCAATATGCTGCTCTATACCTACCAAATCTGAACAAATTGTCAGAGCTATTTTTTTTTTTTTTTTTTTTTGTTTTGTTACAAACTCAATCGAAGCGGTTGGCTGCGTATTACCCACCTATTCAATACACATCCGTAATACATTGAGAGCTCTAACTGCAAAGGTGCGAGCAGTGAAACGAGGAATATTGTCAGATGTTGTATCAGGACAGTCCATAAGTTCGTGCGTTTTTTAATAAATAACCAAGATCTTTGGTTTTAAAATTAATAAACAAGATGTTTAAAGTATTTATTAATCAATAATTTCCTTCATTATTTACAATGTCTTCCCAACGTTCAAGCGACTTTTTAATTCCCTGCTCAAAAAATTGTTTGTCCTTGGAGCCGAAATACGCTTCGATACCCCTTTTTATAGCTTCTTTTGAGGAGTAGTTCTTGTTATTCATATGGGATTGAAGTCCACGGAAAAGGTGATAACCACAAGGTGCTATATCCGAAGAGTACCTATGGTGGATGCGGCATTAGCTCCCAACCGAGCTCGCTCAGCTTGCCTAATGTTTGCCTTGTGGTATGAGGTCTTGCGTTGTCGTGGTGAAACAAAACTTTGCGTCTATTCACTAAAGACGGTTGATTTTTGTTAAGTGCCTCATTCAGGTTTGATAGCTGATGGGAATAATAATCAGCAGTTATCGTTTGGTTTGGTTGCAGAAGTTCATAATAAACAATACCGGCCATATCCCACCAAATAGACAGGAGAATCTTCTTGGGGTGAAGGCCATCTCTGGGGGTCGGTTCTGGTGTTTCATCTTTATCTAACCATTGGCGTTTGCGAACAGGATTATTGTAAGGGACCCATTTTTCATCACCAGTAACGATACGGTTCAAAAAACTTTCATTTTCAAGTCGTTGTAGCCCACATTCACTCTCTGCTGAAGGTTGGCGACGGAAAGTCTATGCGGAACCCATTTTCCCAGCTTTGAAGCCTTTCCCAACTGAACCAGGTGCCTGTGAACTGTTACATGCGATGAAGTTAAGCTCTGAGCTATCTGAGCCTGTCAAATTTGGCTCAGCTTCCACGAGTTCGAGCAAGGCGTCGGAGTTAAAGACTTCAGGACGACCAGCGCGCGGGGCATCCTCCACGTCGCAGTTGCCCTTTCGGAATTTTGAAAACCACTTTTGCGCAGTCCTTACACTCACAGTATTCTCTCCGTGAACAATGTTTATTTCTGCAGCAGAAACTGTTGCATTTTTATCGCTTTTATAAAAAAATACAAAATATGCTTCTTATTTTTTAACAACACGTGCTTCTATCCGCGATTAAAATCACTTGTTGAATGCACAATATATCGAAGAAAATATACACTGAAGAGCAAAACTGTAACAAAATGTAATACTTTCTATTTCAACACATTTTTTTTTAGACATGTTTTAACAAATCAAATATTTTTTTGCATAACTTTATTGGCATGTATGTACTCTCTCTCTCAAACCGGTTTGGTGTCAATGCAACAACAACAACACTAGTAGCGAGCAATAATGCAAATAAAGACAAATGTTACAGTTTTGCACTCAACCCATTTTTTATTTTTTACAATAAATAAAATAAATATTAATAAGATGTCCAATATCCTTTGGATTTTTTTCAGCTCGTGGATACGATTGGACATACTTCGTGTATACCTCAAGACAAAGTCAGTCGGAATAGCATCCCATACATCGCGTGTTCGCTCCCACAGCTCATTAACTCCACTGGGCGGACTTGAATATTCGGCAAGCTTCGATTTTACATGACTCCATAAATTTTCGATTGGATTCATGTCCGGTGATTGTGGAGGCCACTTCAAGTTACGAAATTTTTGGTGTTGCATCCAATTTCGTACAACATGTGCGGTGTGCTTAGGGTCATTGTCTTGCTGTAAAATTACTTTTTCAGCAGCAAGACCCATACTTTCCACTACACCCGGCAGATTTTGTTGCAATATGGCCAGGTATTCCTCTTTCCGCATTATACCGTCTATTCGTACTAAAGGACCCACACCATTTTTGGAAATGCAGCCCCATACCATAATGGAGCCACCACCATGTTTTACTGTCTGCTTGATGTGATGTGGCTGGACTGCATTTGGGCCTTTAACCCAATACCAGGCCCGACCATCTGACTGAAATCGATTGATTTTGGTTTCATCAGACCAAATAACCTGCAATCGTTTTGAAATTTTATGAAAAAAGGTCTTTTATAATCCATTTATAAAGACGTACCGGATCCCAATCTTCAACTGTCCAGCTTTGGTGAGCCGCAACAAAATCCCGCCTCAACCGCACATGTCTTTTTGTCAGCATTGGCTTGGTTTTCTTCTCCGCTGCCTTTAGCCCCAGTTTTGACAGGCTGCGCCTGGCTGTCCACTGACTGGCATCAATATCCAGCATCTTTAGTGCTTCTTTGGGAGTGACCGCCTTGCTGCTTGTTACCAAATTTGCCAGATGGCGGGCATCGCGGTCGCTTATATTCCTTGGCCGGCCTCCTTTGTTACTGGGAACAGCGTCTGGTACATTTTTCCGCAGCCTTTGCACAGCCATGTGGCTCACTTCGAATTTTTTAGCTATTTTTCTTATAGACTCGCCCTTCTTCAGCAAATCAATTATTTGGCGTTGTACTTCCCGATTTAACATTTTGTCTTATTCACGGTCACGTTTATAATAATTAAAAATCCACCAAATATATAATTACGAGAAAAATAACGGAAAATTTGAAAATTAAGAGTGAGTGCAAAACTGTAACATTTGTCTTTATTTGCATTATTGCTTGCTACTAGTGTTGTTGTTGTTGCATTGACACCAAACCGGTTTGAGAGAGAGAGTACATACATGCCAATAAAGTTATGCAAAAAAAAATATTTGATTTGTTAAAACATGTCTAAAAAAAAATGTGTTGAAATAGAAAGTGTTACATTTTGTTACAGTTTTGCTCTTTAGTGTAAATAGTTCCGTTATATTCCGCGCATAATTTTTTGTATGCAAAAATCGTACAAAAGTGAAATTATGGGTAAAATACGCACGAACTTATGGACTGACGTGATAATACGAGTTTGGAATGAGCACCAACAGCTCCAACCATATATTTCGTAATTGGTTTTTTTCTTGCACGCAAGTGAAGGCGGACACAATTAATCTAAATAAATCTGACATTTTCAGCTTGAATGCACACTGCCTCCTAGCGTATTTCTTGACCGAACCAAAAGTACACATAAAACCACTTAAGAAAATATAAAATGCATGCCTTAAGCGAAAATACAAATTATCACTTTTAAATTGAGAAATATTTTTAGCCATAACAGCACACAAAATATTCCTATAGAAGTTCTTTAAGTTATTCTATTAAAATGCATACATCTGCTTGTGGCCTTTGCCAACTTGCCAACCTAACCGAGCAACGTGTAAACAAGGAATCTCATACGCCCATAGAAGTATGCAGCAAAGCGTAGATTAAAGGCTTGCTTAACATCAAAGAGCCGACAGCAAGACGCACACCTACTACAAATTGTAGTAAGTCTGCGTTCTAATACAACTTTCAAAAACTTGTTTACAAACAGAAAACTTAAAAGGCACACACTTCCGCTCACACATACCTACATATGCGCATATAGATACATTTAATATTTACTTAGGTGTATATCCAGTGCAACACTCCGCTGCTTGTGTACTCTTATGGAAAGTTAAATAATTTCAATAAAATTACTTTGCAAATTTCTGTACTTTGCACTTTGAATATTCTATTGCAACGCAAAATGGGTGGTAGCTGTAAACACTTCTATGCGTGTAAATACTTTTATGCACACATTTATATGCATGCGAGGTTTCGCTTTAAAATATGTATGAAAATGTACTTATCTGCCATTTCATTTAAATGCCGATATAAAATACGAGTACGCACACATTTGTACGCACCGGAAGGCATGTATACGTGCACATTTGCACTTTAAGTTTCCTGTTTTTGTGTTGGCTGTCGGGTGATCTGTTTTGGCGCGGCATATAAGGCGCATACGGCATGCTTATGTAGTTGTGCAGAAGTGCGTATTCACATAAAACGTGAACTTTATTTGTTCAAAGTAAAATTAGACTTCAGTGCTGAAAGGGTAAAATTTTGTAAGTGAAGCTACATAAATTTTAAATTCGTAAAACTTCATTTGGTTATTAGGCAAAACCGGAATTCTAGTAAAATTTTAAAGAAATTGAACAAATTCAGCGCGCTATTTTAATGTTACTTTGTGTTATGTTATTTCGTGTCATATGTGTTTTGTGTTATTTTGTGTTTTGTTATGTTATGCTTGGTTATATGTTTTTATGTTTTGTTATGTTGTACTATGTCTTGTTATGCTGTGTTATGCTATGTTACAATACAATGCCCGAATTCTACAATATAATAGTAAAATGTTAAACAAAATGAACAAATTCAATGAGATATTTAATGCTACTTTACGTTATGTTATGTTATGTTATCTTATGTTATTTATGTTATGTTATGTTATTTGGTATTTGGTTATGTTTTTAGTGTTACTTTGTGTTATGTTATTTCGTGTCAAATTATGTGGTTTTTGTTATTTTTTTTTGTTATGTTATGTTTAGTTATGTTGTACTATGTAATCTTATGCTGTGTTATGCAATGTTACAATACAATGCCCGAATTATATAATAGTAAAATTTTAAACAAAATGAACAAATTCAATGAGATATTTAATGCTACTTTACGATATGTTATGTTATGTTATCTTATGTTATTTATGTTATGTTATGTTATTTGGTATTTGGTTATGTTTTTAGTGTTACTTTGTGTTATGTTATTTCGTGTCAAATTATGTGGTTTTTGTTATCTTTTTTTTGTTATGTTATGTTTAGTTATGTTGTACTATGTAATCTTATGCTGTGTTATGCAATGTTACAATACAATGCCCGAATTATAATATATAATAGTAAAATTTTAAACAAAATGAACCAATTTAGAGCGATATTTAATGTTACTTTGTGTTATGTTATATGATGTTATGTTATGTTATGTTATGTTATGTTATGTTATGTTATGTTATGTTATGTTATGTTATGTTATGTTATGTTATGTTATGTTATGTTATGTTATGTTATGTTATGTTATGTTATGTTATGTTATGTTATGTTATGTTATGTTATGTTATGTTATGTTATGTTATGTTATGTTATGTTATGTTATGTTATGTTATGTTATGTTATGTTATGTTATGTTATGTTAGGTTATGTTATGTTATGTTATGTTATGTTATGTTATGTTATGTTATGTTATGTTATGTTATGTTATGTTATATTATGTTATGTTATGTTATGTTATTTCGTATTTGGTTATGTTTCTAGTGTTACTCTGTGTTATGTTATGTTGAGGAAAATAATTTTTATGAAAAAAGTGTATTTTTGTGAATTGAGTCGACATGAATTTATTTCAGCGAAAAAATATTTTTTACTCTGAAGCAACAGCAGTTCTCTACGCCATGCAGTATTCGTCAAATTCCAAGGGGAAATACATCATATGCACAGACAGCATGCCCTCTTTTCAGGCCATAAAGAACTGTAATAACTCCAATCACATTATTGCAACCATAAGAAACATCCTGATTTCTCACCCTCAAAAAATCAGAATCATGTGGGTACCAGGGCATTCATGCGTTAACGGCAATACAATCGCTGATAATACTGCCAAGGATATGAGCATTACTCCTACTATTACAGCAAATTTTATATGTAAAAAGATGTTTATCGACTTATAAAGCAGCATAGGCAAACTAAACTAGTAGCTGACTGGTTTCACTATAGCCACCATTACTCCACGATTAATCCTAATCGTACTAAACCAACTTATCTATCATCCCTCCCATCTCACTATACTACGCCTTATACTCGCCTACGCATTGCTCACAGTGTAATCACTAATGCATTTCTACTGCAAGGGAGGCAACCAAGCATGTGCCCATTTTGTAATACTCCAGTCAGTGTCCTGCACTTGTTAGCCTTTTGCCCTGGACTAGATAGACAAAGACAGCAGAATTTTGACGGTCATGATGCACTATCGCTACTAATTAACCCTTCCGATTCCAACATTTTCAAAATCTGAAGGACTCTGATCTTCTACGACGTATATAAACCAGCAATTCTTAACCAGCCAGCTGAAAGCCTCCGTTGCTAGCGCTGCGTTATCTTTTTGTTTATTTAGCAATTCTGGTGTTATTTAAGCTTTAAAAAAAAAATATAAATAAATAAATATTTTTTACTGTTCATTGTAAAAGCGTCGAAACTTTTGTAAGAGTTTAACAGCTCAGTCCTTACTTCCAGTACTCAATCCATACTTTTTAAATCGGTTCTGAATTCTTTTTGTTTTCTTTTTTTCTTTATTGTGGTCATACTGAAATTATATTTGACCCGAATATGATTATTGGTGCTCTTATAACTCTATTTGCATTATACCTTTAGGCTGTGTGAAAGAGAAATTCGAGTTCTCATACTTATCATTGATCGTGATCTCGAAGATCCCGTGAAGCGGACTGGACTTTGTTACTGTTTCTGAGTTTTTCTGACTATTTTATGACTAATACTGGGACAACATTTAATTTTTGGTTTTCGATGCAATAAAATTTTCGAATTGCTCTGGTAGTCAATACAAATATTAAAAGCAGCTTCAAGCTTTCACTGTAGCTTACGTCGGTTAGCATTCCGAGTTCTTACCTACTATAATCATTGATTTTGAAGAAGTTGATATATTGCAAAAGTATTTTGTAAAGCGAATTCTGAAGCTACCATCACATATGCCTACATACATACTTTTTTTTTGAAACCGGTATGCAAGAAAATGATTTGTTTACCTTAGTATATGCACCTTAGTATATTCCTTAAGTATATGCACAGAATTTTGTTTATGTACTCAGAAAATCGGCTGCCACATTATCTGTCCAAAATTGTTATAAAGAACTTCTTTCTTTCTGGATTAGAGATTCTAAAGAACTTGTTTAGTAAAAACGATGTCATTTGGCGAACAGATAACATATAATCAGAAAGCTGGATGGAAGATGCAAGATTGCTTTTAACAAACCACAACCAGGCTAAGATGAATATGTATCTGTATATGTTCGAGGATGCCTAGCCTGGAAATTAGAGACTAAAATGGGTTTAGCTTATCCCATTTCGTAGTTTATGGTATTCTTAGCAGTATTTCTTTCAGTTATTTGATCTTTAATGGTAAACAGATGCTCATAAGTTGAAAAAAGATCGCAAGTTTGGACGCGAATTCCATAAGTGACACTGTTTTTTGCAATTATTCGTGGTTTTTTAGTTTTAAAACCAAACAAAAGTATAGTAATTTATGGTGTTAGTGGTTTCGTTATATACTGAGGTAAGTAAGTATTCGCTCTTTTGTTTATTTTAAAAATCATAAGCATTTTCATTTTACTGGGACGTATGTGTCCCACCAGTATTCATGATGTCCCAGTCAGTATTGAACATTCTTGGAAATTTATTAAAGTGTAGGTACTGATATTATTTTTCATTTATAAACTCACATTGTTTGTACAAACTCATACTGCCTAAAAAGCTAAAGATGCCATTGCTAATATTTTGGAATCATCTAATGAGGATGACGAGTTTTCAAATGGTAGCAGTGATATAACCATTTGCCATCTGTAAGACACTATTGGTCAAAACATAATTCTATGGGAAGCGATGCAGTAAAATCGGTTATAACGCGGGATAGATTTCAGTTACTATCATCGAAAATGTACTTTGCTTCACCTGAAAAGCCTGAGGGAGCATCGAAACTTTATTACGTCGAAGATATGGTTGAGCGCCTAAAGTCTCGATTTGCAAGCGCACGGAATGAAAGTGCTTACCAAAGTATCGATGAAAGCATGACGAAATTCAAGGGACGCTCCTCTATGAGACAATACTTACCATTGAAGCCCACTAAACGTGGTATCAAAATGTGGCTCAGATGTGTTGCTCTTACTGGCTATACTTACGATTTTAATATCTATTGTGGAAGAGAAAATGGAAATGTCGAAGGAACTCTAGACGAGCGCGTGGTAAATCAGTTAGCTGCAGGACAATATGAGTTGGATCGGAAGTCTAATAAATGGTGGTGATGCCAGTATAAAATTGTTGAGTAATCAGTTCGCAACTTTCACGAAAACAAAAGCCACTTATAGACTTTATGATAGAGCTGGCGGAACACATGATTGCTGAAGGGAAGGAAAGAGCAGCTGTTCAACGCATTGGCACGTCAGGAAGAAAAAGAAAGCTAGCCGCAGGTCACCTACCCATTCCAATTCCGAATCGATGACGTTGCACAGGCTGTGCAGATCAAAAACAAGAGAGGAGAACAAAAACGATTTGCGAAGAATGTCAGAATCGTCTCTGCAAAGATTGATTCGCTCCGTACCATAAATAAAGACCAAACTTTTTTTATGTTAAATATATTGATTTTGTATTATTTCCTATTATATTCTTTACCGAAACAATTAATTGAATTCCAAATAATATTAGTTTCATATAAAACCAAAGTGCAATTACCGTGCAAGGTACCGGATCATAAAATACTAATCGGGACATATAAGTCCCATTCAAAAACACTGATGGGACATATATGTCCCAACCCCTCCCTCCACCACTTTTTACCCGATTCAAATCCTGAAGTGATGGAATACTTTTATTTTCCCTATTGTAACGATTGAACACGTAAAACAAGTTCCCTTTACCTCAGCGGCTTTTCGGATCGAAAGGGTTAAGTACTAGTAGGATATATAAGGAATTGGATTGGTCAAAAGGTCTGGTTTATTTAAAAAAATTTGATATAGAATCAAGCATGTGGATAATGAGGCTAGAAGTGACATGGTAATTTTAAATAACAACAGATTTGGCACAGAAAATAAAACTTGCTCATTGTGTATTTAGGCGAGCTTGAAAACACAGCACATTTCCTGCGCGCTGCCCAATATTAAGAGAGTATAGAAAAGTCTTTTTGGGAAAATTTACCTTAAATGATTCACAGCTGATTGAGATTCTCAATGGGGAAAATGATCAATGGGATAAACTTTTGCGTTTCATTAAATATGCTTCTCGATACAGAGATTATTTAATAAAAGAGTTTAACTGGTTTTAAAAAAACCGTAAACCGAATAATAGTTTCGTACGAAAATAAATCGACAGACAGCTATGTCGTTAAATTATTGAAAATATTTATTTTTTCTTAATATTACAATAAGTAAATTTCAAATTTAGTATATTTTACTTTATTTGCAATAAATACTACTACTACTACTAATCATTGATTTATTTTGTGCAATACCTCAATAAAAGGTGATACCTTGCAATAAAATCTGACACTCGTGCTGCAAGAAAGCCAAATATTTCCTACTTCTGCTGCATACTCGCTTCTGAGTTTCTGTTTCTTAAAACCTAATCGCATATTGCACATATTTTTGCTTATTGCAAATTTTACTATCCTTTCACTAAAGAAACTTAACTCATTTCCTGTCCAGACGCTTACACTTAACTAAAAATACCACTCAAGCAAAGGGAATATCTGCTTTGACTGCTGATGCAGCTGTTTGTTCGTACGTATCAACTCCGCAAAGGTCAAGGTGGCTAACATATTTGCGTTTTGGCAAACTTTTTAAATGCTAATGGAGTTGAGTTAGTGAGTAATGCACTACAATATGAAAGCATGGTAATGGAAATTAGGTAGCAGTTGCGTAGCTATAGGTTGTTGAAAATTATGAATTTTATAATCTACAAATTGTTAAACAAAACTCGAAAAACAAACATAAATTTATAGTAAAAGTGAGAAAAATCTTGGTAATTAAAAAAAACAAATATTATTTAGAACTCGCACATAAGTACACATACGAGTACATACAAATAAATACATGAGTTAAGTACTTTTTAAATCAGTTCAAGTTTAAAGTTTTTTATAGTCACGAGCATCAAGGATCACCATTTATTCATACGAATGTTGTAAGCCTATGTGTATACATATTTATGTTTAAAAACATTAGATTAGATTAAATTTTAAAGGAGGTTTGCACTTCGACCTCGTGGTCTTTTGTGCCCTCTACTTGTCACAGTACCTCATCCAGGCCCAATTCCCTTATTAAACTCCGGATAGGGTTGGGTTGGATTGAGCGTATGTGACATTCTACTGGCTGCAATTGACCAAGATGTTTCAACCTTCTTCACAATATAGCGTTGCATTCCAGAAGAAGATGTATTGGAGTCTCCTGAGATTGGTAGCAGAAACGGCTAAGAGTACGTAGACCAAAGCGCGATCATGTGCAGATGTCTTCGCAGTCTGCAGTGGCCTGTGAGAACGCCCGTAAGCATTATCAGTTTATCTTTAAGGAGAGTTATGAGTTTTTTAAACCTCTTTTGGTTGTAAGGTTTTCGGTCTATAACGCTGCAGAACTGCAAAATGTTTTGTGACAAGTCCGAACAGAAAACTGTCAAACTTTCTACTAAAACTTAGAAGGAAAGATGTTCGGTTGATGGTCGGTATCATTACAGGACACAACCCATGGGGTCAGCATATGACTTCCATTGAAATCATCGAGGACCCGGTATGCCTGTCATGCTTGGAGGAGGCGGATAGCACCGAGCACTTTCTCTGTGAATGTCCTGCCTTTGCTAGAGCACGGCTACGAGTTTTGGGTTCCGATGTCATGAGAATGAGTAATATTCGTTCTCTAAAACTGGAGGATATTTACATATTTGCCAAAGAATCTGGAAAATTCTCACAGGACTAACTATCTTTATCCCTGTCTCTATTCTTTCTTGTCTCTTTCTCTGAACAGAACGATAGGGCCATGATTTAAAAAATTCAATTGATAGTCAATTATTTCAAAAATTTTTTGGACGCCACCTTCGTTGTGTGATGGTATTTGATCTAATCTAATTTAATCTGTCTTTTTATATTATGTTCTATTATATTTTGCTATGTTGAGCTAAATTTTGCTACGTTTGCTATGTTAAGTTTTGTTAGGTTATGTTCTATTATGTTTTTTGATATTTTCTTACGTTATCTTAATTTCTGTTGTGCCATGTTTTGTTAAGTTATGTCCGATTCTGTCTTTCATTGTTCTATTATATTTTGTTATGTTATGCCTAAGTTTTGCTATGTTTGCTGGGTAAGTTTTGTAATTTTTGTGTTCCATTACGTTTTATTATATTTGTTACGTTATGTTAGTTCAGTCATGTCTTGCTATGTGCTATTATGTTTTGTTATGTTATGCTAAGTTTTACTACGTTTGATGTGTTAATTTTATTATGCTTTGTTATGTCATGCTCTATTATGTTGTTTTTATATTTGTTGTGTTATTTTAATTTCTGTTGTGTTATGTTTTGTTAAGTTATGTTCGATCATGCCTTGTTATGTGCTATTATGTTTTTCTATGTTATGCTAAGTTTTGCTATGCTTGATATGTTTTGTTAAGTTATGTTCTATTATGTCTTCTTATGTTTTATTAGTTATGTTATGTAATGTTAGGCTAAGACTTCTAATGTTATAACGTGTTATGTTATTTGTGTTATGTTAATATCTACATTCAAATGTGCTTTGCAATGTTGTGTTAGGGCAGGCCATGTCATGTTGTATTCTGTTCTCTTTCATCAACCTGTGGGATCAATGCTTCTTTGTTATGCATGCGAAACATGTTGAATCACGTATAATACATTTTAAGTATGTTGCAATGGAACCAATGTCCCAACCTTTCGCGGCCTTGCGTTATGATAGTTTGTATAGAATTAATATTTTCTAACAGAACAAAAAAGTAACCCCTAGCCTTGGAGGAACCCCGCACATATGAATTTTGAATTGGTAGGTAGGTAGAATTGACGGCCGCCGTAGCCGAATGGGTTGGTGCGTGATTACCATTCGGAATTCACAGAGAGACGTCGGTTCGAATCTCGGTGAAAGCAAAATTAATAAAAAAAAACATTTTTCTAATAGCGGTCGCCCCTCGGCAGGCAATGGCAAACCTCCGAGTGTATTTCTGCCATGAAAAAGCTCCTCATAAAAATATCTGCCGTTCGGAGTCGGCTTGAAACTGTAGGTCCCTCCATTTGTGGAACAACATCTACACGCACACCACAAATAGGAGGAGGAGCTCGGCCAAACGCCTAACAGAAGTGTACGCGCCAATTATTATTATTATTATTATTATAGGTAGGTAGAGTGGTTGTCGTAAGACACACTTAGACCTTTCGCAGGTCCATTGTGATACCACTGGAGCTTATCCTTACTCTACGTGTTCCTTTTCAAACCATCCGGTTGCTTTAATAAACGAACAGAACTTCGTTAGTTTTAGATGGGCTATGTCCGCTACATCGGCTAAAAATGCCGTATCAAGAGTGCGCAGCCTTCTCATAACTAAGCTTTCACACTCACATAAAGGTGTCTGACTGTTTCCTCTTCTTCTGTATTAAGACAGCTTCTACAGAAATCGAAGTACGGGAGTCCTAACCTTGTAGCATGGCTGCGTATTAAACAATAACCAGTTAATACACCAATCATTTTTCTTATAGATTCTCTTAGCAAGATCTTCGATCGACCGCTGTTCCAGTTCGGCCATGTCTGTCTGCTTAGTTCGCATGTTGTGAGGTTCTGTCAGCTTGTATTTACCTTTTTGATGGTTTCCCTGTCTATAAGTAATTTACAAGTGGCTATGGGCATGGGTATCAGCGCCTTATCAGGTTCGGAGTCGAGCATTGTACCGGTACTTGCAAGTTCATCCGCCTTGCAGTTTCCTGCTGTATTCCTGTGGTCTGCCACCCAGATAAGGTGCACTTTGTAGCACTTAGATACGTCATTTAGTAGTTTAAAACATTCTAGAACTGTTTTTGAAGAGTGCGTTTTTGATTCCAGCGCTTTTATTGCTGCTTGACTGTCCGAGTAAATTAAGACTTCATTTTTGGATAATACTCTCGTTTTTATTTCTTTAAGTCCCTCTTTTATGGCAGTGACTTCCTCCTGAAATACACTGCAATGATCAGGTAGTGTCGGAGTAGACCCCTCCACCTACTTTGTTGTCCAGTTTTGAGCCATCTGTGTAGATGTTTAAGTCATTTATCTTAACAATGAGCCCGTTATCCCATTCCTCTTTGGAAGGAAATACTGTGACAAAGGATTTATTAAAATTGATGTCCTTGGTCCTACAGAAATCCGTTGTGCTGGGAATGCAGGGGAATTGTTCTAAAATTGTGGAGTGTCCTCTTTGGTTCTTTCTGAGTAGGCCGATTTCTCTTAGTCTGAGAGTTGCTTTGGCAGCTGTTTGCTTACCGTACTGCTCTATTGGTAAAATGTTAAGCATGATATTTATTGCATCTGTGGGTGTGGTTCTGAGGGCCCCGCAGATGCAAAGACTGGCCATTCTTTGTACGTGTGCCATGGTTCTTTTAATGTACAATTTATCTAAAGCTGGCCACCATACTAATATGCCGTATGTTAGGACTGGTCTGACAATTGCCGTGTAAAGCCAGTATACGATAGATGGGGAGAGACCCCAACTTAGTCCTATCAGCTGTTTACAAGAGTATAGTGCTATTGTCGCCATTTTTACTCTATCTTCGACATTTGCCTTCCAAGTTAGCTTTCGGTCTAGTATTAGACCTAAGTAGCGGGCCTCATCACTAAATGACAGTGCCGTTCCACCTAGAGTCGGAGGAGTTATATTTGGAATTTTGTGCTTCCTGGTAAATAGGATGAGTTCAGTTTTATTGGGGTTGACGCTTAGCCCTTTTGCTTTTGACCAGTTTTCAACCATGTTTAGTAAATCTTGCATGACTTCTCTAAGTGTATTGGGAAATTTCCCTCTTACTACCATTGCAACATCGTTCGCATATGCTACGACGTGTTGTCCTCTCTCCTCTAGGCTCTTTAGCAATGAGTTTAGTGCCAGCACCCATAGGAGAGGGGACAGCACACCGCCTTGAGGTGTTCCTCTGCTAACTTTTTTCTTGATATCTGAGGCCCCTTGGGTTGCGATCACAAATCTGCTCAAGAGCATGTTTTTGATGAACTCAACCAGAGCGCCAGAGATCCCGAAATCCGTCAGTGTCTTTTTGAATAAGACCATCAAATATTTTAAGCCCTTGAAATATTTGCCGCCAATGAACAAGACTAAGCATTGCAAGGCCCGTAGTATATATACATGACCTTGGTATTGGCTCACTTCATATATACATAAATATACTGCGTTTAGTATATAGCAAAACTATCTTCGTGTGGGCAAGGTGCATAGCTAACTATGGCTGTGGACTTTTATCTCACTTTAGACGACTATTCATGTCTGCTCGTCAAAGTCTCTCTCGAGTGTTTACCACAAATTTCCCTTTTTCAGCAACCAGTTTTGTTTTGTGGCATTTACTTAAGGCAATTTCCATACATGTAACTGTAGATATTTCTCCTCGTTTGTGTGGGTGTGTGATTTGGTTTGCTTTGGCTTGCTGCTCCTGTTAATTAGCTGCTGCATTTCAGGGGTTCGTAATTGCTGCTTTGGTATGGCCACATACCCAATGTGATTGAGTGTCAAGTGAGTGGATTTTACCAGACACTTCTTTATGAAAATATTCGTTTCAAGCGTAAATAATTGTAAACATTTTGTTTTTACTTTGCTCTGAAAGCAAGCTTTGGTCTCGAGATGACATTTGTTTTTTTAAGAAATTGCAATAAATGAATTGTGTGGGTTTTATTTAATTGCAATAACTGTGAATAGTTTTTTTTAAATTGTTTACGGCTTAGATAAGATTAGATTAGATTTGTGGGGGTTGGACAAGTCCAAGCACACAGGCAGTAGACCATTGTACTACACCCGGACACATATCAGTGGAAATAATAGAGATAGGAAAGATAAAAAGTGGATGGTAAAACGGATAAATTAGTTGGAGGTCGCTTTTTCTCAAATATCTTGGATTCATTGATGAATTTTAAGTGATCCGGAAGAGGGAGAGTATGAACTTTGTCCATACTCAGTTATTGCATCCCAGTATCCTCATTCCGATACTGGCAAATGCAAGACAGCTACAGAGAAAATGCTCTGCAGTGTCGTCATTCTCAAGACAGGATAGGCATATGGGGCTGTCTACGACCCCCATGGTAGCCATATGCTGACCACAGACGTTGTGCCCTGTGATTACACCCACCAGTACTCTCAGGTCCTTTCTGCAGAGTTTTAGGAGATAGGTCGTTGTTTTCCTGTTTGGTTCTTTCACAAAGCACTTGGCTACTCTGCACGAGTTCAACTCAGACCACCGATCTCTGTGGGTAGACCTCATGAAGTAGTCAATCCATAGTTGAATCGATGCGGAATTGACACCTAGAAAGGGTTCAAGGCCTAGTGGCATACTTGCAGAGCCTTCATTTGCCAACTTATCAGCTAACTCATTCCCTGTAATACCACAATGTCCAGGCATCCAAGTAAGACTAACTTCGTTGTGTTTTGCAACACTGCTCAGTTTTGTATTACATTCACCGACTAAGCGGTGGGGTTAGCAAGGGCTTTCAGTGCAGCTTGACTGCCACTACAAATTCCAATATTGTTGCCCCGCCACTTTTCTTAATTAGCCAGTACGCCACATTCAAGATGGCATAGACTTGCGTAAGAAATACCGTGGCCATCTGTCCTGCGCCATAGGAGTACTTAGTGTCTTCGTCTAAGTACCATCCAGATCCGCTTCCATCACTGGTTTTGGATCCGTCGGTGTAAAAAGTGTGCTGATACCATATTAATACGTTCTCTGGACTTAACCATTGATCTCTATCTGGGATCAAAACGTCATACGTCCTACCGAAGCCAACGACAGGCACGCGTTTGTCCACCGGCATCGAGACCAGTGTGCACCACTCCGACAACTGGTGGTATATCTGACAGTGGCCAGTGCTTACTTCATTTCCCCAGACTCCGATTAACTTGAGCCTGTACGCCACCTTCATTGCTTCCTTTCGAATTTAAAGATCTAGAGGTTGCAAGTTCAGAATGGCATTAACGGCATCACCAGATGCCGTACTCATGGCACCTGTGATACCCAAGCACACACTTCTCTGTAGCTCTGTTTAGGGGTTTTACTCTAGAATTAACCATTGTGGCTTCCTGTGGCTTCCATGCTGCAGAAGCGTATGTAATAATGGGTCTAATTAGGGTGATGTACAGCCAGTGTACTATCGCTGGTCTTACACCCCATGTCTTGCCAAAGGTTCTCTTACACGGCCAGAAGACTGTGAGTGTTCGAGAGACCTTCTGATCGACGTGCTTCTTCCAGGTAAGCTTACTAAATATTTAACCTGTTTACGGCTCACTTTTCGTAAATGATTTTTGTTTTTTTAGAATAAATGATAAGTAAACACATATTTTTTCTTCCTCCTTTATTGGGATTTTTTTATTAATTTTGTTGAATTTATTTTATCATAATTTTGAGTGGTTTTCTTGTAAAGGTTGTAGAGATACTGCTTGCACATTTTTATACCCAGTGCATGAATGCCTCGTATTATGAAAAGAATACATTGTTGTTTTTATACCCGTACCAGGTCGTTGTATACTGTTTCATGCAGTTAGACAATCAGTTATCGGGTTCGTTTGTGGTATTAGTGTGCCGTTAGCCGAAATCTTCAAGTGAGTTTTGACCTTCTTAGTCTTCATAATGAAAAAGGTCGACACAGACTTCGCAGAAGAGAGTGTGAATCCATAAACTTCATTGCCGGAGGAAAATACCGAACAATTTAAAGCGTAAGAGGACGGTGAAGCGTAGGAATAGGATTTGAAAGTAGAAGCGACAGGACTTAACCTTGTCGGACCGCTTTAACAATCTTCTCTGTTTTGAGATTTATTATCTGAAAGCTTTAAAAAAAAACAAGAATGCGTCCCAGAAGAGGAAACTTTGAAAACGAGGTCACCTTTAAAAGTCGACAGACAGTGGACTCTTGCAGCAAGTACTAATTTGGTAACTAAGAAGTAGCCAATTTAGCAGTGAAGCTCCTTTGCCACGAACCAAAGATGTACTTTATACAGAAGTCTTTAAATGTACCCATTCTGAAAGGCCGTAAAGCATGAATTATGATAGCATTTAATGAAGCGGTCATTGGACTCGTTTTTTTGGCACCAGCGAATATCAAACACTTTGGTATGATGAGCTGAGATGTAGATAGATACAGATTTATATATATCTGTAGAAAGAGCTGTTATAAAGGGTGATCAGATTGGAGGTATTTTTTCTAATAGGGTATTATGGCAGATCAAGTGTGACTACTTTCAAACCCAATACACAATTTTTTTCAGTATTTATTGATATTTCATCATGCCGAGACTTACGCCTCAACAACGTTTACAAATCGTTCAATGGTATTAAGAAAAGCGACGATCTGTAAAAAGTGTCCAACGCGCGCTTAGGCCATCTTATGGTGTATGGCGATGACGCTCATTTTTGGGTTAATGGCTACGTCAAAAAGCAAAATTGCCATTTTTGTTCTCAAGAGCAACCCAAAGCCATTCAAGAACACCGATTACATCCATTAAAACCAACCGTTTCGTGTGGCCTATGGGCTGTAGGAATCAGCGGGCCATATAAAACGAGGCTGGCGCCAATCTATCAGGGAATAAATGACTTTGGATGCCGGACATTGAACCTCGTGATCTCCACAACATTTGGTCCACACAAGACGGTGGACGGCGCTACTTGCCATACAGCCCGTGAAACAATGGATTTTCTGCGTTGTCATATGGGTGAGCATTGTATCTCTCTGGCCAATATTTGAAAGGGATTATCTTTAAAATATAAGATAAGTAAGATAATTTATTCTACCCTAAAAAAATAAAGATTGAATTTCCTGGGTTTGCTGGAAATTACAGCAGCAGCGTCAGAGGTCATGGCTGACGCAGGAGCAGAGGGAGATTATATAACATTGATTTTCTCCGCAGTATTAACTTGATGAGCTATACTAGCGTAAGATGAAACAGCATTCCTTTTACCAGTCACAGTAGAGCACTGTGCATGCGGCTGCGAAGCAATATTTGCACCAATACTACTCGCCTTGTTCACAGCAGCGGCAACAGCAGCAGCGAACAATCGAGAGTTGACTTCGGCAGTTATATGAGAAGAGTTAGCGTTAACTCCCACAGCAGCAGATGCAGCGGCAGAGTCAGCAGAAACTTTATCAGTTACAGAAGTAACAGCGGCAGCGGCGAAAGAGAGAGAGTCAGCATAAGGGAAACGATGAGAGGAGTTGACATTGATTCCTACAGCAGGAAATGGAGGGCGGTTAATCAGCAATAACACGATGACGCACAGTGCGGCCGATTCCCAAAAGGCTGGCCAAAAGTCGAAAAAAAAAAGTTTCTAGATAGAGTTTTTTTGTCTTTGGGTTGGCTACAGTAATGCCTTGAGTAGTGAAAACCGTTCATAGCAACGTCCTGTACCCTAAGTATCCTCTGTATTTTCAGTCGCAACGTGGCCTTCGTTTGAGCATCGTATTACTGTCGATGAGTAGTGAAAGTTGTACACATTTGAAAGATTTTGTAATGGAGTAAATTGAACAAAACCAAATGGAATCATCTTCGGAAGGTTAGTAAAATACGAGAAATCTTTAGTACATATCAATACCTCGACACAAAATTTTTAGCTGCAGCAATACGTAGATACATTTTTTGCAATTTTTTTATAAAATTTGAGTTTTCAAACTGTATAGTAATACAGCGCCGTCATATGCTGCTTTGAAACCTATTAAAGGTTACTCAAAAAAAAGTAATGGTTACTGAATAAAACAAGATTCAGCTGCTACCACTTGTTAATCAGCGACCCCGAAAACATATAAATTTACATGCATCTTGATTATGTTCTTGAATATACGCTATTTCACGTGAAGGGGTAGCCAATAGGGGTGGAAGGGGGTGGATTTTCAAAATTTTAAGATCAAATTCGTAATCAGCGACCCCGACAACCCCCGAGTAAGAAATTTTGAATCAATTACTTAATTTGTTGAGTTTTGGCCAGCTTTTCGGGAATCAGCCGCACTGTGTGACGTGACGTTCGGAGCTCAGTAGAGAGCAAAGTTTTTTTATGCTTAATTTATTTTTTCCTTTTATTCGTATTGGGTACACAAGTGCAAGCATTTTCGCGTAGCTCTTTAATTTCACCAGTGGGAGCACAGAGTCTGAAGACATTTGATCGCAGCTAAAGTTGGACTGCAACAATTGGATCCCAGCCTACATTTCCTTCGTATTGGTTGAGAGTTAAATGTTATTATCACGCAACTCATTAACAATAGCAGCAATCCGGCTATTCTCAGCTCTGAGTGCAGCAATTTCAGCTAATGCATAGCCCAGTGTTAATTGGTCGCGCATGTTAACAACATCTTCATGTCCGTTATCAATTATCAATTCCTGAGATGGAGAAACAGAATTTGCTATTGTTGTTGGATGCAGAGACGAATTGCTCAAACTACGACTTTGAACGAGTGCGCTTGGCTATTCAAAGTAGTTAAGCTATTAGGGTTGATGGTAATATTTTTTTCTGTATTATCCAAAGCAACAAATGGCGGTGGTGAACGTAGAGAATTTCAACCAGCGGTAGAACACTTTTGACAAAGAAACTCACTGTCTGAGGAGAACAAAAACTCAACATCAGATGGTAAAATATTAACACAACTTAGGTGAAAGAGTTCGTTGCACTTTTCACACTGAGCCTTAGGCGACGATCGTTCAACTTTATGACCACACAGGCACGGCATTTCGAGAATTTATAATATTGAATTAAACCAAATTCAGAGTCAATATCTCATTAGCTTTATTTAGAAAATTAATTGCAAATTAGCAATGCACAAAATATTTACGCGCCTCAATTAACCATTAATTAATTTAATTGCAGCAGAAACTCAAGAGCACAAATCTAGGCACAACCGCACACAGCGACTGTCTTTTATCCAAAATGCTGCATATACATACATTGTAGTGAATAGAGATCAGGCTCTCCGAATTATGTCGTTCAAGTGGCTAGAAAGGCTCCAGCAGTGGTTGGGGGCGGATGAAGAGGAAAGCCTCATCTTCACTTGTAGTCTCAAGCGGCCGCTACTTAGCGTGAGTAGTACAAAATACCTCACGCGTTTTGTTTAACTTGGGCATAGAAGCGCTATCAAGCACTAAGACGAAAAAACTATAACACAATTTTAAATGAGCAAAGTCTTATGACTGGTTAACTACAGCTGAGAAAGTTGAAGTAAAAAATTATTACAATTTTTCCCCCTTTATGAGTTTTACTGATTTTTCTTAGGCATTGAAAAATGCTTCTTTGTTAACCACTAAGCATTTCTGGTTTTATATCTATTTTTTATTTTATTTGATACTGTTTTTTATTGCTTGTTTTTTTTTATTTATTTACTTTTTTTTTGTACCAGTAATACAACTATAAATAGTAACATTAAAATTATAAGGCACTAGCGAAAAGGGCTGTCGACCCATCCTTTCCTTTTCAATCAAACATCCGTAGCTAATAAACTTAAAATGTTACTTTCTGCATTCCGTTTTTATTTTCTCCCTCTCGTTTCATTTGGCTGAGTTGTTTTTAACTTTCTTTGCCTATTTGTAAATAAACACTCATGCAGCTCAGCCTTTACAAGCCATTTAACATTTTGAATATTCCGAATTTTGCAAGTGTAGTGAATCTTGTGAATTTTCTCTCTCAGAAGTGGTTTGTGGCTAACAAAATCGGTTTCGCCAGCAAACGAAAGGGGTTAAAAGGATGCAAATTTGTTTAAGTTACAGAGTAGCCATTGGTTGTATGTATTTTTAGGTCTAAAAGCTGAAGATTTTTTCCTCTTCTTTGTTTGTTGATTTTCTTGTTTGTTTTGTTTTGAATAATGAAACCAAAAGCTATAAAGGAGAAAAATCTATAGATCTGCTGGTCACTACTTGTAGTTTGCCAATAGGTACGAAGAGAAGTTGAAGTTATATTATACGAATTTTGCGTAGCTGTACAGGATTTGCAGAAGCAAATTTAATACGTACACTAGGACTGGACAGATGGATGAAAGAAAATTTAGTATAACAGAACACAATACATTTCCAGTCTCCCATTCAAGGCTAATTCATACTTTTTGAAGCAAATTTAAATCAAACGCAGCTTCAATGCTTCATAAGGCTTATGTCTGTCAAAACGGTTAAATTTATCGTTAAAGAGTCTTTCAAGTACGCTTCAACTTACTAGCAGTGTTCTGTTTTAACAGCTGCACTTCGCTGACGTCCCTGTTGCCAGAGTTTAAGTAGAAAATTTATAACTACTTCACCTAATTGAGTTCGATTTCGAATAAAAATAATTAAAATCCACTACAAAAAACTGTGAATCCATTTTCGGTCACTAGACTATCATTCAAGTAGAAGAGTTTAATTTTGTACAAGCAGCGCAGCCGCTACAAAGGAGGCAAACGTAAGGTGCCAATCAGCATCTAATCGGATAACCAATCAGCATCAAGCTGAGCTTAGGTGTATGAGTAAGCTCGAAAGTTGTGCGACTGTGTGAGCTGAGGATATACAGATGCCAAGAGCAGAGAAAAATGTTATGAATTTGTCAGAATTCAGTTGGGTTCAGAAATTCATTAATTCACAACGGGGCTGTGGAGTGCAGCTCAGCTAGGCAAATTTGATTGGTTTACTCATAGAATTTAGTCTCTTGAATGAGTGACTTAAGAGCAATAGATTAAGAAACTCGGCTTTATGTAAAATGTAATCATGGATCACGAGCCAATTTGGGCTGCTTAATTGAGGAAAGATGTAATTGTGTAAATATTAACGTTATATGGTTCGAACAAGATGATGGAGATGTCACATCACCAACAAAAAAACTAATGTAGGGCAAATGAAATTAACTATAAGAATAATTCCACACCATTCTGCAAAAATTGAGCGCAAAGATCTCAATGTTATCAAGCAAAGCTGCTACATCTGAGGAGTGGGAAGCTCGCACATGATCGGCCAAAAGCCAAGGCATCCTCAGAGGCCTCATTAGCCTATTTTTCTTTGAAAATGTTGCTAGAAACGTCAACGCTGAATACTACAGGGGCATGACAAACAATCTTTTGTGGCTGAAAATTGGAGACATGGACTTGAATGATATTTACTTTCAGCAGACGGCGAAGCCATGCCACACAATCAATGTCCTAGTTGACCTTTTCCGCACCAACTTCGGTATTCGTGATGTCAGCCATCTGGACGATGTCAATTGGCCACCGCGGAACTGTGATTTGTCGCAATTCGATTTTTTGGGGGGGGGTGACGTGAAGTTTCACTGTTATGCGAATCATTTTTTAAGGAGTCGGGCTCTTAAGGCAAATATGGAGCAAGCCATTCGTGAGGTAAAGCCAAAAATCGGTAGCGAGTTCTTAGTTATAAAAATAAAATAAAAATTAAAAAACAAGAAATATATAGCTAAAGTGGTCATGTAGCAGAAGCTAAGATATTTTTTTTATCACAGAGAAAAACCTGTAGATTTTATGGACAATATTAAAAAAGAGGAAATATTAGGTTGAGAAATTCACTAATTTCTCGGTGATCGATATCTCGAAAAGTATAAATCAAACAATTTAAAGTTTATTCTCGTTGTCAAGGTGACATTTTACACTAAAAAAATTCTTTTGCTGTTTTTTTTATCTATTCTATTGTGATTTACAGGGTGTTCACAATGGAAGTCAACAAAGAGAAAATTCGGTATATTTCACAGTTGTTTTTGTAATAAATTTAATAAAGGCGAAAATGGAAGCGAGGCCGCTGAAATTATGAATGAAGTTTATATGGTCGATAATGTAACAGCTAATTATGTGCAATTTTCGCTTCGTCGAATCCGTGCAGGCATTTTTGATGTTACAGAAAATGTCGATATTGCGGATATGTCGATAAAATCACAAAAACAATCGAAGTTGACCGACAAGTTAGTAGTCGTAGCAACGCCCAGCAGCTAAAGATTGACCATAAAACAGTTTTAAATCGTTTGAGCAATTAAAAAGCCCTAATTAATAAAAATTAGCCTAATCAGAAAAGCTAGAAATTTCGAAAATTAAAGAAAAAGGTTTTTTAATTCTCCAAAAAAAAAAATGTTTAACCTTTTAGTATTATTATTGTATTATTTTTTTTTAATATTAAAAAAAATACTTGAAAGGTCTTTTGCATTTCACTAATTGATACATCTCCATAATTCTGGTTGCACTAAGAAGCTGATGTAACAGGTGACATATTGAATGAAAAATTCGATAATTTCCTTTGTGCATACTTAAAAAAATAAAAATTTCCAAATTTGATACAAAAATTTGGAAACAATTTTTGCAAACGAAGTACTTCATTTTTTTATTATTTTTTCTCGAAAATTACGGGTGATTTCCGTGTTGCACAGAAAAACCGGTATATTTTAAAGAAAATATAAAAAAAAACATACTTTTGAATACCACTTATACCTAATCGTAGTTTTTAAGCGGGAAGCCTGCTTTAGAGGCTTCAAAAAATTGTTTTTTTTTTTGCATAAATGTCTTTCCAAACTATCCAAGAATGTGTCCTCAAAATTTCAGAAGCAAACTCAATATATTTTCGGAGTTACAGAAGAAATTGTGAGCAAGCGTCCAGCTGGTGTACGAGCGGCCGGATCGCTTTGACGCGCGATTTCTCGGTTTTTTATTTTTACGATTTTTCCTAATTGGCGTGAAAGATAGGGAAAAAGTTAAACGTCCTATCGAAACGAGATAAGATTGATTGCATTCGCAATTCAATTCTCTTCTAGTTCTATCTAAAAAAACTTAAGAAAGTTATGACTAACCCACTTTTTAAACAATCTAAAATGAATTTGTTTTTCCAAAAAAATGAATTTTTCTTTAATTAGCGAAAAAATGTTGAATTTCTCACTTTTTGTTTAATTTTCTTGGTTTAGCTAGAAGCTATACTACACTAAAATAAAAATTTGTTTGGGTTTTTGGTTTGAGATGAAAATTGCGACCTGCATCTTTCCCGCCGCACGATACTTGTAAACTCGAGTCGCCTCGTCAAAATGCTTGTACTAGGCATAATATGTCATATATTTCCATGAAAAAATTTTAGAAGACTGTTGAAATATATTACAATAAAACCTGAAAGTTTCGTTTCAATCGAATATTTCTTTCCATCCCAAAAAAGTCTACGAAGAAATCGATTTTTTTAAGCCTCTAACGCAGGCTCCCCCCTTAAATAGCCGAAATAATAGGTACCACTTTAAAGAAAATATTTTAAACTTCTATATTATTTGAGAAAATTTACTTAAAAAAATTAATTTCGGAAATTTTAAAAAAATTGGAAAAAAAGGTTTAAAAAAAACAGAACCACGTTCGATTTTTCTTTATTTTTTGGTGTGTCGAAATTGGTAACCAATTTTTTTAATCTACAAATGCTTTATAGGTTTATTTTTGTAATTAAAAAATTTTATCAAAATAAATTTAAAAAATTCACAAAAATGGTATCATTTCAAGAGAAAAATTCCAAACTTCCACTTGGACATACTTAAAAAAACGCGAATGTGTCGAAATTAGTAAACACATTTTTTTTAAATTACAAATTTCTTACACTTTTTTTTTCTCAATTAAAAAATTTTGTGAAAATAAATCCAAATAGTACAAAAAATAGTATCACTTTAATAGAAAAACTCCAAACTTTCAACTGCACATAATTAAAAAAAACCCAAATATCCATTTTTTTACAAAAACCAATTAAAAAAATGTTTCGAAATTTGTAAAAACATTTTTTTTTTAACTAAAAATTTTCACCATTTTTTTAATTAAAAACATTTTATAAAAACAAATTTAAAAAATGTGTCGAAATTTGAAAAAAACAATTCTTTTTTTAACTAAAACTTTTTAACCATTTTTTTTGATAAAAAAAATTATGAAAATAAATTCAAAAAATTAAAAAACTGGTATAATTTTAAGAAAAAAATTCTAAACTTTCGTTTTAATATACTTAAAAAAACCTATATGTGCCCAAATTTGAAAAAAATTTTGTTTCTAACAACTACAAATTTTTTACACTTTTTTCAATTAAAAACATTTTGTCAAAATACGTCCAAATATTTCAAAACGTCGTATCATTTTAAGATAAAATTCCAAACTTTCATTTGCATCATACTTAAAAAAACACAAATTTGTCACAATTTAAAAATTAATTTTTTTTTGCAACTAAACATTTTTGACCATTATTTTAATTAAAAACATTTTGTAAAAACCAATTAAAAAAATGTTTCGAAATTTGTAAAAAAAATCGTATGAAAATATATCCAAATATTAAAATGGAAACATTTTAGGATAAAATTTCCAAACTTCAATTCGCACATAGTACTTAAAAAAAATCCAATTTTGTCAAAATTAAAAAATTTGTTTTTTAATTAAAAACATTTTATAAAAATAAATTTTAAAAAATTTTAGTAACAAATTGCTGATAAAAAAGTTTTGGATTTAAACAAATTTTTTTTTTTTTTTAAAAAGGACGGGGAAAATTCTGTAGAAAGCATTGATTTTAATTCATTAAATAAATTGCCAAAGCAAGTCAATAAGTCCCAGTGCTATAGTTTTGTAATGGAGAGTAGACGAGCTTCTTCACTAAATTTCAGTAAAATCGAAGGAATAAAGTGTTTACGCGGGTACATCTGACGTGATTTGCCCCACTATGCATTTATCCCTATGAGCTTTGTGAAAATAAATAATTGAGAAAAAATTTGTATTACATAATAAAAGCTAGGTAACATTAAAGATATTGCATTGATCCAAATCCATAAAGATTTTTAGGTAAAAGGATATTTTCTACAAGCAAGTTGATTTTAAAGGCAAAAATATTTGTTATTTTGCTACCGGGAGTTGGTTCAAATGGCAAACAAAATAAAAAAAAATACCATACAAAAAATTTGTGTTTGCAATCCAAAAGTTTCATTGGAATGAATTAAGCATTTACTACATCAAATAACTGTTAACTGTTAATAAAGTATGTTGCATGTAACTAATTGCAAAGCTATTTAAAATGTGCAAGAAATCACTTCTCTACCAAATGCACTTTCACCGTTCACACAATAACTAGGCGCCCTACCCATGAGCGTTTGCATGCCACACGACTACTTTCTTCGATTTCTGGCTCAACCTAACCCTTTTGCTTGCTCTACATTTATTTACTCTGCTCAGCTCGCTGCAGCGACAAAAATACCTCTCTCCGCCTTTTTCAGCCCTCAAATGCAGGGCTGCTGCTGTCTTTCCAGGTTCTATTACTGTTTGGCTGGCATGACTGCCATGGCTGCTGTGTCATTGCATGACACTTTGACATTGACAATGACAAATGTGTTGTCATTAAATTTCGATTTGGTTTTGGCTTGCAACAAGGCAACCGCAACGCCCTCTACACAGAAGCATATGTATGTGTGTATGTATGGGTGTTTGCATGCTTGTATGTGCCCTGCAGGAAAAATTATTAGTTGTGAACTGGAATACTAGCAGTTTACTTTTTAGCTCACCAGTTCTTGTTGCACATTATTTCCTAGCTTTTAGCACGGCGATATCCAGCGAAATGCCAATTATGCTTCCATACATCAGCAAAATACCAGTAAACTAGTAGTAAACTAGTTAACCCATTTTCTACCGCCGTTGCGATTTCGCAACAGCAACTTTGAACCTTTGTGGCTACAGTAAAAAAAAAGATATCTCTAAAATGTTATATTTTATATTGTAATTTCGACTTTTGACTTTATAATTATGCTCTAAGATTTTTTTTGTGCGGTTTTGTTCCAAATCAGGACAAGTGTAGAAAAAAGTGTGCAAAATAATAACTTTTTCATAAAACTGTTTGAGAACTAAAAATAGTTTTGTTTTTACGTTTTCTACTATTTTCTTAAAAATAGGATATGAAATAATAACATTATCTTACCAGCTGCTAGTGCAGCTGAAGTTTTCTTGCAAAAATAAACTCTTAAAAACAGGTGTTGCGAAAACGCAACGCTGGTTGAAACGACTCATATGACTTCAACGTTTTGATGACATTATTTTTGGCGGGAAAATTGATGTTTATGTCATTTTCATATGGCAATTTGTACCATAAGTGCTATTATTTTTATTTGTGCAAGTAAAAATACATTTAGAAGTATTTCGTTGAAAGCTTTTATCGTTTTGGTAAGACTAAAAATATCAAGAGCACAATATTTTTTGTCAAAATTGTGTACCCTTACTTAATTCTTTATTGAAGAGTAATGGATCGTCGACGTTTTTTAACCATTGAGGAAATAGAATCCTACATAAATACTTCGAGCAGTGAGGATGAAGGCGAAGTAGTTTCAGCTAAACGAATGAAAATTGTTAAGCCTATTTCGAAAAAAATAACTTCTGTCGTATATATTTCACCAGCAGATGTTGATGCTGTAAGTGACGAAGAACTTATTGATGATAATGAGATGATAACAGAGGTACCAGCTATGACGGATGTTTGTGGAGAGTTGGAGGTCGAACATGAATCAGATGTGGGCAATTTTGCGTCGCCGCCGTCATGCTTAGTTGGAATACCTGATGATGGACCATCCTGTTCTGCAAAAACAACTAGGTACACAGCAGAAAAAGATTTCGGTACACCAAACTGGAAAAAACCAAACGAATTGATTTTAAATTTGGACCCCCTGACGAATCAGGTGTGGAATCTTTAAAAAGCAATATTGTTGATTCTATGAGTTAGTCTGAATATTTTATTTTATTATTATCGGAATTTTGAAACTAAGTGGTTATCATAAAGTACCTCACGTTGAACATTATTGGAGTACACAGTAAACACTTGGTATACCTATAGTAAATCAAGCTTTATCACGTAATAACTTCCAGTTGATCAAAAGAATATTTCATCTAATGGACAATTATGGCATTGATGCCACAGACAAATTTGCTAAAGTTCGTCCACTTATTGATGCACTGAATCGTAAGTACATGCAGTTTGGAGTTTTTGAAACGTTTCTGTCAATTGATGAACAAATGATACCATATTTTGGTTGACATTCGTGCAAAATGTTTATTCGTAACAAACCAATTCGATTTGGTTTCAAGTATTGGGCTCTTTGTCCAGACAGCGGTTATTTATATGGAAGATCGAGTGTACCTTATGTCAAGAATGTAGGCTTAGGCGCTTCTGTTGTTCTATCATTGTTAGAAAACGTTCGAAATGCAGATAACCATGCCATATATTTTGAAAATTTTTTTTCGTCATACTATTTGTTTTGTTTGTTGAGTGAAAAACGTTTCAGAGCAACAGGAACTGTAAGATCAAACCGTCTTAGAGGTGCGGAGAAATTGCTAAGCACTGGAAAAAAACTGAAAAAACACCAATACGACTACTGCTCCGAGATAAATATTAAATTATTTGTTGCTCGTTGGCAAGATAATGCAGAAGTAACAGTCATTTCTAATTTCAAGTCTGTCGACCCACTAGCTGTCTCATAACGTTGGTGCAAAGCCGAGAAGAAAAAAGTATCTGTTGAACAACCTGGGTAGACCTACATGATAATGCCGTAGTTAACTATCGCGTTGGTATTCGTGGAAAAAATGGTGGTGGCCGTTATAGACTAATTCAGTCAATAGTACCACTGTTAACGCATGGAAAATTCATTGCCTGATTTGTAAGGCAGAAATAACTCGCCATATGTCTCAAATTTCTTTTAAAACTGAAATTGCAGAATCTTTACTTTTATTTTGTGAAGAAGTTTCCGATGAAATAAGTGATTCATTAGACATCGAAGAAGCAGAGAGACCAGTCCATTTACCTCGCATACATGTTCATGATTATGTCGTATGGAAACCTCCAGGCAACAAACGCAAAAGATGTGCTATGTGTCACTCACATAGGAAATAAGAAAAATAATGTTTTTTTTAAATATTGCAAAACTATTACATTGTAAACTTAACAAAATACAACTATATTAATAAAGAGAATTCAAAAAAATACCCAATTACAACTCCGCGTAAGTTATATTATTTCTATGAATAAGATCACAGCGTTTCAACCAGCGTTGCGTTTTCGCAACAGTCTGTCCTGGTGCATCCGGAAAACCTATCGGTCTGAAAATTTGTAAAGGTGATCAGGAGTCCTTTAATACCAACCATACAAAATTTCACGCAATTATCTACATGGAATCTATTACCAGTAGAAGATGGGTTAAAAAAATTCTGGTCCTGTTCCTGAAATATTACTAGGGGTGCCTTTTATTTGGCAGGATTTGGCAAACCCGGTGTTGCAATCTGGCAACTGACAGCTGTGTCGCAAAGTTTGACATTTTTGGAAATTAAATCGTGAGCATTTTCGTCCGATTATTTTTTACAACTTTCGACGTGGATTAACTCAGCAACATTGCATGGATGAACTTAATTCATTTTTTGGCGATGAAGTTGCTCAAGGACCAGTGTTTCTCGATGGTATGGTGAATTCAATCGTGGTCGTAGTTCACTCCAAGACGAATTTCGTGAAGGTCGTCCAAAATCAGTTGTTGTTCCGAAAACCATTGATGCTGTGTGCGAACTGATACTGCAAGATCGTCATGTGACCTATCGGGAGATTGAGACAATCTAAGGCATTAGTGGGACCAGCATACATTCAATATTGCATAAACATTTGACTGTCAAAAAAATTTGTTCGCGTTGGATCCCAGACAATTTGTCAATCGCTCAAAAAAAGGCTCGTGTCGATTGGTCGAAGCAAATGCTCAAAAAATATGATCGCGGGGCTTCGAAACACGTCTATGACATCGTGACAGGTGATGAATCATGGATTTACGCGTATGAGCCCGAAAGTAAACAGCAGTCGACTGTATGGGTGTTTCAAGATGAGCCAAATCCAACAAAAGTTGTTCGCGCACGAAGCATTTCCAAGCAAATGGTCGCCTGTTTTTTCGGAAAAACTGGACATGTCGCAACCGTACCACTAGAACAACGCAGAACAGTATATTCTGAGTGGTACACAACCATTTGTTTGCCAGTTGTCTTCCAAGAAATTAGGAAAACCAATCGCCAAAGACGGATCTCACTTCCCCAGGACAATGTGAGCTCTCACACATCGGCTCAAACAACTGCATTTTTGAGCACCCAAAACATCGAATTAATGGGTCATCCGCCGTATACTCCTGACTTGGCACCGAATGACTTCTTTTTATTCCCGTACGTAAAAAACAAACTGAGAGGTCAACGTTTTTCGACACTTGAAGAAGCGGTTGCGGCATTCAGAATGCATGTTTTGGAGGTACCTCATTCAGAGTGGCAAAAGTGCTTCGAGAATTGGTTCAAACGCTTGCAAAGTGTATAGATCTTCATGGAGAATATTTTGAAAAACACTAAAGTGATTTTCGATGATTAAAATTTGTTTTTGTTCTCTAATCCCGACATATAAAAAGCACCCCTCGTAAGTATTAGACCAATTACTATATAAAAATCGACTCGGTTTCATTTCAATGTTTCAGAATACCCTATTTTATATTAAAAATACACCGAATTTGCTTTTTATTAAAACTACGTGAAATTCCGTTCAGGTACAGTGATTGATTAGACATTCAAATCTTGCTTCACGCTTGCCTAAAAAGTTTAAATAAATAAAAAAAAGTCTGTTATGTGCTTCAGGAAGGTATTTGCTATTTAAACAAAAAAGGATGAACATCCGGCTTGATTCTCGGCTATGGCGTATCTCCTGGAGCTACACACTCCTTTCTCCTATTGATGTATGAGCACCATTTCTCATCTCCCGTGACGATTCGGTACAAAAAGCGTTGTTTATGATCGCGTGTCGCCCGAAGGCGAGATGCTGAGAAGCAATTTGAAGGCGATTTTCTTTGTTTTTTTCGTTGAGCTAGCGAGACACCCAACTCCCAATTTTTCAGTAAACCCAGTTCATTTTTCCCGCCATTTCACAACTGGCTTGGCGACCTTTATCCTTCAAAAATGATTTGAGACTTTATCAAATTCAGACCTTCCGCTTCGGGACGTGTCATCGACGTCGAAGTCGCCATATTTGTGATTTCCGTGCTGTAGACTCAGCTATGACATCTTATACATTCACATCGCTTCGGCAGCTTTTTGACCTCGATGGAAAGCAAACGTTGATTTTTTGCCTCCTGGTTATTCCATTTCGAAGCCCCTTTCTAAGAAAATTGCCCCGAGTGCTGCCAAAACAACTTTGGTTGTGATAAAAATAGTGAATATTGCTTTGGTAGCAATTTTATTGAAGCAATTCAGAACTAAATTAGTCTGGTAATGGGAACGGTTGGCAACAATAACTGGCTGCATGTGGACTTGACAGGAAGCCCCGCAGATTGAGGAAGTTTCTTGATTACAAGAAGACAAATCGCAATGGCCTACATCAAAAAGTGAGTAATACGCAATAATAGAAGGAAACAAGATACAGGTAAATGCAACAACAACCAACAACCAATTTCAACGATATTCTTGATTGTTTTTCAAATTTACCAAAGGCTTTAAGAGTCTTATCATATGGGGTTGGGGAAAAAGAAATGTCGTATTTGTGATCGAAATTTTACGCTTTATTTATCGTACTTAGAATTATCCGATTCAAGTCAAATATGCCCCGTTTTGTTCCCAAACTTGTTGCCATTTAGAAGGCAACTTCATTATCCCCCCTTTATAAAACCCCCCCTCCTTATTTGCAAAAAAACCCAGACAACCAGTGTTCGCAAGCCTCTTTTGAAGCCGACTTGGTAACACCAAGAGCGCTTTGCCTGGACTGGAAAAGATGATAGTCACTTGGTGCCAGGTCCGGAATATATGGTGGGTGCGATAGGACATCCCATCCGAGCTCCCGTAGCTTCTGGCGGGTCATCAAAGATGAATGAGAACGAGCGTTGTCCTGGTGGAACACAACACCATATCTATTAACCAATTCTGGCCGCTTCTGGTCAATCGCCTGCTTCAAACGGTCAAGTTGCTCACAGTAGAGGACCGAATTAAGGGTATGGCCATAGTTGAGCAGGTCATAGTGGATAATTTCCTTCCAATCCCACCAAACACACAGCAAAACCTTCCTGGCGGTCAATCCGGGCTTGGCGATGGTTTCGGCCGGCTTGCCGCTTCTCGACCACGATCTTTTTCGCTTGACATTGTCGTACGTGATCAACTTGTCATCGCCAGTCACCATCCGCTTCAAAAATGGGTCAAGTTCGTTCCGTTTTAGCAGAGAATCGCAAGCGTTGATGCGGTCCAAGAGATTTTTTGCGTCAACACGTATGGCAACCAAACATCCAGCTTTCTTTTGGGATCCAATCTTCTACAAATGGTTCCAAACGGTTTTGTGGTCTACACCTAGTTCCTGACTAATCAAGCGAATGCTCAATTTGCCGGTCTCTTTGGATAATTTCAACGATTTTATCAGTCTCTACGCCGATTGGCCTACCAGTACGGGGTGCACCTTCGACTTCTACTACACCAGAACGAAATCGATTGAACCAACGCTGGGCTGTGCGAATCGTTACAGTATCAGGCCCATAAACTTCGCAAATGTTTGTCGCCGCCTTCGTTGCATATTTACCTCTAAGGTAGTAAAAACGTAAAATATGACGAATTTCTTGCTTGGTGGACTCCATCTTTGACGCGCTATAACTTAAGTCTAAAACGTACGATCACAACACTGTCAAAGAGGCACTTGTAGTACAGATTGTCGTCTTCAAATCGCCGTTTGGTGTGACCCGATGCTATAAATACAACGCAAGATATGTTTAAATGTCGCGCTCAATTGACAAAATACGACATTACTTTTTCCCCAACCCAATATATAGCGAGATTCTCCCAAAGAACAAAATTGCGTTTCAAGCTAAGTCCTGCTTAATTGCATCTGCTGAAATCAACGCAATGAGTGAGCGCTTAATTATAATCAGGCAGAAGCAATATTTCATTGAGGAATACGCAAAATTGAAACCAAAGAAAACTATCGCGCAAAGAGTGAAATATTGTCACTCAATCAATTCCTCGACAAATTTGGCATCATGAGGACAGGGGAACATCAGGGCGCATTTCTTAACCTATCATATAACGAGCGCCAACCTATCATCCTACTAGAGAATAGCAAATTATTCCGTCTTAAAGTCCAAGTCATTCACGAAATATCACTGCATTGTGAAAATCAAATGATGTTGCGCCTAATTCCAACGCAGTGCTGCATACCCCCTGATGGCAAATATAATGCGATCCATTATACACAACTGTAAGATCTGCGAGATCTATAATAAATGATCGCAAACCAAACTTATGGAAACCCTTCCGCAGGAACGCACCCCCTTTTCGCGTGCTGGACCTTTTTCCACCGCACCACCTTTTTCCAATACAGGAATAGAGTTTGCAGGTCCTTTCCTCATAAAAAGCTTTCGCGGTAGATGATGTCGCATATCCAAAGATTACATCTGTCTATTTGCCTATTTTACTACTAAAGCCGACCACTTGGAGGCCACCACTGGTCCTTTCCAGCAGACTTTTCAAGGTTAGTTGCTAAACGAGGATGCCCAAAAAATGTCTACTCCGACAATGGTACCTAGGTTGTGGGAGCTTCAGGATCTCTACGATCAAAACTCAAAGCATTTATAGTAAATGCTCGCAATCGCATGCTTTCGAAATATGCCTACCGAACATTGACATAGCACTTCATACCTGCAGCAGCTCCTCATATGGACGGACGATGGGAAGCAGGTATGAAAAGTTATAAAACCCACTTAAAAAAAGTTGTTACACGTTTGAGGAGTTAAGTACCCTTTTATGCGGAACTGAGACTTGCCTCAACCCGCGACCGCAAAGTCTCTCTTCTTCATCAATTTAGAGCCGCTGACTCCGGGTCACTTTCTAGTTGGCGGACACCTCTTAGCTCCGCCGGAAATAAAATCCAGCGCGAATCCTTCCTCAAGGGTAATCCGGTGGCAGAAATTAGAAGCCTTCCATAAAACGTTTTGTAAAAGGTAGAGGGTAGGGCATTCCTCACCGAAATGCTAAAAGGTACAAAGTGGAAACAATCAAAACCCAACATCAAGGTAGGTGTCCCTGCCATCATCAAAGAAGACAACCTGCCACCAAAGGAATAGAAATTGGAGGCGAGTGGTAAAACTTCATACAGGATCCGGCAACCAAATACGCATACTAAACATCACAACACAAAAGAGCCAAAGTAGGTAAGAAGACCCCTAGTCAAATTGGTTCTATCATACTTCCGCCCTACACAGAAGAAACGGCAGAATCCGCGCCTACAACTATCAGCCATTTATAATCCCTTAGCTACAGAGGCTGCATGTAAAGTGCGAGGCTACTAATAAAGTGAATATATTTCATGCAGATTTTTTCCAAAAAATATTTTTATCAGTATTTTTTATAGATAATCCTCTAATTATGGCGCTGCAATAGGGCGTTCATAGACGAGTTCCAAATTTTCGTATTTAAAAAAAAAAAAACATCAACTAATTTTCAGCTGATCATTTTGCTCCTGGATTAATTCTTATCACTGATGAACTCGTATGATTTATTTTATTAAATAACTGTACCTGTACTATAGTATTGACGAGTTTTTTTAATACTAGTGTTTCTTTCCTGCAGGGCATGCATGCACAAATTTATGCTTTGCTGTGATTTACATATACGCACACACATCTACATAAATATGCAGGCAACCAGACTGTGGGCTGCATTACAGTTTATTTGTGGCAATTTTCATTGTTCATTGTTGCTTGTTGTTGCTTTAAGCAATTGTTGTTGTTGTTGTTGTTGCTTTTGTTGTCCTCTTCGTTAACGCCGCTTCTCTTGCATACACATATGTTTGTATGTACTTCTGTATACGCATTCATTCCCAACTTCACTTGCACTCAGTTATTCTTTACATACTTTTCGGCGCCACCAGCGCATCGTTGGCTCTGTGACGTTGCTGCCGAGCATCTGCTTTATTGTTCGCAATATGCTAGCACTATTACCACTTTCGTTACTATCATTGCATTGTTCATTGCTCTTGCGCTGTCTCTTCTGCCTCATCTCCGCCAGCTCCATCTCCTCTCTGTCTTTTGTGCCGTTGCACTTTCTCTTTGTCACAAGCCTTTTATTCGCCCATCACTGCTTTTGTTTGGCTGAGTAAAATTGATTGCTAAACAATGAACTCTCTCATGGTGTGTATGGAGAAGTATGCTTGTATGTGTGAGTGGTTGTGTAATGTGATTTTGAATATTTTCTCAGTCGCTCGCGCTACGCTGTCAGTCAACGAAAGTTTTTGGTGTTACTTCCTTCGCTCCTCTGTTGTTCAATAATATTTTCGGTATTTGGTAAAATTTTGCGTGCAGTAAATGTCCAAATTAGCTTGCTGCAGCGTCAGCGTAGAGTTCATTAAAAGCACATTAACTATTAAAATTCGTTTACTCCAATGACTTTATAGTAAACTTCACATCACTCGCTTACACATAATTTGCTTACTTTGGCTTTTGTTGTAAATATTTTCGGCAATTTGGCTTCAGTCACTTCGGACTGCGTTTGCTTAACTTTGTGTCCTCTCGTGTACGTCTAATTATGTCTGTCTCTTCGTGTACGCAACCTTGGTGAAATATTTGCATCGACAAGGAAATTCCTATTTTATTCATTTGTGTAATTAAAATTGATTACAGTCTACTTGGTCTTCTTTAGGCTATTATAAAATTTTATTGCGTATATAGAAAAAGACTACAGTCAGGCCTGACAAATCTTGTCCGACTTTGGACGTGAGTTTAATATATTTCTATTATAGCTAACGATTTGAGCTTCTAAGTAGCTTCCTAAAATTTAATTTTTTATCGATTTATGGATATAATCTTTTAAAAAGGATCCTCTAACAGGATGAAAAAGGACCAGACCCGGGTGCCCAGCCGAAGGTTTTAAAAAAGGTGTTCAACGGAGGATTAAGCGCGCTAAGAATTTCTTATGAAATTGAGGTATTAGGTGAAACGTCTCTATGTTATTTGCTTTGACCGGAGGCCACTCTCTCCTATATCGACATGCTCAAACCTTGAACGTACCTCATTTCAACTATTGCATAAGCTCTAAGAAGGAGGAGGAGGAAGAGTCTGTGAGACATCCTCGCTGTCACTGTCCTGCGTGGCATGCCACTAGGTTCATGTAGATACTTTGGCTCATCATTGCTGAATGATACTGATGGCCTTAGGGATATAAGTCTCAGTCTCAGATCAATGGGTTTGCACTTAAAACGAAATGGTTTTAGCAGAAAAGGAGTGGCATTTAAACCGGCACTGTGGTATCACAATGGATCGGCAATGGTTTAAGCGAGTTGGCTTAAAGACCAACTGCCACTTCGACCTACCTACCTACCTACCTGCCTATCTACCTACTTGCCATATGGTTACATATTCGGAGACTAGCGCCAACGGCGAGACTACGGAGTTTCATTCGGCAAAGTTTTACCCTTTTGCTCATGGTAAAGTTATTGAAAAAAATTGTATTGGCTCTGACAAAAGCAAAAAACAATTTTATTGACTTCTTGTCGAAATAAAGGACTTGTAATAATGAAAGATTTTCGTACCTTTCTTTTCAAAAATCAGCCCAAAGGAAGCTTTGATACCGAGACAGAGGGAAGTCAAATGATCAGTTTTTCTGTGCGTGGCTTCGAAGCAGGGAGAATAGTTTCATCTGTAAAAGTGAGGAAAGTCTCTGATCACCATTCACTTGGGAGTGCTCAGAAGGATCCTTTTGAGTACAGTTCAAGCAGTTAACAACTTCCAAGCTTCGCCCAAGTATCCTCTGAGTAGCTTCCAGACAACCGTTCGAGAGTGAGCTATTGTGAGAAGGCGAAGCTGCCCAGCTTATCAGGTTGAGCGCTGAATCTGAGACCGGCCACGTAGAAATCCTTGCCCAATGAAAAAGACAATAAAGCCCTTTGTTAAACTAGGCCAAAATCGCTTACGCCCCAAGCAAGAAAAGGAGGAAGAAGTTCGAAGTTCGAAACTTAACCAATTCACGCCCAAAAAAGTTAACCAAAGGATGGAAAAATTTCACAGATAAGAGTAAATCTAGTGATAACAGTGAAACTAACATATTAACTGGCAGAAAAATTACTACAAACTGGATGAATCCTAAAAGTTCAGATAAACAGTAGGAGAAATGGCTGTATTTTTTATGCGAAATAAAATGCAACTGCAAAGCCATATTATTAGAATCAAAAATTGTCAGAATTTTTTAAGGAAAAAAATCAGTAAAAAATTAGTTGAATCGCAACCAAAGAAGTTGACAAATAACTGAAGAGACTGAACGTTTCCACGACAGTCGGTTGTACGTTACCGAAACGACCCGGATTTATATCCGGCCAAGGACTGTCACTCCAGCAGGATTCCCCGTTCATGTATGAGGAATGTTTATGCTGCTACAACAACAAATAACTGAATAAATTGTAAAAGAAAGAGTAAATCTAATTAGTAAAAATAAATCAGAAAAACTAACCCATCACGACCAAAAAAAATTTGACCCTTTCCTAACCATCAATGTAGGGGGTATGGGAAAGTGATGCGAAATCTATAGCCTCTCCTCTTCAAATGGCAACCTGACCCACTGTCTTTTAGACTTTGTGCCCCCTGTTATCGCCAACGAGGCAATGTCGACCGAGTAAGGGCAGGATAACCCTCACACCCTGGCTCTGAGCAAGTGTTGTCGCCCTGCGCAGGTAAAAATTCCTGCCGCAAACTTGCTGAAAGGCACGTGGACTTAGGGCTGACACCCCCATTTCACGTAAAAAACAATAAGTCATGACACCCTCACAAAAGCCTCGGATAAAGTACAACCCCATCTATAGACGACAACGATGTAAAACTCGATTCATGGAATGTACGCACTATGTTGCATCCAGGAAAAATTGCGGAAAGTGCTGACGAAATAATGCGATATAGTTTTGATGTGGTAGCTTTGCAAGAAATTAGATGGAAAAATTTCGGAGAAATACAAAAGCGAGACTATTCGTTGTTTTTTAGCGGAAGTGAAAAAAAAGGAGCAAACGGAGTTGGTTTTTATGTTAGCAAGAAAATAAGAAAGAGTCTGATTTTCTTTCAGCCCGTAACTGATAGACTATGTATCCTTAAATTGAAAGGCAAACTCCAAGCGGTGACAATATTTTCAATATACGCTCCAACTGAAGCTGCGAAAAATGAAGAGAAAAAATGGCTTTTACGATTTGCTTTCTAAAGAGTGCAATAAAATCGCTGGCTCCTGTATGTTAATATTACTGGGGACTTTAACGCTAAAATCGGCAAGGAAGGGTTTGTGAAAGAGGTATCTGGGATGCACTCTCTACACAATTCTACTAGTGATAATGGCCAATACTTAATAAGCTTTGCAACTGAAAATAACTTATGGATCAGCAGTACTTCTCTCCAACACAGGCGCATCCACAAACAAACGTGGAAAATCCCTGGAAGCCGAAAAGCTAACCAGATAGATCATGTGCTAGTAGACAGGAGGCATGCTACCCTTAGCACTTGACATTCGTTCCCTTGCTGCGACTCTGACCATTATTTGATAAAAATTAGATTAAGGCAGCGTTTGGCAGTTGTTGCGCCTAAAAATAACTTCAAGAGAGAAAAATATAATTTAGAGAAGCTTTATTCAGATAAAGAAATTAAAATCAGCTTACAATCTACGTTGAGTACGCAATTGGATGCACTTAGTTAAAATCATGCTGTAGAGGAATGGAAAGCGGTAGCAAAGAGCATATCTAGGTCGACCAAGGAGGTGCTTGGCTACTTACTGAAACAATACAAAAAAATGTAAACTCGGTTTACTGACGATAGTTTAACGTGACAACGTCATAAGAAAATATTGATGGAATGGTTGCAATTTTCAAAACAAAATTTTAATTTTATTTGTTTGATCGATATTTTGTATGGATATAGAGGAGGAGGTAAATGGAATTGCAATGGAATAGGTCAAGTTACATTTACACAAACGTGAAAAATGACGAAACATTTATCAAATTCATGAAAGATATCTCCAATTTCGATTGTGCGTCAGACGTTAATAAGTCAACAACACTAAGAGGCACCATCATCGATTTGACTTTCTCAAGACACTTTACACTCGAAACAGTCCCTTTCATTTCCTACTTTTTCTATCATCGTCCTATTCTCAACAGAGAAATGGTTCATTACCATGCACACAGGAAGAAGGCATATGCAAATACAAGTATGTGAATTTATATACAAATGCGCATATACATACATATACATACATAAATATGCTCACTCAAGTAGGACAGAACCAGATGTCGAACGTTGCCGAACGCGGGGGCCGATTGTGCTCTTTGTCGTTCGTTCCGCGCTCTCGCTTGCAGTTCATTCAAGGTAACGGCAATGAGCAAGGTAACGACAAATGAGCAAGGTAACGGCAAATGAGTAAGGCAACGACACATTTTTTCGTGCGTGCAGCCGGCTAAATCGAATTATAAGACGTTATCACGTCAAAATTGTATTGGCTCTGACAAATGCAAAAAACAATTTTATTGATTTCTTGTCGAAATAGAGGACTTGTAATAATGAACGATTTTCATACTATTCTTTTTAAAAATCACCCCAAGGGAAGCTTTCATGCCGAGACAGAGGCAACAGTAAGTTAAATGACCAGTTTTAAAGTGTGGAAAGTCTCTGATCGCCATTCACTTGGGAGTGGCCAGAAGGATCCTTTTGAGTACAGTTCAAGCAGTTAACAACTTCCAAGCTTCGCCCAAGTATCCTCTGAGTAGCTTCCAGATAACCGTTCGAGAGTGAGCTATTGTGAGAAGGCGAAGCTGCCCAGGTTATCAGGTTGAGCGCTGAATCTGAGACCAGCCACGTATAAATCCTTGCCCAATGAAAAAGACAATAAAGCCCTTTGTTAAACTCGGCCAAAATCGCTTACGCGGCTTTCGCGGCAATCAAGAAAAAGAAGAAGAAGAAGCTTCGAAGCTACGAAATTGATTTTATTCGAAACCAAATCTGTAAAAATTGCATAAGGAATAAAATCAGTAAAAACTTAATCCATTCAGTTAAAAAAGTTAACCAAAGAATGGAAGAATTTCACAGAGAAGAGTAAATCTAGTGAAAACAACGAAACTAACATATTAACGGGCCGAAAAATTACTACAAACTGGATGAATCCTAAAAGTTCAGATAAACAGTAGGAGAAATGGCTGTGTTTTCCATGCGAAATAAAATGCAACTTTAAAGTCATATTATTCGAATCAAAAGTTGTCAGAATTATTTAAGGAAAAAAGTCAGTAAAAAATTAATTCAATCACAACCAAAGAAGTTCACGAATAACTGAATAAATTGTAAAAGAAAGAGTAAATCTAGTAAAAATAAAACAGGAAAACCAACCCATCACGACCAAAAAAAATGTAACCCTTTCCTAACTATCAAAGTAAGCAAAACCATATTTACTTTAGCGCTTAGGTAAATAAGTCTTTAAAAAGTGCTTGCAAAATGCTGCTTCCCTTCGAGGCGCATATATTAACCTGTTTTAGGATCCAGCTCTGAAATCGATCAGCCTCAGGCCACCAGTGTAGTAAGCTTTCAAGCTACATACGTTGACCACCAACCGATATCCTTTTTTAGAACCACTGTTTTGCCACTGCAACTAGTTTCATCACCTCTAACACTTTAATATTCGCGTGCATTTTAAGCAACGCAGCTTGGTATTTATCGCAGATTGTCGGTCATCAGCAAAAGTGATTGTGCGCGAATTGTTCGAGTAGTTGTGCGACCCACTACTACGGCAAACAATAAACATTTCGAGAGCTTCAACAACAATAGCATCGCTTTTGTTAGTAAACAAAAATCATGTAGAGACATTTACCACTACATACCAACACTTACGCCATTACCAGCTAGTGTAGCAGAAGCGTTGCAGCATTATCACCAATCATCACCAACCGCTGTCTACAGCAAAAGAGTAGTTTGCGTCTGTGCCAGCAACCGCGAAACAACAGAGCGCCCAATGCAACATGACAAGCAGCCACGCGGCCGACCGGTAGACCGACTGGGCTGCAAAATGTGAATGTGAATGTGTGATCAACACTAACCACCATTCTAACAACCGACAACGACATTCCTGCAGACATCACCACAGCCGTCGTTACCACCGCTGATTATCAGCAACATAAATGAGGCGAACGATTGTTGTTGACCAGCAGGTGGAGTATGAAGATAAACAATAACGAAATACTTAGGCAGCAGACATGCTGTGGATGGCTGATAAAACCAACAAGCACAGCCGGCTGCATATCAAAACTGCCAACCGCGACCAACCAAGTGTGACTTATACGCCCTGTTGTTCAAATTGACACCACGAAAGTGTGAATGGACTGAATATATTTGTGTAGATCATTTTTTTTTTGGGTTTATTCAAAACTGTCAAAACCCTACTCAAGTTGGGATTTTATCTTCAACACCAAAGAGCCTATCATTATTGCTATCAACAATGGTTTATAACAATAACAATGCAATATAAATTATAGAGTGGACAATTTGTCGCATGAGTTTTGATTTGGGCCTACGACTGTGCTCGTCTCAGGTGGCAGACGTTTTTCGAATTATTTTCGTAGCTAAAATATGCCTTAAACCGAATTTTGAATAAAAGTTACGCTTATCAAAAGACTGCATCTGTTGTCTGGGTGGGCGTGCCCCGACTCCTGTTTGACTAGATAAGGCAGAGAAGAGTTCTTCTTTTATTTTTTTTTCACACTTTAAGTTGAGAGTGAGCCTGGGAAATTTTATTTATTTTTGTTTTACTTTTTTCCGCCATTGACTGCCAATCAACCTGTTTGCTGCTTCCATTTAATACTTTACTCAAATATGCAACTCAAACTTGACTGTTTACTTTGGCTCTGATGAGCGCCAGTATGGTTCTCGCGCGCTTTGTTAGGGCAGGTATGATGGCTGGTACTACTGGATGTCTATATTTGGTTTAAGGATTATTTATTAGGTTTTTTTTGCGATCAAAATGTTTAGTCTTCATGAAAATTCAGTGGAAATGAAGTTGACTTATTTGCAAGAATTTAATTTAATGGGAAAGAATGGAACAAAAGTGAATGACAATAAATCAAATTGAATAATATTGAATGAAATTGCATACAAATGCGTGCAAGGAAATTAAATGTTTAGAATTGGATTTAAATTAAATGGAACTAAATATTATGCGGCATCGGTAGCACTAGCCTGCCATCCCAGAGGTTGCGGGTTCGAATCCCTCGTAAAGCACGGTACTCACACTTTTCCAAATTTACCTACTTTCCTTGTTTTTAAAAAACAAAAAAAAAACAAAACAAAAACAAAAAACAAAGCCACATTCCTCAAACCCGAAAACTTATCCTTTCCATCCTTACTCTCGCATAATAGTCAACGCATTATTTACATAGTGGCTGCTAAAACAAAAAAAAAACCAAACAGTTACACATTGCATCAATGGCGCCAGCAAGAGCAAGCGGGCAGCCACGGTAAAAGCACAGACACACCGAGCTTAGCGAAGTCCTCAACCATCTGTGCGATTCTTCTGTCAAAAAAATGTGTAACACAGATGGCGCTCCAAGCATGAAAGAAGACGTTGTTCCTAAGCAACGACATTTGGGCATTCCCACTATTTAGGACGGGTAGCGGCGGGTATGCCCTACCTACCCTGCCAGAAATCAAAATAGATTAACGAAACCAAAGCAGAAATGAGTCTTGTCGAGGCCCTATGCTCCCGAGAGGAGTGAACGAGGAAAGAAAAACAAAACAAAAATATTTTATAATTAAAGATTGCTTCTTTTGGCTTTCGAGCTATGTTCTACTGGACTTCTTTCTTAGAATTTCACATAGAATCCGAATCAGTTCGAGACAAACTTGAGAAATGTTGTTCTATATAAATTAACCCACCCTAATGTACGTATATATTGTATTTTAGAACTGAAGGTGATAGATTTATTCGATAACTAAAAAAAAGCCAGAGTGAGAAAAGGTTGCAGTGCAGGATTGCCTACACGGACGACGTGCCCCTAATTGTTAGAGGAAAGTGTGTCGATATCCTGTACGATTTTATGCAGGAATATCTGACCGTAGTTGTTTGATGGGAGGCAGACAGCGGCTTGTCTGTGAATCCTCTTAAGACGGAGCTCGCCCTATTCACGAGGATATATAAAATACCCACAGCTTAACTCCCCTCAACAGGGAATGCTCCGTTGGCGCTTTCTGGCAAGGTGAGTTACCCAGGCCTAGCCCTTGAGCGTAAGCTAACGTCGAAACCTAACATTGAGGAGAGGGTAAGTAAAGCAACAATAGCCCTCCATGGATACAAGGGCGCTATTGGCAAAAGATGGGGCATCTCGCCTAGAGTTGTATTGTTGCTCTATAATACCATTATAAAGCCAATTTTTTTATATAGCGTCGTTGGATCCGGTGGAACTCACTGAAGAGTATGGCATCGGTGAAGAATTGGGATTCAGTGAGGGGCTTCAAACCACTACTATTCTAACTCTAAATGCAATGTTAAATGTGGCACCTGTAGACATCGCGGGCAAAACTGCCGCTGCACCTAGTGCAATCAGGCTGAGAGGTTCGAGCTTCAGGCTCGACCTCACTTGCGGACACCAATGTATCTGTACAAACTTTAGGTTCATACACCTGACAACGAATCGGTGTATATTCTCGCTTGAGCCAAGCGGAACTTTCTTCACCCACATTCCATCAAGGAAGGAAGGGACTGGCTGCAACACTTCGAGACAGAGCTAGGAGAACTTCTTTACGGATGGCTCGAAGTCGAACAGAAGGATTTACGGATCACTACAGTGTGTTCCAAGCAAAGGTAGCCGCAATCAAAGAAGCAGCTGATTGGCTACTCACTTGCATAATAACTGTTAAGAAAGTAAATGCTTACTCCGATAGCCAAGCGGCAATTAGGGTCCTGGGCTCAATTGTGGTGCATTCGAAACACTTCAGCGAATGCCTGGTATCACTTTGGATTGCATTTGAATTCTTTTACATAAAACTAATCTGGGTACCTAATCATAGCGACATTGCGGGAAAGTTGGCCAGAGTTGACCAGAGAAAGAGACCTTTGAAGAAATTGCCCGAAAGGAGAGGATTGGGATCTCTACTTCTGGATCTCTACTTCTGGAAACTTTTACTCTACTCCTGGAACGATGGGCTTTGCGTCAACTCAGCGAGCACTGGGCACTGGTACACAAACTTATAAGGTCGTGAAACCCTTCTGGCCACGTGTGGATCGAAGGCGTTCGAAGGATACTCTGAGGATGACAAAACGTCGAGGTGCTCCTCAAAGGTCACTCTACATGAGGTGTGCATGTCGTGAGACTTGATACTACTTCGAGTCCTTTTAGTTACAGCTGAATGGAGGATGATGGGTTTTGATGAGCATCAAAAACCAATTGGAACTGAAATACGAGAATGTAAATGGAGATGGCTTGGCCATACCCTACAGAACGTTGGCACTGACATCAGCAGACAAACACTGGACTGGAATCCCCAAGGACAGCGCAGAAGGGACAGACCTAGGGGCTCTTGGCGACGCTGCATCGAAGAGGAATACAAGGCCGTGGTCAAAACAATGATCTGACAGTAAGTGAAAAATATATCCGGGAATTGCACAAAATGCAAAAATTTAACTTTGGCCCAACGCTCCGCAACGGAGACGAAGGAATGATGATGATGATGATGATGTATGGAGGATGAGGTGAAATCATCTCAGCACTGTCTGCTTAGCTGCCTGCTGATATAGCGGACCTTAATATCAAAGATCTGATGAAGTTCATAAGCAGCATAAAGGGACTAATACAATTGCAAATCAGTCACCGTTCATAATCCACAAATACTCAACCACTCCTACATTCATCCACCCTCTTCGCTCCCTCCTTTCGTGCTATGGGGTTTCTTCACCTCTTTGCCCTTGCAATGATATCACAAAGGATGAACTTGAGTTCTTCGTCCAAGTAGGCCCACTTCACAAACATTATAACCTAATCTAACCTAACCTAGAACTGAAGCTCATAGATTAATATGTGCTAAAACCTTAGCGCACTCCTCAAAGCAGTGGGGGAAGGAGAAAAATGCCCGAAATCGTACTAATGATATGTGGGGCATGCTCCCACTAAAGCAGACCTCCCCTCTTCGGCTGACCTCCACCCCGCATTTGCACTACATCTAGGGTGGAGCCGTGATTGTGGATAACAACCACAAAAGAAACCTGCGTCCAGGTTCTCTACCTATGACGCATGGAGGTTAAACGTCGGTGATAGTCTCCACTACTACATTAAAAAGTAAATGGAACTTCGAAAGTGTGCATTACCGTCTTGTCTGCGTTTGATATGGTCGTGAGTCGTTAACTCCAGAGTCCGTAATTCTTCTCGGTATGTCTGAGTCGACCTCCTCTGGCACACTGTTTCATGTTAGCTTTAGCACTTGTCGGGAAGTTCGGTGTGATCAGACGCGGCACAGGGCGTTAATATTATTCTAGCTCTACCTGCCGGTACTGAGACAGCTCCATTGGATGCCTTTCTTCGACCTGCTTGCGCAGCGTACGTAATACTTGCTTGGCAAACTTGCATGCAGCATCCCAGCAATGTTTTGAAATGCACATAATGCCAGTCTTCCAAGGATCATGGCTAACTCCTCACGTTCTCCTGCGAATCTGGAACAGTAGAAAAGTACCCGTCGCGCGTGTTCAAATTTCTCTTGGTAGGTAAGGCGGAGCGGTGAAGCGGAGGGACCAAACCTATGCAGATAATACTGAAAGCACCCGTGACCGCTCAGCATCTGGGAGAGGAAGTAATCCACTTCTCCGTGTCTTCGCCATAACCACGTGGCAAGGTTAGGGATAACTATATGCAGTAGGCCGGGTCGATTTGTGGGGAGGCAAAAATATCACCCATTGCTATGTGAAAGTCATATTCTAGGGATCAAAATAAGAAACTTTGCCGAAGGAACCATACCTCTAAAACGAATTCTGATGTCCCCCAATTTGGGTCGAACTTTTTAGTTTCTTTTCTCATGTAAAATTGGTGATATTTTGAAATGATTGTAAGGGGAACCCCCCAGGGTTTGGTTATTTTGAATTTTAATGCAGTTCAAGTCACTTTAAGTCAGAATTCAATGATTTATAAAACTGCAATTCGAAAAATTCTCTTTAAAATTGTGAAATTTCGATGGCAATTTATTAAATTTTTTTTGAATTTCCACAAAGTCTGAATTTTTGACCTATATGGTTTTTGTAGGAGAATGTACTTTATTGTCATAAAAAGAAATATGAAATTAGGTAAAAAAAGAAGAGAGAACAAAAACAAAACAAAATTGACAACATTGCTCTGTGCTACAGTTATGAAGTACCCTATGCATTTGACTTAACCGGAACAAAAACGCATAAAGGAAAAAAAATTTTTTAGATTATTGCGGAGTTCACAGATACATTGCGGAGTTCACAAATAAAAAACTTTGTTTAATCTGAATAAATTTTTTTAAATTCACTGACAAGTAACCAGAATCAGAAAATTTAAAAAAAATTTAACTTCCCATGGTTTTGGTTATCTCTTCTCAAACCCCTTCAGTCAATCAACCAATTTAAAAATAGCAAATGGCTACATTGCTACAATTCCGCTCAGCTGCCCGGTCAGACAAAAAATTAAAAAAAAAAAAGCTTCCTCCACTCACTAAGTACATCAAACATCAACAAGCAAACAAACATCAAGAAGCACTAACCCCCACAAAGGTTAGCATTGATGCACTAATTTGCAGACGCCTAAAAGCACACAACAGTATTAGCGTTTTTTCTCCACACAGCCACGAAAAAAAGGCAAATGATGGCAGAGAGTTAAAGTAACAGTGGACAAATTTGCAAACAAAGCCGCCGGGAAGAAATTTAGAAAAAGAAGAAGAAGAAGCATAAAGGGAAAAAGTAGGAAAAGAAAACAAAAATAGCAAGCAAAGGGCCACTGATCTCCAAAGTAAAGGCAAACAAAAACTAATTTCATTATTTACGAATTCTTCAACACAACCTTTGCTAACTGCAACTCCAACGTATTGTTGACGAAAAGTAAGCAAAGCAAAAGGTAGTAAGCAAATGTAAATAAAAATGTGCAGAGTTTACCTTTTACTCTTTTACTTTGTTGACTTTACTGCTGAGCCGAGTGGTCTGCCATGGAGTTGACTACTTTTGCCATTTCCGTTATCTTTTTTTTATATTATTTGCTCCACATTTTTGTTGTCAACTTAGTATGCGTCGTTTGTACTTTCATTACTGTTGTTAGTTGAGCTGCAAAGTTAGCGACTCACTGTCGGCGAGCGTTACGCTCAGAAGTCGTATTGGGATTTAGCCATCCTATGGGGCAGTTATAACTTCCTCCACTGTGTGTGTATGTGTGTGTGCGTATGGGCGCGCATGTCGCTGCTTGGATGGGGTCGGCAAAGCAAATAAGTTGTTAGTTAGTTTGAGTCAATTGCATTGTGTGTGTTTTTATGAAAGTTAATATTTTTGTTTATTTTTTGTCAGCCTCTATCTCTCTTCTCATGTGTTTTTCGTCTGTTATTGTCTATCGAGTTAAAAGTTATGACATATGCAATAATATCATAATTACCCTAGAGACAATCCACAGACCAACTACAGTTGGTGCGCATTGCTCATTCATATGGCTGTGCCGTCGATAAAGTATAGGCGGCGCAATTTCTACGCATCATTGCGGAATTTGCAACCGAATGGTGGTCAGCATGAAAATTTTCAGCTAAAGAGCTTCTCAGGAAACTTATGCTTTTTCTGGAGTAGTTATCAATATTTTTATATAAAAGGTACTTAAATTTCAAGGGCCGATGTTGAATTTGAACCACACCTAAACGTCAACGAGTCCGTTGGACTTCTTTCTTTGGGGTTATGTGAAAGAAAAGATGTACGTTGATAAGCTAGCAACAAGTCAAGAGCTAAAGGAAGAGATAATTCGGCACATTGACGGTTCTATGCCTCAGCGTCATCGAAAATTTGGACCTTCGGATGGAGATGTGCCGCCGAGGCCGCGGCGACCATTTGGCCGATATTTTTTTCTATATGTAATTGAGCTATACCAATATTATTATAATAAAGAGAAATTATACTAATTTAAAAAAACACTGTATTTTATTCAAAATCAACTCCAGCCCTTGAAACTTAAGCACCCCTACAACTCAGCTGAAACATCAGGTCAGATCACTGACAGAAGATCGTGTACAGGTCCTCGCGGCGCCCCTGCAGGGTACTGAGCCTTCTTATCACTCAAGTAAATGGAAGCTGTTGGAGTTTACTTGATTTTCCACTGTAGATCGAAAGAGGAAAATTTGGATGAGGTTATGCGTCTTAAACTTTGCAGAAAATACAGCTTTCGATACGGTTGTTAGGAAGCATCAAGTAAGCGATGCACTTTAAAAGTCTGAACAGAATTTGAAGAATTTAGGCTAAGAAAGGCATGTGGGCCTTAGACCATTTTTAATTGGTTGCGCATTACAACCTGATAATTTCACATAATTTTAGAATTCATAGTTATAGCTTGTGTGGCTTACTTTCAGTTGATTTCATTCTATCTTATTTCCATATTTGCCTTTATTTTCATATTCATTATTTTTTCCATCGTTGTTTTAATTTTCATTTCCATTTTCGTGTTCATATCTATTTACATTTTCATTCTGAATTTTTGTTTTCATTACCATTTCGTTTTCTCTTCCCACTCCCAACTTCATTTTAATTTCCATTTTCGCCCTAATTTCTATTTTTTTTCATTTTCATTTCATATTGGCTTTCATTTCTGTTCTTATTTCCACTGCCATCACCACTACTTTTTACACATCCATTACCTTCTCCTTCTCATATTCATTTCAGTTTTCATAATCTTCCTATACTTAGTTTCAATTCCATTTTCTTATTATTTTTTCATTTACATTTTCATTTCATATTAATTTTAATTTCTCTTTCCATTACCATTTCCATTTCCCTTCTCGTTTTGATTGTCATTTTCTTAATATTCCCACTTTTGTTTTCATTTCCATTTTCTTATTATTTTTTCTTTTCACTTTCAATTTTCATTTTTATTTGATTTTTCCTTTTTATTTCCATTCTCATTCCGCTTACCATTCCCATTTGTATTTCGATTTTCTTATTATACCAATGTCCTTTTATTTTCATTTCATATTAATTTTATTTCTATTTCCATTTCCATTTCCGTTACCTTTTCCCTTCTCATTTTGATTTCCATTTTCTTAATATTCCCAGTTTGATTTTCATTTCCATTTCAATTCCATTTTTCATTTTTATTTGCCTTTTCTTTTTCTTTTTCATTTTCATTTCGATTTTCTTATTACACCCATTTCCTTTTATTTTCGTTTCCATCTTCATTTTAATTTCTATGTTCATTACCTTTTCCCATTTCATTTTCATTCCCACTTTCTTAGTATTCCCATTTTTATTTTCACTTCGATTTCCATTTTCTTATTATTTGATCATTTCATTTCCATCAGCATTTCTATTCGCATGTTTCATTTTTACTTGTTTTGTCTTTTTCATTTCGTTTTCCATTTTCCTTCCCATTTTCATTTCGTTTTCCATTTCCATTTATTTTCATTTCACGATAATTTGTTTTCTATTTCCATTGTCATTTTCATTTCCATCTCCATTACCCTTTCTCGTCTATTCTTATTTGCATTTTCATATTCTTTTCTATTTCTATTCCCATTCCCATTCTTTTTTATTCTAATTTTCATTTCCATTCCCATTTTTCTTTCCATTCCCAATACTACTTCCCATCCCATTATCTTTTCCATTCTTCTTTTCAGTTCCATTTGAGTTTCCCTTTCCATTTTCTTACTATTCCCATTCGGATTTTCATTTTCCATTTTCATTTCCATTCCCACTGCTTTCCCCTTCCTGTTTCCATTTCCATTTCTTCCCGTTGTCATATCAATTTTTACCTTAATTTCCATTTTCTTATTATACCCATTTCCATTGCCATTTCCATTGCCATTTTCATTTCCATTTCCGTTACCCTTTCCCGTCTATTCTTATTTTCATTTTCATATTCTTTTCTATTTCTATCCCCATTCCCATTCTTTTTTATCCTCATTTTCATTTCCCTTTCCATTTTTCTTTCCATTCCCAATACTACTTCCCATCCCATTATCTTTTCCATTCTCCTTTTCAGTTCCATTTGAGTTTCCCTTTCCATTTTCTTACTATTCCCATTCCGATTTTCATTTTCCATTAATTTCCATTCCCACTGCTTTCCCCTTCCTATTTCCATTTTCATTTCCATTCCCATTCCTATTGTTCGTCCTCTTCCCGTTGTCATATCAATTTTCGTCTTAATTTCCATTTTCTTAATATTCCCATATTCATTTTCATTTCATTTTAATTTCTATTTTTTTAATTTCCATTACTTTCTCTTTTTTTCCCATTAGCTTTCCATTTTTTCCATTATTATTTTAGCTTTAATTTTAATTTTCATTTAGATTTTTACATTCTTTTAATTTCTGTTTTCATTTCCATTTCATATTAATATTTTTACCTTTTCCCTTCTGTTCCCATTTACAGTTCCATTCCCATTACCGTTTTCCTTCTCATTTTCATTTCCATTTCCATTTTGATTTCAATTTCTAATTTCTTAATATTCCCATTTTTATTTTCATTTCGATTTCCATTACCATTTCCCATTCCATTCTCATTTGCATTTTCATTTCTATTTCCATTTTTCTTTCCGTTTTCGTTCTTATTGCCAAATGATTCCACTTTTTTTCCAAATCCATTCCCAGTCTTTGCAATTCAACTCGTTTTTTTAATTTCACTTAATTTTAGATGAAGCGAAAGTAGCAAAACATTTGATTCCTACCGGCAATTTGACAATTATGATCTGATCGGGAAAAGAAGGCAACATTGGAACAAAAATAAATAAATTTGTTTAGTTTGTAGCCGTGTTTTATTTGCACTTTCACAATTCTATTTACCAAAAAATACATAATTTTATTATAAAAGTTTATTGTAAATATATTTGCATTGAGACTGTGAGAATCAGTTAAAGGGACTTTGTGACTCCAATAGACTCCTTATTGCACATATATGGATCAGTGATTATTTATATATTATATTAATTTCTAAGTATGACTGAAGTTATATTAAAGCAAGCGAAAATATCGAAAGAAAAGTAATGAATAAGCAAACTCAATCGACGGGGGAATAGGCTGACAGGGAAGCAAAACATACAAGAAATGGAAACAAAACAACGTAGCGCCAGATTATTGAGCCAAAACGGAAGCGGTAGGAAGCAACTTAGCAAGATGAAAAAAGAAACGAGAAAACAAGAACATAACAGGCAAATAAGTACGAAGCTGCGCTGAAAACTATTACTGACAGCAGTCGTAAGCGAACAAGCGACGAAGCCGATGAGGCGGCTGTTTAAATTGCTGCTGCTACCAGCTATGAGTTGATAGTAATGACCCTCCGAGCTCACAGACAGGCTGGTGCTTTAAATCAATCAGACGACATTGCAGAATTTAGTTTGCCAACACTCGGCCCAAGTAGTTTGCACAAATCAAGTGAATGAATAAAAGGGGGGCAAATATTTAATAATTCCTTGTTCATGTCCACTGCTGCCATTTTAATGCTCGTTTTCACATTACTGGCACTTGGAACAATGCTTGAGGGTTGAGTAAAATGGTCACAAATTTTTTTTTCCTGCCACTGCTTTTAGTAACAAAGTGCACACTTTCAGGCACAAAAACATACAAAGTTATTAAAACAATACAAAAAAGCTTTCATCATCCAAAGCACAACTATTTACTTCAAAAGTGTGTGTGGGTAAGAAACATTGACATTTAATTTGGGTGCATATACAAGTATCTATGTATTGTAGCTCCAAATATGCATGCGTGTGACCATCGTTTAAGTTAATTCTTTGATGTGGCACTTTAAGCGCCCATTGTAGCGATTTTTTAATTAATTTGTTATGGTCTGAAATGTGGGTGTTTTTCAGAAGAGTGTGGAATTGTAGAAGTTATGAGCAAAACCGTACAATTATTGGAGCGGAAAGAATTTTGTTAAGTAATTTGTATTTGAACAGAAGGGAGCTTGTCGGAACTAATTTGTGAAGTTCAACAATAAATTTTGTGATAATTTAATAAAACCTTCGATAAATAGATGTTAATATTTTCGTACAAAAATCAACGTTTACTTTTCTTATTTAATCACGCTATTCTACATATGAAAACTTTCAATTATTTGTACAGCTGTACAAATTAATTTTATTTATTGTACAAATGAATTACAAACAAACTTTCAAATGTCAGTTCCAGTACCGAATTCCATATTTTTTCGTATGCACCTCTACACACTCACCATTTCATAAGCCAGGTAAAACGATCGTGTGTCAATTAGGTGTGATAATGGGAAAAAAGATCACAGCTTTCTGCTCATAACTCTTATATACAGCTACCTGGCTGTCCCCTGTTCGAAAAACGCGAAACTAGATCGATCATGTTGTGATAGATGGAAGACACGCTTCTAGTGTATTAGAAGTACGTACGATCCGAGGACCCAACATCGACTCGGATCATTACATTGTTGCAGCCAAACTACGCACACGCCTCTGTGCAGCAAAAAACGTACATCTGCATACGCAAAGAATGTTCAACATCGAAAAGTTGCAATCACAACAGACAGCCAGATGATTCGCCACTCGACTCTCACTCCTGCTCTCAGAGAGCACTGCCCAACAAACTGGCATGCATAAGCAATGGAGCAACATTTCTCGTTCCCTACGCACCGCCTCCGAAGAAGAAATCGAATTCCGGCGAGCCCGAAAACCAATTGGTACGACGAGGAATGTCATGCTGCCGCAGAAAGAAAGGATGCCGCCTATAGAGCCACGCTGCGATCGCTGCTTAATTTTCATTTAATTTTCGAACCAGTTTTAGTATCCGTACAAATTTATAATTCTTAACCAAAAAAAATGTAAATATAAAGAGTCACTATGGACATTTAAATGTAGCTCTTGTTTGATACATAATTTTGAACTCTTCCCGAATAAGCATAGTCAAGTTCCAATTATTTCCCGTAGAACTAAAATTTATACTCTTATCACTTTTAATTATTTTTTCGAAAACGTCAAGCCTTAATTTTTCTTTACATTGCTCACGAAACCTACAAATTTTATAATTTAAAAGGCTCTAATTTACAAGCAAGTTTTGGGTAGTCGAAAAAGTCTTTTCGTATTTTGTCAATAGATGTCGTTGGAGTCATCTATCTCCAGTGCTACCAATCACATTGTGTCATATCATATGGCGTTAGAAAGGTGACATTTTAAGCTTCATTTAACCAAAAAAAACTTTAATTCGGAGAAGTTGAAAAAAAGTTATAGCTATTCAGAAATGAGTGAAAATAATAAAGAAATTCGCAATATTTTGGAATTTTTATATAAAAAACGGAAGAATGCCACGCTAGCCACCAATGAAATTTGTGAAGTTTACGGAGACGATGCTGTATCAGTTCGTGTAGCACAACAATGGTTCACTCGCCTCCGTTCTGGAAATTTCGATGTGAAAGATGCACCTCGCTCCGGTCGACCTATCGTTGAAAAAGTCGATGAAATTATGGAAAAGATTGACCAGGACCATCACATAAGCTGCCATGACATCGCCAAAGCACTAAACATTCATCATCAAACGGGTTTGAACCATATAAAAAAGGCTGGTTACAAAAAGAAGCTCGATGTTTGGGTACTACATGAATTGTCTGTAAAAAATTTAATGGACCGAATTAACATCTTGAAGATTCTTTGCTGAAACGAAATGAAATCGAACCATTTCTGAAGCGAATGATAACAGGAGACGAAAAGGGGATCAAATACGACAATAATGTGCGAGAATGATCATGGTGCAAGGGTGGTGAACCTCATCAAATGGTCGCAAAGCCAGGATTGACGCCTCGAAAGGTTATGCTGTGTGTTTGGGGGGATTGGAAAGGAATCATTCAATATGAGCTGCTCCAGCCTGCCCGAACGATTGATTCTACACTTTACTGTCAACAACTGATGAGATTGAAGCAAGCAATCGAAAAAAACGGCCAGATCTGATCAGCAGAAAGGGTGTCGTCTTCCATCAGGACAACGCTAGGCCACACACATCTTTGATGACTCGGCAAAAACTGGGAGAGCTTGGCTGGGAAGTTTTGATGCATCCACCATATAGCCCTGACTTTGCACCATCGGACTACCATTTGTTTCGGTCAATACAGAACTCCCTTAATGGAGTAAAGTTCGCTTCAAGAGAAGCCTGTGAAAATTACTTGTCGCAGTTTCTCGCCGAGAAACCACAAAAGTTTTACACTGATGGAATAATGTCTCTAGCAGAAAATTGGCAAAAGGTAGTCGACCAAAATGGTACATATTTGGTTTAATAAAGTTCATTATAAACATAAAAAAATGAGTTGAAGTTTGATTAGAAATACGAAAATACTTTTTCGACTACCCAATATTTGTGCTAAATAGTTATTCCAACTGCTGGCTCATTTACTCCTCACAACCTGAGAACCTGTACCGCCTTAAATGCGACGTGTGCGGATTTTTATGACTCCAACTGTAGACTTAAAAATTTCAACAGTCTTCATCACACACATTGTGCACTGAAGCAAATGATATCAGCGTGAGCTCACCTTCAATAACAGCAGGATTTCTAAAGAAAAAAATGCTACTGATGGGTAAATGTGAACGCAGTCTCCATAAACTTATTGCGTGAATGCTATGTGGAATTTATTTTTATATTTCCTTGCACATTTTGAATGACAGAGATTTCTGTGATTTTACTTCCTTTACTTTTTTGCTATTTTTATTTTTTTTGCTATTTTTTCTTACTCCTAAGTGTCGTTTCTTTTTACAGCTGCGCGCACGTCACCACAACAGCAACAGCGCGTGCCGAATAAAGCAATGCGCACGAAACCAGCCAAGCAGCTAAATAAATAAACAAGCGCGGAGGAAGAGAAGGCATATCAGGCGGAGTCGAGTGTGAGTGAATCGGGAAGCGGGAAGTGTGAGAAGTGGCAAGTAGTAAGTGAGAAGCAGGAGCCAAGTGACGAATAAAATATAAATTGAAAGGGTTATGTTGTAAATTTGGCGACTTCCTAAATAAACCGCCCGTTAGACAAATTGTCGCTGCAGGCATGCACGAGGAAGAAGGAGGTTTGCAGAAATACGTAAATGGTTGAATGGTTGTCAGCGAGATGAGTTTAAAAGCGAAAAATATCGAATTTCTTTGCGAATGATGCAATGAGGGCGCACATTTACTTATCCATGCACACACACACACATACACACAGGCACGCACGTGCCCAGTCATGGGGCTTTCTAGTGAAAATGTGAAAGACTTTCTTGAACACACATTTTTTTATAAGTACTCCTTTCACATATGTATGTATATGTAAGTAAAGTGCATAATTGGTAATATACACACACACGCATATACAAGGTGGCGCAAAAGTACCCTTGCGATGTTTTTTGGCTGTAATTTAAAAAAAAAATGAAAAACTTTGATTCATCTTATGGATTATTTTTATTTTTGTCTTTTAATTTTTTTTACATCAAGTCGAGAATATGATGTCATGTAAATGGCCGCCGCCACAGTTGATTGCCATTCGAGCCCTTTTTATGCCATTTTCCAAAATTTTCCAATTTGGCCAAAACTTCCGGCGATAGGTCATCCCATTCTTGACGGATATTGTCTTTAAGAGCTGCAAGAGTCTGAGGCTAGTTGACATAAACTCGCAACTTCAAAAAGCCCCACAAAAAGAAGTCTGGAGCGGTCAAATCAGGCGATCTTGCTGGGCAGTGCAAATCGCCAAAACGGGAGATTAGGCGCCCGGGACATGCATCCTTCAGTATATCGGTTGTGACACGTGCAGTGTGTGCCGTAGCACCGTCCTGTTGGAACCACATGTTTTCCAATCCCAATTCATCAAGTTGCGGCAAAAAGAACTCGTTGATCATTGCTCTGTAGCGCTCGCCATTCACAGTAACCGTTTGGCCCGCGACGTCTTCGAATAAAAAAGGTCCGATGACTCCTCCAGCGAAAACAGCACACCATACAGTGACTTTGAGCGGGTGTAATGGCTCTTCGTGGGTTACACGCAGATTTTCAGTGCCCCAGAAGAGTAAATTTTGCTTATTTACATGATTATTTTTGATGAAAAATCATCTTCCTCTTGGTGGTGATTAAGGATGGCTGGAGCGTATATTAGACGCGATTGGCGGTCAGCAGCTAACAGCTGATGCACCGTCTGGAATTTGTACGGAAACATCTTCAAATCTTGTACCAAAATTCGCTGTAAGGACCGTCGACTGATACCCATTTGCGTGGCACGTCGTCTGGTCGATGTCGACGGCGCTTCCATGACATCCTCGGCTACAGCAGCAATATTCTCTGCTGAACGGCTACTCCGGGGTCTGCCACGCCTGGCAGCATCTCGTGTTGTGCCAGTCTCTTCGAGGCAAGCGGCTAAACGTCGCAGTGTTTCACCAGTAGGCGTTGGGCGGCGATGAAATCTGCGACGAAATTCACGTTATGCCAAAGTCACCGACCGATTATTGGTCAAATAAATAGGCAGCAATATTCCGCGTTCTGGAGCAGTGTAGCGTAACATTGTTTATTAACGTGTATTTCGCATGTGTTTACTACACAAATGTCAAAACAGAACTTTCATTAGGGGACAATCGCAAAATTTATAGCATTTTCTGATAGGAGGATTACTTTAGCGCCACCTGTTTCATGCATACCGACTCACTTGAATTTTGAGCACCTCGAATGCGCGCGTATGCCTCAATGATAACTCAAACTCGAACTCAAACTCGGAAGTCACGCTCGAGTTCTCTCTATATCTGCCATCGATTTTTCGCACGTCTGCATTGTTCTGCTCTCCCCCAGCGGCGATCCAGTGTCTAAGGAGCGCAGCATCCTTTTGCGAAGAGGCAAAATAACAACAACCCAAATGGACAAATACTTCAGTTATCGGTAATGGCTGCTGACGTCGTCGACGAAACGTTTCAAATTATGAAAATGCATTCAAGCGCGCAATTTTTGTGCAAATTTATTTGATTTCGCTTTTTCGGTCGCTTGGGTATCTGCTTTTACATGCATACAAACACATACGCATATGTGCAGTTACACTCAGCCAGTTACATGAGAAAAACTCGTGCGCCCGGTTTCGCTTTCATACGATTATGCGAAGTATTTTCCAATCATATTTTTGGCACATTCCTTTAATTTTCATAAGAAATATTTCTTATGTATTTATTCCCCTTTTCTCAACACATTTTGCAAGCACTCCTTTCAATTCAGTCCATTTTTTGCTTCTCCTCAGCCGGCCAGTTTGCTTGAGTGAATACCATTTTGTTTGTACGTAATAGTTATCATGACAAGTTTCATAAATCGCATGCCATCACATACTTGCAAAGCCATCGACGGGTATATAGCCACGGCTTATCCCTTTTCGTATATCGCATATCCTTTTTTATGCTCACGCATTGCTCTATTTAAGCGTGTGAGCCTTTTCCAAGCTATAAGCTGTCAATGGCATGGCAATAAATGGGTTTTTTCCCCAAAAAAAAAATAAAATGAAAGAAAGTCATAAAAAACACAGAGAATAATACTCATATGAAGTGCTAAAGGTTCAAACAAAAAGGGACAGATCCACATACGTATGTGCACATAAAATAATAAAAAAAAAAAAAAAAATCAAGAAAATGTTACCCAAGAATTGTATTTGATTTTAATAATCTCATTTGCTCACTTTTAATGCGCTTGAATTGTTATTTCCAATAATACACACACACAAACACGCCGTGGCAGCGCACAAATATTCGTTTACCCTTTCACATCCTTGAGTGCTTTGGCCCTTCACCACTACAAAGGTCACTCATTAGATTTCATGCTACTCTGCACTTGAGAACAGCCTATTTGGATAGTTACATTAAAGTGTGCATTCAATCAGAAACTGCATACGTGGAAAACTGGAAAAATCAAAGCCTATCTGCAGGCGCTCTTGGTATTTTATTGATCATAACTTGGTAACATTTTTGTATATTTCAGCAAAATGTGCAGTAAATTTTAAATTATGATTTTACTCTAAAATAAAAAATGAAGCTTGTGTGCAATTTATGCGAAAAATTTAGAAACACGCAATAATAAAATTTTAAGATGCACTCACTCTTGGCCCGCTGAGATGTGAGGGCAGCTCAAGCAGAAGTTCTCGGCATAAGCGAAGCATGCAGGATAATTAGAAACCATTCACAACAACTATCAGAAGTATGCATTTTTTCAGATAGTCAAGCAGTCATCTTAGCTTTAAAGCCAGTTATAACCAATTCACAAATTCACTCTCAACTCACAACTCAATTCACAGACATCACTCTCAGCTGGATACCTCGTCAGAGGAACATAGTAGAAAATGAGAAAACTGATGAACTGGCAAGACAGCGGGCATCCTATAACGAGTCGAAAAAAGAAATAGGACGCCCCCAAGGAGTGCGCAAAAGGCAGATCTTCTCGCTAATTCAGAAGCAGGCGTTGACAGATGGACTAACTCGGATACCTGCAAAATAACTAAACAAACTTGGCCCAAATCTAACAAATCCAGAACTGACGAGTTTTTAAGAAAACCACGAGCAGACATATTCAAAATTACGTCAACAATAACCGGCCGCTGGCCTTTGGGAGACCATGCCAGTAAGAAGGAGTAGCCGCACATCGATAGATGTAGAAGCTGCAATCAAGAAGAATCTAAAGAAACAGTCTCTCACTACCTGTCTGAATGCCCAAGTTTGGGTGATCTTCGACATAGAATGTTGGAGGAATTCTCGATGGTTAATTTGAAAGAAATTGCCGACGGTTCGACTAATAAAGAGTAGTGGTTCTAAAAGTGGCGTATCAAAATGGGATTTTCGGGCAAATTGGGTCTGGGCTGTGTCACTCAGACAACACTTCCACCACCATCAACACCTTGGCAGTAGGAGGAGTAAAAATAAATATGAAAATTTAAAATCATTATTTATTATTTAAAAATTGGAAAATCTACAAGGTACCAAAAGAGTAAACTAATATATATATTTTTTTTTGTTTTTTTATTATTCCTACATTAATCATACATCTGTCATACTGACATCTAGTACATTTTTTAACAATTAGTTAGGAAAATTATTAAATATATTTCATCATGGCCAGTGCCAAGACGAATACAGCGATAGCAAAGAATTACATTTTATATAGAACAGTTATTTTAGCATACGAGAATTAATATTTAATTTAATAGGTGAATTGGTCGGTTTCTCTTCAGACGTCGTAAAGTTCTTCTTTCAAGTTGTGAGAGTGTTTTGACTTCTCTATTTTTGTGCTGGTTTATTTTGTTAAAATACCTTGTTGATATCGCTTTTATTTCTTCGTCGATTAATGGTATATTGAACGTAGTATGGATGTCATAATTTGCTGTGTACCTGTCGGACGTTGTTATTATACGTAAGATTTTTGATTGTTGTCGCTGTACTTTGTTTATGTGAGTTCTTTTTGCAGTTCCCACACTTGAAGTCCGTAGGTCCAGATAGGTTTAATGACCGCCTTGTATACTAAAAGTTTGTTGGAAATATTGAGCTTAGAATTTCTGCCTATAAGCCAATGCAATTGTCGAAATTTTTCCTTTATTTGTTTTATTTTCTTTTTGATATGATCTTTCCAAGTTAGTTTTGAGTCCAGATGGATTCCAAAATATTTTGCAGATGTTTCAATTTGTATATTTTTATTGTTGAAATGTAGATCGAAGAGCACTTCTTTTGCAAAGAACAAAAAGCCACTGCCGTAAATAAATGTAACCCCTTAAAGAATATTATTTATATCTGAAAATGCAAACAAGACTATCGTGAAGTGAAGGAAGGCAAACAATTTGTCGATGATATACCTCCGATTGCCCAGGCATAGTGCACCAAGAGTACCTTCCATCGGTCCAGACAGTCAATAAAGAATATTATTTACCCGTTTTGAAGTGTTTGAGATATGCTGTACGTCGCAAACGGCCGGAAATGTCGGCAAACAATTCTTGGATGTTGCATGATGATAACACGCCATCCCACCGAGCCCAAATTGTGCTATATTATTTGACCAAACACTAAGTAAATACCATCGTGCAAGCACCGTATTAACCTGATATGGCCCCGTGCAACTTCTTTTTGCTTCCCAAGTTGAAATTACGACTTCGTTTAAGGGGGGAGCCTGGTTTATGAGGTCTAAAAATTGCATCTCTTTGCGATTTTTTTTTAAGGAAAAAATTAATTTAGCACTGCAAAGTTTTTTCTATCTTTTAATGAACATTTAAAGGGTATACAAAATTTTTGTACTACAACTTTTTGGAAGTTTTAAAGAAAAAAATGCCTTTCTATAAAAAAAAGAGGTTGTCTGTAAAGTCGGTTTACTGACGATAGTTTAACGTGACAACGTCATAAGAAAATATTAATGGAATGGTTGCAATTTCCAAAACAAAATTTTAATTTTATTTGTTTGATAGATATTTTGCATGGATATAGAGGAGGAGGTAAATGGAATTGCAATGGAATAGGTCAAGTTACATTTAAACAAACGTGAAAAATGTCGAAACATTTATCAAATTCATGAAAGATATCTTCAATTTCGATTGTGCATCAGACGTTAATAAGTCAACAACACTAAGAGGCATCATCATCGATTTGACTTTCTCAAGACACTTTACACTTGAAACACTCCCTTTCATTTCCTATTTTTCCTATCATCGTTTATTCTCAACAGAGAATTGGTTCATTCCCATGCACACAGGAAGAAGGCATATGCAAATACAAGTATGTGAATTTATATACCTACATATGCGCATATACATACATATATATGCTCACTCAAGTAGGACAGAGCCAGATGTCGAACGTTGCCGAACGCGGGGACCGATTGTGCTCTTTGTCGTTCGTTCCGCGCTCTCGCTTGCAGTTCATTCAAGGTAACGGCAATGAGCAAGGTAACGACAAATGAGCAAGGTAACTACAAATGAGCAAGGTAACGACACATTTTTTCGTGCGTGCAGCCGGCTAAATCGAATTATAAAACGTTATCACGTCAAAAAAATCACTTCACTTGGTATAAAAATCTTGAAAAAAAATGTTTTTCTCTATTTTGTTAGTTCAAATAGAAGAGAATTTAATACTGAAGGGAACAAGCTATGATTCATTTCAAAAGGTTCATTAGTTTTTTTTTTCATTCATGTACGCCAATTCAAAGAAATCGTAAAAATGAAAAGTCGAGAAAAGAAGATAAGGTTTGTACTATAGCTGTCCGGTCACAGCGTAACTACCTAACGCTCGCCTACCTTTGGCTTTGCATCTACGGAAATATTGAGACTTAGGCTCTGTAACTTTGTGTGAATATTCTGAAATATATTAGGAATCGCTTAAAACGAAAAAAAAAAAAAATTGATTTTTTTGACCTTATAAACCAGGCTCCCCCCTATCGAGATTTCAGTCGATAGATGAGATTAAAGAGAATGCGACGAAGAAGCTGAAGGTCATCCCTTCGTCGGCCTACCAGGGGTGCGTGGAGGACTGGGTTAAACGTTGGCACATGTTGCTTCAGAGAGGTCATATTTTGAAGGAGATGAAATATATAACATTCCCGGTACTTTCTGGGAATGTTTAAATAAAACAAAACAGAGTTAAAGTTCAGGCAAATTTATTTCATGAGAGGTATGTAAATAAACTCTAAAAACTAAATAAAATATGAGTATATCATATGCAAGATACAGCATACATTTTCCATTTTGTCTTATTGCTAGGGCTTAAGTTGAATTTTGAGCTTTAGTATTATAAAACAGTGATAGCAGAATCTTACACCAATTATTTTATGGTACATTCTAACCCGTTGAATCTCTCTGTTAAGGAAATTTTTTACATTTTCTTGCAAAAGAGACAAAAAGTACCCATTTATGGATTTTCCATAATGACCTAATATTTTAATAGTTTTTCAACAAGGAGAGGAAGCTTTTTGTAAAAATGGGTACCGTGAAGTCGTCCCTAATATACCTAGAGTGGGCCATGTAAAATTTGCTTTTTGAATCGGCTATAAAAAAAAAACTTATCAATATTTTTTCAAACTTTTTTTTTATTTTGAAGATTGAACATTGTCATTTATGAATGAAAAATAATATCGTTCAAATGACTACCACGACTGGCTTTACAGTAGGCCATTCGATCAACCCAATTTTTAAGCACATTTTCGTTTGTTTGGGCACCAATTTCATGAATGGCAACTTCGATTTCGTGTTTTAAAGCATCAATCGTCTCTGGATGGTTCGCATAGCATTTGTCCTTAACGGCTACCCATAAAAAATAGTCCAACGGGCTTAAATCACAGCTCCGAGGCGGCCAATTGAGATCGAAATTTCGGCTGATTATTCGGTTTTCAAAAACGTAGCCAACGGTAGCCAAAAATTCGAGTGTAACTTTGGCAATGTGACAAGTTGCACCGTCCTGTTGAAACCAAATGTCGTCCATGTCATCCTCTTCAATTTTTGGAAACAATTCGTTGAGCATGTCTCGGTAACGCTCGCCTTTTACTGTAACCGCGGCTCCTCGCTCATTTTCGAAAAAAAAATGGCCCGATGATGCCGCCAGACCAAAATCCGCACCAAAAAGTGACTAGTTGTGGATGCATTTGCTTCTCTACAGTAACGTGTGGATTTTCGGAGCCCCAAATCCGACAATTTTGCTTATTGACGTAGCCACCGATGTGAAAATGAGCTTCATCAGGAAAGATGATTTTTCGGTAAAAATGCTCATCTTCGGTCAAACGTTTTTCTGCCCATTGGAAAACACATTGGATGGTCTTTAGGCTTCAGTTCTTGCACCAATTGAACTTTGTAAGCCTTCATACCGAGGTCTTTATGCAAAATTCTCCTCAAAGAAGTGCGTGAAATGTTCAATTCTTGAGAACGACGACGAGTTGAGGTTGTTGGATGTTCACGCACATTTGCATGTTCACGCATGTTTCACGTTCACGTGTTGTTTTATCCATTAACGATCCACTTTCACGAACACGATTAACAAATTGATCCACAAACTGTCTTGTTAGCAAATCTTTTTTTTGGATTTTGTTTTTTCAAATTTCTCACAGTTTGAGTAGAAGCCTCGCCACTGTGGTAATAGGTTCCCAATTTTGTTCAAACGTATGGCGTCCCATTTCGTAAATGTCAAACCTTTAAGTAAATTATGAACACATTTGGCATGTCATTTGTGTTAACATTCTCAAAAAAATAGGTGGTTCAAAGGCAAACGCTATATGGCCCACCCTGTATTTATTTATTTAATTTGTAATTTCTTTTATTTTATTAAAAAAGAGTTCATATTTAAATAACTACCATATAAAGCAAAGTTTCAAACTTTGTATAAAATTTGTGAAAATTCAGCGAATTTTCATTTACCGCCTAATCCACTTTTTTATGCAAGAAAACAACCAACACCGTCAGCAGAATAAATTGTCAAAAATTAACGCGATATTTGAACTACTGAAAATGTGCACTTTAGGTAGGTAGGTAAGATGGCAAGAGTACCCCAAGTGCACTACAAGTAACTTACGTGCCGTTTTGATACCATAAAGTGGACCACTACCTGTGAAAGGATTTAGGGAGGAGATAAACCGTCCACAGCCATCCAGTGATGTTGATGTAGCGGAGGAGAGAAAAGGGATCTAGGCTGGAGAACTTCATCAAGTCATCCCCAGAGGGTACGCAGAGGAATCTCAAGCACCTAGCCGCCAGAGCCGGACATTTGCAGAGAAAGTGTTCCACAGTCCCTTTCTCTGTGGGATCCCCACAGCTTCTGCAATGGGGGTTGTACGGAATTCCAAGCTTCTCCGCGTGAGTGCCGATCACCCAGTGGCCAGTGACCACCGCAATGAGTTTGGAAATTAATTGGTGGGGGATTCCCATCACCTTAAGCGTTCTGTTTCTATCGTATTGAGGCCATAGTGCTTTTGAAATGGCACACGATGAGACATACCTCCATCTGTCTTGCGCTTTTCTTAGAAAGAAGTTGTGCAGTTTCCCTTTAAGGACGGCCAAGGGGATACCGATGTCTGAGAAGAGGGCAGCTGGATTCGGTTCTGCCGCCCCCTTCCTGGCAAGCTCATCGGCAATTTCATTTCCCTCTATATTCCTGATTGCAGCTTGGCTATCGGAATTTGAATGTCTCCCTCCCAAAAGCGATCCCGAAGCATTTTGCATGCCTGTAGGATCGCGAAGACCTCTGCTTGAAAGACGCTGCTTGTCTCCGGCAGTTTATAGGAGACCGAAATGCTGGCTGATTTGGAGTAGACCCCCGCTCCCACTCCAGACTCCATTTTGGATCCGTCAGTGAAAACAGAGGCCTCTATATCCGCAACAACTCTCCCCTCTTTCCAATCTTGCCTGCTCGGAAAGATAGCCCTAGCACAACCCTCAAAGCACAGTTTGCGGATGGAGAGGGCGGTGCGAATATCCGAGAAGGAAGGGAAGATCTGCTTCAAGATGCTGCTATGCCCTACAGGGAGTTGTCTCCAAAGGCCAAACTCCTTCAGGCTAAAAGCACTCTGAGCAGCAATGGATTTAACCTGCAGATCCACAGGAATTAAGTGGAGAATAACGTTGAGCGCAGCGGTGGGACACGTGCTACAGGCACCAGTGATGCCTACACATGCAGTTCTCTGCACTCTCTCTAATTTAGTGAAGTTGTAGCCCTTCTGAAGAGCTAACCACCAAACTAGGCAGCCGTATGTCAAAATTGGCAGAACCACTAAGTTGTACATCCAAAGTACGACACGTGGCTTGAGGCCCCATTTTTTGCCGAACATAGATTTACAGGCGTAGAAGGCTATATTAGCCTTCTTAACTCGATTTTCTATTTGCGGCTTCCAGTGGAGCTTGGGGTCAAGTATTACACCAAGATACTTGACTTCCGATGAAAGTGTAAGACACTGGTTGTTAAGTCTAGGAAGCTTAAAAGGTGGAGGCTTGTATTTTCTGGTGAATTTGCACTTTACTAAACGAGAATTTAAAAATCTATAAAACTGCATAATCAAAATGTATCTAAAAATTTGACCAAAATTTGTCCAGTTTTTACAAATTTTGTGCAAAGTTAGAAACTTTGCTTTATATGGTGCTTTATTTTTGATGGATATTCCAAATATCATTTCAGCGCATATTGTAGCTGCAGAAAGCAGGATGCCTCGTAAGGGTACACATACAAAACTGACATGAACGAAGCAGTACCGCGAAGCTGTTTGGTGTAAGCAGGAAGATATGCAGTTCAACCTTTTTCATAGTAATCTAAAAAACCCATCCTCTTTAATACCAGCTACCAACCTACAACTCCTCAACTTACTCCTACCACCAGCGACCAACCTCCAACTCCTCAACTTACTCGCACATACTATTGTACTTAAATTCCTTGTAAAGTGTAAGTAAATATTTGTTGAATTCACCCACAGTCCCCCGCACAACTCTCCAACATCCTTTCACTCTCACTCAATCTACTACGTCCTTCCCTTCTCAACCGCGCTTTCAATTAACTCTTTTCGCAATTAAAATGCAAACACTTTCGTTACACAAAGCAACAACAGGAGCGGCATGCAGAGACGATGTGAAGTGCAGTGCGGAGCTCCGCGCCTAAAAGCATGCTTGCAGCTATAGAACAAAAGCTTTCGTTTTATCGAATCACATCACGTGTATGTGTGTGCCAGTGTGTGAGTTAACTTTGATTCCCTGTGCATAAGCACTTTTACACGCAATTCATCACTATTCCACTTTTTCATATAAACACAGGAATGCATGCTGTTCGGCATAGCTACATACTCGTATATGAATTTTATACGCCAACGCCGGTGAAAGTGTTTTTCTGCCTAAAATTATAGCAGTCAATTGAAATGCACTTTCGCTTTGACCACAAAGGTTACAACTTTCAGGGATTATATAGTAAAATTTGTATGTATTCACATATATGAAAGCGGTTTACTGCTTGTACAAACGCAGTTACTCAATGCCTGGGTATATACGTAAAAAGAAATGTATGTATATGTATATGTGTACGCACTAGGTTGTTCAGTAAGTTTTGCGGTTCGATAAGAGAGGTTATACTATGTTGGAACACTCTTCAAATGAACGTATGTCAAGACTCATTTCAAGTTGTCAATTGATGGAAAAAATCAAGTATCGTGCAGTGATTGAATTTGAAGGATTAAAGCAAAGAAGAAAGAAAAGCAAAAGGAAACTTAGTAACGAATGTTGAAAGTGTATAAGTGCTTTGCGTCATCAATTATTTCAGTAGAAAGATGGGTTGCTGAATTTAAATGTGGTCGTACAAGCCTTGTAGACGATCCACGTGAAGAACGTCCAAAAACAGAAGCAACACCAGAAATGGAAGAAAAAATACAGGATATCATATTGAAAATGCATCGAGTGACTGAAAGAGATTTAGAAGAAGCCTTAGACATCTCATTGGGCAGTGTAACAAATATTTTGGCTGAAGTATTGGGTTTCAGGAAGCTGTGTGCCCAATGGCTGCCGCATTCGCTAACAATGGAGCAAAAACACATTCGAATGCGATTTTCTCAGCAACATTTGCAACATTTTCGAAAGGGATTTTTTTTTTTCATTTTTAAATTACAATCTGTTAAATTTTAACAATAAGTAATTATTTTTAAAGTAGTATTGGAATTCTTTGTTCTCTAACCTATGCTAGATAAACATTCAATTTTGCTTTAGATTATGCTACATTATAATATTATCTAAGTGTTGTAATTATTACAATATTTTTTGTTTTTTGTTTTTTTTTTGTTTTGTTATATTGTGAGTTCTGTTGGAGTTAATCGTTTTAATCTTCGTTTTCCCAATTTCTCCGATTGTGGTAGTTTGCGCATTTGTTCGTTTTGATGATTTGTTTGTCGTTGTATATGCTTGATGCTGTATTTTGTAATTGTGTCATCTATTGTGTCGATATTGAGGTCGCTGTGGATCACGTCGTTTGGTATATACCAGCCTGCTTTTGTTATTGTTCGAAGTATTTTAGATTGCGTCCTTTGAATTATTTTGATATTGGTTTTTTTGCTGTGCCCCAGATTTCAATGCCATATTTCCAAATGGGTGAGATTATATTGTAGATTTATATATCACTACTTTGTTGTTAAGGCTTAGTTTTGAATTTTTAGCCAACTGCCAATATAATTGTCTGAACTTGTTTTTGATTTCATTTCGTTTGTTTTGTATATGTCGTTTCCAATTTAGTTTTCCATCTAAAGTTATGCCAAGGTACTTTGCACTAGGAAGGATTTTTATTTCATTGTTTTTTATTGTTAATTTATGTTTCTTAGGCTTTCTGTTTGTATATCATGCAATTTTTTATTGTTGGGATCGGTATATCTGCTTTAAATATCAGGTACAATAGAGGCCCTAGGACATTACCTTGGGGTACACCTGCTGTCATTTGCATCATGCTTGAGCATTTGTCTTCGAACTTTATAAAAAAATGTCGGTTTTCCAGATAACTTTTGAGAATGGTGAAGTGATTCCGTGGTAATATTTGGCTGAGCTTATGCAGTAGTCCTTTATGCCACACCCTGTCAAATGCTTTTGCAATATCCAGGTAGACAGCTATGCAGAACCTTTTATTTTCCATATCATTTAAAATTTTGTTTATAACTCTGTGGTCTTGTTGCACAGTTGAATGCTGTCATCTAAATCCAAATTGATGGCTTGGTATTATATTTTTTTCTATCAGAATTTCGTCTAATCTGGCAAAGAGTATTTTTTCAAACACTTTTGAAAGAATGGGCAAGAGACTGATAGGGCGATATGATGTCGTTTCGGATGCACTTTTACCTGGTTTGGGAATTGCCGTTATTTGTGCAACTTTCCAGAGGCGTGGGAAGCATTGTGTCCTTAATATGCTGTTGAATATTTGTCGTATATATGTAATTGCTACATCAGGTAGTTCTTTTAGTATTTTACCATTTATTAGATCGAAGCCTGATGCTTTTTTACTGTTCAGATTTTTCAAATGATATTTGATTTCTGGTGAGGTTGTCATTTTCATTCTCTTTTCTGGGTTACGCGTATTTACATTTTGTTCAATGTGCTGATTGTCTTTTTCGTTTGAGAATATTGTTTTAAAGTGTTCAGCTAGTGTGTTTCTCTCTCTTTCTCTTTATTGGTCTTTGCTCAAGTTCCGTGTTGTGTTTTGATGGGAGGTTTATGTGGAACTGCTTTGACTAAGTTCTTAGTTGCTTTCCATAGAGAATAATTCTCAAGCTTTTTATCTTGGTGTTGTTTTAATAATGTTTTTAATTCAGTTGTTGATTTGTTAAGTTTTGCCTTATCTTCGGGATATTTAGTAGTTGGCCACTTTTTACGGAGTTTCCTTTTTTGTTGAATTTTTTGTTTGATATGTATTGGAATAGACTCTTTTTGTTGAATTTTTATATTTGGTGTCGAAAGGGTGAGGGCTTTGATGATGGAATCGTTGAAAAAAGCTATTGCTGAGTCAATCTCGTTTTCCGTTTTTAATAAAATATTTATAGTCAATTGTGCTTCCACACTTTGTCGGAAATAATTCAAGTCTGTTTTATTATTGTATTATATAGTCCTCTAAAAGTTTGTTGGTGCAAAGATCCAAGAATTGTCATTAGAAGTGGGGAACGATCCGATGATAGCTCCAAACATGACTTAATGGTGATATGGGATTGTGGAATATTTTTAACAATACATAAATCAATTAAATCTGGTTGTTTTCTGATATCTGTAGGCCAGTATGTCGGCTCTCTGGAGCTTATGAAGTGCCCATTATTTTCTCTTATAGCGTCTAGTAATTTTCCGCCTTTCGAAGTTGTTAACCTTGATCCCCAAAGGATGAAGTGGATTTTGTGCATCGATTCATCACTACGGACGAGACATGCGTCTATCACCATTGTCCTAAATTAGAGCAAGAGGCCAAAGAATGGTGTTAACCTGAATCTTCGGTTCCGAAACGAGTTCGTGTATAGAAATCGGTCAAGAAGGAGTTAGCATCAGTTATTTGTGATGCGAAAAGAATTTTGTTAGTTGATTACTTGCAAGCTGATAAAACAATAAGTTCTGAATATTATTGTAACCGTTTATTCCAACTGAAGGAAAAAATTCGTGAAAAATTACCGAGTTTGCAAAAGAAAAAAATTATTTTGTATCAGAAAAATGCAAAAGAGCGTTTTGACAATGGCTTAAATCGATGAATTAAAGTTCGAAATATTGAAGCAGCCAACGTATTCACCAGATTTGACCACTAGTGACTTCCATCTGTTTCAAACCTAAAACAAATCATGCGTGGAAAGCATTTTTCATCAAATGATGAGGTCATAACAGCTGTGGGAGCGCATTTTGCAGCGCTTCCAGATTCTCGCTTCAAGAATGGAATTCATAAATTGGAATCTCGTTGAAAGAAGTGAATTGATGCCCAGGGAAACTATATTGAATAATAAAGTGTGTTTCAAACCATAAAATTGTGTGCTTTCTTATCGAACCGCAGAACTTATTGAACAGCTTAGTAAATGGTATCTCGCCATTGTCATTCTGTAATGGACCAGATTTGTCAGTGCAAGTTCTCCTGGATGAATGACCTGAAATAAGCGAGATCCGGATAGCAGTTTTTGGCGACAGCTCACTCTCTAACCATTTGTAACCAGCAAACTCAGATACTAAAGGGTGATCTGATTGGAGTTACTTTTTCAAATAGAGATATTTGGTAGATCACGCACGACTACTGACAAACTAATTAAATATTTTTTTTTTAATTTTCATTCACATTTCATCATGGAAAAACTTACGTCTGAACAACGTTTACAAATCGTTCAATTGTATTACAAAAATCGATACTCTGCGAAAAGTGTCCATCGCGCGCTCAGGCCAACTTATGGTGTAAGGCGATAAGCCCCATTTTTGGATTAGTGGCTATGTCAATAAGCAAAATTATTTTATTTTAGCTGAAGAGCAAACCGAGGCCATTCAAGAACAGCAATTAGATCTATTGAAAACAATCGTTTAGTTTAGCCTACGGGTTGAAGAAATCAGCCGCCCACATTTCTTCAAAGACGAGGCTGGCGCCAATTTATCAGTGAATGGCGAACGCTATTGCGCCTTGATAAACGACTTTTTGATGCCAAAAATTGAAGCCCGTGATTTCCTCAACATTTGATTTCAACAAGATACAGCCCTTGAAACAATGGATTTTCTGCATTATCATATCGTTGAGCAATTCATCGCAAGTCTCGGACCAGTGGATTGGCCAATAAGATCGTGTGATATCACACCTTTAGACTTTTATTTGTAGAAATATGTAAAGTATAAATGCCTTATAGATAAGCCAGCCTCGATTCAGGCATTGAAAGCAACATCACTAAAGTTATTCACGACATACCGACCGAAGCCCTCCAGCGAGTCAATCAAATTTGATGTTACGGATGGCCGAATTACGGCGCAGTTGCGGCCAACGTTTGAAAGGGATTGTCTTCAAAAGATAAATGTCATGAATGATTCTACACAAAAATAATAAAGATTGCCCAATAAATGAGAATTTTCGTTGTTTTATTTCAATTTAAAATCCAATACCGCCAAATTCTTCACCCTTTATTAACGCTTTCCCAAAATTTCAACTCTGACCTAAACTAAATATGTTGTACTCTCTCTTAAGCGGACACCTAAAGAACTGAAAAATTTCTCCTCTAATGGGAGGCGTCCGCTTATGAGAAAAGCGTAAAAAAGTTAAATTAATTTATTACTGCTCTTTAATATTTATTTCCAAAATCAGCACAGATATATGTATGTACATACAGATAAATATGTATTTGACAAAATGAATGGAATTTTCATTGCGATAAAGAAGCACCAGAAATGTAAAAAACAAATTTTGTTATCCAAGGTATTAAAATTCATTTAAAAAATTCAGAAATTTTAGCTTAGCAAGTTTTGCCTTAAATTTGAATATCTTGGAGCTATAGTGGCAATTCAGTAGGCAATTCAAGTCCTTTGAGGTCACTTTATATGCGATAGAAAGAAATAGTGTTTAGTTTCTTCGTTGCTAAATAAGCCTCCTTATGAGAAGAGCTAACTCACTTTCTAGTCCATCTTCACAAGAGTTGGCCAGCGAGAGTTGCCGCTTCGATATTGGTAGTTTTTGCTTTTTCATCATTTTAGAAGACTTGATTACCTCATTTAAGACAGTTTCGATGTCAACTTAGATTTATTTCTGACCTATTTTATTAATGTTGGTGTGCTGAATAACTGCCAATTGTAAATAGAAGCTTATCTTCTGCGGTATACCCGTCCTATCATGATTTGGGAAGTTTTTTCTTAACATCAGCTTTCCCTAAAAAATTGCTCGTTCTCTCTGGACTCATTTGCTCTCACGCTTTATGAATGAAATAAACAACACCTAACAAATTTATTGATTTCAACAACTCCAAGGCAGAGTTTGTAGGCTGTCTGCTTATGAAAGAACTAAAATATCTTTGGTGAGAAAAAAAGTGTACGAGTCCTGTTATAGGAGAAACATTTTTAAAATCCCTAAGGATTTTTGCGGCACAGAAAAAGTGTTGGCTCACATAGGTTCCGCTTAAGAGAGGTGTCCGCTAGGAGAAAGTAGACTGCCTTTATATTTATTGTGACGTTTCATCCGACATATCCCCAAGTTGTATATACTTAAGGGGTCCCGGTGGTCTAAAGCTCGAAATTTTAGGGTAATATGAGGCATTTTTTTCACAATACAAAACATGAAAAACGATATTTAAATCGTTTAGCCTTTTTATTTAACTTCTTTTACATACAAAAATTAAAAAAAAATTTTTACTTTTAATAATTTTACAAATAGTGCTAAAATGGCGACCCTCCCGAAAGAATGGACCTAGACGTTGTTATCCACTTGGCTCTTTTATTTATCTGAAACACAAAAATCAAAAAAATTATTTATCTGTATGACTGTATCTATCTTTCGTACTGGAATAAAAAAAATTGACGAAATTACGCGCTTCTGAATTTCACACTCTAAAAATCGGGGTTTTTTTTAGTTTTTTAATCAAACAAATACGAAATAACTGAAATAACAACAACATATTAAAATTTCAGACGATTCGGGTGATCAGTGCTTTTTTTTTGTTATTTTTTTTTTGACAACACCAGGCCGAAAAATATCGTTTCGAGATAAATGTGTTTTAAGTTTAAGGTACAGGAACGCGCGGACCGCTCTCTACCTAGTTCAAGCTATAGTATTGGGAATTTCCGCATGAAAATTTCATAGGGGTACACAGAGGCCCGAAAAAATTATGATTTTCAATAATTAATATTTCTTTGCTAGTCAATTGCTTTCTTTTACAAAACTAAAAACATGGCATTTATACATCATGTTTCGACTTGACTCTAGCAAAATTTCAAAAAAAAAATCATTATTGTAAAAGTTATCGCTGTTTGTGCGGAGCCCGTTTCTCCAGAAGTCCTTTCCGGTGATTATCACAGGTCCTTGGAGATTCATCTAGAACCAATCGGACAAGAGAAATTAGTTTTATTAATAGAAAATCTTCTGCCTCACCGAAGCTTTTTTTTCAAAATTAGCAACATGGAAGTCAGGAAGTATTTTTCAGATTTTCGAGAAAAGAACCGATAGTTGTTTAAAAAACATCGAAATTTTTGAAAACAAAATCAATCGATCAGACACGAACTGCTTATGTTTTTCAAAAGCAGTACACATTTTATTGAAATCTACTAAGCGGTTTTTAAGTTACAGTGATCACCAGTTAAAAAAACATAGTTTTGAGAAAAACCCATTTAAAGTTTTTCTATCTGCTCCGGAGTACCCGAGCGCCCTTTGTTAATTGTTGATTAACTAGAAAAGTATTTGTTGGATTCACTCAAATTTTCACACAATACTTTTAAGATATTATGCTTTAAGAAATTGCAAAAACAAATGAATTTTTGAAAATTCTGACTACCCCTAACTCCTTAATATAATAAACTTTCGAAATATCGAAAAAACAAAAAATCGATTTTTTGAAATTTGTAGGCCACCAAAACAGCCTTCTAAATATAAATTTCGAGCTTAAGGTCTAAATAGCCAGCGGCGTTATTAAATTTATTGCATTGGTTATTTATAATAATTACTCTTACAAATAAAGTAAAATTCAGAAATTACAAAAACGTATCAATAGAATCGTTGTTTTGTTTTGGTTCATTTTATAAAATTTTAGTACTACATTGCAAAGTTTTCCTTTCATTAGCACAAATAGCAGCGAAAAGGTGAAAAACATGCACAAAAAAGGTAGAATGATACACTCACACAAGCACATGTAAAGCAGATAACAGGCATTACTATACCCATTCATATACGTATCACCAAACACACAAATGCATGTGTCCTCAGGCACATCACACATCCACGCCATAGACATTCAATTATTCGTGCATTTAAGGGGTTACATACGTCCAGCATTTTCAAAAAATCGTTTTTTTTTACAGATTACTATTCTTTATAGTTTTAGGCGTATCTCTGTCGAAGTCGATTGTAAAAATTCCCCTTAGATACAAAGTGATGGTGGAAAGTGTAACTGCCTGACGAGAGTTTGACGCGCACAGGTAGCTGTCCTTCGTTTGAGGCACTGAGTTGAAAATGAAATTTGAAAAGGTCGATCCAAGGAGTACCAGGAGATTTGGTGGCTCCTAAAACACTTAGGCTAAAAAGCCCATTGTATTTAAAACTCTGGAAAGGGGGTAGATAGTCATGGAGGGAAGGAGAAAAGTATCAGAGAAAGAGATAGGAAAGAATAGAGACAGAGATATAGATAGTTAGTCCCGTGAGAAATTTCCTGATTCTTTGATCAATCTGTAAATATCCTCTAGTATCAGAGAACGAATATACTTCATTCTCATGACATCGGAACCTAAAAGTCGTAGCCGTGCTCTAGCAAAGGCAGGACATTCACAGAGAAAGTGTTCAGTGCTATCCGCCTCCTCCAAGCACGACAGGCACATTGGGTCCTCAATGATTCCAATGGTGATCATATGCTGACCCCATGGGTTGTGTCCTGTAATAATGCCGACCATCAATCGAACGTCTTTTCTTCCAAGTTTTAGTAGAAAGTTTGACAGTTTTCTGTTCGGACTTGTCACAAAACACTTTGCAGTTCTGCAGCGTTCTAGATCGGACCATCGCTCTTTATGTAGATTGCCTACATAATCGTTGATCCAGTTCTTGATTCCTGCGGGACTGATTCCAATTATTGGCTCTGGCCCTTGTGGGGGCACCGCTGATCCACGGTTGGCCAATTCGTCGGCAATTTCGTTTCCTTGAACACCGGAGTGTCCCGGAACCCATATAAGTACAAGCCTGTTTTGTCTTGCGATAGAATTAAGCTTCTTCTTACATTCTTGAACAATCTTTGAGGGTTGCTTCGCGTTCTCCAGGGATGTCAGTGCAGCCTGACTGTCACTGAAAACTCCAATCTGCTCCCCGCTCCATCTCCTCTCGATTATCCATTCGGCTACTTTCAGGATGGCAAAATCTCCCGTTCGGAAAACAGTTGCCATTTCCCCCATAGCATAGTGATACTTAGTACTATCGTTTAAGTACCATTCGGCTCCAGACCCAGACCCTATTTCATTCTTGGACCCATCGGTAAAGAAAATATCCGTCAAATCTCTCTGACTGCATTCTGGATTGCTCTGACATCAAATTTCCTTCCAAATGAAACTGTGGGTATCAGGTCTTCTTTAGGTGCCAAAAACAGTGGATACTGCTTCGACAGCAACTTAAAGATTTCTCTGTGTCCCGAAGTTCCATCTTCGTGCCAGAAACCATATTTATGAAGTCTACACATTGCTTTTATTGCTTCCTATTTTATCTTAAGATCCAAGGGGAGCAAATCAAGCATAGCATTTAGGGCATCAGCAGAGGTTGTACTCATGGCACCCGTGATGCATAAACATACACTTCTTTGCAGCCTGTATAGTTCCCGGATTGTGGACTTAACCCTGCTCCGTCACCACCAGACCACAGAAGCGTAAGTGATGATTGGTCTGATAAGTGCTGTGTATATCCATAGAACCACAGCAGGTTTCAGACCCCAGGTTTTGCCAAAGGCTCTACGGCATTGCTGAAAAATCCTCAATGCGCGATTCACCTTCAATGAAACGTGTGTCTCCCAAGCCAGCTTCTTATCCAAGATTACTCCTAGATATTTAACTTCGTTGGAAAGATCAAGTGTCACACCTTTCAGTGTTGGAAGATTGAGTCCATCCAATTTCCGTTTTCTCGTAGACAAGACTATGGTTGTTTTGTGCGGATTAGCGGAAAGACCTTGTCTCATGCACCAGTCTTCGATTTTGTCAAGAATCCTCTGCACTTTCGTGCAAAGCCTCCATAGGGATTTATCCGATGTTAGCGCACAGACATCGTCCGTATATGCTTGGACATGAAAACCGAACTCCTGCATCTCCGCTGCACTGCCAGTTACTACTCGTTTTTCTCGAATTAGCTTTTTCCGCCACGGTCTGCATAATAACTCATACAGTTTTTAATATTTTTTGTTGCTAGTGTTCTTTTTTTTAATATTCGAAAGTGTTTTCTCTATAGTCTGTCGAGCCGGATTTTTGATATTTTTATTAAAAAAAAAATTATAAAAATAATTAAAGTGTGACACATTTAAGACGTAAAACGCATACTTTTCTTAAAATGCCGTAAATTGCAAAATTTTTCGAAATTCAAAAATCCGACTCGAAAGACTATAACTACAACTTTATTTTACAAGACTTTTTTTACTTTTCACATATCCATCAACATTTCAAGGAGAAATGATGCAGACCGTGTAACAAGTTTTTTTTTTTTCATTGTACTTTGGGTCACGTGATTTTTATTTACTAATTTTTGTAAAAAAAAAATTTTAATTTTTTTTTTCATAAAATCTAAGTACCAATAAACATTGTATAAAATTTTTGAATATTTATTTCTATTATTATCCCTTCTAAAGGCAGTTTTTCTTTTAGCGCATTTTTGGCGCTGCTGGTATGTAACCCCATAATCGCGCCTTATTTTGTAGGTGTAAATAAACACATCCGTACACGCACACCCGCCATTCTAATTCCTTTGCTTTGTTCATCGCCCAGTAGCTTGGAAGTATTACTATTTGTTATTACTTAAATTTGTAAACCTATTTTCTCTTCAACATGCATACAAACAGCTCCTCCCTAACGCACGTAAACTCGCATGAATTTTATTCTAATTGTTTAATACTCACTATTTCGTGCAACTATCTAATGGCTTATAACAACTTTATAAAATATAAAATTTCAACAGTTTACCACTTTTAACCCCTCTTGCAAAATTCAAATGTAAAACTTTGCACCTTCGCCATTTTTCAAGACATATTTTCCTCCCCCCAAAGGCATAACTCAGCCCTATTCTGCCCGCACTCAGCTCGCTTATTCTCAATTCTAATGCAGCAACATTGTAATGCTCTCTCGCCCATTAATTCTAATGATTTTAAAGCTCTCACTTAATTCTTAGCATCGAGTAGCACTAACACCACTAAAGCTCTCTGCTTGCCACAATTCCTGTATGCAATTTACCATGCGAGCGCAATTTACGAATGCTGTTGTTGATATTTTTAGTAGCTCCACTTTGCCAAGTTAGCTAAGTGGGTGTACATAGAACTGTTTTAATTGTTGTTGTAATAAATTCAATCTCCATTACTTGGCTATTATTCTATGCTAACGGCTAATGGAGCCTTTTGCTATTACATTGTATTTGTAAAGCTACCACTTATATGCATACAGACACACATATACATATGCACAAGTACGAGGGTTAGCTTTTAACTCAGTCACCTTTCGAACACAACGTGTGATGAGCTGTAATTCGATATTTTTATCAAAAAGTTTGATATTTTTTAGCACAAACCCTCAAGTAATATTTTCACTTGCGAGATTTATTTGTTCCTTTTTCAGCGATTTGAAAACTCCATCCTGAACAAAAGATGCAATTACGTGAGATTAGGTTGAAGCGGATGTCCACTGTGGAACACACTCAGGTAGGTAGGTAGGTGAAATGGTTGAAGAGCCAGTCTGGCACTCCTCAAGTAGCACTAAAGCGCCGTGTTGATACTATTATGAGTGCTCCAACAAGCTGGTATCTACAGCCAGCCAGAGCTGTTGATATAATGGAGAAGATTGATGTTATTTATGAAGAAAGGAGCATCCAGTGATCTTAATCGTCTAGCTGCCAAGCCCGGACATTTACAGAGAAAGTGCTCAACAGTCTCCTTCTCTGAAAGGTCCCACAGCTTCAGCAATGGGGGTTAAATTGTAACCTTAGCTTTTTCGCATGTATGGCGATCGTGCAGTGGCCGGTAAACACAGCTACGAGTTTGGAAATTGAATGGCGAGGAGTCTAAAGGACTTTCTGAGTCCTCCGTATATTGTACTCGGGACGAAGGGTTTTCGAAATAGCAAATGAACAAATGGAGCTCCATCTTTTCTATGCTTTCCTAAAAAATAATTTGTGCAGTTGCACTTTAACAACTGTCAGTGGGATACCGATGCCCGGGTAAGAGGCCTCTGAGGTCAATTCAATCCCCTTCCTGGCAAGCTCATCAGCAATTTCATTTCTCTTTATGTTCCTATATCCTGGAACCCAGATTAGAGAAATGTTACCTGCACACCCAAGAGATTTGATATCCTCCTTACAGGAGTTTACTAGTTTCCCTAAGCATTTTGCACCCTGCAGGATCGCAAAGACTTCTGTTTGAAAAACACTAGGAGTATTCGGCAGTTTAAAGGAGATAGATAAATTGGCTGATTTGAATCCGACTTCCGATTTGATCTTGCAACCATCAATGAAGATAGAGATGCAATCTTCGGTGGAGATTTTGCCAATCCTGCGTATTTGGAAAGATCACTCTGACTCATAGCCCATTGTGATGCCGCGTGAGGAACTTCTCCTTAACTCTCCTAAAATCAGTGTGAACTTTTCAAAATTTTTAGAAGATCACTGATTTCCACAGAACTAAAATCTTACTTACATTTGAACTTAAAATGGTAAATATACATCTGGATAGAGCAGGACAATAGCACAGGAGGTACAAGATTGTCTCTTCCTCTTCCTCATCTAGGCAATTTGCGCAGAAGTCATGTGTTTGCACGCCCAGAGGTTGGGCGTGTCTGTCCATTAAGCAGTGTCCCTTTAAAATCGAAGCTACTGGCAGAGATTCTGTGAGTTTAAAATAGAGAGTCAACCACAATTATCGAGCAATTCTTCAGGCGGTTTCATTATGCCATCCTTCATTCGCTGCTCTTGCAATTTACTCAAAGATAAGTAGCTTACATATCTGTAAGAGTATGCATATGTCATTGTCTATGTGAAATTTTAAATTTAAAAAGTCGAGCCAAGAAGCACCGAGAGATTTGGTAACTCCTAAAACACTCAGGCTAAAAAACCCATTGTATTTAAAGCTCTGCAAAGTGAAAGTCAAGATAGTCAAGGAGGAAAGGAGAGCAATACCAAAAGGAAAATAATAGAATAGAACATAGAAATAGTGGCAGTTAGACCTGTGAACATTTTCCTGTTTCTTTGGAAAATCTGAAAATATAAGTACTCCAGTTTGGTAGAACGAATTTTACTTATTCTCATGACATCCAAACTCAAAACTCGCAGCTTTGCTCTAGGAAATGCAGGACACTCACAAAGAAAATGGTCAGTGCTATCCGCCTCCTCCAAGCAAGGCAGGCACATTGTGTCCTCAAAAATTCCAATAGTAGTCATATGTTGAGCCCATGGATTACATCCTGTAATAATACCCACCATCAACAGAACGTCCTTTCTTCCAAGTTTTAAAAGAAAGTCCAACAGTTTTCTGTTCGGCTTTGTCACAAAACACTTTGCAGCTCTGCAGCGTTCTAGATCAGACCATTGTTTCTGCACTCATCAGTCAACTTAATGGACGAATTAACTCGCAAAAATGTTCGTGCAATGACTTAGTACGAATTTCGTAATAACTTGCGCGTGTTGGTCAACTTAATTCGGCTTTTGACGTTGAAGCAGTGTACTTAACCATTGGGAAACAACCGGTACAACAACCTCCGACGTGGTCGTCGATTCTTGCGGGAAAAATTTCGTGAAGGCCGTCCAAAAAATGGTCGTTTTGCCAGAAATAATCGAAGATATTTGTCAATTGATCACGTAATACCGTAATATGACATATCGGGAGATAGAGGCATTCTTGGGCATTAGTGTGATCAGCATACATACAACATTGCATGAACATTTGGTCATCAAGAAGATTTGTTGTCGTTGAATACCCCATAATTAAACAATTGCCCAAAAAAGTACCCATGTCGATTGCTGTGAAGATATGTTGAAGAAATTCAGCAGTGATGGTTCAAAGCATGTCTATGACATCGTGACAGGGGACGAATCTTCGACCTATACATATAAACTGGAAAAAAACAGCATTCGATAATATCATATTTGTGTTCCAAGGCGAGCTTAATCCATCAAAAGTAGTTCTCGAAAGAAGCAACTCAGAGCAAATGGTTGCCTGCTTTTTCAGAAAATCTGATCATATCGCAACTGTATCACTAGAGAAACTTAACACACCCAATTCTGAGTGATACGCAACCATTTGTTTGCCACAAAATTTCAAAGAATTAAGGAAAACCAACCAATCCACAAGGCGACGGAAGAAAAGGCCGGCCAGAAAACGATGGAGAGATAACATCGAAGGCGACTTTAGATGTATGAGCATATCTGATATCAAACGAAAAGGTGATGACCGAGTAACGTGCAGGCGAATTGTAACGGAAGCAATGGTTCACCCCGAACTGTGATGTTATGATGATGATGATGATGATGATGAACCGCCAAAGACGAATCATCCTTCACCAAGATAATGATAATCGAATTAGTAGATTATCCACCACACAACCCTGATTCGGCACCTAATAATTTCCTTTTGTTCCCGAACATCAACAATGAAATGCAAGGTCAATGTTTTCCAACGTCTGATCAAGCTGTTGAAGCCTTTAAATAGCTCGTTTTGAAAGTATCCTTTGGAGTGGCAAAAGTGCTTTAAAAAATGTATTCAAGCGAAAGGAGAATTGTATTAATGCTTTAAAAAACATTAAAGACATTTTCGTTATTATTTTATTGTGTCTGCAATATTTGGCGCAAAATGTAAAAGGCAACCCTCGTACAACATAAATTCACTTAATTGACGCTTCCTGGTAATTGTTGGAAAATAATGATATGGATAAAAGTTTAAAAATGGGTTAATTAACACTGGCTGCTGGATATGTGTTTTCTTTATCTTTTTGGATATTGGATTTCAAATGTTTCATATTGCCTTTAAAATAAACTGCACGCGCTTAGACATGGCGAGCATGATTAGATATTGTAAAGCGTTTTTCAGTAAGCGCTTCAACTTTTTTTTTGAATAAAACACAAACGGTTTGACTTTTTTAACTAATTTTTTTTTGTTATCGAGTTTGAACATATACATTTAAGTATTAAATTCGATTTCTTTTGCATGACCACCGCGTGCTCGTTTTACGAAGTCCAATCGTTGAACCCAATTTTCGACCACTATTTTGCATAAATCGGCCGAAATTCCAGCAATTTCCCGTTCAATATTGGCTCTGAGCATCGTCGCCGGCTTGTTACTGTAGACCAATGACTTCACATAACCCCAAAGAAAATAGTCTAGAGGCGTCAAGTCACACGAGCGCGGCGGCCATTCGACCGGTTCATTTCTGGAAATAATGCGCTCATCGAACTTACTCTTCAACAAATCAATTGTAGCGTGTGCTGTGTGGCTTGTGGCCCCGTCCTGTTGAAACCACATGTCGTCTAAGTCCATACCATTCAATTGCGGCCAAAAATAATCGTTTATCATGTCGCGGTATCGATTACCAGTCACAGTAACGTGGCGATCGTTCTCGTCAACGGAAAAATATGGGTCAATTACGCCGCCGGCATGTAAACCGCACCACACAGTGATTTTTTCGGGATGCAACGGTGCCTCATGAATCACGTGTTTATTGCTTTCTGCCCAGTAATGCACATTTTGCTTGTTGACAAAGCCATTGAGCCAAAAGTGAGCTTCATCACTGAAGATGATTTTTTAGAAAAAATTTGGATTAAAGTAGCAGCAACAGAACGATTATTTTCATAAAAAATTTGCTCGATTTGCAATCGTTGCTCAAGTGTGTAGCGTTCCATGATGAAATGTATACTAATGAAGTTTACAAATGGCAAGCGAAAAATAAAAAATATTGCGTCGTTCGCCCTCCCTATCGGAAAAAAGTTGAAGCGTTTAATTCAAAACGATTTAATTTAAATGAAGTGATCTCAAAGCCTACTATACTATATGTAATTTTTCTAGTTGTAACAGCAAAAACATTTTCCATACATATACGAGGAGATATGCTGGAGTGGCAGTCCTTAGCCGGATATACAGTAAATGAGGGCTAGTAAATTTATGTTAGTAATTATTTTTCTTCATTGGGTAGCGAAAGCACTTAGAGTTATCTAATAGACAGCCGGTAAAAAAATATAGCACGACAGCATTTGGACTTTTTTCTTTTTTTATGATTCATTCTTTTTTATAAAACTATCGCTCACAGCCTAATATAAAACCATATCAACCTAAATTTCAAACTTTACACAAAAATTAGAAAAACTGGACAATTTCACTCAAAATGGTAAAATTTTTTAAACAGAACTAAAACAAAAAAAAAAATACTACACAGTTTTATAGCTCATTGAATTTTAGTAAGTACAAATTTGAAATTGCTAGAAAATGGCGTTGATTTTTTATAATTCCTTTCCTTGAGGGTGTTTCTCCATATAAGAAATCCACAAGAGGTTAAACAAATTATTAAAAATGAACAAGAATTTTGAGCCACTTCTTATTTACACTTTATTGTATGAAATTTAATGTTGCTTAAAACTGCGTACAGAATTATTATTTTTTAATTCTGAGCTTTACTGCCTGAATTAATAAAGCGTTAAAAAAATAATTGTTTCATGGTAGAAGCAGCTTTATTTACTTTTCCCTAAGCGATATTAACATTACAAAGGGCTTCAAAGTGCAATTTAATGGTGGATTACAAGAAGCGATGCCTCCCATCTCTTGTAGCGAATTCCTTGTGTTCGCCTTCCCGTAGTGATGCTGTTAATCGAATGTGGAGACCGCGTAGGCAGTTTTTTTCAGAAGAAATCTTGGTGACAGCACTAGGAAGAAAAGAACACAAGGGAGACACCCGCGAAAAGGGACTGGTCTTTAAGTTGGCAACCTAATATCAATATAAAAAAATTTTTCACGAATCAAAAACAGCCTCGGCTTAAAGAACAACGATATGAAAATAGGTAGCCTTAGACGGGAGGCGAAAGTTGTGAACGCAGCAATGGTTCACCAAGAACTGTGCTGCTAAGAAGAAAAAGAAGAAGCCATTTTAAAAGAAAAATAATAAGCAAGTTTGATATATATTTTTGAAGTGAAATATCTTAGGCGTCGATGGACGAGCGAGAATGGAGAGTAAAATTTCAAGGCCATGCAACGTCTTGGGCCTTTTCGTTCCGCGAGAGATAAAAATATATAACGTATAGGAAAAGGAGAAGGAGAGCTGAATATGAATATCTTAGATACACTTTAGGCTATTTTTCCTGAGTTTTTCATTGTGGTTGCCAACTTCTAGTGAGAAATAACACTGCCTACTTTTTGGCGCTTGTTTGATTGTGTAAACTTGTAGGAAATATATTTTTGATGCCTAATTTTCGGCGTAATATTTCCTTGGTGCCTACTGTTTGGGGCGTTTGTTGGTCGCAATTTTTTTCGCGTCTTTTTTTTTTGGCGGTTATTTCCGTTTCCTGGCTAGTGCTTGTGCGTACTATAAAGAGCTATCCATTCCGGTGTCGGATTTATTGGTTTTGCCTTTCGGTAATTTATGCCGTTTCTGCGGTCCTGGAATCGCTGCGTTTGTGCGGGTGATTACCGCTCGGAGCAGTGCGCGTTGTTGCCACGGTTTGTGTCCGGCGTTTACCTAGACCGGTCGACCCTTCTCCGTTTTTTTGTAAATTTTGTCTATTTGTATTCTCTGCAAATCTTGTGAATTTATTTAGCTTTATATTCTTACTCTCTCTCTCTCTCTCAATCTCTTTCGGGTCTCTCCCTCTTTCTTTGTAAGATTCCAGAAAAACTTTTTTTTTGTGTCAAAACTTAATTAAAATTACTCTGTTATCGATTTTTTTTTTTGAAAATGAATCACTCGCACTTCAATTCTATCTTTTCACCCACTTGCACAAAAGTGAAATTATTTCGAAATGTCATAAAATCGTAGACAATTTTTTGAGTTTTATTATTTCTAAATATATAATTGTTGAATTGCAATAGTTTAAGTTATTCTATAATACTTAATTTGGGAATAAATTTGAATCAAGACTGCAATATCATATATGGACTCATATGCCCTACAGGGTTAAAAACTTGGTGGTCGCATGGAAATTTATCGAATGCTTATAAATTTTGTACATAATTTGATATTTGGATTAGTATGGTCTTTATTATAGAATAGGTTATATTTTTATAAAAAAATAATTTAAAAAATAAATAAATAGTCAAAACTTGTCAAAATGTTGAACTAATATATCATTTTTTCAAACTGTATGTGAATATATGTATGCAAATATATATATTTTGGTAGGCTGTCACTCCTCGGTAGGAATAGCAAGCCTAAGAGTGTATTTTTGCCTTGAAAAAGCTCCTCATAAAAAACCAGCCACCGTCCAAAGGTGCCGCATTGCTGTAAGAGCCTGCACTTGTGGGACAATATCAAGATGCACACCACGAACTGAAAGACCAGATACCCAAGAATTATACCTCCGCGTACCGAAATTAATCGCTTAAGGCCTGATCAACATTGGGCAATACTGGAAACTTATTTCCAAAGTCACTGCGGTTTAGCCTAGTGTTTATTGAAACCAAGTCAGTCAAAATCATCTTTTCTGATGAAGCGCATTTTCATTCTGGAGGTGTTTAACAAGCAAAACCGTCGCTTCTGGGGATCGCAAAACCCGCACGTGATCGGAGTGGTGGCTTTATTGACCCATTTTTCTGCGAAAATACTACTGGAGACGCCATTTCAGTCAATATTGAGCGATACAGGTTCATGCTAAATGATTTTTTATAGCCGAAAAATATTATAAATACATGGACTTGAACGATCTTTGCTTTCAAACTCTCGCCTCATTTATAATGGTGTTTTTTGGGTTTTTTAAAAGCGTGTTAAACGGAAACGAACAAAGATTTGTTTCCTTTTGTCAAATTTTTTAATCCATTGTTAAAAAATAAAAAAAAAAATTTAAGTTAAATTTTTTGGCCATACGAGGTTCGTTGAAAAAAGTGGCAGCTTTCGAAAAATAGTCTTCTCATGGACAATGGGCACAGATATAGCCAGTTTTACTGAATCAATTTTGATGAAATAAAATTTAAATGATGCAGAACTGATGTCGTTGTCGTGTGAAATATGATCATTGAGGAAAAACAATTTTTAGTTTTTTTTTTCGGACCTTTAAAATAAAAAAAGGGTCAAAAAACGGGTTTTCATCCTTCAACGCTCGCCATTTTGTCCATTTGATTTTTTTTCCATCATAGTTCATACGATAAAATATTCATACTGAACAAGAACCTTTTTGTCTTTTTGAATTCAGACATCTGTAAGTCCCGAAATTCGTGTCGCTAGCGACATACCTTTTTTTGCAAGATCATTTTTTGAAGGCTGACAACCTTCGTATGGGGCGAGAGCCTTCAGCAAAATGTCGCGCCGTGCCACACAGCTCAAGCCACAATCGATTTTTTCCGCAACAAATTTGGTAATCGAGTTAGACTTTTTTTTTGTGGGATGCCATGATGTGCCGCTTACTTAAACAATTTTTAACGATTCAGGCGCTTAAGGCGAATATCGAGCAAGCTATTGCTCAGATGGAGCTAGAAAAGAAAAGCCATAAAAATTAAGCGAGGCTAGCAGAGGCAGCCAAAATAATCAAGTTGCATTCTATAACTAATGGGAATGTTTGCGCTTTCGAATAAAAAAATGTGCTAAGATTTTTAAAATTAAAAAAAATTTATATTTATTTGATTTTTATTTATTCCTTTTGGTTTTTGAAATTTTATTAGTAAACTATTATATGAACCACGCTGCAGAACCAACTACTATGGGAAGCGCTAAAACCGATTGGGGATTGATGCTCTTTATAGGGAATATGCCGAACAGCGCAAGAAATATTAAAACCTTTTGAGCGAATGGAGAAAATTATATCTCAGAAGCTTTCGAAGGTTTTACATAACATGAGAAGTATATGAAGCTGTCTACATGAGGAAGAGAGAGAGATGATTTTACACTTTGTGCACCTTTGTTCTGCTCTATCTAGATGTAGAACCATCGTTTTAGGTACAAAAAAGTTTAGTATAATTTTTTAATAATAGCCACTTTAGTTTATGTAACCACAAGGCTACCAGTGCTTAGCTCTTAAGGGTAATAGTTATTTCTAATTGTTGCCCCTGTAAATCAATAAATAATTAAATCTTTTAATGAGCTGTAAGACCTCAGTAATGTTTTTTTTTAAATTTCCCACATAGTTTAGGAGAGTTCAGGACAAGTTTCCGACTCAGCATCACAAAGGGATATGACGCTGAGTGTGTCCCATAGTGGACAGCCGCTTTAACCTAACCCAACCTAACTTATATAAAATTTTAAGCTCTTCAATAAAAAAAATTAGTGCTTAAGAGACTCCCATATGGATTAAAAGAAGCAGAATTAAAAAAATCATCAATTTAATATTTTATTATCCACTTTTTAATAGGATTTAATGCAAAAATCATAATTTCGGCAATCGAATTTCAACCCTACACAAGCGCACATTCACACCTGTGTCTGTGGATGGTTAAAATTTCCCAGAATTCTTGTCACAACCCCACTTTGTCTCAAATAAATAAATAAAGTTATTTAGAACTCATCAAGCCATCCCCAGTAGCGAACGACGCTTGTAAAATTTAAATTCATTGCACAGCAATAAAAATCAGACAAATTAGACACCCTTGTGACTGCCCCATCTCTGGAGGATTTACTTTCCAGTAATATGAGTACTTACCTTCCTTCGTTTGGCATTCAAATCAAACCAAGCCAAGACTAACAAAGGCAAAATATAATAAAATTGAAAAAAGAAAAATCAGCAGCAGCGCTACTGAATGCGTCAAAGCTAATTTGCTTTGAATTTGTACACAATTATGACGCTGGCAAGCGGTATCTTGTTGCTGGTGTTATTGTCCCGCGCCATTGTTGTTTATGAAGCCTTCGAGAATGTCGCTAACTTGGCAAATGTCAAAATGACAAGCGAAGAAAATGCAAATAAATATTCAACAAAGCCACCGATGACTACTCTTCAACTTGAGTACTGAAATAAAATCAGGCGCAAATAGAAGAAGCGACAGCACGGAAAAAAACCTTGAAGCCTTGAGTGAAGTATGCAAAGACAACGCCGCACGAAGTTGAAGAAAATGATTAAGAATGTGAGTGTACTTCGAGGCTATTTGGTATGCGCGGCACGTTTTATTGCCGCCGACGCAGGAAGCATGCTCAAATGAGGCGCACAGGACACACTCGAAGAACTCACCAAGTAACTGGTGTTGGGAAAAGGTGCTGCAGACCCTTAAAAAGGGTGTATGCCGATGTGTGTGTGTGTGTGTGTGAGTGCGCTGGTATTGGCAAATGAAAAATTTAATTTGATACTCTGTCATATTTGTCAAATTTTCTGTGTTGTGGCGAAAAATGGACACAGACTGACAGGCAGACAGCCAAGCAGATAATAAAATAGACAGACAGGTGGTTGGCAGGGCAAAAGCCCCAAAAAAAAAATTAAACAAAATAACTCTGTGTGGCTGTCGGTTGGTGTGCATGGGCGAGTGGTTGGACGCGCATTTGATGACAGCGAAATTTGATTACGTCTGTTAGTGATTGGGTGGTTGAATGATGGCGTTGGTGGACAACCTAACGCAAGGGTGGACAAGCGCTGTGGCTGCTAGATTGTCAGCATGGCGGGTTTACCTCTGACACGGCGGGTTTGTTGTAACTGCGTGCGATGGTGCGCGATGTGCTCGTATTTTGTGGGACGCGCCGAAAATGACGGATGTTGCATTTTATTACATTTGAAAAGGATAAATTGCATGCGCCAGTGGTTGAGTGATTTGAAAATGGAGAAGCAAAATTTAATAAAAAAGACATAAACAGGTGGAGCGGAAGGACATTGATTGAGAGCAAATGATACGAAACGGTGCAGGATTTTAAACTTATTCAACATTTTGCGTAAGATAAAGGTATATGAAGTGAAAAAGGGAAAGAGGGAAAAAGTAAGTTTTTTAAACTAGAAATTCTTCTGGTTTAAAAATAAAATGCCGTAACATATTAGTAAACTTTTTATGCTATGCTCAAATAGATTTTCGGTAAGAAGGATAAAGTTGAAATGTAGTTAAAGGAAATGCTACCTAGCTACAGGATGGTCCAAGCAATAAGCCAGAAATTGTAAATTATTAAGGGGTTATAAACAGTTAGAAGGCTAAAAAAAGCGAATTCTCCAGAATTTTTTTTGAGAAAACTTTTAAGTTTATGGATCTAAAAATTTGTACACATATTTTGCTGCCTTTTAGTTGTATCTTAAGACTTCGTGTCAGTAAAAATACTTATTTGGAAAGGAGCGACAGCTGATCTCCGGGAGCTCGTCTCAAAAAAGACGTTTTGCGGTGGCCGCTATATCTCTGAACTGGGTCCTCTGAAATGAAGAAGCCAAACAGATTTCGCTAAAGTAATGTTAAATCTATCTCGTAATTAATTGAAGTAATAAGCAAAACATTTTTTTTTTTACAAAACGGGGTTTTCTAAAAAAACGGGGTTTTCTAAAAAAAATCGATTTTGACCAAAATTTCGGCCTTAAATTGTTCATAAAAAAAATATTTATCGGTGAGAAAAAATCTTCTTTTAGTTACTAAAGAATATATTGTATTTAAGAAGCTCGTGTTAAAATGTGAAACTAATTGGTTTTGCCGTTTTCGAGTAATATTGATCACCGGCTTTGAAAACTCCATTTTGCGAAAAACGCGTTTAAAGTTTGAAAAGCACTTTAAATAGGATACAATTTTTTATTAATTACGTGCAGTTGCCTATTCTAGAACCATATAATACACCCTCCACCGCTACGGCAGCTTCTAAAAACTCGAGCTGATGTTATCTGCGAACCATCTTCCATCTCGGGTGGTCCCACGCGCTCTGAGAACGGAAATGTTCACGCGCTGCTCATCTTTTTCACAATCACTGGGTATATCCGTATAGAAGTCTAAGTTGGTTGAATGTCCACGTGTGGCATTCTTCCTTTGTGGGCTCGCTCTGAGCCTTAAAGCGGAACAAACCGCTGAATATTTGCAGAAGAGATCTAGTGGTGACAGATCTAATATGATGTCGAAGGCCATGGATGGCATGGCTGTTATGACGCCACATATTGCTAATCTCTGCACTTTACCTAATAAATTACAATAGCTCTTTTTCTGCATAGCACAGCACCTGACAACATTTCCATATATAGAAAAATGAGTCTGACAACTTCGGTATGGCGCCAATCAGCAACCTTAGGTTTAATTCCCCAGGTCTCACCTAAAGCTCTCTTGCAGGCATAAAAAGCTAGGCTCGTTTTCCTAGCTCCTTCTACGATGTTTGACTTCCAAGTCAGTTTCCTATCTATGCTTGGTCCCAAGTACTTCCGAAATAACAAGAGCTTTCACCTTAAGCAGGATTAGACTTAACTAAGGGATTCTATGTATCCTAGTGAAGAATATAAGTTATATTTTGCCTGGGTTGACTTCTGGATTACACTTTTCTGCCTAGTCAGAAAGTATATCTAGAGCATTTTTGTTTTGCTTGTCTCTTAATGTAGATAAAAATCGACCAGAGACTGCAATAACAACATCATCGGCGTAAGCTTTCACCTTACAACCCACCGATTCTAGTATTAGCAGAAGATTATTCATAACTGCGTTCCATAAAAACTCTATGATTTCATGCGGATATCTAGCTAAAGAGGTTATATGCAGATATTAAAAAAAATGTTTACTTTTCCTCAACACAAATATAAATTTTTTGTGGTACTGGCATTTATGTTATTGCGTATACTTTATTTCAAAAGGGGAAAGTTGAACTATTTTTTTGCGTGTTTATGAAACAGCAAGAAGCACGAAGTTGTGATATGTATTGCTACATATATATATATATATATTAACTTAAGCATATATATTTGTTATATAATTCATTAGGAAATTTCCCGAAAGACTGGAGTAAATTTTTCTAACGGATTTATTTTAAGGGGGCAGCTCCTTAAGGGGGTCCTCTAGTTTCTTGGGTCGAAAATATCGAATTTTTTTTTTTTTCATAAATCACATTTACAACATGTGTTAAAAGTATGTGCTGAAGGATTTTTCGATATTCGAAGTGGCTCACAAGTTACGGCCTTGAACGGAGCAGGTATACTTAGCGCGCTCAACGCTGCTCCGCACATGCGCGAACTTTGAAACGCGTTTTTCTCGAAACAGTATTTTTCAAAATAGTGACCACGATATTTCAAAAACTACTAAACCGATCTTGTTCAAATATATACCTCATCTTTAATATATTATAAGCCAGCGATTGAACTAGGATTATCATGATTGCTTCGATAGTTTTTTTCCTATGAGCGAAAAAATTAAGAAAAAATAAGTAAAAAATAGAATTTAATTTTCAAAAGTGTATACAAAAATTAATTTTTGTAATTAAGAATTCATTCTAGTTCAATCGCTAGTCTTAAATATGAAGATTAAAATGTCGTTTGGTTTTTCGATTTCAGATAAGCCAAACAGCCGCAATCTTGGTCACCGTCAAGCACCTCTTTTACTTTATGTCTTCTTGTCGGCCACTATAACTTTTATTCTATTATATATTTTGTCTTCAAAAAATTTGTAAAGCTCATTTAAATGTTACTAAAGATTATGTGAACACAATGAGATTTATTATTTTGATCGTTTGCCCGTTAAAAATTATTGAAAAACCCGAAAAAAAACAGACGAGAAACTAGAGGACCCCCTTAAGCACTTTCAAATTTTCTATGTTTTTGTTTATTTTTTTTTTTTTGCTTTAAAAACTCATTTATTGTCTAAAGAATATGTTTTTAATATTTTAAGCTTAATAGAAAGTCTAAAAAGTCACTATAAAGTCAGTGAAGTGATAAACATCGAACGAAAGATGAGTAGGAACGAAGGCTTTAAACGCGTCTTTCTCATAATGGGTTAACTTTTTACAGCGATTATTATCTAATAAAGAGTAGTTAAGTTTCAGGGGCCGGTGTTGATTTTGAATAACAAAAATTTTTTTTTAAGTTATTATCACTTTTCTTTATTACTTATAATATTGGAATGGTTCAATTAAGTATAGAGCAAAATGTCGGCCAAATGACCGCTGCGACCTCCATCCGATGGTCAAAATTTTCGATGACGCTGAGGCATAATTGAGGTTCTATGCCGTTAATGTGCCGAATTATCTCATCCTTTAGCTCTTGAATTGTTACTGGCTTATCGACGTACACCTTTTCCTTCAAATAACCCCAAAGAAAGAAGTCCAACGGGTCGTTGACGTTTAGGTGTGGTTTACATTCAACATCGGCCCTTGAAATTGAACCACCCTTTATATTGGCCTCTGCATATACTTAAAATTTTACATTATCATAATTATCACTAAAAATATTGTTTTGATTAGGTCGCTTATAAAGTGTAATTTTTTTTCTTTTCGACTTCAAATTTAATTTTTTTTTTTTTGTTAAAAATAGATATGTGGGAAGCGAAATAACTTATTTTAGTAAAAAATTGTTGCGTGGTTGAGTTCAGTTGATGACAAGTGGCTGAAAGTCCCACGGCGCAAATTGAAGAAGCCATGTTTGAGCAGCAGTAGCGCCGCCATTTCGTTTCTTTTTTTACTTAAAAAAAAATTTCGTGAATTAATTTAAATATGAACATTAATATATAATTCATTTTAAGACGTTATATACTCTCAGTTTTTCGCGAAAAATATTTGAGAAACTCGTTGTTGGAGGAGCTGCCCCCCTTAATGTATTTTTTTTTGTCGCTGGGTAGATCCGCTTTCGTTTGATATCCATATTAATATCATAGAGTTAGTATTGGGTGTTTTTTAGCTGCATGAGAACTACCGATATGGATAACTATGGTGTGACTGCTGAGAATTGCAAACTGTGTTGGGCAAGAGATTTCGTTGTATAGAGAATTTCTCAAACAAGAGTTAAATGCAGTTGTTAGAAACTGTTTTCTTCTTATTTCTTTATTTAATTTTGTAATATATCTGAATTATAAATTCAGTTTAATAAACAGACTAGCACCAGACCATGTCTCACAGACTTACTAAACTTCAACTTAAACTCAATTTTTGCTTTAAGCGGACAATAAGTCGCGCCAACCGAGTTTCCAAAAATTTTATTTTGCAGCAAACAAAAACGTCTACATCCTCCATAGCAGACAGCCTCAACTTCGTATGGCCTTTAACCCAAAAAGTTTTAAGCTTAACAACAAAAGAATAATTAAAGCGCAAGTATTACACTCATTAAGGTAATTTTGAGAAATTAAAGAGATTTAATATTCTCTTGTGCCCATACCCACTCCCATGTACTTACGCTGCGCTTGTATGTGTATGTGACCTTATATGCAACGAACCTTTAAGCTACTTAACAAAATAACCACTCAGCAGAGCTCGGCAGAGCTGAACAACATCCACCATTGGCAGCATCATCGTCGCCAGAGAACACTCTAGCCAATACAATCAGAATTAAGCAACCAGGTAAGTAGTTGGTCTATCATCATCATTGCCTTCATTATCCTTACCAAAAGTAACGCAAATCATCTTTTTCGTTTTGTCGCCGTAACACTGGTAACACCAGCATCGTCATCATCATCCACAGTCCACCGCGATGCCAACGTGCCAGCATCAATTTTTAATAAAGCTTTACATTTACTCATTAATTCCATATGAGATACAATTTAACGCCATCAATTTTATGGTATAAAACAAAAGCGGCACTGAAAGCTGAATCCGATGATGAGCGTCGAAGAAGAATGATGGTAGTTGAGGCAGATGAGGAATGAGTGATGAGATCTGTCAGACGTAGGCAGTAGTGTGCAATGACAGTGTAAGAAACTGCTTGGATGTCAAGCAGAGAGATAAAGGGAAATGCAAAAGCAAATGAAATTTCTTTTGAAAATATTTACAAAGGCTTAATAAGGCGACCTGTGTGGTTTCCCTGTTTACAGTTTTCGCGAAAAACTCGCATTCTTATGCGAAGAGCAGGCAGGCTGGGCGTTTAAAGTGTGTCAGCGCATACGTAGAGTAGCTGAAAGATGTTAGCAGCGTGAGCTTTGATAATAATTTGTTGAACGAGTAAATCACTCGAACTAAAATATGATGCCTTCAAAATGAAAGCAACGCCTACGCAGCACAAAATAATGTTGAAATAAAAAGTTGTCTTTGAATAAAATTACGCCCAACCCGCCAAACAGAGCAGAACCTTTCCAGAGCCAAGAACTGTAACTACAACCGCATTCCAAAAACAACGTCGGTTGTGCCAAACAGCAAAGGAGAGGATATGAGCTGATTTCCAGTCGAGCTCTGATTGAAAAGAACACCCTTACTTTCAAAGCACGGAAGTAAGTAAGTAGATCAACATCAAAGATTTCAAAACATCATACGCCAACATATAAAAATTACGCAATTTTTACATCGCCTTTTTCTCAGTAATCACTACAAAGCCTTTAATATGCGCCTGCACTCCTGTACAGATACATCACTCACCTTAATCCTTTTTGTCCCCGGCGGCGTTGAAATTAATTAAACTAAGTGATTGAACCATCGTTGGACTCAAACTACGATTGGAGTAACGCTGAGCTGGCACAAAATGCATGCATACATATTTTATGCTACAGTCGGTGGCATGCCAGTAGGACATTTTGAACAAAATACGCGTGGAGTGAAAACTTGCTCAAGAAAGTGGTGAATTTATAAAAATAACGACGTGAAGGAGAAATCCATAGTAGTTTTGTAGTTTGGAGTAGAGAGCCACTTTAACCTCAGCCCCAATCCGAACTTTATTTTTAACCTCCATTTAAGTTATAATATTTACTTATTTTAATCTCATCATCGAGCTCAATGTACTATGACTTAAATTTTTTACTAGCTCATTGCTCTTTCCTTTTATTTCTTGTTTTGTGTTATTTATTTTATATCCTTATTTAGTCCGCTTGGGAGCATAGGGCCTCAATAAGACTCTCCATCGTACAGGGTTCTGGGATCTTGTTTTTGTGCCGTTCCATGTGATGCCGGCATCTGCTAGTTCACGCAATATCGACCTTTTCCTGGTATTATTTGCCACACTGTGACCTCTGCTCCCTTTCGGGATGCCATTTTGGTGATATTATCTGATAATTTTCTAAGCGTGTGACCTATACATCGCCAATTTCTGCGTTTGGTTTGCCATAGGATGGGCTCCCCGTTCGTTGATCTCCATAGCAATTCGGATGATGTGGAGCCATTTATTGACGAAAGGTTGTAGCCTCTGCCTGATGGTGTTGGAGACCAGCCATGTTTCACTTCCGTACAACAATACAAACTTAACATATGAGCTGAATATTCGCAGTTTAGTGCACTTGGAGACTTGAGAACTCGCCCATACCGTATGCATTCGCCAGAACACGGCCTTTGCTTTTTTTATCCTTTAGTTGATATCTTCCTCTGCTCCGCCATCTGTCATGATAGTGCAGCGGATATCAGAAACTTTCGACGAATTCCACCGGGCACCCGTGAACAATTATAGGTATTTCTCTATTGTGATGCACTCGCATTGCCTTGGTCTTGGTGATGTTGACCTCCAATCCGACAGTGCGTGCCAGCGTGACTGGTCTCTCCACATTCGCTTGCATGTCAGGGAGTTTGTGAGAGAGGAGGCAGATATCATCGACAAAGTCCAGGTTCTCAAGATGCCTAGTGAAAATCCATACGATGCCTCTTTTGTGTTCTTATTTCTTGGTAATATATACTTTTAGATGACATTTTTATGAAGCATTAAAGAACTATGTACTATAGAAAACACATCCCTCTGCACATATTAACTACTACTATAACTATTTCGATTACCATCCTTAACTGAAGCCTTCAATAGTAAAATATTAAAATTAAATACATCAACCCTATCTTCAATATCAACATCTACCTCAACCTCAACCTCAACCTCAACCACAACCTCAACCTCAACCTCAACCTCAACCTCAACCTCAACCTCAACCTCAACCTCAACCTCAACCTCAACCTCAACCTCAACCTTAACCTCAACCTCAACCTCATCCTCAACCTCAATCTCAATCTCAACCTAAACCCCAACTTCAATCTCAACCTCAACCTCATCCTCAGTCTCAATCTCAACCTCAACCTCAACCTCAAAGTCAATCTAAATCTCAACCTCGAAGTCAATCTCAATCGCAATCTCAATCTCAACCTCAACCTCAACATCAAACTCAACCTTAACCTTAATCTCAACCACAGCCATAACTTTAACCACAACCTCAACCTTAACCTTAACCTCAATTTCAACCTTTACTTTAACCCCAACCACAACCTCAACCTCAACCTCAATCTCAATCTCAACCTCAACCTCGACCTTAAACTTTACCTCAAACTCAACCTCAACTACTATCTCCAATTCAATCTCGAGGCTAGCAATATTTGAAACATCTCCCATACCATCTTTTTAGTTAGAAAGGAAATTATAGATTTTCAGAACCTTTTATGAATAAAATTTACTAACAAGCGGTTGACGTTACGCAGAAGTCCTGTAATCGAAAGAGAGCTTCTGTTGAACTTTATTAGACCGACAAAGAAGAGATCACCTCATGTTTTGAATATTATTATATGAAGAAGAGAACAGATCTGCTAACTATACCAAGATATGTTTAGAATTGTAGCAAGAATTCGACTTTTCCACAACATCTAGACCGCCAAAGCCGTTGTCTGGTTGATAGCAAAGAAACCGTCTGTCATAAACAGCGCGAATTTTGCACGCACTTGGGAAGTATGTGGTGCGACATCTAATACAGTTATCGAGTTTGGAGAAAGATGATTTGAAATAATTTATCAAAGAGGCAAATGACGGCTCCAAATGCCACTCGACACCTGGGGTTGTCATTTAGAAAGCATGGCGGCCACCAAGCAGTCAATCACGCACAAAAAAAGAAAAATTTAGAAAGCACAAGGGTCAGTGCTAATCGATTTGCATTCTTGGAAAAAAGGGCTGGACAATAAATTTTTAAAGGTTGACCCATCAAAGAACGTGGAATGCATTGTGCCAAGCTGTGAGCTATGACTATACTCAGTAGGCAATATTTCATGATATTTCAATTTTTTTAGCCAATGCCAGGCACCAGTTTCGAAATCAAAACTTGTTATTTCACATTGCTAGTAAGTCTTATAAATTCATTCCTTTTAGTGATTACCGTTTTGAGCATATATCTACGAGGCTTTCCAACTGGATCTTCACCTGCCTGAGTACGTGTGTGTCCTCCATCAGCTAAAATTGAAACACTCATTGATACGCAGCCATAATAGGAGGCCGAACACTTACTAAGTAAAGCCAAAGTAGACTGTGAGTAATAGCAGTGATAGAGAAGTAGGAGAAACAGCAGCGCGTGTGCCAAATCGGCAGGTGAATCAGGTGCATGCTGCCTATGGCTTTAATGTTGAGCTGACATTTTAGAGGTTGAGCAATATTTTCGTTTAATTTTTTTTCTTTATTCTGTTCATAAAGTACCACAGCTGTAGACAAAATCTACACCTACACAATAATGCCCCCATCTCTTTCTATCGCTTGTTGGTATAACGATAATACGACTTCATTATTATCCTGATTAAATATTTACATTTTCATTTTAGTTGACGTTGACGTTGTCGTTGTCGTTGTCGTTGACGATGTTCACCGTTATAATGTTGATAGCCGGAAGGGTCAAAAGGTTGTTGGTTGCTGGTTATATGAAGTTGTTTGCGGATAGAGTACGCAATAGAGGATGGCAAAGTAGACATTGTCGGTTCGAGTTTGGCAAGTGCGTAGCAACTGCACCTGTTCATTGTAGCATTTGTCGATTGACGTTAATTTATATTCTTGACGTGAAAGTAGAAGTTTGATGACGGTAATGCCAAACGAATCAGTGAGAATAGCTGTTGCTAAGCTCTTGCCACCGTTGAATTCAACGATGACTTTGTAAGTGTGCAAATGAAATTGAATTAGTGTGGCCAAGGTGAGCTAGCTGTCAGTTGACCATTTCATTACGCCTACACAAACACTTCTCCCACACTATGGAAGATTATTAGTTACATTTACGCAGTGTACGTACAATAGTGAAGGGGGAATTAGTATAATAAAGTAGGGGATTTCAAGCATTTGACAGCTGTCACCAGCAGGTTGGTTATTGACAGTTCGCTAGTTATATTCTAATAATTATCCATCTACGCCTTCTTCTGTAATAACCTCCGCTAGATGTCAGGCAAAAACTTGCTCGAGACCTTGGTACATACAAATGTATATGCGTTACGCTCCGCAACTAAAATAATACCTAGAACGTCCTTCACGGCTCAAAAACAAATCACACTTCACAGACTCCAACCTTAATTTAAAAACGATTTTACGGTACGTTTTCCACCGAGAGCCGAATGGAGGAACGGCAAGGTGATAGTAGATTCGACATTAAAATCTACACTGACTACTCTAAGCTGTGAGAGCTGGCCCATATTCGGAGCTGCTCAACTTAGACAAACCAACTATCGACTTTCTGACTATGCCAGGGCAACCCCTACAGGTCACTGGAAGGAAGGGGATCATGCAGCCAGACTTAACTTCCCGTTCAATCTAAACTGCAAAACTGTCAGTCACAGGGGATGAAACAAAATATCTTCCATTATTTGCCCGAATGTCCAAAACTTCGCTCTTTCGGTAAGCCTTTCCTACAGCAAATTAATGAAATCTCAGACTTAGAAAAAAAAAGTTTGCTGTTATATTTGGATCTCACTCACATTGGATCTAACAGGAAGTAAAAGAAAGAAAACGGTAAAGAAATAGTAAATTAACTCAGCTCAAAACTCCGATCCATCGGTAAGCCTTTCCTGCAGCAAATTAAGAAGATCTCAGACATCGCGATAAAGGATTTGCTGCTATACTTGGACACTAAATGGATCTGACTTGGAAACAAAAAAAAAAAAAAAAAAAAAAAAAAAAAAAAAAAAAAAAAAAAAACGAGATAGTGGTAGTAAAACGGTGCTGGTCACTAATTAGGAGCATTTCAGCTCAGAAATGTTCAACCACCTCAACAACAACAACAGCTTAAGAGCGATTTTCTTAATGTCTCGGCTAGGGGTCATCTATGTGATAAAATTTTCGCAGAAGCATTTCTTCCCATGTAGCTAATAAGTATATGCTTGGGTGTGCTATTTTCAATATAAAAGTATTCGGAACGGATGTAGGATTTTGCTGGACAGCTCGACCCTCTTTGAACTGGCGGGCCGGACATAAATTTTTCGGTAGCAAAATTACAGAGCCAACCAGTATTGTTGATGTAGGCGAAAAGAGAAAAGGAATCTAGGGTAGAGAATTGTCCCGGGCAATCACCAAAGGGCATACTTAAGAACCCCAAGCGCCTAGTCGCCAAGCTCGGACATTTGCAAAGAAAGTGTTCAGTAGTATTTTCTCTGCCGTGCTTCTGCAATGGTAGTTGTACCGAACTCCAAGCTACTCCGCATGAATTCTGATCACATAGTGACCGGTGAACCCCGCTGTGAGCTTCGAAATTTAATGCTGGGCACTGTATGCGTCCTACTGTCATACTGAGGTCAAAGTGTTTTTGAGATAGCACACGGCAAGATAGAAGTCCATCTGTCTTGCCTTTTTTAAAAAAGAAATTGTGTAGTTTCTCTTTAACAATAGCCAAGGGGATACCGATGTCTGAGTTGGGGACAACCGATGCTGTCGACTATTTCCTGGCAAGCTCATTGGCAACTTCATTTCCCTCTATGTTCCTGTGCAATGGAACCCAGATATGTTTAATGTTTCCTGCATGTACGAGACGTTTGACCCTTAACACCTTACTGGAGTTGACCAGAATAGAGCTGCAACATGCTGACGACAGGGCCTTGATCGCAGTTTGGCTATCGCAACAGACATTTATGTTTGCTCCCAACAGCGATCCCTAAGCATTTTGCATGCCTGCAGGATCGCGAAGACCTTTGCTTAAAAAACAACATAAGTTTTCGGCAGTTTAAAGGAGACTGAAATATTGGTTGATAAGATAGATAAATGCCCCGCTCCAACTTCAAATTCCTTATTGGAGCCATCAGATAGATAGAAGATAGAGGTATGTTACCTATATGCCTGCAGACTCTCCCCTCCTTCCAATCCAGCCTGCTTGGAAAGATAGCTCTGGCACAACCCTTAAACCCCAGTTTGCGGATGGAGAGATCGGTACGAAGTACAGAGAAGGACCGATCGACAATAGACCGATAATAAATACAAAATTTTTAAAAACTGCGAATTGCAAAGAACGTAAGTTCGTTTTGTGTTTTTTTGCACAAACCGTACATTCGTTGCTTATGAATGGCTTTCGGCTGACGGCTACTCCTAAAGCGATAAGCGCAAATTTATCAACTTTATTTTATTACCACTTAAGTAACGAACTTAAAGTGGCTGACAGTAGCACTGACACAATAACAACAAAACCAACAATAACACTAATGCCTTAAAAACAACAAAAACAACAACAATATGCTTTAATATAATCACACAAATTTTCGACACAATAAAAAGCGGTGTAGTGCAAATTCTTTAGGAGCTTCTTCAAATGCGTATTAATTTAATTTATTTGTGCGTCAAACTTTGTTGTTAATGCTTTCGCTTTGCGCTCGACAAATTTGTGTGCAACGTACTTACTTACATATAAGCAGACGTATGTGTTGCCTCTTATTCGCCTTCACGGCCATTTGTGCCATTCATTCTTGTCGCTCGCTGCTAATCTGTAAATGAGTTTCAAATTATTTTAACAAAGTCTTATTATAGCAGTCTAAAAAGCGGATTAAAAGCCTTTTTGTCTTATTCATTTCATTTCATTTTATTTTTGGTTGCTTATACATATAAAGCACAATTCCGCACTCTACCCCCATGCGCTCTCAACTTTTCAGTGCTCGGTGGTAATTTGTTGCTGTAATTTCTTAATTCGCCTACTCCGTCTACTGCTCACATCAGTCATTGTTGTTTTGTTGCCTTTGCCTTTTCAGACGGCTGCTGTTTTTGTCATTCGCATTCAACTTTTTCGACAACTAGCTTCTGTCAGTTCTGCTCTCAGCCGCAGACAGTGATAGAGGCTCGGCGTTTTCCTGCCCTCTTCACTTTTCAGCGAGGTTTCGTATTTTTTGTTTTTTTGGTTTCCTTCACGCAAACTATTTAAACTGTCACTCAACAGCTGTTCGACCCACTCACATCTAACCTATACACATATATACATTGCAAGCTCATATGTGCGTATATGTAATATAGCACTTATAAAGGGGTTTTCAATTGGTGCGGGCCGATTTTGGCGCCCTGTGGCAGCCATTTTGTTTTGGTGACATCTGTCAAATCTTTTGATTATTATTCAGTTGTTTATGCCAAATCATCATGGCAAGGTACACGATTGAACAGTACGTTCAAATGATAAAACTTTATTATCAATATGAGTGTTCATTAACGCAAACGTTGCGCGCATTGCGCCCATTTTTCGTTAGACGTGGTGGCCCTTCCAATTTCTTATGGCACATATTGAACAATATGGATCTAGACGACATGTGGTTCCAGCAGGACGGCACTACGTGTCACACAGCAAACGCCATTTTATTCCATTTCAACATCTACCCGCCCTTATTGAAAACCCCTTTAGAAAAATCTTGCTTCTCTATAGCGACCGTCTGCTAAAGTCCTCTTCGGTATAGCTTCTCTTAATGTCTCTCGCGCTATCCGTTTCACACATTAATGGTTGCTGTTTGTCGTTTTTCCTTTATGATTTATGCCTTTTGTTCATATGAAGCTTTGAAACCATTTCTAAAGTAATTTTAGTAGTTTTCTGTTGAGTTCAATTATTTTTCTCAGCTTCACGATGAAATCCACAGCAACGTTTCATTTTTATCTGCTTATTGATCTGTGTGTTTCAAACGAATAAATCTAATATTATTACACATATATATATATATATATATATATATATTTCCTATCAGATTCCAAACTGGAGAGCTTATTATATATTTAGATATAATTGGCGCTTACACCATTTTGGTGTTTGGCCGAGCTCCTCCTCGTATTTGTGGTGTGCGTCTTGATGTTGTTCTACAAATGGAGGGACCTACAGTTTCAAGCGTACTCTAAACGGCTGATATTTTTTTATTTTTGTGAGGGGCTTTTTCATGCCAGAAATACACTCGGAGGTTTGCCATTGCCTGTCGAGGGGCGAGCGCTATTAGAAAAAACGTTTTCTTCATTTTGCTCTTTCACCGAGATTCGAACTTACGTTCTCTCTGAATTCCGAATGATTGTCGCGCGGTGTGCTTATTAGCAAAAACTAATTTCAATTTCCAACCAATGATTTTTGAGTATCTGCCTGTTCGCGGAAAACATGCACCTACCTATGGTGTTTGAAACTTACATCTTCCACCTGACGCATGAGGTAGAAAAAAATTCGCAAGCAGCCATTTGTAGATACGACGAGGCGCACTTATTGTAGAATACGTTTAACTGGTGCTATCACTTGTACATCTTTGCTGGGTTTGGTTGCATCAACTACTAAGTATCATTCATCTCTCTTCACTCTCATGTAAGAGTACTCCTAGTTATATGGACGTAGGTAACATATCTAGTAATTAGCTCTCTCAGTGAGATTGAAAGCAGACTGGTTTCGTCTTTATCTCTGTTTGTTCTTTGCCTCTGTCGCATGTCTTTGTATTTCGCCTTCTAATGTACCATATTTGATATGCCATCAGTCTTCTACATTCATTTCACCATCCTCTTACCACCTTCTTTTGTTTCTCATACGTCTTCCATCCTTTATCGTTCATCACTCGTAGTACATCATCCACCATTTATCCTTTGGTGTGCTTCTTATGCTCTCAATCTCTCTCGATCCTTTTTTCTTATTCTTCTGTTCTTCCTCTGATCTTACTTCGTTATAAATTTTATCTGCCCTCTTATATCTGCCCTATTTTCCTATCACCCTTCTTCATCCCCCAACACTTTGCCTTCCACATCCGCCCTCTGTGCGGCATCTAATTCCTAAATCCGCAGTTTACAAGCCATTATATTGTCGTTTCGCTATTTATGCAAACACCCCGGGAACACCCTATCTTTTGTTCTCTGTTTCCATTTCACCTATCTTACGACCATCAGCCGCCGCCTCCGATCGAGTTTGAGCATAACTACACATCGGTAAGATCCGAGTTAGAAATCCACTGGGTGCATGAAAAATCAAATTATAGTAAAAGTTTTTTCTAATACCGCCCGCCCCTCGCCAGGTAATAGCAAACTTAAGATTGTGTTCCTATAATAAGAAAGTTTCTGTTATAGATAGCCCTATTTAAGAAACAACAGCAAGACGAACACAAAAATTCGGCCAAATACCCAACTAATGATACATCACCAAATATATATATACCTATGGTTCCCTAAGGGCACAAAGAGCCACATAAAGTTACAAATCTGGTCTTATTTTTAATGCCAATACTGGGCTGTTTATTCCGAGTCTAATTTGTTGTGGTTTCGTTGATAGATTTGATTTAAAGATTGGCAGGTTATCAACCTACTTCTCCAATCCTGGTGCCGAGATGCCGGCTTTAGCCCCCAGATGTGCTGGAGGCTTTGTTTGTAACATTATTTCTTCTGTCATTGCTGGTTCGGCTATACCGCCTATACTCTATAGTTCAGAGCTTCGTTAGTTTCAAAACAGGGAGTATCACGTGAAAATGAGGTTGACATTTGGGAGGGGTTCGCTATATATTCGCATTAGCAACCTCATTTTCCCGCGTATGATGGCTTTTTGTGGGCGTCCCCAGCAAGAATATACTACTACCTTCCGACTACTATACACTGTTCGCCGCTGCTGCATTCTTACCGTCTTCAGACCCCTATCCTCTGTAACCACACTCCTTTATTCTCCGTCGTCTCCATATTCTGCAGCCCCTTGTCTCTTTCCTCCATCCCGAGTCGTTTCCACGCCATCAGCAGTTTTCCCTTTTCTATCACCTTCTCTCTATTTTTCCTCTATATTCGACTTCAAATACATAATTTTCTTTTACCCAGATTCTTAGATTAGATTCTGTAGGAGGTTTGCACTTCGACCACGTCAGGGTTCTTTGTGTCCTCTACTCATCACAGTATCTCATCCAGAACCAGTTTCTTTATGAAACTCACGATGGAATTGGGTTGGATTGAGCATATGTGCCTTTCTTCTGGCTGCAGTTGGCCAAGATGTCTCAACCTTCTCCACGCTATGGTGCGGCATTCCAGAAGAAGCCGCTTTGAAGTCTTCTGAGATTGGTTGCAGAAACGACAAAAGTCCGTAGACCAAATCCCGATCGTGTGTAGATGACTTCGCCGTCTGCGGTGGCCTGTGAGCATTCTCAGTTTATCTTTTTATGAGTTTTTTAAACCTCTTTTGGTTGTACTCTCCGAGTAGAAATTTCGCCTGGCGTAGGCCATAGCTTGGTTCCAGCAAATCTCCCTTAGCCCTAGCTCTTCAATCCGAAGATACTTCTCGACGGTCTTCAGCACTCAGTCCTTTATCCTCTGCTCTCCGACCTATATCCACCGTCTTTTGCTTCTTATCCTACTACCACTTCCTCTATCTTCAATTTTCTTGGCTCTATCCTTAGCCTTCTATCCTCTCTTCTTCGTCCCGTGTTTTCTTTTTCACATCCTATGCGCGCTATTTTCCATTCTCTCTTCCTCCATTTTCTATCGCCTGCACTATGTCTCGCTTTCTCTTTCCTTCGATTCGAACCTGCATATATTCTATAAACACCGTCTTCAGAGTTGTAACCCCCATTCTGTGTTTTCTCTCCTCGGATCTGGCCTTTTGACCGATATCACCCGTCCTTTATTCTATTGCCTATGTCCTATATCATCTTATCTCTATATTTTACCCTTCGACTTATATTCCATACTTTCCATTCTCTTCCTGCCTTGGGTGCTCAGTGCCTTTTCGTAAATTTTACACCCTGTATACCCTTTGATTTCTTTTCTCTATTACCCATCCGTTTTTATATATCATCTGCTACCCTTCACCTACCTTACATCTTCTAACATCAATACTATACCCATATCCTTATATCGGATATTGCTTTAATTCTCCTTTCTAAGTGATCTGAACTCTCCCCTCTTTCTATTACTTTCTGACTCTGTTTTGATTACTATCTTTATCTTTTTCTAATCCTACCCCTTTTCTTTTGGATATGCTTCGCTCTCCACTCAAATCTCTCCAATTTTCCAAGAAGGTTTTTATCCTTTATTTAACCTCACTGACTTTTTTCAAACCAAAACAACCAAAACGTCTAATAGCCCAGGCCAATAAATTGAAGCGCAGATTAGCTCACGAGCCAAAGCACAAAGATACTTTAACACAGAAAATACTTATTCTCTCACACATATGCATTTATTTGTACACATACTTATAAGGCACTTATACGTCTGCATGTAAAATAATTTTGGGCCACGTTTACCCACGCTCTTTCACTCTCCCCAAAGGTGACACTCTAAGCGGCTTTGTGAAAAGCAACTTTTGTTGAAAACGGATAAGTCATTTATAAGTGGTGAAGCTAATAAAGTAAAGTGCAGGAATGTGAGTAGAAAAAGGGGAAATAGAAAAATATATAAGTAGATGCGGTCGAATGTGTGGGAAGTACATAGATGTAGCCTTTAGAGGAAAAAGGCGGAAAAGGAATCAGTGGGGATGAGGCAAGTTGTAATAAAAAGCATTAAAGTGAAAGTGAGTGCGCAGATAAATAACTGCCCTAGTGACTATAAAACAGGTAACATAAGCATATGAGAGCGGATTAAGTGAGGCTTTTGTAAAAGCTGAGGTAGCAACTGTTGCAAATATGTACGATTGCAAAGAGATGAGGTGATGAGTGAGTGGGCGAAAGTGTGCTAGGGCGAGCGAGTTTCATACTCAGATCACCTATAATTGGATAAATAGAATGATAAACCAAAAATTGTAATTAGCTTCAGTTTAAATGGAAAATATAGAAAATCTGCACGAAATCTGTTCACTTTAAAAGAGTTTGATGTGTATTTTTTTTGAAACAGCTTCAAATAGTGGTACCCACTAGTATTTTATGGTATGCATATAAGACATTCAGGAATATTTTTTTCAGTTTTGAATCAGCAACTTGTTGAAGCCGTAACTCCGTGTATCGAACTAGCCTAGCTGAGTGTTTTTTGTCATACCCAAAAAGGTCGAGCATTCGTTATATGGCGAAAAAAAATACGACCGTCAGCAAGAAACATTGTTAAAAATTAACGCGATTTTTAAGCCACTTCAAACTTTCACTTTATTATCCCAAAATTTAATGGGCTATAAAATTCTGTATCTTAAAATTTTCTAGAAATTCCGACTAAAAAATGCGAGACTTTGATGAATTTTTGCTGAATTTTTGCTTAGGTTCACCGAAATTTTAAACTTGAGTTTATATGATTTTAGTAGGTGGATGAACTATATTTGCATAAAAGAAATATTGAAATTGAATAAGAAATAAGTAAATTATAAAAACTTCGCAATATATCTTAATGCTATAATTTGTTCTATACGCCAGTATAAGTCCTCATTTTTCCACTTAGTAATAAAGTTTATTGTTCACACAACATTTCAATCATCATCAACATTTTTGTAAATAAGTGTACACCAAAGCCATTTAATAAACTCTCGCAGCTCTTCATTTCATTTCCACAACTTCTTCAAATTTCCCTGGTCTTGTGCTCTTAATTTTTCTTCCATCCTCCCTCTCTTAGTACTCACATATTTGGTATATCTATCATCCAGCATCACTCACTTCCTATAGTCTTCCATCACACGCCAACGCATCCTTCATTGCGCTTGCCCTTGTCCCTTATCTTCGTCTAAAGTTTCAATTTCGTAAACAAAGTAAAAGTTGGCATTGGCCAGGAAGGCAGCTTTTGTGTCTCAAGTGGATTTCAACAGCTTTACTCTTAATCACTTCAATGTTTTTCATTCATTTATTTTTGTTTTTATATTATTTGGCAAATATATTGTAGCATATTCAGTGAACAAAAAATTCTATGAGATAAGATTTTGTTTTACTCGTATTTGTACATTTTTCATATTATTTTATCTGGATTGGCGCGTGTTAATCCGCCACCGTTGGCATACATCGAGTGTAACTAACGTAGGCGAAAGTGTGTGCATGTATGTGAAGGACTAGCAGTATTCATGATATATATAAATGACATTTTGTTACTTAAGGAACAGATTAACACCGTTCTTTAATTTAATTTCCGCTAAAAAGATATGATAAATATTGATAAACTCTCTGGTTTTATTGAAACGAATAACGTCGCATTGTAAATTGAAAAGTTGAATTGAATCTCTTCTTCTTCATTTTGAGAGCTAAGTTTCGTATAAGTGTAAATCGCAAAGTTTGTTGTTGTTGTTGTTGTAGCAGTAACTTTGCCCTGTCAGTGTAATGTTAATCACCGGCCGTTTTCGTCTAACTCATCTAAAGGTAGGCCCAGGAAGCTGCTGTTCCGTCAGGTTGGGTTTAATGGGGTATGTGAAGAGGTGGTTAGTGTCGTGTGGGATGCCTTCACATGCCGGAAATATGTTTAGTATGTCGGGGTCAATTCTGGATAGGGAAAAGTTTAACTTGCTGCAGTATCCAGAACGTAATTGTGCTAAGGTTTCGCGGGACTATCGCGGAAGTTGGAGCTCTTAGTCCGCAATGGGTGGTGGTTAGGGGGTCGGGAGCTTAAAAAGGTGGTAAGAGTCTCCCGATAAATGTCGTTATTTGTCTGTATGTACACTATTTGATCCAGTAATTGTCGATCTGTTTTGTCCTGGATCTGGTCCGCGTAATTAAATCCGGTGGCAGTCTTAATGGCAGTATTTTTACTACTCTGTAACTTATTCCACTGCGAACCACTGGTTCTAGACAACCAGACAGGCGCAGCAAAGTTTAAAACCGACCGGCATTTTGCCTTAAATGTCGAAATAAACATTTGTTTGTCTTTGCCCCAAGTCTTGGCTATGTCAATAATACTCAGGGAGCTTGCTAGCGCTGCTACTTTATTCGCTCGCATCTGAGATGCTGCGTTGCGGGTGGCGTCATTAGAACTTGGCGTTTTTTCGGTTGACCGGGTGAGCGTGTTCCCTGCAAATGGGTTGCTGATAACCCCTCCGCTCCATCTCCTGTTCTTTTTGTTGTTGCTGCTGTTGGTGTTGCTGTTTTTGTTTTACTCGTTTTTGCTGTTGAGTCCTCTCTCAGGACCGCTATATCCATTTTATTCAGTCACCTATTAGTCTCGTGAGTGTCTATGCAAAGCAGGGAGGCCACGCTAGGAATGGACGTCAGCATGCGACGCCATACCAGAGACGATGAAGAAACTAAGAGCCCTCTAAAGGCTACGGCGTAGGAGTGACGACTAATTCGCCTTACCTCCTCCCTCCCGATGTAATGCTTGGCGGTAGTCCGGTCGAGTGAGAAGTGCGACGAAACACCAGGCTTGTTCTAGTTTCAAAGGGCCACTTGAGGGTAGCGCGCTAGCACGATGCCCATGAAAAAAATAAGAATCTAGGATTAATGCGGTACCTTATGAGTATACGCATTCAGAACCAGGCTGGTGTTAATCGGGACAAAGTCACCCAAAACTGCACCGCCAGATTAATGGCGATAGGTATCGAACGCATCGTGAGGCTCTGCCAGATTTTTATGGGAACAGAGGCAGCTGAGACATTAGCCGACCAGCCGTTTCAACGAGATGTCACTCTCTCTCGAATACCATAGTTGTCAGCCCAGGATCTTAATTTCCAAAACATTATCTTTGTGATCTTTATTGTCCATAATCATGGTATACATCCGCCCCTTACATGGGAAACAGAACCTAACCAGGGAGACGCCCAATATGAGTCTATCGCGCGTGAATTTTTGTATAGTTCATCAAGTCCATGCATATACAGCCACTCATTCTGAATCAGAACTGGCCCAAAAGCCGCTTACTCTAAGAAAGTCGCTGATGAAATTTCGAAACTAAGTGCTTAAACATTTTGCTTGGTTGAAATACACCTCCAAGCAAGTGTTTGTCTGTTTTGGGGCGCGAGTTTTAATGCATTTTCCACCTATCCTGCATATCTGCCGAGCATTCCCCTATCCGTCACCTGAGGACGCTTCCGATAGGAGACGGACAACTCCGCACGGATCACTAACTCTATCCCCATCTCCGTTTCTATCTCCATCTCTGTCTCTATCTCTTTCCTTATATCTATCTCTATCTATGTTTCTATCACTATCTTTATTTCTATCTCCATTTCCATCTCTATTTGTATTTCTTTCTTTATATATATCTCTATCTCCATTTCAATCTCCATCTCTATTTCTATACTATCTCTATTTCTATCTCTATCTCCGTCTCTATCTCCATTGAAATCTTTATCTCTTTCTTTATATATATCTCTATCGCCCTCTCCATCTCTATTCCTATCTCTATTCCTATCCCTAACTCCATTCTTATCGCTCTCAGCGATCCCTTCTATCTGGATGAAGAAAGCATTTTTAAATTGAATTTTAATATAAATTTACTTGAACACTTTTTTTAATCCTCTCGCTTTAAAAAATTCAATAGAAATAAATCACGTGTTCACTACTTTCACTTGCCACGTGACCATATAAAGGAATGAATGAATTCTTTCAAAATTTCTAATAAAAAAAGGATGTGAAAGCAGCTCAATAAACACTGGAGGTAATATTGCCACTCAAAAGAGCGCACTACAGTTGTACTTTTATAACAATTTGGCGCTGCAAACAAAATTGAGTAGGGGAAAGAAGCAACAATAAGACACGAAGTAGCCAAACTACGCGACAAAGCTACAAAATAAGTGAGCGTAGCTAGTAAATCGAATTTGCAATGAATACGTGACGCATTGACTGACCAAGCATGATAACCAACTTGGCAGACTTCAACTGGGGGACCGTAGTTTAGCTTTAACTTTATTCAATTCTCTCTACTTTCTTTTTGAAGGGATGAATAAATAAAGAATTGTTCGTTTCTCTGATGTATTTGTATAGAATTAGCCAACATTTGTTGTGATCACAAAATTCAGTTACTTAGTTACTCAGGTTTCTCTTATATGTTGGTCATTTTAATACTTAATTCAATACACAAATTTGTAGAATTATTTTCTTTTATTTATTAGAAAAGCAATTCAATTGAGGACTCAAAGTGAGGGCATTGGTAATACGCAAACGAATTTGGTTTTCGTTTTTTTTCGCCCTAAGTGACAAACAAGCACCGAGCTCTGTGATTTGTCATAGGGGAACTAGTAAAATAAGCCACTGTTTCAAAAAAACAACAAAGATAGCTGAACATTTACAATTATTTATTTATTTACACATGTTTTTCGCCCACGCAATGCTCCACCTTTCAATTTCATAAAATGCATATTTTTTAGTTTGCATTTCTGAAGGGTATTAATTGGATATTATCTCTTACTTGGTAAATAATAGTTATAACTCAAACGGTGTTTCAAAATTTTAACTATAAAAAATATTAATTTTTATAATACGAGGTGTCTTCAAAAAGTATCGCGAGTTTTTGTTTTTTCAACAATTATTTATTTCGTAATTAATATCTATTTTGTCCCCTTCAAAGTAATCCCCATGAGATGTTATGCACTTGTGCCAACGATTTTTCCGAAATTTTCGAAACACTTAAAAAAAAATCATTTTTTTTTTATCTTGTTCAGCTCCTCCTTCGATGCCGTCTTTATCTCATCAATCGTCGTCCTTTCATGGGCCTCTTCAGTTTCGGGAACAAGAAAAAGCCATAGGGGGCCAGATCTGGGGAATACAGTGGCTGTGGCATCATTAGTGTGTTGTTTTTGGCCAAAAAGTCGCACACACGCAACGATGTGTGAGCAGGGGCGTTATCTTGATGCAAGAGCCAATTTTTTTTCTTCCACAAATCCGGACAACTTGTAGGTAATATTCCTTATTGACCGTTTTACCCTGTGGCAAGAACTCATGACGCACAACGCCCCTGCAATCGAAGAAAACGGTGAGCAAAACTTTTACATTGGACCGAACTTGGCGCGCTTTTTTCGGTCTTGGTTCGTGCGGCAGCTTCCATTGAGATGATTGAGCTTTGGTTTCCACTTCATAAGCATAAAGCCACGATTCGTCATTAGTTATGACGCTCTCGAGCAAATTTCGGTCGTCGCGGACAGAGTCCAACATCTCATTAGCAATGTTCATGCGATGCTGCTTTTGGTCGAAGCTTAGCAGTTTTGGGGAGAATTTTGAAGCGACGCGTCTCATGCGCAAATCATTGAAAAAAATCGAATGGCACGAGCCAATCAATATGTCTAGGTCCTCAGCAGCTTCTCTAACGGTGATTCGACGATTGGTCAATACCATTTTCTTCACTTCATTAATTTTCTCGTTTTTTGCTTCGGCACGCTTTTCGTCGTTCACATCTTCTCGGCCTTCTGAGAACATTTTGTACCACCGATAAACGTTGCTTTGGTCCAAAGTAGCTTCTCCGTATAACACAGTCAACATTCGGAATGCATCCGCGCACTTAATTTCGTTTTTCACACAAACTTTGATCCATCTTTTTGAATACGTTAAAATTGAAGACGAGCCGAAACACGTGGAAGCAAAGCAGCTGTCAACAATTAACTGAACATTCAAAATGGCCGAGTGAGAGACATTAGTACCAACATACGTAAACTGAGTACTGACATGAGTACCAATATACGTAACCTGCGAAAATTCACAATTCGCGATACTTTTTGAACACGATATAAATATACCGGACTAAAAGTAAGGCCATAAGGTCTACTCAGCAAGTGAAATTTTTCATTCTACTGCAAAGTGACGAAAAACAAAATATCAAGTCTACTAAATTAGTATTTATTAAATTTATTAAAAATGTCTACATCTAAATACAAACCAAGAGTGCTTGCCGGCAGGGTTTACGAGTCAAATATCAGTCAATTAAATTCAGAGAAGAATTTGCCACGATTATTACAGTTTAACTTCTGTTTCTAATGTTTCAAGCCGAATGGTTACCTACTCATTGGTATATAACTCAGTTCTGCCCAAACCACAAAAGAGTGACACTGCAAACTGCGCTCATTTTTACAGAATTTGAGTTTGTAGAATTTCAAATACGGTCCTATCAAGACTTTAGTATGAAAGAGTGAGGCTCGACATCAGTAAACACAATAGATCTTAGTGTGATTTTATCTGAATATCATCCATTAGATTTTCACTACAGGCGAAATCATGGAAAAGCAATGAACAAAGCAATACACGCTGTTCCATTGAATATATATTTAAGAAACACTTTAAACAGTGCACATGTCAGTTGTTGCGATACGCGAATTTGGTATCTCAGAATGGTGACTGTACAGGGTGAACGATATGAAGTGTTACCAACTTCACACTGTTTTTATCTGTAAAACAGCTCATGACATCAACGTCAGAATTGTTCTAATGACAGTTCAATCTTTGTTTATAAGCCATCAAAAGCATTTGCGTCTCAGTTTTGTTGATTTTTTTTTCTGTGATGGAATCAAACGTAATAGTGTGATTGCGTTATATTTGGCTGGAAAATCTCAACCAGCCATTGTTCGTGAGCTTAGTTAATCAAAGTGAATGAAATGTTTGTGCATCGCACTATAAACCGTTACAATGATACTGGTAGTATTGCAAAACGCTATGGAGATGGACCAAAAAACCGCAACAACGCCAGAAATGGTTCGAAAGGTGGAGGCTCGACTTGGACAAAATCCACGTCGAAGTGGAAGAAAAATTAAAATATCTCAAAACAGCATTCGACGCATATTGAAAAATGAGTTCAAGGTCAAGGCTAACAAGTTCCAAAAAGCACACGATCTTTCACCCCTGCAAGAAAAAGTTCGGTGCGAAAGAGCAAAGGAGTTGTTGCGCTTGCACGAACGTGGCGAATTTCCCAATATTGTGTTTTCTGATGAAAAAAATTTCTTAATTGACCAGTTCATAAACACTCAAAACGATCGTGTTTACTTGACCGAACGCTCATTCGAGAATTTGAGCCTACGTATGGCCACTCGAAGCAATTTCCCATTGGAAGTAATGGTTTGGACCGCAGTGACCACTGATGGACGCTCTCCAATCGTTTATCGAGTCTGGTGTCAAAGTGAATGCGACTTATTACCGGGCAAATGTTTTAGAAGCTGCTTTAGAGCCGTGGACACGGAAACATTTCGGTCGTAGACCATAAACGTTCCAACAGGACTCGGCACCGTCGCATAAAGCTCGTGTGAACCAAGAATGATTAAAAAATCATGATCCACACTTCATTTCGTCCACACAATGGCTTTGTAGGTGCTTTGTCAACGACTGACTCAAAACTAAGTAACTCTATTTCACCCAAAGGTGAAATTTTCGCAATATTGATTATTCTTGGCAACTGAATTTAGATTGTCTCCTCAATTCTGTACTTGCCTTAATTTCTGAGGGTTCTCATCATAGGCACTGACACCCTTTTTTGGATGTGTAGCCGAGCTCCTCCTCATATATGTGGTGTGCGCTAGATATTTTTCCCCCTACAGTTTTAAACCGGCTCCGCTCGGCAGATGGTTTTCTGTGAAAAGCTTTTTAAAGGCAGAAATACAATCAGAAATTTGCCATTGCCTGCCGAAGGGCGACCGCTATTGGAAAACCCTTTTCTATTGCTTGGTGTTTCATGCTAGGGTTATACGCTTACATTTCCTAAAAGTTCTTGGTAAACTCGCTTAAATAAAAATGTGAGCTTCGTGTTGTGGCATTTTCAACTTCTTTTATGGCTTAAATACATTTTTTTGGTTCGCGGTCCTTGCATGTCTACTCCAATTATTTACTCCAAACTCCAATAGGACCGGTCCGAGTTAAAAGTTTTTTTGTTGTTTTTTTTTTTTTTTTGTCGGGACAACTGGCCAGTACAGCACTCAGGCACAATTAGGTCCATTATACTGCGCTCAGATTCCCTTTTAATTTTCTTTAAATCTACCCGGCCTCCGAAGAAATCTCAAATCTTGGTACTCGCTTCTTAACACATCAGTGCCAAAGACCTCAAGCCTGGTCCGAGCGAAGGCGCGCAAATGCACAGAAAGTGGTCCGCCGTCTCATTCTCCTCTTCACAAGCTGGGCAGAGTACACCGTCTGAGATGCCTACCTTTTCCATATGCTTCGCCCACAGAAAGTAGCCCGTCAACAGGCCAACCAGCGGTCTGCAGTCCCTTCTGCTTAATGATAGAAGGCTTTGCGACAGTCAGTCGGACATGACAGGTAACATCAGTTTGGTCAACCTGCAGCCTTTCTCAGCTTGCAAAGCTCGCTTGTGGGTTGTAGAAATCCATTTGCTAACCGTGGCTTTGATGGTTGCAAAAGGGAGTGGCAAAACGAACTCCGAGCCAAAAAAGTTGGCCTCAGAGCCCATCCTAGCTAAGGAGTCAGAGGTCTCGTTACCCACGATACCTATGTATTCCAGGACCCATGTTAGCATCAGGCTATAATGTCTACCAACATAATTCAGCCTGGATTTACAGGACTCGAAAGATCTTTTCACCTGAACATCTTAGTCCATACAATGATTTGGACAAGCCAAAATGCCATTTTATTTTGTTACATCTCATTTTATTTATTTCTAATTCACAAGCTCAGATGTGTCATTCATTTCATATACGCCATCCCTGCAATTCGAAATCCGCATACTTTTCTAAGGATATTAAACTACGCACAACAACAAAGTTTCAATTAGTTTACCGATAAAATTAGCTATTCTTTTCCTGCAGAATGGATAAACCAAAATAATTGGTTGGTAATCCCCCCTCACCCCAAAGTATGTGCACCCATGTGTGTGTTTGTGAGTATTTTGTGCACCCGTAAAAGTATCTTACGAAAAGCAATGCAAGCTGACAAACTTTAGCAAAGTCCGAAGTGTTGGGTTAATCAATCAAATTAAACTTGGCGACGTACCTTAGAGTCAACATCTTTTTGATGAGACACAACAAATTAATTTTATTACAATAAAGTAGTAACAACCAAGGAAGCTCATAAAGCTTATCAGGCATGCAATTGCGAATGGAGGGGGGAATTGGACACAGGGATAAAAGAAAAAAGAAGAAAACTTAGAAGAAAGAGAAGAAAAAAGCTGCATAACTTATCACTTTGTGCCGCTAACAACAAGAAAGTAAGCAAACGAGATGATTTGAGTGAAAAAGCGAGCAAAAAGTGAGATAATTTGGAACTTTGTTGTTTTCACTATTACACAGGGTGATTCCTTGAGCGTTTTATATTTGAACAAACGATTTTTTTCAATATGATAGCTCAAATAGCATGCGTTATGGGCCAGTAATTTAGTTTAGGTTTTGCTATTTACGCATTCGCTTGAAATAAATTTTTCCTTTTCATTTTCTCACATCCGACACTAGTCGACGGCCTTAGCCGAATGGATAAGTAAGTGATTGACTAACATTTAGTAGCATCTGGGTTCGAAACCCGGTGTGGGCATGAAGAATCAAATGAAAGAAAGCTGTTTTTCTAATAGCGATCGCCCTTCCACAGGCAATGAAAAACCTAAGAGAGTTTACAGCTGCTGGTATTGGAAAAAGCTGCACATAAGAAACCATCTGCCAGTCGAAAATGATAAAAAATTGTAGTTTCTTTCAGTTTCTGAAGTGGCCGCCTTTCCTTCAACTTGTGAATGGGTTTGTACGTAACAACATCCGAAACACGTAGGTTCGATCTCCGTGCATGAAACACCGAAATGAAGAAAAAGTTGTTTGCTAATAGCGGTCCCCACTCCGCCAGCAATGGCAAACTTCCGAGTGTATTTCTGCCATAAAAAAGGTCCTCATCGAACAGATCAACATCAAGACTAATTAGAGACGATCTCCATATGAAAGCCTTCCGTCGCTCAACTGGTCATCTTTTAAAAATGCGTTTGAAGAAAATTAGGCTCGACAGATGCAAGCAGCTTCTTCGGTGGCACGCGGTCAACAGCTATGAAAATTATGAAAATATTCCTTTCCCAGATGAGAAAATTTTCACTGCTAAAAAAGTTTCTAATAAGCAAAATGACAAAATCTGTGCTAAAACTTCTTAATACGCAAAAAATGTTGTTCCAAGTGTTCAACGTCGCCACCATCCAGATTCCGTAATAGTTTAGTGGGGAGTGTCTTGTAAAGGCCTTACCTCTCTTTATTTCTGCGAGAAAAAGGTTAAGACCGGGGCAAAAGTGTACAAGAAGGATGTATCTGAAGGCGTAGTGAAGCAGTAGTGCAGCACTCTCTTCAATGGGGAGCGTTGGATCTTCCTGCAAGATTCCGTTCCAGTTCATAAGGCCGAAAACCGCCCAGCAGTGCATAAAAAACAATATTCCTGGGTTCATAGCCGGCAGTAGGTGCAACAGAACTTATGGCAGGACTAAGTATATTTTGCTTATTGCAAATCATTAAACATGAAAGCCGTTACGTAGGCTGCATTCAATTTGAGTTGCAAATTTGTTATCAATATGCTGTCTTTCAGAAAAGCAACAACAAATTGAAAACGAAACTAAAATTCACTTGTAAAATGAGTATAAGTTAGTGAAAAAATATAAATGAATTAAAAATTAAAATTTGAAAATTGGTTGTGCAATCTCCCAGCTAGTAAATATAGTAATGAATCCACCCGAAGATACTTGGGAATCGAAGAAGCAGCCGAAATAGTGATGTTTGCTGTTCACCTGGAAGCTGCGATTGGATTTCCTTTGATGCCTTTGATTATTTCTTTATGTTCATCATTAAGGATAAATATTACGCCAACCATCCAATGATAACTCAAGGGTTGAGACATGAAATGAAAGCTGCCACTGAGCACAAAAATTTACTGAAAAATGTAGCTGAAAAAGTAGGCTACTAAGGAAGTCATTTCATTGATATTGTATTCCAAGCAAAGTTTATTTACTCACTTACTTACTTAGCTGACAGCTATAACCGATATTCGGGCTCGGCCGCTACCAAGAGGTTGCGCCAATCATCTCTGCATTGAGCGCATTGATTCCAGTTAGAAACACGAAAGGCGGTCAGGTCGTCGTCGTCTTGGCCTTTCCAACGTAGATGAGGGCGTCCTGTTTTACGAGTTCCACCACTGCATTTTGAATGAGCGCCTTCTTTGCTGGAGGATTATTGTTCATTCGTTCAACGTGAACTAGCAAGCGCAGCCCCTGCGTTTTAATGCGTTTTACTACGTCGATGTCGGCGTAAAGCTCATGGTTCCATCTTATTCGAAATACATTACTCACGCAAAGCGGAGCATAAATATTGCGAAGAATTTTTAATCGAAAGCTCCTGTTTGCTATACATCGGTGCTCCTCAATGTCCAGGACTCAGCGCCATATAGTAAGATTGGGAGGATTAGTGATTGATAGACCTTTTTCTCGTGCATCAAGAGAGGGCTCTGCTTTTCAATTGCCTACGCAGCCCAAAGTAGCACCTGTTGGCAAGAGTTATTCTTCCCTGGATCCCTTGGCTGACGTTGTTGTTGGTGGGTCATAGGTAATCAAAGTCCTTGACTACGCCGAACTGGTACTTGTAGACAAAGCGTAGACTTCTTGGCAATTGACACAAGATACTTTGTCTTGTTCTCGTTTACCGCAAGATCCACTCGACGGTATTCCTTTGCAAGACTGAAGTAAGTTGCACTGACTGCCTGCTGACTAATGCCAATATAATCAGTGTAGTCAAGCAGCATCACACTTTTATAGAAAAATGGTACCTGTGATGTCGATGTTGGCGGCGCAAATAATCTTCTCCATCATCAATTTGAAAAAATCCCATGACAAGGGATCGTCTTGTCTGAAGCCCCGTTTCGTTTCAAATGGCTCCGAAAGATCTTAGCCAATTCTCACTGCGCTGGTAGTGTTTGGTAAGGTTATCTTGCAAAGCCGAATGAGCTTTGCGGTTGGCATTCCCGCAAAGATCATCCGGCTTTGCAAGACATGGCGACATACGCTTTCCAATAAAAAAAGCATCTTTAAAACTATTCGGGCATTCTTCATTACTTGTTGAATCAAACAAACTAATATAAATAACAATTACTAGATGTACCACCCTGTCTTTTGTATTTCTTCGTCATACTTTTACTATTTACGCTGCCTTGTTTTTCTTTTATTATTATAATTTTACATTTAAGCAGCTTTAAGTTGCAGGGGAAAAATGATGATCTGCCCTTGGGGATTTGTTCCATTTGCGGTGAGGTTCTGCTTGTTCACTAAATACATGATTGGGGCAAATTTGATGGATGTAGCTTATAAAAAAGGTGGGTAAGTTGGGCATAGGAATATAAAGCTGGATATATAATATTATGACGCTCATATAAGCGCGCACATATTACGAAGCCTCAGTTCAAATTATGCTTATCCCACACCTTTTTTAATGCAGTTACCTTTCCGCTTTCCACTCCACTTTTCTCTACTTCCGACTCATCTTCCTTCCCATGTTATGTGCGTTAGCATCCATTAGGTACTTTTTTTTAAACACACTCTCCTAAGCTCTCACGCATACACACATACATACACACTATATGGTGAGTGTTATGCGGTGTACAGAGCGTTCATGTATTGTTCGTAAATGTATTTTTCATGTCAGCACATTTCAGCGCGCAAACATAAAAGTACCAAGCAATAGTACCAAGTACCTGCACACACCCACACACTATTCTACGCATATGTTGTGCACCCTTATTTGAGCAACATTCCTAGAACGGCTCTTAAAAGTTGTTATGTTGGTACGCCAAATGCGGCAGTTGATGTGAAAAAACTTGCTTGCCCTACTTTAATTTAAAAGAAAAAGTAGAAGAAAACTGGATTTCATTGCATCTCAAACCAAATATTCATATCTGTGTTTATGTCCTTCAACTAATATCTAAATAAATTAAAAAAAATTCTGTTTTGTCTGCTTATTCGAATTTATCCCGCTTCGTAGACTTTCCCGTAGCAAACTTATGATACAAAAAATGCAACAAGTTCTAATTGTAATGAAAAACAATTCCTAAATTTGATAAAGCAAACACTTCGAAATTATATCGAAAAAAAAATTGCTCTAATCGGTTGAATCAGCCTTGATTTATAGCAGTTCGAAATGCTTCTTTTTTTAGTTTTACAAAATGTTTGTCAAGAAAAACCTTTCAAGAGAAATTAGCTTCAAAATACGAATCACCCTGTGAAAATCGGAGCATTCTGTGAAGTCCAAAATAAGCAAGACTGACGTCATTAAAATGCTTTTGAGGGAGTCATCTTTTTAACGAGTTAGTGCGTTGTAAGTTACAACCCTAGCTGACTTCCAGTGAAAGCTGGGTGTCATTCTGTTCAGTGGAAGCGAAGTTATTGCGTCTAAAGTCTCAGTATGTTTGTGTCATTGGTACAAAAATGAGTTTCGAACAAAGAGCTACTATCAAATTTTGTTTTAAAATCGGTAAAACGTTTACCGAAACATTTGAATTGTTGTAATAAGTTTATGGTGATGACTGCCTATCTCGTACCAGAGTTCATGAGTGGTTTACACCTTTCAGAGATGGTTGTGAGGACATAAATGACAAGGAACATACGGGCCGCCCGAAATCAGTAATCACCGAAAACTACATCGAAATCGTTCGTAAATTTAACAAAAATTAACCGAAATCATCATTGAAATTCATGGAATCGGAGTTGAATATCTACAAAACATCGATTTATCGCATTTTAACTGATCATTTGGGCTTACGAAAGGTTTGTGCAAGTTTCATTCCGCAGAAGTTGATTGAGGGCCAAAAATTGCTCGGAACTCAACATTCGAAAGACCTCATTAAAGAGGCGAGAGAAGACGAGAACTTCCCTTACAACATTGCAACTGTTGATGAAACGTGGTGTTTCCAACATGAACCTGAAACTAAGCGTCAAAGTGCCGAATGGAAGGCCCCCAACAAGTCACCACCCAAAAAATCGCGTTTGGAGAAGTAAAAAATCAAGTCGATGCCCATTTGCTTTTACGATGCCGAGGGAATTGTACACAAGGAGTTCATACACATGGGTCAAACCGTCAATGCAAGTTTCTATCTTGGCGTTTTGAAGCGCATTCGTCGAATTCGCCCTAAATCCGCGAAGGAGGAACCTGGCTCTTATTGCTTGATAATGCACCAACTCATCGATCCACTCTTATGATTGATTTTTTGACTACAAATCGCATATTAACCATCAATCACTCACCGTATTCGCTTGATATGGCTCCCTGTGGCTTCTACCTATTCGGAAAATTGCATTTGGCCATGAAAGGAAAACGTTTTACGTCCGTACAGGCCACTCAAAAGGTTTGTACCGACATCCTGAAGAACATTCCGGTCAATAACCTAAAACATTCTTTCAAAAAGCTTTAGATGCCCAAAGCAGTGTATCGAGGCCAGAGGTGAATAAGTATTTTGAATAAATAAACTCGAAGTTATCAGAACAAAGTTTCTGTATTTTCTATTTTACCGCAGTCTGGTTTATTTTGGACTTCACCTTGTACATAGTTATTAAATTAGATATTGTACAATTCTGAGAACTTATTTTATGACAAGTGGAGACAAAGTTTTTCACCCAGCAATATCCCATTTATAAGTTGCTCAGCTTCGCATTTGAGGTGTGGTGGGGGATTGCCGGAGAATATGCTAGCCCACTTACCTGTTTGCATATTTTTAGGCAAGGAACTTAAAAGGTTTGTTCCAAGCTCAAAAATAACTGATATGGATATGACCTCGCTGCCTTTACTGCAGAACAACTATAATATTAATCTGTATAAGCGGAGTCACTGGAGCCGAGTTCGTCGCTATCGTTCAGTGAAATCCGGTTTCGTTGTGTTCTTTTCCTTTTCTTTTGTTCCGTGAAACACTTGAACTCGCAATTTGATTTCTAAAGCGATGGCTTGTTAGTCCGTTCAACAGTACCTCTTGAAAGTGCCAATTACGATAAAGTTTTTGGTTACCTTCCAAACCCAAATACTACTAGGAGTAGTATACCATTTACAATTGAGTTCAAATCTGCTTAATAGTATACTAATTCTCTCACACTTTACTGCAAAGATTGTATCAACTTTCTCTCGCAACTAAGTTATTAACTTTATAACTCTACTCCACAGCATTTCTTTAAGCGATCAGAGATGTTCTGTGGGTAACTTCTACAATGGGGGTTAAATGGTAAGTCCCGCTTTTCCGCCTGTATGCCGATCGTTCAATGACCATTAAGCACAGCTACGAAAATTGAATGGCGTGAAGTCTCCAGGACTTTCTCGATCCTCCGTCTTCTGTATTGGGGCCAAAGTGTTTGCGAAATAGCACATGAAGACATGGAGCTCCATCTTTTCTCTGCTTTCCTGAGAAATAAGTTGTGCAATTCCCCTTTAAGAATAGTCAGGGGGATACCGATGACCGGTAGCAGGTAATTTCTCTCTATGTATATAGGCACATACCCAGATCAGATAAATCTTCCCTGCACACCAAAGAGATTTGATCTCCTACTTTCAGGAGTTCACTAGCTTAGGTCTGCACTATGGAGTCGTTAGAGTCTTCATCGCAGCTTAACTATAGGAAAAAATATTAATATCTTCCTCGCTCCCACATTCAATTTGCATGTTGCAGGATCGCCCAGACTCACAGTATTCACCAGTTTAAAGGAAATAGATAAATTGGCTGATTTAGAAAAAAAAAACCCCTTCCCCGGCTCCCGATTCCATCTTGCAACTATCACTGAAGACAGAGGTATCAGATTCGGTGCAGATTTTCCCCTCATTCCAATCCTACCTACTTGGAAAGATTGCCCTGGCACGACCCTTAAACTCTATTTCGCGGATAGAGAGACCTGTCCTTAATTCAGAGAAATACGGTGGTAACTGCCAAAAAATGCTACTACGTCCCTTGAAAGACTTTCTCCAGAGACCGACCTTCTTTAATTTGAATACACTTTCAGTACCGATGGAAATAACGTGAAAGTCGATGGGAAGTAAGTGCAAAGCGACATTTAAGTCAGCAGTGGGGCAAGTTCTACCTTCTCCGGTGATGCCAATACATGCAGTCCTTTGCGCCTTCGCCAGTTTGGCCTTTCCAAAAAGCTTCCCGCCAAACCAGTTGTAGCATCCAAAGACAAGTTGTAGCAATCCAGCAGAAGTTGTACATCCAAAGAAGGGTTTATGGTTTGAGAACCCATTTCTTGCCGAACATAGATTTGTAGGAATAGAAAGCTATACTGGCCTTTTTTACCAGATTTTCAATGTGCAGCTTCCAATGAAGTTTGGAGTCAAATATCACCCCAAGACTGTTTACTTTGTGAAGTCTAAAGTGAAGAGGTTTATATTCCCTGGTAAATAGCACCAGCTCCGTTTTGTCAAAGTTGACCCTGAGGGCGCAACTGGCAGCTTCACCGAAGAGTATAGCCAGCATATAACCTTTCCAAAATCACAGCCATAACTGAGGGTAACGGTCCCGATACCATTAGGAAGTGGTGTCTTCTTCATAAAACGAAAAAAAAGGTCAAACAAATTTTTTTTTTTAAATTTTTTTAAATTTTTTATAAATTTTGTAAAACGTTTTACACTTTTCAATATATGGTTTTTTTGCAATATAGATGATTTTTTACAAAAAAGATTTTAATTATAAACAGGTAAATAAATAGTCAAAATAGTATTTTTACGCTGACATTCTCCAATCTGCAATCGCCGATTCGAGTATAAAGTAAAAATTCCACATAAACTGGTATGTGAACTTGGTTGTTTAGGCCATAGTATTAGAAAATACTTATGCCCATGAGAACTCTGTTAATTGAGGATTACTATAAAAGGACGAAACAGATTTGAAAGAATAAATAATTAAACAAATAATTAGTAATTCACTTCACATAAACACAGCCGACACTGAAATTTAATCACAGTTGAATTCCTCACCCAACATCGGCTGTTCCAAGCTACTCGCCAATAACCCGTTAACTTATGCGACCCTTTTGTCCGAAAACGGAAAATTTCAATCTATCTTATTCTCATCACAAAAGTCACCGCCACTTTCGTTTCAAATTTAATTACAACGCTTCAATGGCGGTTCGATTCCAATAGTGAACAGTTAGGAAGGTGAAACTAAAATAAATGCATTCCCCCACACAAAAGCAAGAAATAACGGAGGTCAGAGGAGCAACACATACACCCAGAAATTTGTGAACATTTCCTGTTCCTTGAATTACCAGCAAACCAACAGTAACTTCTTTAAGTCAATTATGTGCGAGTATATAAATGCATGTGTGTGTGTGTGTGTACACAGCTGCATAGTACTGTACTGGCGCTTGAGGTTCAGAATACCAGCCAGCTTTTAACGCGGCAAGTGTCAATTTATTTTAATCAAATGTCTTGACTGTTAACACTCACAAATACCAACAAAGCAACACACCCACAAAGCGGCAACAAACAAACAACCACCGATGAAGTCAAGTCTAGTCGTCAGTCGAGCAAAAGCCATTAGACATATCAATGAGGGTAAAGGCAAAAAAGTCAAATGCACAAACGAAACCAAAAGGAAAGCATGAAGTAATGACAGGGAAGGATTCTAAGTAAGTGAGGGGAACAGCAATGTAAGTGAGAGAAAGGGAAGGGGGGTGAGGAAAATGTGGTTGATTGCAAGTGGGAGCTTTAGTGTTAATTGCAACTATCAAGCGCGTTCAACACACTTTGCTGATAGCGTAATGGGTGTTTTTTATGGGCTTAGAATTTTGTTCTGAACAAGACAAAACTATCAGTAAACTGGTTCAAGTCATGTTGTTTTTTATTCAAATAAGAATCTAAAAACTCACAATATTTGCAACAGATTATGATTTTAGAACTACAGAGGATATTCTAGCTAAGAGTTACGCAAGTATTTCATTCAATAGTAATACAAAACTAAACTTGGAGGATGACAAATAGCAAAGAAAAGAATTCCAGTAGAAAATAATTTGTATAATAATATGCAAAAATAGTTTAACTTGATCTTGAAAAAAAAATGTATTAGCCCAAAAGGCTTCTTTAAGGAATATGAAACTAAAAGCAATTAAAAAGGAAAGGCGAACCAATCACTCGAGAGTGAAAGGATAAATCTTCTACTTCTACTTTTCTTCTTCTTCTTCCTCCTCTGCTTATTCTTCTTCCCCTCCTTCTTCTTCTTCTTCCTCTTCCTCTTCTTCTTCTTCTTCTTCTTCCTCTTATTCTTCAACTTCTTTTCTTCTCCTTCTTCTTCTTCTTACTCCTCTTCTTATTCTTCTTCTTCTTCTTATTCCTCTTCTTATTCTTCTTCTCCTTCTTCTTGGTTGGGACGATAACCGCTTAAGCAATTTCGATCCAGTTTAAAAAAGCGCGCCAGTCGTTTCTTTCTCGTGCTAACCGGCGCCAGTTGGACACATCAAGTGAAACCAAGTCCTTCTCCCCCTGATCCTTCCAACGCAGAAGAGAGCTTCCTCTTCCTCTGCTACCACCAGTTGGTACCGCATCGAATACTTTCAGAGCCGGTGCGTTTGTATCCACTCGCAAAACGAGCGAAGGTATTTTGCCTTTCAAGTCTTTTAATATGGCCAGAACCAAATCTTCAAAAGCAAGCTACTATGGAATAAGAAATAATTGCATGACAGAAACAACACAACACGTGAAGAGTAGTTTTAGTTATTAAAACAGTAAAAGGTTGAGATTAAAGAACGAGATTTAGAGAAAGACTAATGATTTTTGTTTATTTTGTTTGGGTGTGGGGAAGGGGGGGGTTTTATATGCCTTCGCACTTACAGCGGCCGTCGTCTACTGCGTTGTGTAGTGTGGTCACTAAAACGATCCCTTCTGTCCTTCTGGGGAGACACCCTTCCCAATACTGTTTTCTATATTACTTTGGGAGGGCCTAGAACGGCATCCATAAAGAACCAATTCTATTCACCCACGTCTGGGTCCACCATATTTGTAGCCAGCATGCATGTTATACGCTCATCTTCTTGTGTCTCTTTCTCTGCGACTTCGCTATGTTGCATTCTATCGAGGTCTATTTTTTCTCGTAGTACGCTCTCGGTGTATTTCTTTATCGCGTTCCAGCTGTCCTCGCGTTCGAGCATTTTGCTGATTATGTTGCTCGGCGCGATGTCTCTAATCTGCTCCCTCAGAGCATTTCTTTCCGCGAGCCATCTGTCGCAACGTGTGTTCAGCGTCATCGCTCAGCGCTTCGCAGTATATGCACTTGGAAACGGTTACCTTACCCATACGGTATAGGCGTACCACTATTAACTGCATACCTTCCTCTTTATAACGAAATAAACAGCCAATCATTTATATTAAAAAACAACATTTTTCTTTGAATATCAAAATAACACTTCTTATGAAAAAACCCTTTATTAACATTTAAATTAAGAGGAATTTTTCTACACCATACAACAACAATTTTGATATCCGATGTTGCAATTTGTTGAATGCAATTCGATTTTGCATCCAAACCCCTGAGATGGAGGTAAAAATTTTCGAACCGTCTGTGAATTAGTAAAAGAAATTGAGAAAAAGGGAAGCTTTCGGGTATGAGGGTAATTTGAAAAGTCCGTGCAAAACTAAAGAAATGATCCTACTGGCGCGTATCGAAGCTATTTAAAGCTAGTACCATCTCTTGGACGAGCACACACCTAGTTTCAGCGAGATCGGTCTATCTCTTTGTGTTTGACATTCGTTGGATTCGAGGAAGTCAAGTAATATTTCCTCACACCTCAGCAGTTGCGATCGCAAAATTAATGGAAAAATGGTTCCAGCTCGTTTCGCATCCCACTATTCTCCAAACTTGGCTCTCTCGGATTCCTCGAACTAATATATGTTCCCCATTTTGAAGAAATGGCTGGCGGGAAGCAGATTCTATTCAAACGAGGAGGTGATTGCAGAAACGAATAGTTATTTTTCAGACTTGGATAAATCCAATTATTTCGAAGGGATTAACAAACCAAAACAACGTTGTGCAAAGCGTATAAGCTCGAAAGGAGACTGTGGCGAAAAATAAAAAAGGTTTACCTCAGTCAATTAAGTAGTTTCTCTTTTTGTACGGACTTTTCGAATGACCCTCGTATATCGTCATTAAAAATGTTATAAGAAACATCCAGTAATTTGATGTGTAGAAGTAATTTCAGCACATAGAATGTGGCAACCTCAACAGAGTTATACGAACACCATTTGGTCGGTGTTCATTCATTGACCTAAAGTTTTGGCTAAAACAGGCATCCCAACGCACGTTACCTAAAGGCACAATATTCCCTTCGGTAACTTTTTCTTATTTCTTAAGATGACATCACACCTACACGGTACTCATCATCACGACGTCCTAGAATTCAAAGAATGGTTCTTTTTGGAGGATACTTCAAATTTTAGGTGCGACTTTCGATTATTTGTGTAGAGTTATAAGAAGAATGCCTGATAATTTGGGTACCTGGTCACAGTGGCATTGCGTCAGCTATATGGAGGATGAGGTGGAATGATCTTAGCACCTGCTCCTTAGCTGCCCAGCTCTCACTTCTTTTCTACGCCTGCTGATATAGCAGATCTTGATAACAAAAATCTGATGAACTTCATCAGCAGCATAAAGAGGCTAACACAACCGCAGACTAGTCACCGTTCATAATCCACAAACACTCAACCCTCCCAATCCCTTTCCCTTTCGTCCTATCGTCCTTTTCCTTCACCTCTTTCCCCCTTTTGCAATGGTATCACATAGGATGAACCAAACTTCTTTCGTCCAAGTGGACCCACTTTCTGGGCAACCATCACTACCTAACCTATAAGGAGACTATTGTGAAGATTTTTAGTAATGGTAATAATATAGAAATAGAGGAACATATTGAGAAGATTGCTAGTAAAGGTTTGCTCGTAGTTTCGTTTGCTTATCTTTCATGGACAAATTAACACAATTCGTTGCTCGATTTTCAACCCCTCGGCATTGTTTGAAAAATAAGCAGCTTAATTGGAGAGAGAGTTTAGTTTCAGAATCAAAAGACGCGCCTAGACGTGGTTTTAAAATAAATCATGTAAAAATTTTGATTCTCCCGATTTCACTATTTTTATTCGAACTACTGTGGAACGCTAACCCAACATGGATAAATGATGACTCACAAAAATGGTACACAGATGGTTTCAAAACGCTCTAAGGAGTAGGAGCAGGAATAGTGGGGCCTAGAGCACACAAATCCCTAACACTAAGTAGAAATACCACGATTTTCCATGTGGGGCACTTCGCCATAACCGAAACAATGAAAATCATATCCAAAAGTGGATTCGAGGAAGTAAAACTTAAAATACTTTCGTACAGCCAATCGGTTCTCAAAGCCTTGAATAGCTTCACATTCAAGTCAGAAGTCCTAATAGAGTATAACAATGCACTCAACAAACTGGCCACTCACAATCTGGTCTCACTGATTTCGGTACCAGGACATGAGGGACACGAAGGGAACGAGAAGGCAGATTTGTATGCCAAAAAAGGGGCAGAAGTGCTATTTATTGGGCCAACCCCATTTTTTGGCTTTAACAAAAATAATATAGAACAGGAAACCAAAAAATGGATCCAAACTAAAACCAGGGAACACTGGAATGGCACAAGCGGTTTTAATCACTCCAAAAAGTTTTTGAACATCAGTGCCAACAGAGCAAAATATGCTCTAACTTTAGATAAAAACGGCCTCAGATTACTCTGTGGAGCACTTGCAGGTCACTTTGCCTGTAATAAACGCTTTAACACAATAGGGTTATCTAGTACAAGATCATGCAGGTTCTGCTGTGATGAAAAGGAGTCTATGCAACACTTAATCACCAACTGCGAGGCATTACGCCACAGGAGACACAGCATCCTGAGCTCGTACCTACTAGAGCAGGAAGACCTACAATTGCTCCCTCTCCTAAGGAGCTGGTTCGATTTCTCGGTATACTAATTAAGTAATTAGGTGCGAAGAATAAATAAATCTGGTCGCAGTGCATAGAGGCCTTAGCCCAATGCGTACAACCATTACCATTATTCGAAATTCGGCTCTTAGCATGTGAAAATGTCGCCTACAGGCTGTCATATATATATATGTATATTAGGGCGGGTCGATTTAAAAATCGCTCATTGCTCTGTGAAAATCGTATTCCAGGGATCAAAATAAGAAACTTTGCCGAAGGAACCATACCTCTAAAACGAATTCTGATGTCCCCCAATTTGAGTCGAACGAAAAATCCCACTTTGACCCATTTAGAGTGCTCCAATCGAGTCCAAATGTATGACCGACCCCCACTAACTTTGGACGGCCGATCCACCTATGCCAGTGGCACACCCCCTGGAACTCCCCTGGGGGGATTCCCCATACAATCATTTCAAAATATCACCATTTTTGGCCTTTACATGTGAAGAGAAACTAAAAAGTTCGACCCAAATTGGGGGACATCAGAACTCGTTTTAGAGGTATGGTTCCTTCGGCAAAGTTTCTTATTTTGATCCCTAGAATATGATTTTCACAGACCAATGTGCGATTTTTTTGCCTCCCCACAAATCGACCCGGCCTAATATATATATATATATATATATATAATTGGCGCATACTCCCTTTTTGGGTATTTGGCCGAGCTCCTCTTCCTATTTGTCGCGTGCGTCTTGATGTTGTTCCACAAATTGAGGGACCTACAGTTTCAAGCCGACTCCAAACGACAGATATTTTTATGAGGCGCTTTTTCATGGCAGAAATACACTCAAAGGTTTGCCATTGCCTGCCGAGGGGCGACCTCTATAAGAAAAATGTTTTTCATAAGTTTGGTGTTTCACCGAGATTCTAACTGACGTTCTCTCTGTGAATTCCGAATGGTAGTCACGCACCTACCCATTCGGCTACGGCGGCCGCGTGTCACACGAGATTTAAAATTTTAAAAGACTCACTAACACATTATCGCAGTGAGTTCAGCAATCTCGATTCGAATGTTGTGTTTCAGCTCTGGAGTCGTGGTTGGCTCATTCACATAGACTTCAATAAAAAAAAAACCACAAAAAGTAGTCTAGTGAAGTTAGATCGCATGATCTAAGTGGCCAGTTTATGTCACCATTACGTGAAATCAATGGTCCGAGAATCTTATAAGTAGATCGCAATAAAGTAGTTTTTTCGCATGTTGTGGGACTTATGGCTCTATGCTGTTAAAAATAAAGCTCAGGCCACAAAAAACCTTCAATCAAGTAACAGCTCTTTCATTTCCATCTTCGAAGAAAAACCAGCCCAAAACCCACCAGTCTAAGCATGACCTTAAACAATACATTTTAGTGGCGGTAGAGATTTCTCTAAAAAATATTGGGAGGTTGAATTAGTTTTAAAGGTGACACACAGATGGCGCTATTTATCACTTTATCGCGTTGGCAATACTGAATATATATTCATGACAAAGCCTCATCCCTAGGCTTTGTTTATCAGTATCTGTCATTTCGCTGAAGTATAAACAACGCAGTGTTTTCGTGCTCCGAGTATGTCAACTTTCGTGCCGTCGAAACGCAATTTGCGGGAAGCTTTGCTTTTCTGCTTCAATTTAAAAAAAAATACAGCCCAAGCCCGTGAATTGCTGCAGGAGGCCTACCCAGACCATACTCCGTCGATTTCAACATGTGAGTACTGGTTTCAACGATTCAAAAGTGGTGATTTTCACACCGAAGACAAGGAGCGTCTTGGCCAGCCCAAAAAGTTCGAGGACGCGGAATTGGGGGAATTGGTAAACGAGGACTCGTGCCAAACCCAAGAAGAGCTTGCTGAATCATTGGGCGTTGATAAATTAACCGTTTGCAAGCGTCTAAAAGCGATGGGAATGTTCCAAAAGCAAGGACATTGGGTCCCGTACGAGTTGAAGCTGCGCGACGTCGAACGGCGATTTTTTACGTGCGAATTGCTGATCGAGCGACAAAATCGGAAGGGTTTTTTGCATCGGATGGTGACTGGCGACGAAAAATGGATCCACTACGATAACCCAAAACGCAAAAAATCATGGGGTTTGCCCGGCCACGCATCAACGTCGACGGCCAAGCAGAATATTCACGGCAAGAAAATCATGCTCTGCATTTGGTGGGATCAGGTCGGCGTCGTATATTTTGAGCTGCTCCAACCGGGCGAAACAATCACGGGGGATCGTTACCGACTGCAATTGATGCGTTTAAGCCGGGCATTGAAAGAAAAACGGCCGGAAAAGGTAAAAAGGCACCACAAGGTTATTTTGCAACATGACAACGCTCGGCCGCATGTTGCTCAACCTGTCAAAAAATACCTTGAAACGCTTGGCTGGGAAGTGTTACCCCACCCGCCGTATAGTCCAGACATAGCTCCCTCCGATTATCATTTGTTCCGGCATATGAGTCTCGATTTGGCGGACCAGCGGTTCTCCTCGTACGAGGCTACCAAAATATGGGTTGAGTCATGGATAGCCAAGCAGCGGTCAGAATTTTGGAGAAACGGCATCCGGAAATTGCCCGAAAGATGGGCGAAAGTTGTAGCTAACGATGGCCAATACTTCGAATAAAATATTTTGTACCGTTTTTTCACAATAAAGCCCCAAATCTTCGAAAAAAACCTTTAAAACTAATTCAACCTCCAATAATACAAGGTTTTCTGCTCCCTAGATCCTGCAATTTTGTTTGTTGACAAATCTATCCAGTGTGAATTCATTACAAAAAATTAATTGGCGTGAAAAATCAGCAACATGTCCCAAAAACGAATTCACGAATTTTCTATATTGATAATGATCTCAAGGCTTCAATTCGTGAGTTAGTTAAATTTTGCAAAGATGAAAATGTAAATACTTATGTGAAAACCGTCAAACAGTCGATTCATGATTCATGAATGCCTTGCTATTAAGAATGTCGAGATATCGATGTTGAAGGTTGTTGAGCACTATTCTCAACAGGACGTCCTGTTTTTGTTCTGCCAATCTTTTTTCTAAACTCTATTGAACCAATTTCTTGAAACTTTTTCCCAACCTTTAAATTAGCGACTCATTCGGATGATTATTTCCACCACCAAAAATTGTGCGATATTTTGTTCTTAAAGATCGATCATTTTCATAATAAGTTTCAATAATTTTAACGCTCTGTTTTGCCGTATAAAAAAACATCTAGGATCTAGGAACTATTCACTACTCGCAACCAGACGTCTCTTTTGAAAGACCCTTTATGTGGTATGTGTGTGCGTATGCGTACGTATGTCTTATTAGCACATATGCAATTCCTGTTCCTCCCCAAAGTAACAACTCCCCTTGCTTTGCAACGCCTTTTCGCCGGTTCACAACTGTCATTAGTGTCTGCCATAGCCAGACGCACATCACCCGCTGCAGACTTGCACTCAATATCTGATAAACTCACTCGCTTTCCCACCTTTTTCCGCTCGCCAAATCGTGCTATTATTTTAGTGAGTTTCTACTAGATACCACAATACATGACAGCGCAAAAGTTTCGCAATTTACTTCACTCATTCATCCCTTCAACTACCCCTCATTCTGCCAACACTCTGCTCGTCTCCTACTGGAACTTCATTGCTACGTCAGTCCAGTCTGTCCAGGAACTTCATGCTGAACTCAATGTTTTTGGGACGGCCACAAATTTCACGCGACGTTTTCGCAAACGGCAAACGTGAGTGCGACTATAGGAAGCAGCAGCAGCAGCAAAATGTCATTTTCATCACACTTCTAGCTGTCACTGCTGCTTGCCGCATTTTGTTGAAATTTCGTATGTCGGCGCACGTTTCCCATTTCACGTGACTTGGGGAGGAAGGAAGCACCACCAAGCTAAGGAGCCAGTGAACAGTGCTAAAATATTCAGTTAACGGTGTGAGATGTCATCGCGGTAGGAGGGAGTTGGGGGTAACCTGTCGGCGGTAAACTTTATTTCACTTCATTTTGCTTTACTTGCTGGTGTTGCTATTAATTTGCCAGCACACCAACTACGCCACCACTTACCTGCCCAGCACTAACTTCACACGTACACACACACACGCCGTTCTCTGTATCGACGCAATTACATAAATCAAACTAATTTCTCTGGGGAATTGATAGCGATTGGCGTAATAGGGTGACGTATAGTGGGCAATGGCTGGAGCAAGAACAACGAAAGCAATAGATTTTTAGTAACAACAGCCAGACTGTATTGAAGCAACAACAATGTGCATGTACTTTGCACCTTCTCCACTACGTCGGCCACTATCACAAAACGTAAAAATCCTACCAATTTGACCAGTTTCATGCTACCGCTTTCCGTTTACCGACGTTTCGCCAGTGAAAGCTTCTTACAGTTGGCTCTAAGCTACATGTGGTTTGTATAAATTTGTATAGATTTTTTTTTTTTTTTTTTTTTTTTTTGGAGGTGGCAAAAAGCATTGAAAGCCGAAAAGTGTGAGACTTGTCTTTCGACTCACCCACTAAAAACCCCACCCCAGCTCCGTTTCCCTCCCGCGGGACGACCGTTAGGTAATACTTCACGGGAGGGGGTGTGGCCTATTGCCTCTACGTAACAATCTGCGCTGTTGTTCATTGCGACGCAGCTGGGTAATTACTATCCTTGCCATGTTACTGACAGCGGACCAATGTTCTTCTGAGTCAAGCATGATATCTACTAGGTTGTTAACCATTATTAGCTTCCCCACCCTATCACTCAATTCTACTCTTTCCAGCTCGAAACGAGGGCAGACAAAGAAAACATGTTCTGCATCTTCAACTAGACTGTCGCAAAAGGTGCAGTACGGGTCATCTTCGTGCTTAAATCTATGCAGATAAGCCTTAAAGCATCCATGCCCACTAAGTACTTGGGTCAGGTAGAAATCTATCTGGCCATGCTTTCGATTTATCCATCTTGTGATATTCGGGATCAATCGATATGCCCATCGTCCGTTCATGGAGTTCCTCCATTCCTCCTGCCAAGTACGGATGCTTCGCTCCCGTTCAGTCCTTCGGTTAGTCAGCTGTGCTGGATCCGCTCGATGTTTTCGTATTTCGGCGAATTCTAGTGCAGTCAGCTTAACTGGTAGCATACCCGCGAGGACTAATACAGCATCTTCCGATACTGTGCGGAATGCACAGCACACCCTGAGGGCACATAACCGGTATACCGATTTAATGCCTTTCATGTATGTGCTGCAGTTAGTTGCTTCGACCCAGGCTGGTACCGCATATAGCAAGATAGATGATATCACACTGCTAAGCAACTTCCTAGAAGCCTGCCTAGGTCCTCTCGTATTCATCATAATACGTGTCAATGCGGTTACAGCCTTCGCTGCTTTATCGCTGGCGTATGTTAGATGCTGTTTAAAGCTTAACCTGTGGTCAATCATTACTCCGAGATATTTGATGTACAGCTTAGATTCTAGTGCGTGGTCACCTGCTCTGAGATTTGCTGTTTCATACAGTGCTGAAACCATGGTGAAGTTGTTTTTCAGCATTAGCCTTTTCGCAGTTTGCTGTGCATTAGTGGAGCTTTTTTCAACATTTGCACGCACTATTCGCAACACTTTGCATAGTTCACTCTGCTTCCTCTGCGCAAGCAGTGAGAGGTAGTCAGAATTTTCAAAAAATTTGATTTTTTTGCATTTTCTTAAATTGTAATATCTTAAAAATATTGCTTGAAAATTTTAAGTGAATCCGACAAATACTTTTCGAGTTATTCAAGAATTAACAAAGGGCGCTTGGGCGCTCCGGAGCTCGATAGCAAAACTTTAAATGCGTTTTTCTCAAAAATATGCTTTTTGAACTGGTGCTCTTAAATTAAAAACCGTTTGGTAGATTTCAATAAAATTTATACTGCTTTTGAAAAACATAACAAACTCGTACCTGCTCGAAGGATTTTTTTCAAAAATTTAAACTAAAAAAAAAATAATAATAATTGTTGGTTTTTTCTCGAAAATCTGAAAAATACTCCCTAAGGCCGCCCTGTTGTTAATTTTGAAAAAAAGCTTCGATGAAGCAGAAGATTATCTATTAATAAAACTAATTTGTCTCGTCCGATTGATTTTTGATGAACCTACAAGGGTTTGTGATGATCACTGCAAGTGACTTCTGGAGAAACGGGCTCCACACAAACAGCGACAACTTTTACAATTATTAATTTTTTTTTTTGAAATTTTGCTAAATTCAAGTCAAAACATGATGTATTAATGCTATATTTTTATTTTTGTAAAATAAAGCAATTGACTAGCAAACAAAAATTATTGAAAATCATCTTTTTCTCGGCCCTCTGACTACTCCTAACCCCATAATTCATCTCGCCGTTGGATTGTTCGATCTTTAACCTCTCCACATTGGCTTAAAGCCTGTGTAGTGAAATGTGCCTTGAAAATTAATTATCTGTATAACTTTATCCCCCTGTGCATTCTTCTTCACCCTCATCCTTGATTGGGCCTCGACCCTCCTCGTACGCAATCTCCCAATTACTCGGTCCTGGCTTGCCCTTCGTTGGCTTCGCTCCGCAATGGGCTATTAATATTTGTACGAGGTTATGTGTTTTTTTGCTTTAGGTTTTGTGCTCCGGTTGCCACCTGACAAGCAAGTTGGTAAATCAGTCTGACTAGAGCTATAGGTGCTGCCGTTGACATTTTTAATATATTCTCCCACCACCATACGTAAGCGCTGCACCCAACAAATGCAATCGCAAAATGACATCGACCTCACTTAGTGGGGTTCATCCGCCTTGGGGGAGAATTTTCTCAACCTCAGGACTCGTTTGCTCTACTGGCAAGCTAGTTTTTATCGCATATTCTGGTGATCGCACGGTCCCCTTTCCATGTCAGCTGCTCGAAGTTTGAAACGCTGCCCGCTCTGCACCACTTGGATGTGTGGATTAAGAATTTTCTATCGACGGCATTTCCTAGACTCTCCGAAGCTGTGAAGACTAGCAGGTTTTATTCTACGAACTTGTCTGGTCGACTAGTTGGTCCACGAGATGTATTTATTTTCCCTCTACCCACCTAGCTGTACTAGAGAGAGAACCCCTAACCGCCACCTGGGGACGCGCCCTGTAGCGACTACAAGCGACCGCTAGGGCTCCATTACATTCTTCAATTCTTACAAATATTTGTGAATGCAATGTGAAAAAAATTAGTTAAATATTCTCCTAAAATATCAAAACTTTATGTGCATATGTAGCCACAAAATTTCACTCTTATCTCAGCTAATTCAACGGTGCTTTTTAAGTCCCAAAAATCCCGAGACTCGCTTATATTCATTTCGGGATTCCGAAATATTCGTGAAATGGAATTGAAAGAAGGAACATTTTATGAATTACAAAATTAAAAATTTGATTAAAACAAAAGCTTTACAAGCTTCTATAACTATGTTTCCGAAATTTCAGTGTGAGTCATTTTGTGAAGAAAGTTTTATTTAATTTTAGTTTTTAATTTTAATAAGGAATTGAATTATATTCTTACTAGCCAAGCATTTATAAATCGGATATGAGAATTCCTATATTACTTAGGACTAAGATTTTAAATGCCGCTCCAGTAAATTACAAGTCAAAAGTCAGCATCATAAAAATATTTTATATTTTTATGTAGGTGGCTTGGAAGGGCTTCCTGATTAAGGCGGCATATTCTAAATGTGGCCTAAAAAATGATATGTACAACGCTTTGAGAGTATAAGGATCTGAGAAATTTCCATTCAAAATTAAGTAGTCTCTGTTGTTGAATGTGAGCTTAGAGTCGAAATATACTCCTTGATCTTTAACTTGGTCTACAGTTGTCAGTTTGGACCCCGAAATATGGTAAGTATTTTATAATATCTGGTACTTACACCCATTAATTCCGATAGGACCACTTTGCACTCGAGAGCGTTACGAATAGCGTCGTGATGTAAAGTATCGAAGCGTTTTTGGAAGTCCATAAAGACGAAATAGAGCGGATATCTCCATTCAACTGACTGTTCAATGTGGTCGATGGCTTTTTTCATTGCAGAAATATAAACGAAACAAAAACTTATAGTTTATCCTACGCGCTTACAAAAAATACTGAAGTATTTTGTAATGGTGAAGGTAGATTTCAATATCTTCAAATAGCTTATGACTACCTTTTGAAAAATAAAATGTTTTTTTCTTTTAATTATTACTTTGAAAAGTATTTGTATTTGCATTCCTGCTTGTGATGTATGCGTTCCTGAATCAGATGAAATAAAATTTATTAATTATTTCCTGTATTAGTGAATATGCAATTTTCAAAATCAGTTTATCGTAATTTCTAAATGGTTCCAAAATTAATCCTGGGATAAAGCCGGAGTCCCAGAGCTACTTTAAAAATATTTATGTGTAACTGAAGGACACTAAGGTTGATTTTGCCCATTCCCCTTGAATTGCTTTTTTAATACGCAATTGGCTATTAAACAGGCAACCCAATTTATCAACTGGCTTGCTCAGAATGCTCCAGAGGTTCCCCATTGGACTTAGGTCTGAACTAACTGCAGGCTGCTTCAGCACAAAAATATTTTACGGAGCGAATAACTCTTTTGTACGCTCAACGCTGTGGATTGAAGCATTGTCCTGTTGATAAGTCCAAGACTCACCGTGAAATTCTTCGGCAATATTCAACAAAAATGATCGATGATCTCTACTTAATTTTCTGCGTTCATCTTATGCGAAATAAAACAAATTGTGGTCTTTCCACGGTAAATAAAAACACCCCAGGTCATAAGAGAGCCACAGTGGAAGTGGCACAGCACTTTTATCGTGGTTCACGAAAATATCTCTCCAATACTTCTGACAACCATCAGGACTCTCAATATTCAATTTTTTCATCACTAAAAATGATGGATTACCTTCCATCAGCCCAGAACTTATGATGACCGGCACATATGAGTCTAGATGCTTTGTAGCTTGATGTAAACTTCGTTTTAGGCAGTCTATTTTGATATTTTAAACTCTATTCATTACTCAAAATTTGGTGTATTCTTCTATTCATAACATTGAAAGAAAGTTCACATGTAATTTAGTTGGGGTTGATGTTCGTATTGGCAGCCTTATCTCTTATCTCTCTTTTACACCTGTTGTCAAACTTAGGCATTTACTTTTTCCATATCCATCACTATTTATTCGTATAAACATTTAAATGCATTATAAGGTAACTCAAGAAAATATTATGCAGCTATTTTAGAAGAAAAATTAAGAAGCTGGTTTATCCCATACAGCTATTTCGCTTAGTGTATTTCATACGAAATGCTATATCACTGTCTGGGCGTATGAGTAACTTTTATCTTGTAAACAAACTTCGGCTTTCTGCTTATCCATTTCCAACTTCCACACCCAACATTCACTTTCCGATTGGTAAATTACAAAACAACACATAAATATGTACCTTTTTAAACTCAACTTCAAACTCGAAAATTCACTTAAACTCCGTAGGATGGGTGTAAATTTCAGCTTTTGCAATAAAGCTTGATTTGCAACGCGCCTAAATGCATGCAATGAATTTTTAAACAACTGCGCGTGAAAACTTTTGCCGCAACGCACCAACGAGTAGCGCGAACAGAAAAGAAAAAACGAACAACAAGCCTAGCATAGCAAGTTAAAGTTCAGGACAATTTGTAAAGTGAAACGAAGCGCAACGGTGGAGAGAGAAAGAAGAAGAGACTGGATGAAAAAGAAGAAAAAGTCGATTAGAATGTTGCAGAGAAATTGTTACGCTGCACAAAGGAAAAAATTGGAAAGAGGGCAGAAAAAAGTCAAGAAAAAAGGAAATGCAAAAAAAAAAATAGCAAAAAGTGAAAAATAAAAAATTGCGACAAGTAGCTAAATTACTTCAACAAAAATTTTTAAAACTTTTTTATTTTAATTTTTTTATGTGAAAGTTTGCCATTTTTGTTGTTGCAGCCGCCACTTTCGATAAGCAGAGTTGTTGTGTTGTTTTTCACTTCGTTTTTTTTTAACCGCTTGTTTTTCTACTTACCATACGACGCCAACCAAACGCAACAATTTGTAAATAATTCGCAGCGCCAAAGTTCAGCGCAAAACGAAAAAGTCAGCGCAAGAAATGGTGAATCTGAAAATTCGTAGCAGAAAAAAGTACTTACATGGCAAGACAAAATCGAAGCACCCATGCCACCAGTATGCGTTAAAAAAATAAAAACAAAAATAAATAAAAAAATAAGGAACGCATAAAAAAATATTGTTTTTCTTAGTTTTAATGGTAACCCCCGCACTGCGAAGAAAATTTGTAGCGCTAGCTTGAAATAACTGTAGAAAATATGTATGTATGTATTTACTTGCATTTAGCCATACACCAGACCGCAGCCTTGGGCAGTTGGATCAGCTTTTGGCGCAGCAGCTGCGAGTCGCTAACTGAAAATTGTCAACTGTACCACGCGAAAGCGAATATCTGCGAAAGTTTCGCTTTAATATGAAACTCATGTTCAGTTTTGCCTAAAAAAATATATAACGAAATAGAAGGTTTATCCAAGAAATAAATTACTTTTTATTGGGCAATATTTGTATTTTTTCTCTTTTTTCTTTTTGGTAACTAAGCGAAAGTGAAAACCAATTCGCATTTTGCAACTTAAAGCCATCGCAAAGTAAAGGTACTAAAGTGTTTCACTTATGTGAGAGTGAGTGTGTGTGTGTAATGCAAGACAGTTTTTTCTTTATACCGTTTGCTCCGATTTCTGGAAAGAGAGAATTTGTGCTAAATTTGTGCAAAAATTTGCAGACGCCATAGTCAGGCGCGCTTATGCGTGATATGCAGATGTTAGGGTGTGAGTCCGAAACGCAATGCCAATACGGGCCTTTAATAATATTTTCTGAAAATATACCTGTCCGATAATAAAACACTCGATGTATTTGCAAACGTCAACTCGATTTTTTTAGGCCTACAAAAATTTTCATCCCAATCTAAGTTATTTTCAAAAAGTTATTTTCAAGTGGAAAAAACGGTAAAAAAAATACCAGGAGTGCAAAACTAACTGTCCAATTTTTTTTAATAATTTTTTTTACTAAATAAAAAAAATTATTTTGAGTGATCGAAGCCTTTATTGCGAACTATACGCACTCCATTGCTTTTCTATTTGTATGCTGTAGCTGGCCAGTCCACATGATTGAGGTACGACGCTATTTGCAAAACTGATAAATTTGAGAAAAATCATAGTTTAGGACATAAGCATGCAATACAATTCCATAGCAAATATTTTTATTGGAAAATTTGTGCCATTAGCTACCATCAAAGAGTGTCAAATCCTTCCCGCACGACCCGGCTGGGAACACTGTTTGAAATATCTTTAGAAGATAAAGTCATCCAGAAAATTATTACTCGGAAAATTTTATTATGGATCTTCTGCAGCAAAACCTCCATATCGTCAATATAAAAGTGTCTAAAAAAACTTTCACTTCACTCAGATAACATTTTTAACAATTTCTACTACTTTTTGAAAACACCTCAGACTGGAACACCGAAGCTTTAGTGAGCCGTACAAAAATATTCGAGCTAACTCTCATTTTCAAAAGGTCAACTATTAAAATCTTTCAAAATTTATTATAAAGAGTTGAATTGTACTTTCTTTTTTCTATTGCCCATTAACCTTAAAGCATGTTCACTTGACCTGTAATAAAGTCCACTTAACCCATAATATTAATTGGCTTAATAAAGAAATAATATAAATAAATAAAAAACTTATTAAAAAGTCCGGGCTTGTTTAAGTTCCGATAAAATTGTCCATCGGTGATAGGAGAAAAAGTTTTCTAACTGCTACAACAAACATCCAATATGTTTTATGTCAAAAAAAAGCTCCTCATAAAATCTATTGGAAACAACGACTTACAAATCCCGCCAGTCTTGAACAATTCCAAAGTGCTCACCGCAAATGGAAATGGAAGATTGACCTTAAAACTACTTAAAGTGCTAATCACTGTCCCCCAATTTGGGTCGAACTTATTAGTTTCTTTTCTATAACTGACTTAAACTAATTTTTTCATTTACATATGTTCTGACTAAATAAATTTCTTAAGAGAAAAAATAGATATTATTATAAATAAGTAATAAATATTATTATATTTAAATAAATAAAAATAAAGAAAAAACATAGCCATTTACCTGATTTTTTCATGTGAAGGCCAAAAATGGTGATATTTTTAAATTGGGGGACATCAAAATTCGTTTTAGAGGTATGGTTCCTTCGGCAAAGTTTCTTATTTTGATCCCTAGAATACGATTTTCACAGAGCAATGAGCGATTTTTAAATCGACCCGCCCTAATATGTATATATACCTATATATATAATTGGCGCGTACACTCTTTCTGGGTTTTTGGCCGAGATCCTTCTCCTATTTGTGGTGTGCGTCTCGATGTTGTTCCACAAATGGAGGGACCTACAGTTTCAAGCGGACCCCAAACGACAGATATTATATTTTTTTAATGAGAAGCATTTTCATGGCAGAAATACACTCGGAAGTTTGCCATTGCCTGCCGAGGGGCGACCGCTATTACAAAAATATTTTTCTTAGTTTTGGTGTTTCACCGAGATTCGAACCAACGTTCTCTCTTTGAATTCCGAATAGTAGTCACGCCTCAGCCCATTCGGCTACAACGGCCGCCGAAAATTAGAAATCAAGTAAAAATTCTCATTTCGATGATGAAAATAACAACTAAGTTCCCAAGCCATAAAACAAGAGCGTATCTCATTTTCGACCTCCGTCAACGGAACGGACTCGTTGGAACCACTGATTTACTCTGGTTTTTGCCTTGTATTTTATCCATAAACAAAGTAAATTTTTCTGGCCGCCTGCTCCGACTTTTCTCCTTGGTCCAAAGAGTACTGAATTTCATCTAGTTCCGACTAGCGCTTTCGAACCATTTTGTTGCTACATCCTCGCTACCAAGTTGTTTAATCGGTATTTATAGCGTGACTATATACAATCTATGCAGCTTAAGAACCTTATTGGGTTGTTTACATCTAAGCCAGACAGTTGTTCGAGGCTCTCGAAAAGTTCGTCCAGGGTTAACATTCTGTCCTTCCATAGGGCAGGGCATTCACAGAGCAAATGGAACATTGTTTCCTTTTTCCCCGATTGTTTACAACTATGACAGTATGTGCTGTGAGGGATGCTCAATTTGGAACTCCGATAGACCAAAAGCCTGTTATAACTGCCGTAAGTCTACAGGCGTTAGTTCCTCTAGGTTTTTTGTATGGTGAAATTTGCTAGCCGGACCACTAGAGAAATCGACCGGTGTTATAGCAATTTTTCTTAATATCCTTTGGATTTATCAGGCCTGAGGTGCCTATAATAAGTATTTTGGTCTGTTGACAAAAAAATACAATTTTTCATAGGGTAGGAACTATTCAGAATATTGGAATGTATGCATCTGTGTTTCAAACGCAGGTGTTTGCTATTCAAGAAGCTGAGCTTCTATATATGTCTGCAGCGACATCACCTCCAAGGGTAGTTGAGTCCTGTAAGTCCAGGCTGAACTATGTCAGTAGACATAATATACTGATGCCAACATGGGTCCCGGGTAACGTAGGTATCGCGGGTAACAAGATATCTGACTCTTTAGTGGGTTACTTCAACCCACAAGCGAGCTACGCAGGCTGAGCGAGGAAGATGGACAAAACTGATGTTACCTGTCATGTCCAAGCGACTGTCGCAGATCCCCCTGTCATTAAGCAGATGGTATAGTAGGCAGCTGGTTGGACTGATGACGGACCATTTTCTATGGATAAAACACATGGGAAAGGTAGGCATCTCCGACAGTGCACTCTGCTCAGCATGCGGAGAGGTGGATGAGACGGTGGACCACTTTCGGTGCGTCATTCCGGCCTTCTCTCGAATCAAGCGTGAGGTATTCGGCACTGATGTGTTAAGAAGCCACTAAGAAGCGATCTACTCAGATTTCTTCAGAGGTCGGGTAGATTTAAAGAAAATTGAAAAGGGAACCCGAGTGAAGTACAATGGACTTAATGTTGTCTGAGTGCTGTGCTTGCTAGTTGTCCCGCAAAAAAACAAAAAGACTATTCGTAGAATGATATTAAAATGGCAAAACTCTTTCTAAAGAATATAAATCAAAACGTGCAATTTTGATGAAAAATGTGTGGAATTTTTCTAATTATTATTTTTTATGTTAACCTTGGATTTACCTATAAGGATTTTGTACTATAATTTCATCCATATTGAACTTCGCTTTAATTTTCCTAATTCGTCATAGTCTGAAAAAGCCACATGTCAATGTAAGCCATATGGATTACCTTCGCTCTTAGCATTATTTAGTAAAGTTAAGTACTAATTAAATTTTATTATAAAGCCTAGACCAAATAGAGCCGTAATAAAAAAATAATTAACTAAAAAAGTTCCCAACCATCACAATTCCTCGAAAAGAAACGAAATTTACGCAGTCTAAATCGCAGAAGTTTTTGTCATTCATAAATTTTAAATTATACTTTACTAAAAGCTCTCCTTCCATTTGTTTTCTGGTTTTTTCTTTTCTTTTTGAATTACAAAAATAAAAAGGAAAATTTCACACAAACCTTTTGACACCCTTTCTGTGGTACGCCATTGGCTGTCACTGCGAGTAACGTAAAAACACAAGAAAAATTTAAAAACTAGAATTGACAGCACTCAAGTACTGTTCGATTGCACTAAAATACTGTTATATTGCCAAACTGCGATAGCGCTACGTATGTGACTGCGTTTTTAGCCCTGTTTTAGGAATATTTTCATATTTTTTTAGACGCTTTTGACATTGCTCGCGCTTCCGGACGCTTTTTGTCTACCATTCAAGCGCTCACGCCTCTCGTCCATTCGATTGTATTTCGTTTTTTGCCTGCGTTGATTGCTGGTACTGTAAAGCTGCCATTGGTAGCCATTGTCAGCTATTGTTACGTTTGCCCACTATAGAAAAAATAATGCCTGGACAATTTTTTCGTTTTCGGGAGAGAGAATGTGAATGTTATTATGTCAACATGTGTATATGTGAATACAGGAGTAGGAATGTGGATACTTGTGTGTGTGTGTGTGTGTGTGTGTGTGTAAAAATTAAACAATCGAAAAATTGGGTCACTGTGCCGGCTATTTGCTTTGTGTAAATACGCAATAGGTATAGGTTCGCAAACCTATATTTAAGTGAATGCGAGAAGCATCCCTGCAGCGAAATCCATTTTTAATTTTTTCTTGCATTTTAATTCCAATACCCCACACCAATTACTGTTAATATTAATATTGACAGATTATAAGGGATGGTTAAGTTTCAAGGGCCTGTGTTGATTTTGAATAAAATACAATTTTTTTAAGAAATTATTGACATTTCTCTTTATTATGATAATATTGGTATGGCTCAATTATGTATGAAACAAAATATCGGCCAAATGGCCGCCGCGACCTCCATCCAATGGTCCAAATTTTCGATGACGCTGAGGCATAATTGAGGTTCTATGCCGTTAATGTGCCGAATTATCTCATCTTTTAGCTCTTGAATTGTTACTGGCTTATCGACGTACACCTTTTCTTTCAAATAACCCCAAAGAAAGAAGTCCAACGGTGTCAAATAACGTGATCTTGGCGGCTAATTGACATCGCCGCGACTTGAGATTATTCGGCCATCAAAATTTTCGCGCAAAAGAGCAAACAATGGCTCTTTTGCGCGTTAGCTGTGTGACAAGTGGCACCGTCCTGTTGAAACCACATATCGTCCACATTCATATCTTCATTCCATATCTACTATTCACAGTAACTGCCTGACCGGCCTCATTTTGGAAAAAATACGGCGCAATGATGCCGCCGGCCCATAAACCTCACTAAACAGTCACTCTTTGTGAGTGCATTGGTTTTTCGGCAATCACTCTTGGATTATCATTCGCCCAAATGCGGCAATTCTGCTTATTGACGAATCCACTGAGGTGAAAATGTGCCTCATCACTGAAATCACGAAGTGCGCGATATGCATTTTGATTTGAACGCCCGTTTTCATAATAATCCTGAATAACTTTAACGCATTGCTCGATTGTGTATCTTTCCACGGTTCAAATTGAATTAGCCTGAAATTGAAAAATGTCAAAAGAAATGCAGAAAAAGCTTGACGTTTAGAGGCGGTTTACATTCAATATCGGCCCTTGAAATTTAACCATTTAATGGAAATAATAAAAAAAATTAAGCCTGTTGGTTTTGCTCTGATTCTCTACAAGAAACCAAAAAAGAGAAGTTTCGATGCATTCTTCAGTACTACACGACCAAAGTACACATTGCAGTTTGGAATGCAATAGCAAATCGATGATGCCAATAGTTCTGCTTTGGTGGGTCAATCGTCGACAATGTTTATAAAATCATTTAAACCGACACATCAGGCTTATGGGCACCTATTCCATTCAACATCAAATCGGAAAGACCTAACTTTGTTCATTTGATTGCTGCAACAAAGGAGAAAAACAATTCATTTGCCTACTGTTGATGATTTGTACTAGTTGATGAGCGAGACCATTTACGCATCATTCAAGGTATATCAGGTCGGATTCTTTGGGGCAGTGAAGGAGTTTGTGGTTCTTATTTTCAACTAACTTGTAACTTTACAGCTAAATTTGTCACACCATTAATGTATTTTTACTTTTTCAAAACCTTCCTACCCTCTTGCGACAATTTATCTGAAGGCTAAGTCTCGTTATTTCGGGACTAACAAATTTGCTAATGTCAGGCAGGTGAGAAAATGAAAAGTGTTAAAGGCGACTTTAAAGTTACGAATAGTTTATTTACTCGGATAGTAAGCACAACTTTATATATTTCAAGTTTATTAAATTTAAATATGAGTAAAAACAAAAGTTGATAAAATTAGATTGACGCCCAGCACCAAACACAAAATTTCAATTTTCGAGGGTTTCTGACTTCAAAATAGCTCCAGCCTGTAAGTTTGTTCGATGTTAACAATCCCGGTATTTTCGGAATCTCTATATTACAATCCCGAAATCGCGAAAGCAATTTCGAACATATTGCTTGAGAAGCTACCCGACCATATAAAAATAAAAAATTAATGGGTGATAATTATCCCATAAATACTAATAATAAAAATAAAATAAAATGGCTCTCATAAAAATCCGTAAGTATCGCTCAGTCCATAAGTATTCATTATTTACAATGTCTTCCCAACGTTTAGGCAAAATTTTAATTCCCTGCTCAAAAAATTTGTTGTCCTTGGAGCCAAAATACGCTTCGATATCCTTTTTTATAGCTTCTTTTGAGGAGTAGTTCTTGTTACTCAAGTGGATTGAAGTCCACGGAAAGATGATAATCACAAGGTGCAATATCCAGAGAGTATGGTGGATGCGGCATTAGCTCCCATCCGAGCTCGTTCAGCTTGCCTAATGTTTGCCTTGCGGTATGAAATCTTGCGTTGTCGTGGTGAAACAAAACTTTGCGTCTATTCACTAAAGACGGCCGATTTTTTTTTAAGTGTCTCATTCAGGTTTGATAGCTGATGGGAATAATATTCAGCAGTTATGGTCTGGTTTGGTTGCAGAAGTTTATAATAAATAATACCCGCCATATCCCACCAAATAGACAGGATAATCTTCTTGGGGTGAAGGCCATCTCTAGGGGTCGGTTCTGGTGTTTCATCTTTATCTAACCATTGGCGTTTGCGAACAGGATTATTGCAAAGGACGCCAGTAACGAAACGGTTCAAAAAACTTTCATTTTCAAGCCGTTGCAGCAGCTGAGAACACACATTTCCTCTCTGCTGAAGGTTGGCGACGGAAAGTCTATGCGGAACCCTTTTTCCCGACCATGAAACCTTTCCCAACTGAACCAGGTGCCTGTGAACTGTTCCACGCGATGAATTTAACCTCTGAACTATCATTTCGACTGTCAAATTTGGCTCAGCTTCCACGAGTTCGAGCAAGGCGTCGGAGTTAAAGACTTTAGGACGACCAGCGCGGGGCATCCTCCACGTCGCAGTTACCTTTTCGGAATTTTGAAAATCACTTTTGCGCAATCTTTACAATTACGGTATCCTCTCCGTGAACAGTGTTTATTTCTGCAGCAGTAGTTGTTGCATTTTTACACTTTTATAAAAAAAATACAGAATATGCGTATAAGTTCGAAGATTCCATTTTATTTTTTAACAACACGTACTTCTATGCGCGATTAAAATCACTTGTTGAATGCTCAATATATCAAAGAAAATATAAATAGTTCCGTTATATTCCGCGCATAATTTATTATATGCAAAAATCGTACAAAAGTGAAATTATGGGTAAAATACGCGCGAGCTTATGGACTGACCTGATGTATTGAAAAAAGCTTGATGCTAGAAAACTTAAGAGGCAAACAATTGTTAATATTTTGTGGTTGAAGGAAGTTCTTATATAGAGGTGTTATTTTGATATTCAAAGAAAAATGCTATTTTTTAATATAAATGATCGGATGTTTATTTCGTTATAAGGAGGAAGGTATGCCGTTAATTATGGAAAATAGCATCAGGCAAATGACCACCACGACCACGCTTACAGGACAATATCCTTTTCATGAAATTTTCCATAGCCGAGTTGCAAAGTGGCTGCCCTATGTCCTCGATAGCCTCACGAATTCCATTTTGAGGTCTTGAATCGACCCTGGGCTGTTGGCGTAGACCTTATCTTTCACGTGGCCTCAAAGGAAAAAGTGGCAAGGTTAAGTCACATGATATCGGTGACCAATTGTGATCACCTCTTCGCGAGATAAAACGGTCCGGAAACTTTTCCCGTAAAAGATCAATGGTTTCGTTGCTTGTGTGGCTCGTAGCGTCGTCTTGTTGAAAATAAACATTGCCCAGATCAATACCATCCAATTCTGGCCATAAAAAATCGTTAATCATCTCTCCTGTTCAACACCTTACAACTGTTTTGGGAAACCCCTTTGTGAGATAATAATTGGCCCTTTTTGGGAGTTTGGCCGAATCCCTCCCCTTAATTGTGGGGTGCTTATTGAAGTTCCAAGACGCCTCCGTCTCTGATATGTCCTCTGCAGAATTTTACCAGAGTCAACATGCAGTCCCATTGTCGTACTGTAAATAAGGGCAATACTTTGCCTGTATTTACTTTTCACTTTGACCCTGTGGCATGCTCTGAATTCAGAAGTCACTAATTACCTGCGAGATGACTAGCGATGACTAGCATCTGCCGAAAATGTAGTAATTTTGAACCTGAAATGCATTTCCAACTGTTCAGACTTTCCTACTGGGCAGCTTCTTGTTTCATAGGCATTTTTCGTAAACTCTACTTATGTAAATGCAAGTATAAAAGGCTGAGCTCAAGCTCTTGCAGCTGAAGTGCTTGCTACGACAGTTGTACTTGATCTTCAATCAAAGTGAACAGAACTTTGGAAATTCAGCTCTTTCGTACACATTTTCCCATATGCTTTGAAGCGAGTTACATTTGCTGTTTTTCGTATTTTTCTAACTCAAATTGACAAATGAATTCGAAATGCTGTTGTTGGGCTTATCTAAACCTTATAGCCAAAAGTTACTTACACAAGTCAACAAATGTTGCTACCAACTTACCTAAATTTATATATTTAGTAAACTTAATTCGAATCAATTTTTAATTCGCCCTAATGCTCATTAGTATAGATGCTCGCAATGTATTTGTTTGGGGAATAGTTCATAGCGTTTTTATATTTTCTTTTATTTTACAACGATTTGTTTGCTATTTGACAAAGGGCAAGTATTCATTCATTCTATAGAACTCTTTCTGCTCTACAAAACTATGTTAATTGTATTTTTGAGTTATTTAATTTTTTATTATTTTCGAGGGTTATAAATGGAATGCCCAGTAGACAAAAATCAACATTTTCGAGACCTGCTCTTCTTTGCTTTTCTGCGAGGTCAGAAAGCTCCCAAAGTAGCCCGGGACATTTGCGACGTGAACGAAGAAGGTGTCATAGCCCCACTGAGTCTACGGCACGGAAATGGCTTGCAAAGTTCAAAAATGGCAACTTTGACGTCGATGACACGTCCCGCAGCGGATGGTCTTCTGAATTCGATGATGATTGTCTCAAATCACTTTTAAGGATAAAGGTCGCCAAACCAGTCGTAAATTGGCGGAAAAAATGAACTGCGACTATAAAACGACTTTCAATCACCTTCATTCAATGGAATTACCGAAAAATTGAGAGCCTGGGGGCCTCACGAGCTCAACGAAAAAAAAAAGTAATATTCGCCTTCAAATTGCTTCTCATCCGCCAGTTCGAGCAACACGCGGTCGTCAACAGCGCTTTTTGTATCGAATCGTCACAAGAGATGAGAAATGGTGCCTATACATCAATACGAAGCAAAAGCAAAGAAAGAAGTGGGTGGGTCCAGGAGATACGACAAAGCCGAGAGTCAAACCGGATCTTCATGATATGTGTTTGGTGCGCTGGGAAATGCTCGATTGAGGCTATCGCCTGAATGAGGCTATTCGACTGAAAAGACCTAATCGACATGGTCAAATTATACTCTTCCATGACAACGTTAGCCCCCATATTGCACAAGTCGTCAAAGCCGCACTTCAACAGCTCGAATGGGAGGTCCTTTAGCATCCGCTGTATTCTCCGGACCGATTACCATCTTTTTCACTCCCTGTCAAATCATATGAAGGGCATTACCTTTTAAGGGGTCCTTAAAAACTGGCTTAACAACACCAGACCAGGCGATTTCTGGCGGAACGGCATCAACAAATTGGTGGAGAGATATGAAGAGGTTGCAAACAGCAACGGCGAATAAATAATTAACTAACTTATAGTTACAATTATCGTTTATTGTTTAAATAATCGTATGCGGTAAAAACGCTACGCACTTATTCCCCAACCCAATATATCGCAATAAAGGCCTGGATATGTTGATTTAACTTTGGTCGTTAGTATCGATACTTCGATGGATGTATGGACGAATACCATCGCCAATTATCGATAGTCATTACTATCGATAGTTTTCCACCTCAAGCTGACAAACATTTTATTTGAAGTCATTCGAAGGCTGATATTTTCGATCAATAACTTACACTTTCGGCCAAAATGTTACAATTTTTACACGGCGTGAAAAAAACCGACCCTCTGGGTTAGTACTATCTCCGGCAAAGATGGCTTGTAAGATATTGTATTTCATAATAATTAGCGTTTGTTCGTATTGAATAACATTTTTTGAAAAACTCAATATAATAATATTATATAATATTTATTAATGGACTAACTTATTACTATAGTTATAGGACTATAATAATTAATAATGGACTAACTTATTTCTATGGGATAATTTCCCAATTCGACTAAAATCTGTGCTAATGCATTCAATTTGCATAATAGCGCAACTGCTAATGCTGAAACATTTCATTTAGCACTTTGTTGTTGTTGCTATTTAGTCATTATTTTTAATATTTCTTTCTTAGTTATTTTTAAACCTTCTTCGCTCATTAAATTTCTGCCAACTTCGCTTCCAAGCTGCTAAAGTACATCGTTGGAAACTTCACAAAAGTTGTTATATCTACACAGTTGCAGCATATCCGCGCATATCTGTACAAGTGTGTGTGAAAATGCGCAAAGTTATTGCGAAAAATGATTGGTGCTGCATCATCATTATCTTTAATTTGCTGGATATTCGCTATAGCTGCATGGCGCACTTGCACTACCCCAACAGTAAGATAAGTGTAGGTGTATATACATACACTTGTACATATGTATACACATACACAAATAGATAGCAACTGTCTGCATTGCTTTTCGCAAGTCCACTTCAAGTGCAATGCAAGTTTAGCTTTGCTGCTGCTGCCCTTGCCGGTGTACTTAGATCGGCAGTCGCTCGGCCACAGCTCTCCACCTACAACTCAACGCGCTGATGCTACTACTTAGCATACCTGGACCAGCAGTTGATTTATGTAGCTTTATTTGTTATTGCCTTTTCAATTTCCTCGCTTTCGCGCTTTTGAATTCATTTCCGTTAGACGAAGCGAGATTTTGCATTGATTGGCTTCGGTGCAAGAGCACTCAAAGACTTTTCTATTATATTTCTCTCCCTTTAGAATTTGTAAGCTTTTCTCTCCTCCTCATTTGCAGTGAATGATGGAATTCAAATAGGATTCGCATAACACTGAAGTGGCTGTGTTATTATTATCGGTAACCTAGGCGTGTCAACAAGGGTTATTCGCTCATAATTTGCTGCAAATCCAAAAACTCGATAAAACCCCTGAAATGTAGAGTTAAAAAAAAATCAATCACATCGATGCTAGGAACTATCAACTGCAACTTTCAGGCTGAATGCCTGGCGGCAGAAATGTAGATTGTTTTGTACATCCAGCGTGAGCATAATAAACTTTCCAAAGTACAGGGCCGGCGAGGTAAATCCGGAAAACATTTCGAAAGCTCTGGAGCAGTAGCAGTAGTAAGTCTAAAACCGCTAATAAAGGAACATATTTTTAATGTATTGTTTCCTGATTGACATTGGAGTGCCGGAGTAAGTGCTAGTGAAACGATGAGTCCAGAGCAGGACAGAAGAGCTGCGATACTAGAGACACTTCGTGCCGGAAAAAGCCCTAAAGAGATAATTGAGTGGTTTGGCTACAAAAAAACGCAACCCTGGATGGACCGCGTGGCTGCTGGAAGAGTATATGTGTTTCAGCAGGACTCCGCACCTGCTCACAAGGCAAAGAAGACTCAGGCTTGGCTCCAGAACAACCTACCCTACCACTGGTCACCAGATTTTTGGCCACCTTAAAGCCCAGACTGGAATCCTCTTGATTATTACGTGTGGGGCACAGTTGAAGCAAAAGTTAACGCGAAGCCTCATAATACTAAGGACGCTCTGAAGACAACCATCGAAGAAGTGATGACCACAATGGACAAAGAGGAGGAGGTAGCTCGCGCATGTGGGCGCTTCAGGTCCCGGCTGGAGCAGGTAATTGCCCGAGATGGAGGTTACATTGAATAATTTTCAACTATGATATGTGTACTCACTTTATACAAAGTTAAGTGCAAATAAAATTATTTTTGTAAGTTCAACATTCCGGATTTAAAATTTATACTTGAATTGCTTAAAATGTGTTCAATTTTCAACTACAAGTCTAAGGTAGTAGCGTGTGCTGACCGCATAGCCCTTACAAAACAAAGTGAAGCTTAACTCTCTTAAGAGCACACAAAACAAACCACACCACAAATACTGGACAAGACAGAATGCAGACAAACATTAAACGACCTTTTTCGGTAGACCCATACCATCTTACTAAGCTCTTGACCCGCGAATGTTATTATCGGAGTCCAACAACCACCTTTGTAAACGAAGAGTTTCAGCTGCCTCGCGCAACCCGCGTAACTTTGGCCCGATTGCGTTCTGAATATTGAACTTGGTTATACTCCTACTTATCCAGAATCGATCACGACATACACAATATTTGTCCATTATGTGAAGGCACACTGCACGACACTAACCACCTATTCACATGCCGTATCAAACCTACTCATCTAATACCCGTCTCCCTCTGGACCCAACCTGTCGAAACAGCACGTTTTCTGGGTCTAACGTTAGATGAGCTAGACGAAGATGACCGGTAATCTGCGTTGCACTGACAGGGTTTAGTATGCTGCTACCACAACTACAAGAGCACACGAAAGATTCAAAAACCATGCAGGGCTCCGCATAAACATAGAGAAAACTAAGTGCAGGCACCTTCAATTCAAACACCTAGGCATAATTATCAACCGATATAAAAAAAAAAATTTAAAAAAAATAAATAATTGGCGCGTACACTTCTGTCAGGTGTTTGGCCGAGCTCCTCCCCCTATTTGTGGTGAGCGTCTTAATGTTGTTCCACAAATGGAGGGACCTACAGTTTCAAGCCGACTCCGAACGGCAGATATTTTTATGAGGAGCTTTTTCATGGCAGAAATACACTCGGAGGTTTGCCATTGCCTGCCGAGGGGCGACCGCTATTAGAAAAATGTTTTTATTAATTTTGCTTTCACCGAGATTCGAACCAACGACCTCTCTGTGAATTCCGAATAGTAATCACGCTCCCACCCATTCGGCTACGGCGGCCAACCGATATACCTATGGCTATAAGTGATCGAATATAGTCTGCGAGCAAATCATTCTACCTGCATAGCAAACTATTTAAATCGCTACTGCTTACAAAAATATAGAAACTGTGCATATATAAGTCACTAATCAGGTCAACCCTTATGTACGGTTGCGTGATGTGGACCCTTAAAGCATCAGGCATAGCAAATACTAAGCACAGATGGCGCGAAAGAAAATACAGTCAGATATATAAAGAGTCAACGAATAAGATGTCTGTGTCATATTAGCAGAATGCCAAAAAATAGAGCTGATAGAATAGCGGGGGAGGTAAGGCGATATTGATATCATCGGCACCAAACCCCAGCCTGTTTGTTCTGCCTTCTCCAAACTGGGTAAAGAGGCAAAGCAAATGGGTCTGGTGGTGAACGTGGGCAAACCGAAGTGCCTGCTGTCATGAAACAAACAGTAGGCGGACTCGCGTATCGGCACCCACGTCACTGTTGACAGTTATGTTTTCGAGGTTGTAAGAGACTCCGTTTGGACTAAGTAGGCTAGTGAGTAGTAAAGTCCCCTCTAGACGAACACAAGTAATACTCTATAAGGCTCTTATCATGCCCGTCCTATGGTAGAACGCAGAAGCTTGGACGATCACAACATCCGATGAGGCGTCACTTGGAGTATTCGAGAGAAAGATTCTTAAACTCGACCAAAATCGCCTAAGCTATTATCGCGCCAATCAAGAAAAAGAAGCATAGCGTGAGAAAAAAATTACAGGAATACCGCGGCAAAGCTGGCCGGATTCTATTGTAAATGGTCTAAGGACAATGAGCGTTGCCAATTGGAAGGAGCTGACTAATGATCGACTGCCAAAGACTGTGAAGCTACCGATGATTATGGAATTACTTAAAATACTCATCTTTCTTTTAATATTTTAATTTACCAATTATCATCATCAACACATTAGAGCAACGCGATAAAATTATTGAAGCTTATTATGAAAATAATCGAATACTTATTTCTACCAAAAAAAATCACGAATTTTGCGATGTATTTACAGAACAGCATGGAAATAATCATCCGAAAGAGTCGATAACTCAACGGTTAGTGAAAAACTGTCAATAAACTTTTTCTTTCGAGTATAGCAAAAGCAGTGGCAGCCCAAAAACTGGGCGTTCTGGTCAGCATATTGCTGCAGTAGCGCAAAGTGTTCCGGAAAAACAGCAACAACCTTTGGCATCGATATCTCGACGTTCTCAATAATAAAGCATTCATGAATCGACTGTTTGGCGGGTTTTACCTGCAGATGGTTTTTTATGAGTAGATTTTTCTTAGCAGAAATACACTCGGAAGTTTGCCATTGTCCGCCGAGGGACGACCGCTGTTACAATAAAAAAAAACTTTCTGTTTGGTGTTTCAAGCCGAAGTTTTGAACCTGGGCACTAGCGAAGTTCATTCCGACACGCAAATAAGACCCAAATAAGTAAAATTAATACGCATATTTTTTTCTATATGCTTATTACTTCTTATTTATTAATTAATAAAACAATATCTGCCACTCAGCAAAGCGCCGTAATAAGAAACCCATTAACGAGTGCGTTCAGAGTTCTCCTTGGTTTTAATTATTTTTCTTGACGGAAATGTTACGCATTCGTTATATGGAGAGCACTGTCAGCGGAAGAAAATTATCACAAATTAGCGAGAATTTTCATGACAAACTTACATTTTTTGTATTAAAATTTAATGGACTAAAAAGCTTCATACCCATTTTTTCAATTCTGATTAAAGAGTTTGAAATTTGGTAAAAATTGGTGAAATTTTCATAAATCTTGTACAAAGTTTGAAACTTATATTCATATGGTATTCGCTACCGAATGAGATATATTTTTATAAACAAACTAGTGACCCGCCCCGACTTCGCACGGGTATGTCATATTCGTTTTCTCTAAGTAAAAATAGATGGTCATACTAATTTTTATGACAATCGGTTGAACGGGGCAGAAGTTGCTACTCTGCAGCGCCATCTGGTGGTGAGTGGCATCAATGAGCATATTCTACAAACCTTCTCCGTGGAAAAATACATACATATACCAATTTCTATAATAATCGGTCCAGTAGTTTTTGAGTTCATCGATGACATACAGACAAACATTATGTTTTAAATATAAAGATGCAAGGTGCTTTTCTAACTTTATTTATTTATTCAGTTAATTGAACAATAAATTCCTATTGACTGTAAAACAAAAGTGATGCAAACTACAGTCTGTATCAGAAAAAAGGAACCGTGATTATTCATGAAGTATAAAAGATATATACTTAAACTTCTTTTTACATGAAAGTTTGTACAAAACATACCACGCTCTTGCAGGATGGTGGGGGTCGCTTTCATCCCAAAGGTTGTAAGAGACTACTACACCAGCCCCAAAAGCTTTAGACCCATCAGCATTACCTCTTTCATACTGAAAAGCCTCGAACGACTGGTGGAATTGCGCATACGTCAGAAGTCGCTGAAGGCTCAACCTCTGTCTCCATTTCAGCATGCCTATCAAAGTGGAAAATCCTGCAAGTCGGCACTGCGAAACCTTGTTGCTAGGGTAGAGCTGGCCATCGACAGGAGGGACTACGCTATGGGCATCTTTTTAGACATAGAGGGGGCGTTTGATAATGCCACTTTTGACAGTATGTGTAGCTCTGCTCGTAGGCACGGCGTAGACCGGGTGCTAGTAAATTGGATTCGTTCGATGCTGGCCCAAAGAATGGTTTCGGTGCGAGCGGAGGAAGATCTGCTGGTGCCACCCGGGCTTAATAGAGGCTGTCCGCAAGGCGGTGTGCTGTCTCCATTGCTCTGGTGCATGGTAACCGATCCTCTGCTCATCACCGTAAACGATTCGGGAGTCTACGCACAAGCATATACGGACGATGTTGCTTGTTTGGTAACAGGCCCTTCGCTTATGAACATCTGCAGGAAAGTGCAGAAAACTCTGGATCGGATTGACAATTGATGCTGTGCGAATGGGCTATCGGCAAACCCCTCCAAGACTGGTATTGTCCTCTTCACCAGAAGGAGGAAGCTTGATGGACTCGTTCTGCCTAAGCTAAAAGGAGTCACAATCCAGCTATCCAAGGAAATTAAATATCTTGGAGTAATTCTCGATAGTAAGCTCCTATGGAAATCACACGTTGAAACAAAGACATCCAAAGCACTGACAGCTTTCTGGCAGTGCAAAGGTGTCTTTGGGAAAACGTGGGGTCTTTCTCCTAGCAAGGTCCTATGGATCTACACGGCTATGATAAGACCTATTATCACCTATGCATCAGTGGTCTGGATGAGTAGACTCTCTCTAGTGGGAGTCAGGAGGACCTTATCGAGACTAAAACGCACTGGGGCCATCTGTTGCACTGGAGCTTTCCCGATTACTTCAGGCCCGGCATTAGATGATCTGATTGGTTTACCCCCCCTGATGCTTTCATCCAAGGAGAGGCCTTGAAGGCCATCTGCAGGCTGAAACACAATGGGAACTGGTGCGGCCCCTGTCCGGCATTGGAACACAGAGAAGGCATGGACGTAGATCCAACGATGCTCTCTATGCCGCCTGACTCCATGACATCAAGAGTCGTACTTGAAAAGAGATGCAGTGTAGTGCTACCAGAGGCTCAGTTGTGGTCAAACTTAGAAAATGAGCCCGGCAAACCCTGTTTTCGCATTTTTAAGGATGGCTCCAGGACCGAGCATGGCTCGGGCTCTGGGGTCTACGTGGAATCCAGCGGGACAACACTGCACTTTGCTTTTGGAATTCATGCATCTGTGTTTCAAGCGGAGGTGTATGCAGTTCAAGAAGCGATGAACTTTGATGTGGTAAAACGATGGAGAGGAAGATCTACATGTGTCTGCGCTTATGGCCTTAGACAGCCCTCCAACCACATCAGGGGTAGTCAAGTCCTGTAAGTCCAGGCTGAACTATGTCGGTAGACATAATAGCCTGATGCTAACATGGGTCCCGGGACACGTGGGTGTCGTGAGTAATGAGACCTCTGACTCCTTAGCTAAGATGGGCTCTGAGGCCAACTTTTTTGGCCCAGAGCCCGTTTTGTCACTCCCTTCTGCGGCCATCACAGCCACGACTAGCAAATGGGTAACTACCACCCACAAGCGAGCTTGGCAGGCTGAGAGAGGCTGCAGATGGACTAAACTGATGTTACCTGTCATGACCGATTGACTGTCGCAAACCCTTCTGTAATTAAGCAGAGGGGAGTGCAGACGGCTGCTTGGACTGATGACGGGCCACTTTCTGTGGGCGAAGCATATGGAAAGGTTGGGCATCCCAGACAGAGTACTCTGCCCAGCTTGTGAAGAGGAGGATGAGACGGCGAACCACTTTTTGTGCGTCTGTTCCGCCTTCGCTCTTCTTCATGCTTTGAACCAGCTTTTCAGCGTAGCTCATCGATAAACAGGACTAGATTTTGCGAACTTGCCGCACGAGTTACTTTAAATCATGGACTGGCCTTCCGGCAAGATGTATTTTCATAGTTTCAATGGAGTTGGCGTCTGTGGACTGGGAAGACCAGTCCAATACTGTGACGCCATTTGCTTGTTTTGTTGTTTCTCAATATGTTTTTCCGAGAGCAGTGGTTTTGATGATGTGGATATGTTTGCCTCCTTAAGTCTACGTTCGATGGTGTTCACCCTCACATCTATTCCCTTTTTAGCTAGAACTGACTAGGGCCTCGCTTGAAAGGTGAACGATCACTTTGTCCTGCTTTTTTGTTGTCACTCGTTTCAAGCCGCGCTCGGAAAAGTCGTCAACATTTTTGTACACCTCATACCGCTAATTCCATACCACAACAATTTTTTTTGATTTTTTAATCACTTTTACAGCCGCGGCGTAAGATAATTTCGGCGCTTTCGAATGAGTGCATAAAAATACCGTCTCAAAACGTTTCGCGTACCTCTCACTCATTTTTGTTTGGTTGCGTTTACGGGAAAGTTTCGCACGACATTAACCTGAGTTACCACAGGCGTCGTAGCCCTCGAGTGGGACTATTACGCAGCGAAAAACAGAGCAAAATATATCTTGAAGTTACAAGAAAAAACCCGTTCTCTTCTTCTGACACAGAATGTATCTTGCAAGTTATCTTGTACACTACGCAATACTCCACAGCGCAGAGACAGGTCAAAACTTGGAACATTGTTTAGTTCCGATAGAGTTCTCATAAAGGGAGAATACTAAGAGCCCAGTTAGATTTTGAACAATGAACGCAAAAAGAAGTAGCACTACATAGGGTACGCAGAGGAGCATTAAAGGTAACACTTTTCAGGAGATTAGGAGAGTTAACTGCCCCACCCCAAGACGTTGGCAACAAACAAGCAAGCAAGCTTTGCCACTGACTACCGTATAGCGTCAGGCTTAGGTAGACGAATTCTTACCATATTAACTCTTTAATGGCAAAGACAAGCTGAGTTTAGTGTTTCCAACATTACTGTAAATATATTTCGACACACACAACCACATTCAAGAAGACCTGCATAACCAAAAGTCTGCATAAAAACCGTTCTTAACTCGGAATCATAGCAGCAGATCAAGCTTCTCTCATTTTATTATATGTTTTTCAGCATTTTTGCCTGTATTTCATTTTCCCTATATTATTTTATCCTTAGAATCCGCTTAACACTTCTCAGCAATCCTTTTATTTTATTGCTGATTCACTTTATACGCCTCCAAATAAAACAAGATTTACGACCACCACTACAAAGCTCGATAGGCATCATTAGAATGCAATTATCCAACAAAGCAATGCTAAATTGGCAGCTTAACTAAAAAGGCATTTATTATAAGGATATCAAGAATATTATTTTCTTTTTTCAACAAACAGCCAACAGTCAAACAAAATGCGAACGCACAGCTTGATTACTGATTTGCTGTTTTATTATTATATTTGCAAAATAAAGGGTGTGCATAAAAATGAGCCCAAATAGCGCAGCATAGAAGCAGGAGAGCGGGGAACGAGAAAGACGAAGGTTAACGAAAAAGCAAATGAAGGCAAAAATAACAGCATAGAATGGCAAAAGGCAAAATAGCACAAGCACACCAAGTGAGGGAAGTAGGGGCGTAACAACAATGTGAAATCAATCCAATGTGAATTCATGCCATGAGAAATGTATGCGGCTGACAAAATTTAAGGCAATGGGAATGGATAAATAAATTATGCCACAAATTCTTTAGGGTAAACAAAACCCATACGAGAGTACATGCACACGTCCTTAACCTACTACAAGCATGTGGCAGGCAGAAACTAGTTCGGATTAGGCTGGAAAAGAGTTTGGTAGTGAACAGAGCCATTGACAAAGTAGTGCAGAGGTGGAGGTGGAGCTCGTGAAATGCGGCGCAATACATTTCAGTCACGTTTTGGCTACAATAAAATACAGACAAACATGCGGTCAAGCAGGACCAAGAGTGGTTGGGGCAGGCGTATGAAACGCCCGCATGTAGAAATGTAGCATAAAAGAGCTGTTAAAAAAGGATTTCCGCCAACGAGTGGCGGGCACACTCAATCTTCCCAACATTGTATTTAAGTATGTGTGTGTGTACATGCAGTTATTACCCAGTAGAAAAATCGAGAGTAATGAGAAAATCATGGAAGTTACTAAACGAACGGCGGAAGTTACAGGTAATCATTTAAAATTACATTCCCAATTTTGTCATTGAACATTGAAACCTAAATAATTTTAGTTAGTGTTCGAAATCTGGCAACGCTGGCATGCATATCTGTTCTTCTGCCTTCCAACAACAACATTTTGAATTTTTGCCTGCTTTGTAAAAGCTTAATGTCATTGCCTACTCAGAACTTCCTAGACGAAGCATAGCGATTTTTTAGTTTCATTCAAGGCTTCCGGAATAAGCTTCAAAAGCTTACTTTTCCATGCTCATACTTTCGACAGTTTAGTCAAATATATCACAATAGGTGGGTTATTCACTTGCGAACCATTTTCGGCCATTTCAGCACTTTTATATTCCTCTACATGAATGCAGAATGAAAGGAGGTGCATCTTCTGATTACAAAGTTCAAAAACTTCATTTTTTCATTTCATTCATAAAATAAAATTATTTAAATGGGCTTAAATCCGATTTTTTAAGTGGATTTTATAGTAAAATTTTAAAGATTATAAATTTGATTTAGCCCATAAATCAAAATAAAATAGCCTATAACAACACCAGTCTGTGAGCTCGGCCCATCTTGGTGAGCGACACTTATGAGCGATTCCATGTCAAGTGATCCAAGGGGCACTGTCGTGAATTTTTTTGAAAATTGGTTTATTTGTAGGCTACCCGAGAGTTTCACGAGAAGTAAACAAAAAGCATTAATTTTGAAATTTATTCATTGCTAAAAGTTTTGGTACGCAAATATTTATGTAAAGTGAAAAAATCGGTTCCAGCAATTTTTTTTTTATTTAATAGGAAAAAGTATATTTAAAAAACTGGTTCTTAGTTTCAAAGAAAAATATTTAGCTGTTTTATTAAAAAATTGTATTAACGACTTGAACTACAGGGTTGCCCATATTCGACGGACCCGATGGATTTTGATGACTCTTTGAGCACCTTCCAATCGACGAGGCTTGTCCGCAGGCAACAATCTTTGCGTCAATTGAATCTTATACGGAAAGAAATGCAAATCAATGCTGCTAATTCGTTTTAAAGTGGTCCGAGCAATGCCCAACTGCTGAGAACGGCGATTTTGGGATGTCCTTGGCGACGCCTTGGTCGGTTTTGATTTGGCCTCTTTGGATTAGAAAGAGCATCACCAATCGAAAACCTTTCGTACAAACGTTTAATGGTGTTCTTAGAAGACGCACCTTTCACATTATTTAATTTTTTATACCCACGTTGAGTTTTCACAATTGACTTCGTTTGTTGAATGTAAATTTCAACAATTTGGGGCGCTCGCGTGGCGTGTACTGTTCCATGGTAAAAATCTGCTTGGACTGACGCTTCCAACACGGTATGTCATTAAGCGATCTGACGTCTCGATGTCTCTGTCAAAAGATACTGGGTTGCCTGATGGGTCCGTCGAATATTGGCAAACCTGTATTCCAGGCTCCTCAGAAAGTTCCGTAAAATTGCGAGTTATTTTCAAATTCGTGAAAAATCAGTGCAAAACGCTGCTATAGCGAGGCACTAAACGTCCGTTTGCAAATCAATCAAAGCGTCGCTACGTTGGTTAGTGAGCAAACCCCCAAATACAATTTTTTTTTTTAAGAAAAAAAGCTTTTTTTGTAAAAATATTTAAAAGAGTTGAAAATATTTCATTTTAAAAAACTCCGTACCAAAATTTTCAACACAGAATAAATTTGAAAATTATTATAATTTTCTTTTCATTTTTCAGTATAAGTTTACAAGTAAATGGAGCGCTCGAATGAATACTCAACCTGCATCCGATCAACATTGCGGCAGAAGGCCTAGCAGCTAAATCTGCCGTAAGACTTAACGCAACTGGTGAATTTACCTGCAAAACATGCAGGCATAGCTCAATAAGCATGAGTTATAGTGCCAACGCGGCTTATTTGACTCTGAAATGCAACTGGTTGAAGAGATTCCGAAAAACAATAGAAGAAGAAGGGTGGAAAAGAGGCATGAAACGTAGCCCCCCATATGCTTCATATAAGGGGTTTTCCAATGACAGGTGTTACAAGTGAATGGATTGCGCTATCGAGAGATGATCAACGATATTTCATGGCCGGAATTGGATGGTATTGATCTGGAAAACGTTTATTTTCAACAAGACGGCACTACGTGCCACATAAGCAACGAAACCATTGTTGTTGTGTTATCTTTCGAAGAGGTGATCACAATCGGTCACCGAGATCATGTGATTTAACACCTTGTGACTTTTTTCTTTGGGTCCACGTGAAAGAGAATGCAGTGGTCTTTACTGTAGAAAATACTGCAGAATTAGCATTCCCAGAGACATCGAGCAACTTCAAAATAAATATATACGTTGACAGTCACGCAGCGCTAAAAGCAATAACTCATAAGTAACATAACAAAACTCATAAAAAATTTCCTCTAAAAATGCACTAAAAAACAGAAAAGCCATACAGAGACTGGTCAGACATAGGCGGCTGAACATTAAATGGGTACCCGGACATAAAGGCATTGCAGGAAGCGAAATTGTAAATGAGTTGTGCAGAGAGCGCAGCTTACATGCCATTTGAATAAGAAACCGACACACTACAAGTAAAACCCCTAAAGACGATCTACAATAGCAATGTTGCGGGCATAAAAGTACCTATGAATAGAGAGGAAGTGGAACAATCTAGCCTCTTGCAAAGCCGGGAGAATCATGTATGCACAGAAAGCAGATAAGTACGCCAGATTCGTGCTAGCCCCCTGCAGAAAGGAAAGCAGAACTGTCGAAGAATCGAAGATACTGACAGGCAGCAATTTTCAAGCGGCACACGCATACAAGATAAGAGTCGCAAACAGCGTTAACTGCAGATTTTGCAATGAACTGAAAGAGAGAGAAACTCTAGAGCAACTTCTGTGTTCTTGCCCTGCATTCGTTAGAAGCAGAATGAAATACCTAAGTATTCTACATACAATATGAGAAGTTGGAATGTCTCTCGGAGTTTGAGCTTCAGTGCTTTCTTAGATCTGCAGAGTACGCAGGTTTATTACCAGAGGCCTACTGCAAAGAAACGTAAAGGTTAAGCTCCATCTGGTACCACTAAGTCCGAAAAAGGTATATGAGGTGACTTTGAGCCAGCCAGGTCAATCTAACCTAACGTAACCTTACAAATAAACGCAATATCAGAAAAATTCGCGACAAAAGATCAGTTGCCAGTTGCCACTCGTATAAATAAGCAATTCAATAAGGAAGTATCTCTCTTAAAAACTTCAACTGAAAAACTGCAACTACAAAAAAACAACTGAGTTGGCCCAAAATAGACGGGGATAACGCGCAATTTTTTTTAATATGAAAATAAAAAAATGGGAGTTATATCTTTCTCTTTTGTTTCTAAATGCCAAATTTTAACTTTACTACTTTCTATTAAGTGGACCCGATGGTCTAAAAATTTCAAAAAAATCGATTTTCTCTTTTTCCGATATTTCGAAAGTTTAGTATTTAAGAACAGACTGTGAAATTTCTAGGCGGAAATCCCCAATATTATAGCCTCTACAGCCCATTGACTAGGTAGAGAGCGGTCCGAGTGCTTCTGTAACTCAAACTTCAAAATCATTTATCTCGAAATGACTTTTTTCGGCCTGGTGTTGTCAAAAAAAAAAAAGACGACTAGTCAACCGAATCATCTGAAATTTTAATACGTTGTTCACAACATCGAGGCTCGACAAGGCGATCCACTGTCATGCAACCTCTTCAACTTCGTGATGGAAGGGGTGCTCCGAAAAGCAGGTGTGCATCGTAATGGCACTATTTTCTACAAATGTGTCCAGCTCCTTGCGTACGCCGATGACATTGACATTATCGGCCGCTTTAAGCGAGATGTCACGGCTGCGTTTTCTGCTATCGAGAAGGAATCATCACGAGTGGATCTGGCGGTGAACGAGGGTAAAACGAAGTATATGCTGTCACAACGCGGAACACACGGCGTGTAGGAACGTACGTCATTGCGGACAACTATACTTTGGAAGTTGTGCCAGAATTTATTTATCTTGGCACCGCCGTTAACAACAACAACGATATCAGCCTGGAGATCAAACGGAGAATCACTCTTGCTAATAGGTGTTACTATGGGCTAAGTAAGCAATTGAGTAGTCGAGCCCTCTCTCGCATGACCAAACTGACGCTTTACAAGACGCTCATCATACCCGTGTTGCTTTATGGCGCAGAGGCATGGGTAGTGTCACAAAGCGATGCAGCCGCTTTTGGGGTGTTCGAGAGAAAAATTCTTCGTAAGATCTTCGATCCTGTGTGCGTTGGCGAAGACTACCGTTCAAGAATGAACCACGAGCTGTATGAGCTCTACGCCGACATTGACGTAGTTCAACGCATTGCCATCCAACGCCTGCGTTGGCTAGGGCATGTCGTGCGTATGGATGAAGAAGCTCCAGCAAAGAAGGTGTTCGAGGGCGAAGTCCAAGGGAGCCGACGCAGAGGAAGATCATTGCTCCGGCGGAAAGACCATGTGGAGGAAACCCTATGCTCGCTTGGTGTACAGAATTGGAGAAGGCGCGCGCGGAGCAAAGGCGCCCGGAGAGAGCTATTGAGATCGGCCGTAACTCGGTAACGGGTTATTATGGCCACCTAAGTAAGTAAATAAGTTCACAGTTCACAACATCAATGGCTATCGCCCGTACTAGTATCGATTATATGGTTTTTATTTCTTTTATTGAAAAACTGAGAAAACCCGATTTTTAGAGTGTAAAATTCAAAACCGCGCCATTTTCTCAATTTTTTTTATTCTAGTACGAGAGATAGCTACAGTCATACAGATTAATAATTCTTTTGATTTTTGTGTTTCAGAAAAAAAGGGGAGCCAAATGGTGAGCACCGTCCCGGTCAAATTTTTCGGGTCATTCAACTTCAGCGCCATTTTTTCAATTATTAAAATTAAAATTTTTGTTTAAATATTTGTATGTAAAATAAGTTACATAAAAACCCTAGATAATTTTAAATTTCGTTTTTCGTTTTGTTTATTGTAAAAAAAAATCCTGAAAATACCATAAATTTTCGAATTCTAGACCACCGGCACCCGGGAATATCATTTTAGGGATAGTTTCTACTCTATGAAAAATTGAATTTTTTCGCAGCCGCACAATGAAACAATAGGCACCTCAGGCCTGATAGTTCAAAAGGATATTAAGAAAAAATGCTACAATATCGGCCGTTTTCACTAGCGGCCCAGCTACCAAATTTCACCACATGAAAATTTTTGACGTGTATGGAAAAGCTTTCATATGCGAAATTGTGTTTTTATTGTAAAAAAAATCGTGAAAATACCCTACATTTTCCAGCTCTAGACCACCGCGACCCCTTAAGGGGAGTTTGCTTTTTTTATCGTTTCAGTCCAACAAGAAAATTTATTGATGCCTCGTCAATAAAAAGCTCGCACGTAACGTACCCTGCGTAGCCCGCCAATTTCTTTTTTATTTGTTGCATTTTTAATTAAAACTCCATATTCTGATATTATTCCACATGATGTGAAACTACCCAAAATAGAAATTTGTAGCTATTACTCTAAAAATCTTCAGCGCGTCACTTTCGCAATTTTTGCCTTAAGAGAAGTTGAGAAGCTCCAGCGGCGTCGGCAAAGTAAAATAGTTCTTCTACAAAATCAATCTACCACTACCTTGATTCCGTTGGGGTTTAAAATGGCAAGCGATTATGAACAAAGGTAGTTGCTTTGATCGCCCGAAAACCAATTTTAAAGAGTATCACACTTTGTTTCAAGCAGCTGCAGTGAAGAGGAAATTAAAGAAAGCCACAGTAGCCATAGCTATAAGCTTATTGAATTTTATAGTTAACTGTAATTACGATTGTCAATCAAACAAAAAAAATCCTACTTTCTTGCATTCGAAGTGATCAGCAGTCGGCGCATCACAAAAGGTATCAACCTTGAGATCATACAGCTAAATTCTTCAGAATAAGTCAAAGTAATGCTTAGCCTTCGGTAACCAAGACTTGCGACCTCCCAGCTGGGTAAAAGTCTATCTCTACTATCGCTACTTTACCTTGCATACCTTCTACTCCAAGCCAATGAATGAGGTCAAAATACAAAGCGCTGCACATTTATTTTCACAACCAATACAACTAAATCAATGCCATCGCACAACCGGGCAGCTATGCGACCGGTCAACACAGCCATGCCCTGCTGCTACGTACACGTACACGTACGGCGTATCAAATGTGGCTGTTGTTGGTAGATTTGTTTGCTTTTGTTAAATGTTGCTGCTTTTTAGTTTTAGATGTTTTACAGTTTTTGTTGAGCTGCTGATTTATTTGTTTGGTATTTTGCTTAAGATTTTCTGAGGTAACCATTTCAATCCTTTCGCATACACCCACAAAGTGAAAGCATTCAAATGTCCTGGCAAACAAGTAAGTGATTGAAGGGTATGCATACGCGTGTAAGTGGAAAGTGTGTATTTGTGCGTGTGTGTGTGTGTGTGTGTACAAACCATCGTCTACATTTCCACATTGTTATACGTAATCACAATTTAATAAAAACATACACATTTATCCTTCTCCTTTGGCAGTTGACAGCCGACATGAGCGTCTTACAAAACGGATTTGTTGCGATTTGCTGAATGTCATATAAATAGCATTTACATATACATACTTACAAACGTATACCCAACGCACACCCGAGAAGCGCTAAGAAATTGTGTATCCAAACCTTTGAAAAATTATAATTTTCAGGTTGATATCTGACATTATTTTGCTCTAAATCTCCTTTAAGGCCACCCGGTGGTCTAGAATTTTCAAAAAATCGATTTTTTTCGATATTTCGAAAGTATAGTATTTTAAGAATATACTGTGCAATTTTCATGCGGAAATTCCCAATATTATAGCCTCTACAGCCCATTAACCAGGTAGAGAACGGTCCGCGCGCTCCTGTGCCTCAAACTTCAAAATCATTTATCCCGACCCCGGCGGGGATGAAAACAAAAAACTGTTCAACCGAATCACTTGAAATTTGGATATGTTGTTCAAAACATGTATCGCTATCGTCGGAACTAGAATCATAATTTTATTTTATTAATTTCCTATTTTTTAAACTAAAAAACTAGTGAAAAAACCCCGATTTTACGAACTTTTTTTTTCAAAGTGCGCCATTTTGTCAATTTTTCATTTTTTCGATTTGTTCTAGTTCCGAGCATAACTGCACTCTTTCTGATTAAGAATCTTCTTGAATTTTGTGTTTCAGATGAGTAGAAGTTTCGAAATCATCTACGCCGTCCGGGCTCGATTTTTCGAGAGGGTCATCTTCAGCGGCATTTTTATAATAATAAATATCGTTTCAAAAGTAAACAAGAAATGTGTATATGCTCAATAAACGTACTAATAAGCCCGAAAAGTTGAAACATCGTGTTTTAAATTTTTAATGGCAAAAAAAAATTGTGAAAATAGGTGAAATTTTCGTGCTCTAGACCACGGGGTACACTTAAGAAATTTATTATTTCCAATTTAATATCTTAAGTCGTCAGCTAACTTTCAACCTTTGAGAAACTCATTATTCTCAAGTTGATATCCAAAATTATTCTCCACTTGATCTCAAACCTTTGGGAGATTTTTAATTCAAAAATTACTCTCTTCTGTATCTCCAAACTTTGAGAAACCTATAACTCTCAAGTTACTCTCAAAATTACTCTCCACTTGATCTCCATACCTTTAAGAAATTTATAAATCTCAGGTTAATATCCAAAACTACTCTCCACTTGATCTCCAAACATTGACAAGCTCATAATTCTCACGTTGATTTCCAAAATTACTCTCCACTTGATTTCCAAACTTTGGGAAACTTATAACTCTGAAGTTGATATCCAAAATTATTCTCCACTTGATCTCCAAACTTTGGGAAACTTATAACTCTGAAGTTGATATTCAAAACTACTCTCCACTTGTTCTCCAAACATTGAGAAGCTCATAATTCTTAAGTTGATATCCAAAATTACTCTCCACTTGATCTCCAAACTTTGGGAAACTTATAACTCTGAAGTTGATATCCAAAATTACTCTCCACTTGATCTCCAAACTTTGGGAAACTTATAACTCTAAAGTTGATATTCAAAACTACTCTCCACTTGTTCTCCAAACATTGAGAAGCTCATAATTCTCAAGTTGATATCCAAAATTACGCTCCAATTGTTCTCCAAACATTGAGAAACTCATAATTCTCAATTTGATATCAAAAAATTACTCTCCAATTGATCTCCAAGCTTTGCGAAATTTATAATTCTTAAGTTGATAACCAAAATTACTCTCCACTTGATCTCCAAACTATGAAAAACCTACAATTTTCAAGTAATATCCAAAATTATTCTCCACTTGTTCTCCAAACCTTGAAAAACTCCTCATTATCAAGCTGATTTCCAAAATTACTCTCCACTTGATCCTTAAACTTTGAGAAATGTATAATTCTCAAGTTGATATACAAAATTACTCTCCACTTGATCTCCAAACTCCTTTTGTTGAGAATGCTTTGACTCTTCATTTGAGGTGCTCTTGAGATCAGCTGCCGTAGATTTGATAAGTATCTCAGTTCTCATCACTTACTCGAGTAGATCTCAAGCCTAAATGTATTACTGGGTACTTAAAGCCGCCTGTATGCTGACTCGTATTTTTGTAGTTTTGTTATCAGCTTTGCTCTTCACGCTGATTTGCTGCGGCTTACAATGCTTTTCCCATACGCAAGCTTTGACTCATATATAACGGCTTCTTTATTCTTCGTACTGTTATTTTTTCTATGCCTTATCGCTCTATCGATTCACTGCGATTTTCTATTCGCCTTTTAGTTTTCCATTCAAATTTTCCTTTCAGCTATCAAAGCTAAATCAATCGTTTGTGATTTCATACGAATCGAATTCGTGCTTTGCCAGCACAAATAAGACAAATCGGTTTTAATCCTTTTTTGCCCGCCTTTGACCCCAAAAGTACACAAAAGGGCCAAGTCACATTTCATGCTCGCAAATATTCTTGTTAGCAGAGTATTTTTTTATTTTCTAAATATGCTTTAAAGCATCAAGCGCCTCATTTAATAGCGCATTTTATGCAGCACATCTATGCAGCATATTTTCTACTCATTTTTCCTTTTGTTTTCGTAGTAGGCATTTCCGGCGCTTTTACTGGCTTGAACGTGCCACAATTATCATAAAAAATGCATTTTTATTCTTCATAAATTAGAATAAAAATATCTCTCTACACCACGGAGCAGCACTTTGCTCGCCCACACCTACTGGAATTTTGTTGAATGCTACCGCGGTAGCTCTAATTTAGCAGCAACAGCACTCGCGCGCAATTAGTTGCTCACCATCCGCTTACCCTGGTTTCCTGGTTTTTTTTTTTTCTGTTTTCTTTTGTCTTCATAATTTCTGCTACTTTGTTATTCGTGTTGGTGGTTAGCAGCTTTGCTGACCATTTTTCTTTGCCGTTTCTCTTCCTCACATTTATTTTCTCGTTCCTCCCACTACCCTCACTCCATTTCACTTGGCCATTCATTAATTTGCTCTTAATTAGTTGAATAATACCGAAAATGTAATAGGAAAGGAAAATTATGATATAAATGCCGAAAACGCTCACCCACCCACTCAACTACACATACACATGCATATTAAAGTCTAGGAGACAGTCCATCGATTAGAGGTTTTCGCTGTTATTTCCTAGTGCTATTTTGTTGTGAACCCGAGTGTAGTGTTAATTTGGTTTGTGGTGAAAAATTCTCGCTCTGTGTGCTGGTATGTCGTTTCTAATGTGCTTCTCTGGCTTTAAGAACATGTGTGTGCGTGTGTGTGATGTATGCTTATGAAAAAATATGGCTTCAGCACGTTTGACAAATACTGTCCGCCAACTGGTGCTCGCAGAGCAATCAACAACTTCCACTCCTCTGCAATTACATTCGTACCTCTTCTAACAGAGAACGTTGGTGAAGACATTAGTAACACCACCAATGCTGGTTCCAAACCCGATTGCAAAGGTGGACGATCTTTCCTTGAGGCGCACCAAGTGGTTAGTCCCGAAAGGTCTGTACAAGGCAGCAGGGATAACTTTAGTTTTGTCCAGCGCCTTGGCAGTAGAGTTAATAGCAAATCTTGCGTGATGGCTAAACGATAGAATATGGATAATGTAGTTAGTACCTCAGTTTATGAAAGTCCACCCGCTTTTGAGACACAAGTGCGAATAAAGAATATGCCAACATGTCACAAAAATGTTCAGCATGGAACGAGTAAGCGTTTCCTGTAGTAGACTGGAGAAATCGTAGTTATGCACCATTCGCTTGCAAGAGCCCTGCGACGAGAAGTGCCTTACTAGCAAAGGCACCCCAGTGACATAAAGAGGCTGCTTTTGATATTCCGCAGATGCTGAAAAAAGGCGAAAGCAGACGGAAGTAGACAGCAACACACAGGTAATCGAAATCGCGTCCTTAATGAACTAACAAAAAGATCGAAGTCAACTGAGCTTATGGCTCCAGGAACTAGTGGGTCTTGGGTGAATGTAAGAGCACGAAATAAAGCTTCTGACGTTCGTTTCAATAGCCTTTGCAAAGAATAAGCGAGCACGTGCAGGTTCAGGTAATCTGCCTGCTGAGAATGCTGGCGCGAGAATAATTAATTCCACTTTTATTCCAGTTACTTGCATTAAGCAACATTAAGTGAGACAAAATGTCTTCCTGCAGCTACCAGTTGAATTAAGCTCCGAATAAAACTTTCGCGATATCCTCCATCATACGCCCTGCCACCTGACCGATTGTTATCTAGGCATGTTGTAGTCAGACTGCTAAAGCTGATCCAAGGCTTCATGTATTTCTGGGATATGCGGTGAGAGATTTACCAATAGCTTTACCCAATTTATGCCTACAGATTGGTTAAAGCCTATAATGCAAATCGCCGCACATGTAGACCTCGTTCATAGTGAGAAGAAGTCTCCTCGCATATTCTTCTCTTTTCCTTATTTAAAGATAGGCACTGAAGAGAAATCTTAATCCCTTTGGTTGGGCACCTATTGCGGTGCGTCCCAGGTGGTGGATAGGGTACGCCACAGTTATCTTCTATGGTTAAGTAGGTCATAGCCTTGGTAAAAGCCTACTCGCAAACCAGCCTAGTTCTCGTCAACCAACAACTATGGCGGGGGGGACAACATGCTGGGCAGTGTTACTGCATGCGTGCCGTAACTGCCATAATTCCAGGCAGTGAGCCATATCCACTTCGGTGGATGGCGAGAAGCCACTCATATTAGTAGGTCACCTGTCTCACCCCAGTTTCAATTCGACTTACCACGGTATATGGCTCAGGCGTGGCGAACGCCATTATTTCCCTACTTATATCCCAGGTTACGACTACTGACTCGTCAGCTGAGTGGCCGCACTGCAATAATGAACAAAACAACAAACACAAAACAAACAACACAGCAAAATCAACAAATTCCTTCCAGATGCGGGAGACCCCTTGGCTCCACCAAACTCATGGCGGAGTCAAAAGCCACCCCTTCGGTGGCGAAAGTGCCCACTAAGAGGAAAACCGTCATAGGGACACCACCGCATTTCCTTGTGGCTTCTACTTCCTCCAAAACCGACCCGACTGCGGAGAACCAAACAATCACCAAAGCTGTTTTGCCAGAAACTGGGAAAACAACTCGGACAGAAGTCTCCAAAAATCCCTCCTCATCTCCGTCGATATAGAGATCGAAGACGCGCCACTTTCCTTATGGAAAAGCTCGGCAAAACCCCTGACGAGGAGCTGTCCGGCCAACAGAAGACAATTCTCGATTGGGCCCGGGAATTCCATCGGAACTATGAGGCATCCAAAGAAGAACCGAGTGCAGCCAAGCGGCAGCAGTCTTCAGAGGATCCTCATAGTCCCAACGACCCCAAGAAGCACACAACCTCCTCAAAGGTCAAATTACGCAAGTTCTGCGAAGTTGCCAGAGATAGTCTGGTCATGGCGCACAGTGCGGCTGATTCCCAAAAAGCTGGCCAAAAGTCGAAAAAAAAAGTTTCTGGATTGAGTTTTTTTGTCTTTGGGTCGGCTACAGTAATGCCTTGAGTAGTGAAAACCGTTCATAGCAACGTCCTGTACCCTAAGTATCCTCTGTATTTTCAGTCGCAACGTGGCCTTCGTTTGAGCATCGTACTACTGTCGACGAATAATGAAAGTTGTACACATTTGAAAGATTTTGTAATGGAGTAAATTGAACAAAACCAAATGGAATCATCTTCGGAAGGTTAGTAATATACGAAAAATCTTTAGTACATATCAATACCTCGACACAAAATTTTTAGCTGCAGCAATACGTAGATACATTTTTTGCAATTTTTTTTATAAAATTTGAGTTTTCAAACTGTATAGTAATACAACGCCGTCATATGCTGCTTTGAAACCTATTAAAGGTTACTCAAAAAAAAGTAATGGTTACTGAATAAAACAAGATTCAGCTGCTACCACTTGCTACCTTGCGACCCCGAAAACATATAAATTAACATGCATCTTGATTATGTTCTAGAATATACGCTATTTCACGTGAAGGGGAGGCCAATAGGGGTGGAAGGGGGTGGATTTTCAAAATTTTAAGATCAAATTCGTAATCAGCGACCCCGACAACCCCCGAGTAAGAAATTTTGAATCAATTACTTAATTTTTTGAGTTTTGGCCAGCTTTTCGGGAATCGGCCGCACTGTGTGGCGGTGGTGGATAAGAGCCACCCTGACGGTTTCATCTCTCCATCAAACTGGAAGATTGTGGAGAGAAAACTTCAGTTGGGATACATGGACGTTCCGAAGCGGAACCCAGAACCCCCTCCTTTCTGCTCTGACGCGGGATGGTTCCAACCAAGGGTCAAGTTGATCGCGTGCTCAGATCAACGTTTTGTCAGCCTGTACGGCAAGTCCTCGACCGATTCGACGAGGTATAGCCAGGGGCGAAGCTCGTCAATAAGAACGGAATTCCTAACAAACCACGCGGCAGAGCAAGAATACCTCTAGAGCCATCCGATCCGGAAACCATCCTGGAACTACTGAAGATCGAAGACCCGAACCTACCCACCGAAAACTGGAGGGTAGTTAATGGGGAAGAGCCTTCAGGAAACTCCAGAAATGTCACGCTGCTCCTGGACCAGGAAAGCATTCAAGCACTGGACGACCGCCAGGGGATTCTGGCGTTCGTGTTCATCACCACTACCATCTGGACCTATCAGCCGAAAAATCTCCTCGCACCCAGCGAAGAGAGTACGGCGGCCCCCGAGATGGATGTCAATAAGCTTCTCTCACAAGCTTCGACGATTGAGTCCGACTCGGAATCGAACAGCGAACTCGTGGAGCACTTATTCAATATTCAACTTGAGGACGAGGATAGACTTTTGGATAGCGGGGATGACGCGAACGCCACAGTCATTAAATGTTCGTCTAACAGTGTTCGTCTAAGGCTGCTTCAGCAGCCCTCATTCTTCGTATCTCTGACCTCAGAGAAGACATCATTCTCATCCAAGAACCTTGGATATCAAACGACAAGATATGCCGCCTGAAAGATAGGCACTACACCTTGTTTCAAGGTGAGGCTAACGTCAGATCGCGCTCTTGTATTCTGAATTGAATCAAATATAAAGAACATCTTGCCAACAGACTTCCTGACATCAGGCAGTTTGAAATGGCAAATAAAAACGATATCGAAAACGAAGACGTTTCAAAGCGCAACACGACAATCTTGTCCCCTGACAAAAACAGGAAGTAAGTATAAACCTTTTTGGTGGACTCCAGAAATCTCAGAACTTCGCAATCGAACTCGGGAACTCTTTAACCAGTCTAAAATAGCGGACGAATGGGAAGAATATCGACAATGTCTCAAAGACTTTAAGAAAGCTGTCAGAAGTGCAAAACGCATATCCTGGCGATCATACACTCAAGAATTAGAGAACACATCAGAAGTAAACAGACTACGCAAGATTCTTGCATCAATCCCAGTCTCTCCCAGTTTTATCATGACCCAAGATGGAACTTGGACTACTTCAACTGACCATACTCTTAGAATACTTCTCGAATCTTACTTTCCAGGCTGTGTTGCCCACTTACCTGTACCTTCCGGCACTCTTCAGAGTAATTAGGAGAATATATCAGATCTAATCAGCTCTAATAGCATCTCTACAGCAATACTAAGTTTAAAAAATTTTAATTACCAGGTCCTGACAACATCATTCCAGCAGAACTTCAAGAAAGACTAGAAATTCTGCTGCCTTGGTTAACAATGATCTTTAACAAGTGTTTAAATCTCTCTTACCTTCCGACAATTTGGAAGAAATCGAAGGTAGTATTCATTCCGAAAATGGGGAAACCTTCACACTGCAAACCAAACGATTTCAGGCCCATTAGCCTAACCTCTTTTTGCTTAAAGACTTTTGAAAAAGTCTTAGATGAGCAAATCAAAACCCAACTTGATAATAAGTTGATCTCTGAGGCACAGCACGCCTACACTGAAGGGAAATCGACTGAAACGGCACTTCATTCACTGGTGTAAACAGTACTTCACAATAAGGAGTACTCTCTTGTCGCATTTATGGACGCAGAAGGTGCTTTTAATAATATTGAACCCAAAGCTATTTTGTCGGAAATTGCAAAATTGGGTATTAATTACTCCATCCGAAAGATGATCGAACAAATGCTCCAAAATAGAATAATCACTTCAGAGCTTGAGCTAAGCTGCATGAGAATGTACGCCGTCAAAGGCACTCCTCAAGGCGGAGTACTTTCTCCCTTCTCTGGAATCTCGCTGTAAACAGTTTGCTTCGAAAACTCGTAAAAGCAGGCTGCAAGGTTGTAGCCTATGCAGATGATATTGCTCTCTGCGCGTCAGGCAAACACCTGAATACCCTCACTGAGCTCATGCAACGCTCAATCAATATTCTGTCAAAATACTGCACCGAATGCGGACTAAATGCGAATCCAGCAAAGACAGATCTTGTTCTCTTCAATAGGAAACAACAATCTCCTCCACTGCAAGCTATAACTTTAAAAGGGGAATCATTACTTCTATCAGATTCAGCTAAATATCTAGGAGTAATTCTAGATAGGAAGTTGAGTTGGAAATTGAACATTAAAAACAGATATAAAAAAGCGTGTTAGCTCTTTATACTTGTAAGAAAACTATAGGCAAAACCTGTGGTTTTTCACCTCGGATCATTTATTAGATACCTATATACCTCGATCATCAAACCGATACTCTTTTACGGTGTTGTTGTATGGTGGGCAGCACTCGAAAAACGGTATAGAGTAGCCACAATTGATCGAGTCCAAAGAACAGCCTGCGTCCTGATAACAGGATGCTTAAGTACAACACCTACTAAGGCTCCAAATACGTTGCTTCTCTTGTTCCCTATCGATCTGGCTGGCAAAGCGATTGCAGCGAAAGCAGCGACACGCATGAATGCTATATCGAATAAGTATCTTGGCCACTCGGCCATACTGAACAGGAACACTGTTATCTCTTGGGACATAGACTATCATGTAAGTCTTCCATCACCACCCTTGCTATTCTCCTGTTCACTCCCAACCAGGGAAGAATGGAAGACATCTTACCGAAATCGATGGCCCTCTGATTATATATACAGATGGTTCAAAACAAGACGGTAAAGTGGGATTTGGAATCTTTTCCAATTCCCCTCACATCAATCTATCATTTAGATTACACGACTACTGTAGTATATTTCAAGTATACACCATGCGATATTTGGTATGCTGCGAAAACTATCTTAGAAAAGAGAATATCACTTGAGGATATCCGCTTTTTCACAAACAGTCAAGCGGCCGTTCGAGCACTCAGCTCCTCTTATACCCACTCAGATGTGGTTCGATCCTGTTTCTTATCTCTTAACGATATAAGTATTCAGAATTCTGTCCAAGTTATCTGGATACCGGGTCACAGTGGATTCGAAAGTAACTGCAAAGCTGATGAGCTCGAGAGAGCTGGAGATGTGCAATCAAATGTTAGTAACTTACCCACAATCCACATTCCGCTCTCAACATATAAAATGATCATTGATCGAGAATTTCACAGCATTGCTGATCGGAGGTGGCGAGTGGAAACTACTTGCGTTACGACCAGACAAATCTGGTCATCTTACAATTTGAAACAGACAAAAACCCTTATAAGTCTTTCGAAACACGAACTAAGGCATATAATGTCTCTTATCGCCGGCCACTGCCTTTTGGGCACTCACGCACGTCGGCTCGGGGTTCCTCAAAACGACCTGTGCAGATACTGCGAGGTCGAAGATGAGGAAGTATCTAGCAGGCATTTGCTGTGCAGTTGTTTCTCCTCCAACAATGTTGTTTCTGTCCAACAATGACAAACTTTCAGTACTCTGGGACCTGAAAATCGAATCTCTCATAAAATTCTCGAAACGAATTAATATCTTTGACCAAAATCTATAATAAAAATCTCGATTAGATGGGGAAATCATATAATATGATGAGCTCTAGGGCAACACAATAGACCCAACTTGCGGTCTATGTGGCACTCCGATGAGGGGTCACTCTTAAACCAAGCAACCAAAGGGAAATGTTGCCCCACCCGCCGTATTTCCCAGACATGGCACCTTCGGATTACCATCTGTTCCGATCAATGCAGCCAGCCCTTATTGGAGAGCGGTTCACTTCTTACGAGAGCAACGCAAACTGGCCCACTGAATGGGTCAAATAAAAAAAACTCGAATTTTTCGTCAGAGGAGTCCGTATGCTGCCTGAAAAATAGAGTAAAGTGGTACCATTCAATGGCACATACTTCACATAATGTCATGTATTATTTAATTGTTTAAAAATCTGTTAACAATTCCATGCACAATATTAATGAGCTGTATATTTTTAGTCACTGGATGGAAACTTTTCGAGTTATGAGTTACAAAAACTTTAGTTGCGAGAAATTCGTTTTGAAGTTTTCTATGTGCTGCGCATTCCAATAACGAGATTTGCAGAAAATTTTAAAGTAAAAGTTTTTAAAAACTTCCCCCATTTTAAACATTTGAGTGTGCCAAATTTGAAGGTAGTAGAACATCTCTTAAACAAAAAAAAATATATTTTTTTTTAATTCAACAATGGCTTCTCACTGCAGTATTAAATTTTCAATTTACTATTTTATTTTCCCAAATTTCGAATATAAACTTGAAAATTACCACATTTGCTTCGACAATTAAAGCCATCAGTGCAATTCTTCGCCCTCTGCTGGTCGCTCAAGAACACATTAACACATTGGCCATTACTTGCTGCCATCTCTCTGCCGCGCACTCTGCGCCAAGCAGTATAAACAAATTAATTATGGTCGGGCGTTAATTGCAAATTAGTTGCTAACATTCTTGATTACAACACAACCGCCAAAAATAAACGAAAAGCGGATGATAGCTAATAGCAGAATAACGAAAAAATTCCTACAAGCACCGACCGACACTCAAAAAAACGGAAAAGGCGGAATCTTGCGAGAAATTAATGCATTGTAATTAAACACCAACATAGACGCGCCAACCAAGCGTATAACAAAACGAAATTGTGCAAGGAAAATCAAATCACAACGAAGATACAAATGTGTGTGTGTGGCGTGAGGAATAGTGTGCGGCAATTAAAAAAATACTAATCGTGCGGGGTGAGTAAGTGGCAGAAGAAAGTGTACGTGTAGGAGCCAAACGGTAGCCAGCTGTTGTTTTTATTTCTTGTTAATTTCTTTCCTGTGTTGACGGATTTTTAATGATTTTTTTCACAAGGAGTAGAAGGATTTTTTTTTTTGCATTCCTTTGTACGCCACATTTGGGTGGCATAAATAAATCAGTATAATATGAAAAACCATTAAAGCAACACCACACACCCACCACGCACTTGCAGCTACACACACACACACACTCACCTCCTTCATTTATACCGCCGTCAGTGCCATGCGAGTAGGGGCGACAGAATAATATCACGTTCTCTGCGTGCATGCCAGCTGTCTGCTACGTAAACGAGCAAGCATTGCAATGCAACGGTGTTGTGTACGAGTACTTGCAGAAGCCGTTTAACATACGCACCTACACTCGTAGGGACATTGAACACACCTTTGGCTACATATGCTCCAGGTTTTTATTGGCACTTTGTGCTGTTTTTTTAATGTCTAGCAGCGGTTATGTTACGCTTAATGAAATATTTGGAATGTAAGTAAAGTGAATAAAAGAAATGTATATACGAAAATGTGTGTGTGTTAGTGCACGTAAGTAGAATATGAATGTATCCTTTGCATGAGTGTGCGCGTAAATGATCGTTTGCATTGCTTCTCACACCTACACACCGGCCAATTAACTATGCTGACAACAAACAAACGCAGTTGAATTATTTTACATTTATTTCTCTGATTTTTTGATAAAACAGCTTAAATAGACTTTTCACTATTTTAGTGGCAAGCCCTTATTTGCTATGTTTTAACGCAATATTCAAATTATGAGTCACTGAATCTTTCAAAATGGCGACACAGGAATGTGTCTTAGTAAAAATTGAATTCAAAAATTATATTTTTCCACCACCATTTTTGATTTTATAAACTAAAAGCAAAACCTATAGAAGTCAGATAAGGAGTATTTTCATAGGTCAAAGTCATGTGTTAGATTTTATTGTAGTAAATAACAGACAGATAGATAAACAGTAAAAACAAATTGTATTTAAAAAAAAATTTAATTGAAATTATTAAAAAAATTACAATTTAGCATAAATTAAAAAAAAAAAACAAATTACCGAATTAAATTAAAAATTAATTTTAATTGAAATTAAAAACAAAATTTAATTTAAAAATTTTCTTAAAAAAATTATTAACATTTTATGAAGAAAAAAAATGTTAATTAACACTTTTTTTAAACCATTTTAATTAAAATTTTTTTAATATTTTTTAATTAATAATATTTTTTTTTTAATATTTAAATTAAAAGTTATTTAAAAACAATACTAAAATTTTGTTTAAAACAAATATTTTCTTTTATGAAAAAAAATTTTGTTTAATATTGTAATATCTAAAAATAATAATAATATAATAAATAAAAAAATACTAAAATTTTTTTAAAAGTAATTGTTTTAATAATATTTTTTTTCAATTAACATTTTTTTAAACCATTGCGTGCTTATATGAAGGAACTTTTCCAGAAATTTGGAAGAGACAAAAGTTAGTCCTCATAAGCAAAGGGAAAGGAAACCCGGAAACCCCATCAGCGTATCGCCCTCTGTCCATGCTCGACACGGTAGGGAAGCTGCTAGAAAAAATGCTGAAACCACGAATGGCAGCAGCGATAAACGAATCGGGAGGCCTCTCGGATAGGAAACACGGCTTTAGACCGCGAAGGTCCACAATTGGAGCAATTGAGGATGTAGTAAAGAGCATAGCAAAAGCACGGAGCATAAATCATGTTTCCCGACCAATCCTGATCCTCGCTACAATCGACGTAAAGAACGCTTTCAACAGCGCAAAGTGAAAAAATATGTTAGACGCCTTGGAGAAGCGGTTCAAAATACCCCATTACCTGATGAAGATGATCCGCAGCTACCTCAAAGACCGCGTACTCATTTACGGCACAAGGAAAGGGCAACGGACAAAAATGATAACCTCTGGCGCGGCCCAAGGGTCCATACTAGGCCACGATCTATGGAACGTCAGTTACGACGGCATCCTCACCATCGACATGCCCGACGATTGCTACCTAGTAGGATACAATAAATACATTTTTTTTCATTTAATTTGTTTTTTAAGTTGTCATCGATATATAAAAGAAATATATTACTTCTATAGCTATTTACTGTGTACTAGAAGAGATATTCTTTATTCACCATAACTTAAAAATTCCAGGTCGTCCGCCCGCGCACATTTCAAGCTTCAACTTCTTTTTATAGCACTTTGAAAAACTTTTTTATGCAGTTTTTGTATGAGAGGACCCATTTTATTACCACCTAAAAATAGTAAAATGAGGATAATGATGAAAACAAAAAATTAGCTATTGCTCCCAAATGACACCTCACCTTGATATAAAGAGTGATTTTTTAGCTATTATCTTTTTAAACAGTTGGTTTAAACAGCTGGCGCACGTTTCGTGTTTTGTTTCACTGTCAAACATCTTCAGTTTGGTCTATGATTTAACCATGAATCGTCTTACAAACGAACAACGCCTGCAAATCATTGAATTTTATTATAAAAATGCGTGTTCTGTTAAGAAAGTTTATCGGGCGGTTCTTCCATTTTATGGTCAGTTTAATCGACCCACTGAAGCGGCCATTCGAGCTATTGTGACTAAATTTAGAACCAAATTTACATTATTGGACATCAAACCACCAACACGCTTACGAAGAGTGCGAACTGAAGAAAATATCGCAGCTGTATCGGCCAGTGTTCATGATGACCATCAATTATCGATTCGTCGCCGTTCGCAGCAATTGGTCCTCTGTTACTCAACAACGTGAAAAATTTGGCGAAATAATTTAGGTGTGAAGCCATTCAAAATACGGCTGGTGCAAGAATTGGAAAATTGGCCGAAGATCCACTTTTTTATCGAACAATTGTGTTCAGTGACGAAGCTCATTTTTGGATCAATGGGTACGTAAATAAGCCGAATTCTCGATTTTGGTGTGAAGATCAGCCAGAAGAATTGCAAGAGTTACCAATGTATCCACAAAAGGTCACAGTTTGGTGCGGTTTATGGGCTGGAGGTATCATTGGACCGTACTTCTTCAAAGATGCTGCGAATCGTAACGTAACTGTGAATGGTGAGAGCTACCGGGAAATGATATCCAACTTATTTTGCCCAAAATGCAAGAGCTTGACTTTCATGACATGTGGTTTCAAAGACGGTGCCACATGCCACACAGCACGCGTAACAATGGACTTGTTAAGCGGCGAGTTCGGTGAACATTTTATTTCACGTTCGGGACCTGTCAATTGGCCACCCAGATCGTGCGATACAGCGTCTTTAGATTAGTTTTTGCCTACTTCAATTAACGCATTGGAAGACAACGTTAAAGCATTTATACAGGGTGGCGCACGAATCGTGCTACAAAAACAAAACGTAATAACTTTTTTTCTAATCAATGTATTTAACTTTTTGTTTTTTTATTGTATAGATAATTCAATTTTATTTTATGTAACTAATTAGTTTTGAAAATAATAGAACGTAAATGACATCCATGCTCATTCACGCATATGCGACACCTGATGAGAAAATTGTTCATTGCGCACTGAAGGGTTGAAGTCGGGATCGCCTCAATTATTGTTGTGATGGACTGCTTCAACTCAGTCAAATTACTTGGTTTTGTTTTATACACCTCTTGATTGAGATAACCCCATAAAAAAAAATCTGGTGCAGTGAGGTCAGGTGACCTTGGGGGCCAGCGGAAAGTGGAATTTCTGGATATCAATTTATTTCTAAATTTTCGTTGGAGCTCCTCCATAACCGGTCTGGCTATATGTGCAGTTGCTCCATCTTGCTGGAACCAAATGCTGTTAAAAGGGATACGTCTTCGCCGCAGTTCTGGATAAAAAAACTCCTTCAACATGTTTAAATAATCTGCAAAATAAAAAAAAAAACAGCCGATTACTCACACAGAAAAAAAGTTAATATATTACGTTTTGTTTTTGTAGCACGATTCGTGCGCCACCCTGTATATGAGATACCGGTCAAACCATTGGAAGGAGTGTGCCAAAATTGGACTATGCGTATGGACCATTTGAGGCGCAGTCGCGGTCAACATTTGCATGAAATAATCTTCAAACATTAAATTATATGGACTGTACTATTTAAATAAAAATTGCATGCTTTTTTCTGAATTTTACGTGTGTTTTTTTGAAAAATTTTCCTATAGCTCTTAAAAAAAATAGTAACTTCTATTTAAAAACAAGTGACACTCTGACCAAATCACTTGACTCAAAAGTTTTTCTGTCGGCACACAAGAATTGGACTCCTATCCGATTGGTAAAACCGCAATTGGCCACCTATTTGTTCCTTGCAGGAACTGGGAGAATTATGCAAAATTAATCATCCAATTTTGTTTTTGAATAACTTTTTTACAAAATAAAAAAATACTATTTTGATAGATGGAAATCTTTACTTTGACTTTAAGCGCTCCATTGCTTATCTAATGCTTGTATAATGCAGCTGTGTAGTTCACAAGAGTCAAATAAAGGTTTTTCCAATAACAGGTGTTATTTTGAATAGCCCGCTATTTCGGTACATGTTACTTTTGAAGCTGCAATTTTTTGATATTTGACAAGTAGAAACTACGCCATTAATAAAAATGGAACGAAACTCGCTTAAACAACGCGTTGAAATTATTAAAATTCACTATAAAAATGCAGACTGCAATACAGAAATTGGTGAAAAAATTCGAGTTCTTGGGACAAGTTAGTGATGTGAAGAATAAAACCCGTGCACATCGCTCGAACAACCGAAAATACTGCTGTTGTAGCCAGTCGAAAGTGTTGAGGAAACCCCAGATTTGTCTATTCCTCGTCGTTCTTTCGAATTAGGTATTCCACAAACGTCATTACACCGTATTTTGCATAAAAATTTGTGTCTTAAGGCTTATAAAGTCCAGTTAACTCAAGAACTCAAGCCGGTCGATCATCAACAACGTCGTGTCTTCGCTGATTGGGTCGTTGAAATGCATGAAAATGATCCGGAATTTCATCAAAAAATCATCTTGAAAAGCCAAGAGTTATTGTTGAAAACCCTCTCTATCCTCAACGTGCGACTGTTTGGTGCGATTTATGGTCTGGCGGAGTCATTGGACCTTACTTTTTTGAAAATGAAGCTGGAGCAGCAGTTACGGTGAATGGATTGCGCTATTGAGAGATGATTAACAATTTTTTATGGCCGGAATTGGATGGTCTTGATCTGGACAACGTTTACTTTCAACAAGACGGCGCTACGTGCCACACAAAAAACGAAGCCATTGATCTTTTATTAAAATAACACCTCTTATTGGAAAACCTTTTATGATGGACGACGACACCATTTGCAAAACATATACCAGGTAGATACCTATTAAATGAGACTTTCAGCTATTAGTCCATACATGTCGCTAGGAGTAGTTTTAAACCTTCCCAAATCTTTCGTTTTTCTCGTCTGTCATCTGTCAACAATATTCAGTTCATTGTTTGTTACGTTTCATACAAAAATGCATTTTTGTACTCTTAAAATTGTCGAATTTCGTACCTTCAAATTACGATTTGCGGACATCGTTGATTTTCTGTTATCAATTGAAGAAAAACGGTTCGCAAGCTCATCAAATGCTTATAGAAGCTTATGGTGGGCATGCTAGAGCACAGTACTTCAGGTGGTTTGAAAAATTCCGAAGTGGTGATTTTAGCGTGGAGAACGAGGTCCGTGGCCGGCCACCGAAAAAGTTTGAGGACGTCGAATTGCAAGCATTGTTGGATGAAGATGATGGTCAAACGCAAGAAATGATAGCAGACCAAAATGGATGATTGATGATTAGACTGGCCGTAACTTTTTTTTTGTTGAAATCCATAAATTTTCGGGTCTTAAAACATGAGGTTAGGAGTAATGAAAAACGACGTAATTTTTTAACCCGATCCGATGATGCCTAACCGTGACCATTTAATCCCAAAGTATGGACAATTTCAAAAAATCACAATTTTTACAAAATTTTTTTTTGTTTCCAATTTATATAATTTAATTTAATTTAATATGTATATACTTAATATATATATAATTTAACTTTATTTATATAATTTATTTTAATTTAATAAAATTTTAATTAAAGAATTAGATTGTCTATTTAACCGTTTGAGTGCTAAGCGATTTTCTTTAATACATACGAAAATTGCGAAGCAAAATTTGGTCTAAGAAAACTGAAATATGATGGCTTTACAAATATAAGCATAGAGAACACAAAAAATTACATATTTCAATAATTTTATTTTTATTTTGTAGACTAAACTATTAGTTATGATTATAAGAAAAACTTATTTACATTTTTTTAATATCATCTTTTTTTTTTTTTTTTTACAACAAGTTCCGGCATTATTATTCAAATTTTAGCACATTTGTGGTTCCCCACACATGTACCATGCACACCTTTTTTGCAAATGTTGCATATTAGCCGGGAACGCTTTGGATTTTTAGATCCTTTTACACTACATACTACACATTTGCGCAATTTATTTTCAAAATATCGAAATTGAACGAAAAATAAAAATTGTTTTTAACGGTCTCAACTAATTTATACTTTTATATGACATAAATTTTTTATAAATATCGCAAAATAATATTCAACACGTTCCTAGCCGAACGCCAAATGCACAGTGATGCAATCGTCGCTATAGCAACGCGCCGCAAATTTGGAGTAATTAGTTATCGTCGCTATATCGACGAATCGCACTCAAACGGTTAATGAGAGATATTTTGGTGTAAGACGGATACAATTGCCTGTAGTGCTCAACAACTTGCAGTAAGTACTGTTTGTCTTCTTCATTATAAGTAAGCGATCTGTTGTAGTCTGTGATCAATTTCAATGCCCTCTCTGCAGCGTCATTAACTACAGACAAATGCTGACGAATTCGTTTTCCCGCTATATAGTCTTCACTTTCTTGCCATGTTGAAGGATCTGATTCCAAAAAACTTGTTTCAATTCCTAAGCGGGTAAAGAATGTTTAAGTTCTTGATGAAATAAAATCATTTATATTCTTGCTGCCGTAAAGCGTTATTTCTGACATTGTTGCAACAACTCTCTTTGGAACAGCATCTTCCTTCTGGTTATCGCTAGTAATTGCTTCCATCATTTTTCGCTTAATATGTGAAGGAATTTGATCATCAAAAAATGAAAGGCCAACCGCCTCTTCCGACAAATACCATACATGATTTTTTATTTTTTGTAAAAAGGCATTGGATACATTCTTATCGAAATATACAATCACATCTTGAATGAGCTTAAGGTCATTTTGTGGAGCAGCTATTGGATCCACACAACGAAACCAATATGGAAAGTAGATGCAGGTTAAAAAAATACAAACGCTTCTTAGACTCTTTATCTCTGAAGTCGTTAACACGAATTGCTCGCGAAACAGAAACATTTTGTAGCAATATAGGCACTTCGACATAAACCTTGCGTGAGATGTTGCACCAGGTGACCGTACTTGTGAAAAATTTGGTACGTCTTCCCCAACAAAGAGCAACGATAGTTGTAGTAATTATTTATAATCGGCACGAGTGTGGTGACTATTTAATGCAGTTAGACAAAAATTCTTAAATATTTTCACTACAACTATTGTAAAGACTATCCGAACTTCATTTTCCGATATTCCACTTTTGAATGACTTAGAATTAATGTTGTTCCAGCTGTTAGAGAAACGATTGAATAAGGAAACTTCCGGTGCTGATGATTTGCCAAAATTTAGTTCGAACACTGCTTTGACTAGCAACTCACTAACATGGTGACGACAGGGAAGAAAAGTAGATTTCGGCCCAACCTTTTTTCAAGCAAGAACGCTGCTCCATTATTAACTCCCGTATTAGCAGCTGTTGTATCAAATGATACAATTTCCACTAAATCATCGAGCTTCTACTTGCACAAAAAATTATGTATTTCTGCAGCTATTGCATCTCCCGTTGAACTTTCAATTTTTGGTATCCCCAGCAGTTTTTCCATATTTTCTCCTGTGACAACGAGGGACAATCAATCTTTCTTTTCTGTGCCTCGGATTTCTGCAAGCAGCTTGCCATCCCAGTGAAGGACAAAAACGTCGGGAATCTACAAACAAGTAAAAAGAAAGGTCAAGAGTCCAAAATCTTATAAACATATTCAGTAAAACCATTACATTGAATCCATTAATAATCTTTTGAGCTTGTCTGCGACGATAATCTCTCCTCATCGAATGTAATATTGTTCGATTAAGAATTAAATCTTCCATTTTTATTGACGGCGTTCCATTAACATTTTGCATGGTATTTATGAAGGCAGCAACCGTTGCACTCACCAAATGCATGGCATCTCTTGTTGATAGGTTACATTTGTCCATGCATGCAAACATTCTATGATCAATAAAATTAATTTTTCCTCGATTTGCCTTTTTCGGTAGTAAATTAATGTTACTTCCGTCCGTATCTTCGCCTTCATTCATATCTTTTGCTGCATTTTCTTCGCCAGCTGAAATATCCTTTTCAGCATCCTCGGTATCAGAGACTTCAAGAGGATAATTAGCTTCAAAATATTAAAAAAAAAGAGTAAAGCTTATCTTTAATAAACTTACTATGAACTAAATGCTTTTCAACGCGCTTTCTTTCTTCTTCCATTCGTTGCTCTTTGCGTTTTTCTTTTCTTGTGAGTACAGTAACAACCCATACCTACTACCTGGACGTCCTCTATTTCTTTGGAGCAAAAGAAAGTCTTTATCTTCCTGCATTTTCATTATACCTAGAGCATCCATGGCTGCAATGTCAAATACGAAGTTTTCAATTTTATTCTAAATTCTGCTTCACTTTTACGACACTTCTCGTTAGGGAATTTTAGCTTTTTTCCAAAATTCAATCGAGGCACCAATCGGGTATTTAATACTGCTTTCCAAAGTCAAGTTTTCATGCCTCACTTTGTAAAACAATAATTGAAGCACCTGTTTCATTGATGGCAACTTGGCCCCCAAAATAACACTTTCACATTCACCCACAAGAAATATTTTTTGCTCAGAACGTAATCTTTTTTTCGGAATGCCTGATAATGATTTTGAACTCATTTTTTCACTAACTAATTAATTTTGTACTATTAAACGCATAAGACAACTGAAACTGAATAAAAATGCAATGTCAAAGCCTACTAATTCAAATGTCGAGTAAAAATTCAAAACTTTTAGCGTATTCAGCGAACACAACAGTTGATGAATTGTTTAGTGATCACCAAAGTGTTGATTATGAAACAAATTTTAATTTTTATTATTATAGTGAAGTGTGAAAAATTATTTAAAAAGTACCTTTGCATAAAATTTAAAAATAATTGTTTCATTTAGCAGCTGTCTCAACACACCGTTCATAAAACACAATTTCTATTACTCAACTGACGGTGACATATTTTCCACGTATCACTAATCAGTTATGTGTGCTGAAAGCGCTTTTTGTCAGGTGGCTTTCGCGATATAAATTGGGCCATACCGCCATAAAGTAAACAAGATCATTAATTGAAATCGCATCACATCAATAAATATAAGATTCGAACAATAAAATTGGAAACAAAAAAAAAATTAGCAAAAATTGTGATTTTTTCAAATTTTCCATACTTTGGGCACGGTTAGCCATCATCGGATCGGGCTGAAAAAATATACCGTTCTTTATTGCATCTAACCTCATGTTTTACGACCCGAAAATTTTTGGATTTTCAATTTTTATTTTTCTCCATACAAGCTGCGGCCAGTCTAATGATGATTCACAAAAATGGTACTCTGATGGATCAAAAACACCTTATGGTGTAGGAGCAGGAGTAGTGGGGCCCAGAATCCAATCATTCACTCTCACCAGGGACAGCACCATCTTCCAAGCGGAATTATACGCAGTAATGGAAGCAGCAAACATCATGCAACTTAGAAACCACAAGAGAGTAAAGATCAAAATACTCTCGGAAAGCCAATCAGTTCTAAAAACTTTAGATAGCTACACTTACAACTCAAAAACTCTCTTAGAATGCCACAAGGCACTCAATAACCTGGCATCCAAAAACAATGGCTCATTAATTTTGGTACCAGGACATGAGGGATATGACGGCAACGAAAAGGCAGACTTTCAAGCCATAAAAGGGGCAGATGCAAATTTCATCATCCCATGATTGGATTTAACAAAAACAGCCTAAAACAAAAAGTAAAATACTGAGCCAAAACTCTAATAAATCAGCATTGGAACAGCGTAGAGGCTCTTAGACACTCCAAAAAGTTCCTAAGTTTCAACGCTAAAAGAGCTAACATGGCCCTCACGTTAAACAAAAAGAGCATCCGCACTCTCACAGGCGCCCTCATGGGTCACTTCACCTGCAACAAACACTTACATAAATTAGGCATAACTAACACCAGCACCTGCAGATTTTGCTGCGAAGATGAGGAGTCTATAGAACATCTCATCATCGAAGGTCCGGGGTTGACGCATAGAAGGAAAAGGTTTTTAAACAAGTTCATGCTTACAGATGAAGACCTTCAATCACTCCCTCAGAAGGAGCTGGTACAATTCATAAGCATACTTAACAGTCAATAGACAGCATAGGGTGCACAATAGATCAATATGGTCGCAGTGCTAAAGGGCCATCCCTTAACCCTTTACTACCATTGTCTGGGGGCAAAGAAATTACAACTCAGGATGAAAGACATGGTATTAGTTTTAGTAAAGGCTCCACATATTTTTGCATTTTCAGGTAGACATTTTTTATGGCGATATTTTATGTTTGTAATTTTTTGCTTGTATGATTTAAGAAGAAGTGGTAAAAGGGTTAGAAACCATATCGGAGCGAAATATGTAGTTTCGGTGAGTAAAGTAAAATTTCTTTGAACATTTTAACCCAATACCTCTCTCAGTAGAGGGTCGCACATATCGCTATTTTGAATTCTCGAAATAAAGTGGCATTTGGAAGGGCGTTACAGGGTTAAAATGTTCTAGAAAATGATTTGTCGCAAAATTTCACTAGAGGTATTCTCAGACAGAAACCTTATAAAATTGCATAAAAATAACAAAAAAGTACACGAAAATAAACAAAAATATGCCCGCTTGAAATAGGCAACAACGGATTTCTATGGATTTTGATTAGGTATACTCGTACATAAAAGGATAGCAGCTATGTTTATTCGCAGAGCAAATGATATTAAAAGAGAGCTTAGCAGATTTTTGATTGTTTGAAGGACGCATATTTTATTATTTTTTCTGTGGACTTTTCCATTTTGTGTCTAAAGATTTTATCCGAAAATATAAATCCGATAAATATTTTTCTCTAAAATTTATCATCCCTTCCACAGTCTATGTTGCTTCACCGAAATGGTCCAGATTCACATTCAAGCATGAAATCCAGATTTACATCCCAAATTCACATCACTGCAGCAACATTTCTTTAACATGAATCTGAAATGTTTGTGCCTTCACAAGAACAACAGAGCTTTTACTGTATTTAGATATCTTTTTTCAACCTTCGAAAAGCCAATTCCCACACTGGCCAAATGCGTAGATGTAGCTTAAAGCGATATTTTCCTTTTTGGTAGTTAATTTCTCTGAAATTCCATACTTTTTTCCTTGCCTTTCACTCAAATAAATCCATCGCATGAACTGCTGTACAAGTCCTTTCAATATTACCAAATAAATGATAAATGTGCTGTTATTTAGCTGATGGCGCCAACAGCTGAGCTTGCAACAACAACAAGGAGGCACCGTCTATTGACAACATTAGGTAATCAACCAACTTATCTTTTGAGTAAATATTCCCTTAAAAAATAAAGCGAGTAAAAGCTTAAAGGAATTTCACGCTGTCATTCTTCAATCTGACGGTAAAGCAATCTCAGTTAATTTTGAAGAAATTTTAATAATAATCAGCGAAAATGTATGCAAACTCATATGCGAAAGTCTGTGAAGATAAAATGGCAAAAATTACAAAAATGGAGCGATGGAGCAATGCAAGAAGGGAAAGATGGAAAATTAAAAAAATATTTATCAAAAACGTTGTGAGGATGAGTGCGCAGCTGTTGGTCTAAAATGAAGAAGCAGAGCAAACATTCTATGCGTTATAATATGAATAAAGCAACAAGAAAAACATAGGTATACACACCCAGACAGGAAAAGAAATATTGAAAATAGATGATGAAGAAAACTGGCGCTGAAACGAAGTAAGTAAAGAGAAAAAGAAAAATGTGTTAAGAAGCATCAATGCCTGGCCGGAGTGGTAGGAGCAGCGTCACATTTCGGCGAAAATCCCAACCTTGGAGATGAATTGAAATGGACGGAGGAGTAGCTGTGCGCAGTTTTCGTAATCATAAAAATTTAGCAATTTTTCATCAAAAATGCACAACAACAACAGCTCGTATTGAGTAACAACTCAAAATGGGTAACATAATAATAACAAAAATTACAACAATAACAACGATAAAGGCAATAAAGGCAATAACCGCCGTAGGTACATACAACAGTATGCAGCAGCTCATCAATATTGCTTACATAATGTGCGCGCCAAGGAAGTATACAGGGTGGTGCGACTGGAAGTATATTTTTGAGAGTTATTATGGGACTAACAGCTTTCTCATATCACCACTCCGTTGTTGTTGTTGTAGCAGCATAAATATTATATATATATGGCGAATGCTGCTGAAGTGACAGTCCTGGGCCGGATATAAATCCGGGTCGTTCCGGTAACGTAGAACCGATTGTCGTGGGAATGTTCTTTCCGCCGCTTAGCGGTTGAAGGAAGTTCATGTAAGTGCGGGGTATTCCATCTATACCAGAGTATTCTGTTAAACGCACATGGGAAGAATAACTTAATAAAAATACAGAGTTGTGGGGTCCAAGTTTAAAATTGTATTAGATGGAAGTATCCAAAATGCTATTGAGAAAGCAAGTCGGGCAACAATTCTCGAAGTTATTGAAAGTTGGCGAATGAGTAGGGTGAACTCAACACCCGGTATATTTTAAGCTTATTGCTAAAGTGAAGCAGGCGTGCAAGTTTTGTGCAGACTTTTAGATAGTGTCATCATTGACTAACTTTCTCACTACTACTGATTTCATGAAGTGTTGAAAAACATTGTGTTGAAAACAATGGGGAGCTGGAGCTTTGTAACCTCTTCAAGGAATTATTACTATACAAGGTGTGTTCAAAAAGTATCGCGAATTTTGTGTTTTTTTCAAAAATTATTTATTTATTCATTAATATCTATTTTGTCCCCTTCAAAGTAACCCCAAGAGATATTATGCACTTGTGCCAACGTTTTTTCCAATCTACGAAGCACTTCAAAAAATATTTTTTTTGTTTATCTTGTTCAGCTCCTTCTTCGATGCCGTCTTCATCTCATCAATCGTAGCGTAGCGTCGCCCTTTCATGAGCCTCTTCAGTTTCGGGAACAAGAAAAAGGCACAGGAGGCTAGATCTGGGGAATACAGTGGCTGTGGCATCATTAGTGTGTTGTTTTTTGGCCAAAAAGTCACGCACACGCAACGATGTGTGAGCAGGCGCGTTATCGTGATGTAAGAGCCAATTTTTGTTCTTCCACAAATCCGGGCGTTTCTGGCTAATTGCTTCACGCAAATTGCGCATAACTTGCAGGTAATATTCGTTATTGACCATTTTACCCTGTGGCAAGAACTCATGTTGCACAACGCCCCTGCAATCGAAGAAAATGGTAAACAAAACTTTTACATCCGACCGAACTTGGCGCGCTTTTTTCGGTCTTGGTTCGTGCGGCAGCTTCCATTAAGATGATTGAGCTTTGCTTTCCACGTCATAACCATAATCCCACGATTCGTCACCAGTTATGACGCTCTGGAGCAAATTTCGGTCGTCGCGGACAGACTCCAACATCTCATTAGCAATGTTCATGCGATGCTGCTTTTGGTCGAAATTTAGCAGTGTTGGTACAAATTTTGCGGCGACCCGTCTCATGCACAAATCATTGAAAAAAATCCAATGGCACGAACCAATCGATATGTCTAGGTCCTCAGCAACTTCTCTCGTCGCCGATTCGACGATTAGCCAATACCATTTTCTTCCCTTCTCCAATTTTTTTGTCTCTTGTTGAAGTGCTCGGGCGTCCAGCACGTTTTTCGTCGTTCACATCTTCTCGGCCTTCTGAGAACATTTTGTACCACTGATAAACGTTCTTTGGTCCAAAGTAGCTTCTCCATATGACGCAGTCAACATTCGGAATGCATTCGCGCACTTAATTTCGTTTTTCACACAAAATTTGATAGATGTTTTTTGATCCATCTTTTTGAATAGGTAAAAATCGAAGACGAGCCAAAATACGTGCGAGCAAAGCAGCTGTCAACAATTAATTGAACATTCAAAATGGCTGAACTTGTCGGCATGAGTGAGAGACATGAGTACCAACATATCGCTACATAAAAATAGGAATTCGAATATACGTAACCTGCGAAAATTCAAAATTCATGATACACCACGTATTTTCTCCTGTGCCCAAAATTTGGTACTACTATTGACAACCGTCTTAGCAGTGCCTGAAGTTGGCGAAGTTAGTTTTTTTAATAACGTTTTTACTAAATAAAAAAAGAAAAATTAGTTTGTGTGAAGGAAATCTTTCTATTGACTTTTACGCCCGCCATTGCTTGTATTTTTGTGTATCGCAGCTGTTCACAGTTCACAAATGTCAAATATAATTGACGTACGATGCTTTTGTAAAGGGTATATATAGTATCTTCCGATGGAGTGATTAATCTTTCATCACCTAGTACTTGGCTGCCTTGGAGTAAATTTGGATTTGGCAGACTTGGTTGTTCAATATTATGTGGAAAATCTAAAAGCGATCTAGACTCTTTAAAGGATAGATGGGGTTCTAAGGTTAAAAATTATCAACTTTCACCACATTTTTTGTAATATAATATTATTAGTACATAGCATAACATCTTCTCATATAAGAAGTCATAACATAACGTAACAAATCATAACATAAAAAACATAATACACTATAACAATACCTAACAAGACATGACCGAACATTACTTAGCAAATTATAGCATAACAAAAAGTAAAATAATAAAGGTATTTCCAATAACAGGTGTTAGGTGTTAAACAGGAGATATGATTCACGATTTTTTATGGCCGGAATTGGATGGTATTGATCTAATATATATAAATATATATGTGCCAATTATATGTGCCCTTTTTGGGTGTTGGGTCGAGCTCCTCCTCCTATTTGTGGTGTCCGTCTTGATGTTGTTCCACAAATGGAGGGACCCACAGTTTTAAGCCGACTCCGAACGGCAGATATTTTTATGAGGAGCTTTTCAAGGCTGAAATACACTCGGAGGTTTGCCATTGCCTGCCGAGAGGCGACCGCTATTAGAAAAATGTTTTTCTTATTTTTGGTGTTTTCACCGAGATTCTAACCAACGTTCTCTCTGTGAATTGCGAATGGTAGTCACGCACCAACCCATTCGGCTACGGCGGCCGTATTGGTATTGATCTGGGCAAGGTTTATTTTCAACAAGACGGCGCTACGTGCCACACAAGCAACGAAACCATTGATCTTTTACGGGAAAAGTTTCCGGACCGTGTTATTTCTCGAAGAGGTGATCACAATTGGCCACCGAGATCTTGTGATTTAACACCTTGTGACTTTTTTCTTTGGGGCCACGTGAAAGAGAAAATCTACGCCAACAACCCAGGGTCGATTCAAGACCTCAAAGATGGAATTCGTGACATTATCGAGGACATAGGGCAGCCACGTTGCAATTCGGTTATGGAAAATTTCATGATAAGGATATTGTTCTGTAAGCGTGGTGGTGGTGGTCATTTGCCTGATGATATTTTCCACTATTAACGGCATACCTTTCTCTTTATAGAGAAATAAACATCCGATCATTTATATTAAAAAATAGCTTTTTTCTTTGAATATCGAAATAACCCCTCTTATTAACAAGCCCTATAGCACTATTTTTACAAAAGGTGGTACAAAATGTTTTTGTTTTTTTTTGGTTTGTTTAATTTAATTTTATTTTTATAGAACTCGACGAAAGCTTTGAGAAACAAGCTATAAATCGCGATGCACCAAACCGACCGCATCTAATGAGAAGATCTTTCCAAGGCTCCTTCTTTAAATTTTTGAAAACTTGTATTATTATTATTTAGATACAAATAATTTTTAAATTCTTTAATAAGAAAAAAAAATGTTGAAAATTTTGAAACTCTTTCAAACTATTAAACAGCGAAAGAATCTACCCACAAAGGCTTAGCAAACTGGGTTGACAAAATACGCTACGGTGAAGTTAGGCAAAGCACCAACATATAATATATGAAATCGATCTCTATAAATAACACAAATATTTGTGAGTTTTACAGGTAATAAATCGTTAACACACAAAAAGAAATATAATTTTGTTAATTTTTATTTTTAATTTTTAAAAAGAAACTCACCACTGAACAACCCTGTATGTGATTGCATGTGTACGAGTATGTCTATAACACATTTATGCGAATCTATGTATGTGAATAGCAGCAACGTCCAGAGAAGTTCGTAAAGCGAAACAACAACAAATGCTACAACAACAAGTAATAAGCAATAACGCTAACAACATGCAGGGAAAATAAAATTATTGAACATTTCCTCTTTTCAAGCATATTTTACATTTGCCCATAACCGGATGTGGGACTCTGCTCCCTCGCGGAACCATAGAAAATTACTTATATATATTTATATGTACATATGTATTGATGCTGGTATGTAGGCGCATATTTTTCAATCTTCGCATAAAAACTGCGCAAAATGGAGAGAAAGAAAAAAGTATGATTGAGCGGCGCTAGCCGACTTTTATGCGCTTGCGGTGGAGTTGAACGGTGAATAGGCGCATTTTTCACAACAAAAAATAAAAATCGTCTATACACGCCTAAAAGCATGATTTGTGCTAGAAATCAATAATCGGAGTTATTCAGAGGTATGACCGCTACAGCGGGGCATGCTTGTGAGTGGCATATGAGCAGATAAAACTTGGTTCAAAGGTGCGATACCAAACTCGGATATAATACAAAAACATGATTTCTACCAACCAAACCAAACCAAAAAAGGTTTTGATAAAATGCGATTTGCCAGGCAGTGGTGACGCAAATGTTTAAGATGCACCATTTGTGGAGTAGAAATTAGAGTACAAACCATTAAATAGAGCAGATGTGCGGCCTAATTCAATTTATTTCATTTGGTAAAAAAGAAAGAAAAGCAGAAAACAGAAAACATATTTGAATAGAGCCCTAGGAAACGAATGCTATACAATGGTTTGGCTGGTTTGAGTTAAATCGAAATATTATTTAGCTATGCAGAATACCTTTTTTACATATTTGTTAAACTATTTGCAAATTTTTGTATCGTTTGCTGACCATTTTTTTATATGCATATGCGTGGGTCTATTTTTTTAAACACTGTTGCTGCCTGACGGCATAACTAAACTAGAAAATAAATTCCATTTCAGTGTCGTTCAACTGGAATGAATTCCTACTGCGGTAAATAAATATTTTCGGTTATATAAATTAGCATTTTTAGTGTCATTCATGGATTTGGATTGCACAGAATTTTTACTGCATCCGCTGTGAGCAAAGGGATGGGGTCAACATACGTATGAGTGTATCTATTACGTGAGAATATTATTTTTATGTTTACAAGTAACACCAATAGCTTCTCGTATGTTAAGCCGCTAAAAAGGCTATACGAAAAGTCCAATAATTAAGCCCCATTTATTGTTGTCAAAAAAGCAAATCGCATTTGGGTATCTAAGAAATAGTTTTCTTGAACATTTGTTTCACAGGGGTTAGAGGATTAGTTTTATTAATGAGTTATATTTATTTAAACGTTTTCCTTGAAGATCAATACATTTTTAAATATCTCTTCTCGCACAGCGCTTCCTTTTTTGGCGCAGAAACCCAGTTTGTTTAACCCGCACGAAAATTCTTCTGTAGTGAAATGCAAACGCGATTGAAACAGCACCACAAACATAACAGCGACTGAATTCAGCAAACCACAAAAACGATATGAATCGAGATGCTGCTTTACAATCACATGACGAAGTGCGTTGATGTACACCTCGTTGGGTTTTAATCCACGTCGAAAATCATAAGAAACAAAGAAAACATTCATGATTTCCATTCTACTTTTTGGCTAAGCTGAAAGTATTAAGTAGCTGCAAATAAAGCAAAAAGTTATTAGTTGTTACCCTTACAAATTTAAAACATTACAAAGACAATGCCAGAATAACACATAGCCGCACTGGTGTTGCCATATTTCAATTTTATGTAGCTTCCCTCTTAGCTTTGCGCACCTTGCTTATTTAACTATGTAAGTGAAAGAGGTCGGAAGGGGTTCTACTGCTATTGACTATTGAGCGAAGTAGTACTCGTATGTTACGCCCTCTTGCAAACCGATCGTAGCGTCGCTAGTACGCAGATATGCAATCGATCACTTCGCAAAGAGACATATTTTCACTTATTCGTTGTACGTATTTGAATATAACTTGGAAAGTTATGGAGATGCCATGAGAAAACTCGCAGGCATATACAATCTGGAATAGGATATATATATATATATATATATATATATACATATATACATATATACATATATACATATATATATATATATATCCTATTCCAGATTGTATATGCCTGCGAGTTTTCTCATGGCATCTCCATAACTTTCCAAGTTATATTCAAATACGTACAACGAATAAGTGAAAATATGTCTCTTTGCGGAGTGATCGATTGCATATCTGCGTACTAGCGACGCTACGATCGGTTTGCAAGAGGGCGTAACATACGAGTACTACTTCGCTCAATATATATATATATATATATATATAATTGGCGCGTACACCCATTTTGGGTGTTTCGCCGAGCTCCTCCTCCTGTTTGTGATGTGCGTATTGATGTTACTCCACAACTGGAGGGACCTACAGTTTGAAGCCGACTTCGAACGGCAGATATTTTTATGAGGACCTTTTTCCTGGCAGAAATACACTCGGAGGTTTGCCATTGCCTGCCGAGGCACGACCACTATTAGAAAAGTGTTTTTCTTAATTTGGTTTTTCATCGAGATTCGAACCTGCGTTCCCTCTGTGAATTCCGAATGGTAGTCTCGCACCAACCCATTCGGCTACGACGGCCGCCTGGCATGGGATGCTTTCCGAAAAAGACAAATTTTCAAAAAAATTTTCCATTAGGAAACTCGCAGGCATATAAAATTTCAAAAAATGTTAAACAAAAATACAATTTCTTTTATATTGTTTTTAAGAACATTTTATTGAAAAAAAAGTCATGAACGTTTTAAAAAGTACCGAAGCTATTTCATTTTGTATCAAAATTACAAATTTTTTCACAATTTCTTCAGTTTACTTAGTATTATGAAATCAAGTTTCGGCAAGCGCAGACCACAGTACCCAAAATACTTGGATCGCTTGACATGGCATCGTATTATTGAGAATTTTTTTTTTATATATTTATTCTTTCATTTATTTATTTACTAACTGTTGCCGGCGGCTTCACTTGCATATACAATTAAATACTAACAAATTTAACACTTACAAAAAATTTAAAAACATTAAATTTTTGAAAGAAAAGGCAGATAATTTCTGGTTTCAGCTAAATTTTGTTTATATTTATATTTTTATTATTATTTAGTTTTTTATTTTTATCATTTTTTTCAATGTATTTTATTTCTATTATAGAACCCTTACCATAGTTTCGAATTAAAAAAATAAGCGTCAATGTTCACTGAAAAATAATTTTTAATCCAAAATTAATAATAATAATTAATTTAAAATCCAAATACGTGATTCATCAGCATTATCTTAAGCGTTAGGTGGCAACACTATACGCAAATAATTATATACATATATATATATATATATATATAATTAGCGCGCACACCAGTTTTTGGTGTTTGGCCGAGCTCCTCCTCCTATTTGTGGTGTGCGTCTTTATGTTGTTCCCCAAAGGGAGGGACCTACAATTTTAAGCCGACTCCGAACGGCAGATATTTTTATGAGGAGCTTTTTCGTGGCAGAAATATACTCGGAGGTTTTGCCATTGCCTGCCGAGGCGCGACCGCTATTAGAAAAATGTGTTTCTTAATTTGGTGTTTCACCGAGATTCGAACCGACGTTCTCTCTATGAACTCCGAATGGTAGTCACGCACCAACCGATTCGGCTACGGCGGCCGCCAAGTAATTTTATTTAATGCTTAGTTAATTATTTTTGTACACGTTTTCCGTAATATTCATATTCTAACCTCCAATTGTACTTTGCTACTAATTAAAATTTTTCTTTAAAACGAGATGGTAACGCCTTTTTAAAAATATTATTGGACGGGTATATATTTTTTTGCAATTAATATATTTTTGTAATCAATTTCTTAATTTCCAAGAAACAGGTGGCAACACTGGCTACAAATACTTTTTTTATTAAAGCTCGCTTAAAGACCTCTCATTTGATAGCTATATTTTAATATACTACTGAAATATGTGATAAATTGCTGTTTCTGCAATAAAATTCAGGTGGCAACCCATATAAAATCTTTTTTTGGAATAGATTACATGATTCAATTATAGCAGCTTAGGTTTGGGACTGCATTTACGAAGGATGGGGAATGAGGGAGAAATGTTTTCCCCTTCTTGCCTAAAGGTAGTAAAAAAGTACGTAAAGTAGCTAATTATTCCTGTAATTAGAGAAAAACTTAGCATATTGGTTATAAAACCTCCATTAAAACAAAACACCAAAAAAATATTGTTTCCTTGTAAAGAAAATATAATATTCATTTAGAATATTTTCGATGTTTATCTAACAACACAAGAGCACGCAAAACTATGTTTTGTTACTTAAGTATGAGTTTTAAGATAGTTCGTAGTTGTAAAACAAATATTAGTTAGATGTGAAACGAGAAAAAGTGAAAACATGGAGTCTCTAACGGAGCATTTTTATTACATTAAAAACTTGTGCAGAAACTAAAAACCTGTAAACCAGAAGTCTTTAAAAGTATTAACTTCAAATAATATATATAACTACAACTTAAGTCCCTTGTAGACGGAAAGTGTGAGGACTTGATCGTAGATCTACGTATGGCGTACTGTTCTAGACCCGGTATGGTATCGGCGGAGGCAGTCAGTTCGGATGCCAAGTCGATTTCAGTGGCACCAGCACCAGCCACATAACAACCGTCACGTCCGAAACACTTGAAGTTATTTACACCATCACGACAGCACGCTCAATGTCATCCATGAAACTGTCCGAAGAACCACACATGACAATGGTAGAAACACACGCATTCTTGCCTTCGTTTCTAAAAAGCACTACAGTTGTACCACTTAGCTCTTCAACACACCTCGCGCTGCACTTACGCGCCTGTGAACTCCTGCAAATAAAAGCTTTTAAATACAATTTATTTACAAATATTCTGACATAATTTACTAACTGTGGTATATGTAAAGTGGCCGCGATTGTATCACATTTGCAGTTCTAACAACCTTTTTTCTTTAAAATCTTTTTGTTCTTTAACTTAAATTTCTTTAAAGTTTTTTTATCCTAAAAATTATTTTCATTAAAATGAGAATGATAAAAAACCAATTTTCCAAGAAATAAAAAAAAATGTAATCAAATAAATTGATTCTTTTTAATATTACATAAAAATTAATTATACAAAATAATATTAAGTTAAAAAAATATTTTTAGTTTTTAATTTTTTTCATAAAAAGTTTAAATTTCTTTCAAAAAAATTTTCGCCAATATCATGTGATTTGACACCGTTGGACTTCTTTCTTTGGGGTTATTTGAAAGAAAAGGTGTACGTTGATAAGCCAGCAACAATTCAAGAGCTAAGGGATGAGATAATTCGGCACATTAACGGCATAGAACCTCAATTATGCCTCAGCGTCATCGAAAATTTGGACCCCCTTATAAAAATCTTAAAGGGGTGTTTTTCGAAAATGACACTGCACTGTGGGCCAGAAGACCAAAAAATTTGGCCAAAAGTCATTGAAAGATTTTTCAAAATGCAATATAGTATCATAATATAGATAAGTGAAAGTAGTTATTTTGTAAATGTTATAAGTTTTAATGAAATATTTAAGCTTGTAATATAAGTTAATATAAGTGTAAGGCTTAAATGATCACCATATAGCTATTGTTCTAAACTGTCACTGTTTTACTGAAATGTAGTATTTGTCATTAATTATATTGCATTTTCTCATTAGTTGCAATCATGTAGTATGTGAAAATAGTCAATAGCTGAAAAAATAAATCTGATGTTAGAAATATTGAGAATAATTGTGAAAAATTTTGTTTTTTTTTACTACTTGTTAATACGCCGATTGAGCCTTGCGCAAAACTCCAGAAGCTATATTATAAACAATTTCTTTACATTAACGTCTTCAGTAGTTCATGTGTAACAAGCTAAAGGTGCGGTTTGCTGCGGTTTTTCATTTTCTTTAAAAAAAAAATGAAGTTTTACTGATCTATGCGCGAGTTGACTGTATATCAATCATTTGCCAATAGGGTGTAAAAAGTTAACCAAGTATTAAGAGTCACACAATTTTAACTTATTTAATTCATAATGACTTCATTGAAGAAAAAAGAGGTTCTTCAAATTATGTTAGGTAATAATGACATGAATATAACCGTTGATTCAATTTTAACTAAAATAGGTATCAATAAATCAGATGTAGGTTGTAAAGGATTGGAACGCTTGAAAAATGCTTTAAATAGTTTAAAGTCAAAAAGAAATGCAAAATATCAGCATTGCAGTAGGAAAATAGCTGTCTTTGAGTCACAAAATTCAGAGTGGTTAGATTCTGAATTTACTATTCCTGACTTAGACCTCACAGCTAAAATAAGTAAGACTGAAATACTTAAAAAAGGTCGTCCATCGCTCGATTTTGCAGAAAAATCTACTGGATCGAAAAGACGAGAAGTGTCTAAAATCAGTGAAGAACATGATAATGATCGTCAGAAACTATTAATGGCTACTAGTCAAGCGGCACGAGTTTCAGGGGAAGCAGATTTGCGATCGGTACTTAACGAACTTTCAAAAAGCGAGGAACAGGCTAAGAAAATTAGAAAAATAATGACAACACCTTATCCTACAATAGAAAAGAAAAGCCCAGAAGTGGCTTTAGCATTTCTTTTCGATAATTCTATGTCTAAACAAGTCTATCAGAATATGCGATTAGCGACCAAATCTAGTGGAGCAGACATTTGGCCTGCGTATAATGCGATTAGAGAAGCCAAAGAAAAGTTAAAACCGTCGAAAGAGTCAATTAAAATTTCTGAAACGTTAGCTGAAGTATCACTTCAAGAACTTTTAAACCACACGGTGAATAGAATAATAGAACTACAAAGAGAAGTTTTACACTGTCTTATTCAAAAAAATAAAATTACTGAGCTCAAAACTGTTCTGATGTGTTCTTGGGGATTTGATGGGAGTAGTTGGCATTCGCCTTACAAACAAGGTTATGATTGTGTCAATGAGAAACAGACTCCTACAGATGAAAGTCTGTTCGTTACTACACTTATCCCCTTATGGTTATCAAGTGAAGTGGATGTAATTTTGTGGAATAATGTTACATCTCAATCTCCAAGATTTTGTCGCCCTATTCAAATTCGATACGCAAAGGAATCAACAGAAGGAATTCTTGCCCAAAAGAAGGCCATCGAAGAACAAATTCTGAAATTACAAGCCTTTGAAATTTTGATTGAAGGCTGTCGTCTTAAAGTACAATATACATTAATAATGACTTTAATTGACGGTAAGGTATTAAATACGATCACCAACACGCCATCAATGAAAACTTGTGCTATCTGTCATGCTGTTCCTAAACAATTTAACGATCTATCTAATATAAAGAGTGTGAAATTTATGCCTCATGAGGAGTCACTGTTACATGGAATCAGCCCTTTGCATGCCTGGATAAGAATTTTCGAATTTTGCTTACATGTTTCTTATAAATTGGTTATCAAAAGATGGGATGTCAGAGGTGCTAAAAATAAAGAACAGGTAGCATTAAGAAAACAAGAGGTGCAATCAATTCTGTGGGAAAAAATGGGACTCAGAGTGGATAAACCAAAGCCTGGAGGAAGTGGTACCAGCAATGATGGAAACACAGCTCGCAGGGCATTTAAAGATAGTAAACTTTTGTCTGATTGCCTTGGTCTTAATCACGAATTGCTTCAACGTTTTAAGGTAATTTTAATTAGCCTCTCTTGTCATCTTCCTCTCGATTCAAGTCGATTTGAAGAATTTTGCACCTCTACTGCAAAACTGTATGTCTCGCTCTATTCGTGGTACCCTATGTCTCAAACGGTTCACAAAATTCTTATTCATAGCGGAGAAATAATAAAAAACAGCATCTTACTGGTAGGTATGCTCGGAGAAGAAGCATCTGAAGCGAGAAATAAGGACTACAAAAAATTTAGACTCCAGCATAGTAGAAAGCATAGTAGGATGGCAAATTTGGAAGACTTGTTTTGTAGAGCTATGGACACCTCTGATCCTCTTTTATCGAGTTTACGTTTAAAAGAACGCCTTCAACAAAAAGTTCAATTATCTCTTCCTAAAGAAGTGCAACTTTTATTGAAAGAGGTTGAAGTAGATTCTAATCAATCAGGAAGTACCAATTACGTACAGGTAAGTGAAGAACTAGACGAATATGAAATTGAGGAAATTGATTTTACAGAAAAAATCTTATATTTAGACGACATAGAATTATCCGAGGAAGAAGACTCACAATCTGATGTAAATGACGATATTTGACCTCGTAGAGCAAGCAATTAGTATTTACCTATTTTTAAAAAAATTTATAAAAAAAATATAAACCAATAAAATAATATTTAAAAACTAAAAAAAATTTAAAATAACAAAAAATTAAAAAAAAAAACAGAAGGAGTCTGAAGTCGCACTGTAACCTCCTCGTGGTAGATTCCGGAAACTACAACTTATTATGTAGGCTAACTGCAGGCGTGTCTCTTTATCTGACATATTGGATCCACCATTTTCAATTGTTTAAATCTAATTGCAGATTTGTCAACAGCGATACAAAAAAGCCCGCGTAACAAGTTTCAAATTAATCAGATAAAATTTAAAAAAAAGGTCCGCATAAGGGATTCGACATTTTCAATTTCTAAAATCTGGCAGCAGATTCGTAATCAGAGACCATCAAAACCCCTAAATACCAAATTTGGTGAAAAAAATCCAATTTTTTAAATTTCATGTCCGCCATATTGGATCCGCCATTTTGAATTGTTGAAATCTGACTTCATATTCGTAATCAGAGACCATCAAAACCCCTAAATACCAAATTTGGTGAAAAAAATCCAACTTTTTAAATTTCATGTCCGCCATATTGGATCCGCCATTTTGAATTGTTGAAATCTGACTTCATATTCGTAATCAGAGACCCCAAAACCTGTATATAGCGGTATTAAAAGTTATAAATTGTTGGTGTTTTGGGAATTATGAATTTTGGCCACTTATAAGGGTCTCCTGGCCCATAGTGCACTGTTAAAAAACCAATTTCCGAAACATTTTTTTTGAAATATTATATAAAAATTAATTATATAACATCATACTGAGTATAAAAAATTTTTGAACTTTTAATCCTTTTTATAAACATATTTAAATTTTTTCAAACTTTTTGTAAATATATTTTACCTAAAAATTGTTTTCCTTAAAATTTACATTAAAATAATATAAAGTTCACGTATTCCACACATATTTTGAAAAATCCAGCTCATCTTTAAAAAAAATATAAATTCAAACTTTACCTAAATTAATAAGTAATATCCAGTGGGGATCCTAAATTAAAAATATTTCAAACAGCCAACTCGCACTGTGATTCTTTCACAGCAAACAATGTTTTTCAATTTATATTTCTTTAATTTCATATTTACAACTTGCACCGCAGAATAGCCAAAGAATAATAACTTGGACAAATATATGAAATTTCTAACCGCAACAATAAACGTCTAGACGTTAGAACTATGCAGTCGAAGTGGTTGCTGGTGGCAGAGAAAAGAAATGATTGTTGCTGGGCGCCTGGCTCGCAGTAACTTCGACTGCAAGAAACAATAGCGACGCCAGTCAGCACATGTGATTGTATTGTCGGCGATATGAGAGGAAACAGCTGCACTCAGTAGTGGCTACACATGCATACACGTACATACACATATACAGGCATGTCTAAGGAATTATTTGGTTGTGTTCATATGCGAGTGTAGTTTTTATTTGACTTGAAAATACTTGCCTATACTCGTTCACATTTATATGTATTTATTGTGTGCGCTTTGTGGGTGGTTTAATAAATTGTCGCAAGTTCAGAGTTCTTCAGTAGAAACATTTTATTATATAAATTGCGTGCTAAAAACGTGCTCAAAGGTGAGGAAAGCTACTTTGATTGTAAAGCGGTATGAATGTCTGCAAGCACGCAAGGAGCTCGATTTAAGGATATGAAGCAATTTTGCATCAATAAGGTGTAGGTATTTTTTTAGTTTCTGTTTTTTTATAAACATAAGAGTCTACGCTTGTAATTCAGTGATATTTTGAATTCTTTGTTAGTACTGGTAATCTGCAAATATTTTGTAGATAACCAATCATGGATTCTCTGTTGGGTAGAAGGCGCTATGATATGTCCGTGCATAGGAAAACTAGCTCTTATATTCTATACAAATAAACAAGCTTAAGAAACATTATTAACAATCATAAGAAGTTATTACTATCATAACGCGAATACCCGACTCGAATACTGAAATTATAGAAATCCAGTATATTTTGTATACACCCTAGGCACATCACCTTTTCGACGGATTTTGACTGTTTTCCTGCTTCTTTTTGTTTACTCATCTTTTATAAAGTTATAGCTCATTTTCCATGCAAAATAAGAGGTATAATGCAGTCCGCTCTTAACAAGCTGTCTATATAGACTCTAAATAGCAGTTTGGGTGAGAGCTATCAGAAACCAGAGCTAGTGCCCTCGTCCCCATTTAAAAGTTAAACAATAAGTTTTTACTTTTTTTTTTAATTTACAATCTTTATTTTTATTTTCTCACTTACTGGTCAAATGTTCGCAATAGTAGTCGTGTGTGACATATAAGACCGCGATATCCAGAACTGGAAAATGCAAAATACCGTTAATATTTTTATTTTATATATATTTATAAAGCATCGACTGAAAGTGCTCAATAGTAACGGGTGTTTTTAAGAGCCTTAGAACTTGAAATGATAATACAAAACAGAAATATTGTGGGAAATCGACATTTCGGTGTCTTCTTCAACACTTCGCTCTATAAACTTCACAAACAGATTTATTTATAATTTTTTTTGTTTTTTCAACGTAAATTTCCACACAGAAATGTCAACACAGTTTGACGTTCTCGGCTAACAAATCATATTTATCGATATCAATAGTTCTCATGCAGCTAAAAAAACATCCGTTACCATTCCTCAATTTCTCCATTTTAGAATTATAAGTTTGAGAACTCTTAAATAACAGAATTCGAGAAGGCAAAGTTTAGTGTACCTGTATATCTAACTATTCATATATTTCTTAATTTAATCTTGACATACCAAGCGACATCACATAATAGGTCTTTACAATTACACCCGACTCATCCCTGAAGCATCTGCTCGCAAATAGAATTAGGAGGAGAAATACTTCTAAGAATTTGTAGCGCATGAAATTCTCAAGCAAATTGATGTTATTCTAAAAATTAAAGAAAAAGACAGCATTTAAATATGTATAATAAAACAAAAAACAACTTAACGTTACATACGTCCAGAATTTTCAAAAAAAATCGATTTTTTTTTTCTTACAGATTATTATTCTTTATAGTTTTAGGCGTATTTCTGTGGAAGTCGATTGTAGAAATTCCCTTTAGATACAAAGTTATGGTGGAAAATGTAACTGCCCGACGAGAGTTTGACGTGCACAGGTAGCTGTCCTTCGTTTGAGGAAACTACTTTTTCCGGCACGGTCTGCATAATAACTCATACAGTTTCTAATATTTTTTGATGCGATTTTTTTTTTAATATTAGAAAGAGTTCTGCGCGTTTATTAAAGCTACCGAATTTGAAAAGGAACACGTATGGTAAGGATGAGCTCCAGTGGTATCACAATGGACCTATGAAAAGTCTAAGTGTGTCATTGAGACAGCCAGGTGGGGCTACCTACCTTGGGTCACGTAACTTTTTATTTACCAATTTTTGTAAAGAAAAATTAAAAGAAATTTTTTCATAAAGTTTAAGTACTAATAAACAATGTATACATTTTTTCATATTTATTTCAATTGTTATCCCTTCTACAAAACAATGTTTCTGTTAGCGTATTTTTGGCGCTGATGGACGTATGTAACACTTTAAATTGCACTACTGGGTCAAAAATGCTCAAAATTACCTTAAACCATGAATATTTCTGTATCCTTCATAAAGACATAAGAAACTTTTTACATTTATTTTTTCATAAAACTAAATGCGAAAAGAATAAATCGAACCAGCACTTATTTCTGTAATGCACAAAAGTATCTTGCTTTTTCCGAAATGTTAAATCAATTAATCTTCCATAGCCTAGTTGCAGTAGCCGTCTTAATAAAAGTTGAATAAAATACTAAATTTGTCTATAGTTCAGAATTTATAGACCTTTGAGCAAACTTGTTAAAGTCATAAGTTTTTCTTTTTTTTTGCCCAAAGTCTATAGATATAAATTTTCTCTATGAACAGTCCACATTTCATAAACAACTTTCTATGATACAAAAAAGCAGGTAGCTCCATTATCATTTTTCGTCTCCATATCAAAAGTCAACTTTCCATCAAAAAAGTGGAAATCGAATTACCTGCTTTCTTCTGTAACGCTAATTTTGGCAACTTACTTCCCAAAGCGCTTTGAGTAGGATAAGCGTGGCTCCAGCGCGCAAAAAATCGCCAACGAGCGAATTGTAGTGGAAGGAAATTGATGTTCCTATGAAAATTTAAAATTAAAAATAAGTAGGTTTTTCTTAAATAAAATTAAGGAAGCAAATTTTTGTTTAGAGAAAAAAAAGGCAGTGCAAAATATCGCATGCCTCAGAGACGTAGTAAAATAATAAAAGTGGATTTTGAATGCCACAGACTGAAATCTCGTGCACTAAACTATGCAAAACTATATTCAAATGTATACTTATATCCTACAGGTATAACCAAGGCGGTGACATTAGACCAACATAAGCGTTTGTTGTTTGTTTAGAAATGTCACGGCAAAAGAAAGTTTTTTTTTTTTTAACCATTTGCTTATTCCGATCTATTTTGTAAACAGTAAGCAATATTTTACTAATTTACTATTGTAGTTTGAAGATACATACTAATTTAGACTAACTTATTATCGTATGAGGTCTTTTATAGATTTTCTCTTGAGTCTGGTAAAAGGAGTCGTGTGTTGTTCGATGTGGCATATTTTCTTATTTGTTCGGCTATTGTGGATACTTTGAAATCAAGATAAATGTGTGCATTTGTGAGATCGCTCTGAGGGCTTTCGACTGGAATCTTTGAAGCACTTCGATGTTGGAGTTAGCTGCAGTGCCCCAAAGTTGAATGCCTAATGTCCACATCGGTTTCCAGATAGCTGAGTAAAGTGAGAGCTTACTTTCGAGAGAAACATGAGAATTTCGCTGAAGTAGCCAATATAGGCTTCTGAGTTTTATTCCTAGAGGCTCCGGTTTGGTGAAAATATGGGCTTTCCTATGTAAGTTTGCTATCAAAATGAATGCCGAGATATTTTGTGACGTTAGTTTTAGGGATAATTGTATAATTGAGCTGCTTAACGTGTAAGGATGTTTTTCTTGATTTAGTGCAAAGGCGACTTGGGAAGATTTTGTCTCGTTTGGCGGCACTCATCCAACCAATGAGCTATTTTAGCAAGTCCTTGGACGTGCTCACTATTGTTTCTTCAGAAGCTGGTAGATTGTATGTGTGTGTATAACAAGTATTTGATGGAGCCCAGAATACCAGCTCATAGCGTATTTTCAATAGAAAATTATTATAATTTTTTTAAATTTATGAGTTGAATTTGTTAATTCAATAGACTTGCGTTGATTTTTCAGTACTCAAAAATTCTGAAATCAAGTCCAGTTTAGACTGAACGGTACACTTCTCTTTGTTCTGTTCTGTGGCTAGTAGTAGGACAGTCAGTCAACGAGTAGAATCGATAGTGACAACCAAAATGCCCTACTTTAAAATAATATACGCCTCGATTTATTCGTTGAATTACGTTTTTCTACTCTACTGGGTACCTAGTCACAAAGCAGCATGCGAGCCAGCTAATCATTTGACCAGCAGAAAATGTGCCGATTAGGTTTTCATTGACCCTCTTTGCCTGAAACGGTGGCTATGAAGATTGAAATTCTTCAAAACTCTAAATGCGCTCATCTCATTTTAGCATCAGGTTTAAGAAGTCTTCGTCCAGACCTGGGTTGACGATAAAAAAATACAGATACTTTCGAGGAACAAACAAAAGTTCACGGGTTGGCTTCATAGATATTTAAATAAAAATAGCCTGAACTCGCACAAAGTAAGCAGGTAGAAAAGAGGAAAAGGGTATTTTTGAAAGTGGCTGCTAACCGCAAGAGAGAGCACTCAAAGCTAGGTTTAAACAGAATTATATTTCTCTAGTAGTATCGGCTAAGTAAATATATGCCTTGGATGGCTGCCCAATGAAAACTACCGCATTGAAATAGCAAGGGCCGCATTTATTAATTATAGTAAAGTCCTAAAATGTTGTGACTTCTATCAGCAACTTAAAATACGCTTCATAAAATGCAATGTGTGGTCAGTTCTGCTATATGGCATGAAAATATGAGCATACAATTTTCACACGCATTGGAAATGCTTCCGGAGATTACCGGAGAAAAACATACCCTGGATCGAACAGGTTTCTAATGAAGAAGTGCACCAAAGAGTTCACGGTGACAGAGAATTGCTAGGGGCTATATCAAAAACATCGTATCTGGGTCGTATTGTGCAAAATCCGAAATATGAGCTGCTACGAGTACAACTCATATTGCAGGGTAAGATCAAAGGATAAAGAGGTGTCGAGCGTAAGCAGTTTTCTTGGCTGAGGAGTATAAAGCAGCGGAGATGTATGCAACGTGGGGCTCACCTCTTGGAAGCAACTACTGACCGCAAATTATTTTCAATTATAGTTCAAAATTTTTATTAAAATCAAGTAAGTAAAAATAATAAATGTAATTACATATATATGTGACCTGGTCTACGAAAAGGTACCTTACGTGCAAAAACAAGTTTTCGAGAACACAGCAGTTAAAGTTTAAACTTCTAAAAACCCTTGTAACTTTTTTAAATATTAATATTTTTCAATCCGGTTTGGCTTATTTTCTTCAGCATAGATCACAGTATCAATAAAATCACAGAAGCAGTGAAAAACATTTTTTTATATAAATATAAATAAATAAGAAAAAGTTAATGCAAATCGCAGAAATCGTTTTAAAAAATAAGTTAGCTTTTGTACCGACATCCATGCCAAAAAAGACTTATAAGACCCGGTGACAAAAATTTTTTGAAAACAGACTTCAGTATCGTATTCATTACACCTCTGACTGTCCAGGAATGGTTCAGTTTTTAATTTGCACAAATTATTGTCTTCGTTATTCTAATTTGTATCATGACAAAAAAATCAGTCTTTTTCGTATTTGTACTTTTCTTTTTTTTACTTTTAACAAACTTTTAAACAAATTATGACTTTCTGGTTTTCACCATTTTAAAGAGCTTTTCACACGCTATTCGAATCAACAAAAAAGTGAAAAATGATTTTTTAACACGTAAGGTACCTTTTCATAGACCAGGTCACATATTATTTTTAAATTGTTAAAAATAAAGAAGTAGTAGGGGCAATTGGACAACTTCAGCAAAGTCAGCTTTCACAAGCTTATAGTGTGTGTGTGTGTGTGTGTATATAACAGCCCCTAAAGCCCAACAAGATTCTACATCCACCAAAAATTATTGGAGCCGCATTGACATACCTGTTGTCATCCTGCATCAGACTCGCTGGAGTTGGCTCTACCACAGCCTTGAGCACATACAATTTTCTGTCAAACACTTTGCGTACTAAGTCACTAAGTCAATATATTCAGTTGAGTTCGGAAATCAGCTCTGCGCGAATAAAGACAGACCTTCTTATAAGATAGCAGGCACACAAAATGAACTGAGAGGTGCAAAAGCTTATAAAACAATATTAATTGATCTATATTTTTTACATAAAGAACTGAATACATCTTAACTATTCCAACGATCCGATTTTAATCAACTTATGTTCAAACTAATTCAGTGAATGCGGCCTTTCTTTTTTCTATTTTTTTTTTTTTTTGTGTTTACAATTTATTCAAATGCAATTTTATAACACTTACTCACCTTTTAAAAATCTTATCAAAGCCGTATCGCAGCGCACCGGTTGTGTGGTGTCCATTTTCGCAAGCAAAATCAGGACAAATGAATGCCACAGCACGCAAAAACACCAAAAAGCCGCACTAGCGTAGGCCACAGCAAAGACTTTATCCTCGTTCGTACATGCCATGGAATTGTCTAAATTTTCAGCACTATACGCCGCTCTCTCTCTATCTCTCTCTACTCACTACTCTTCACTAATTTGTGGATTTCCGCGCATTCGATTGGCCAAAGCTGAATATTTCAAAGAAATTGTGGAAGAAATGAAGAAATTTGTTTTGAAAATAATCCGAAATATGTTATTTTAAATTTGTTGTGATCGCTTTTGACAAATGAATAAATTTTTTTCTCACTTCAGTTTCACGGTGAAAAATGTTGCCATAATTTTCGAACAAAATTGCTAAAGGGACATTTATGCACAAAATGGGGAAATTTTTTTAATTTTGTAAATTTTTTTTTATTTTTAGCATGAATTTTTTTAAAAGAAGAAAATTTATATAAGGTTGTCAAAAAAGTCTTCAATTGTTCATTAAATTGGTTATAATAATGCGATTTAAATCAAGTATGCGCCGTTTTGTTCGATGACGAGTTCCCAACGAGATGCCAACTTCATAATGCCCCTCTTATAGAAGCTCGCTTCCCTATTGTGAAAAAACTCGGAGAGCCAATTTTCACAGGACTCTCTTGTGGACAACTTCCGACTACCAAGCTCGTTCGCCATGGACAGAAATAGGTTGTAATCACTTGGTGCGAGATCCGGACTATACGGTGGATGCAAAAGAACCTCCCATCCGAGCTCCCGGAGCTTCGGGCGCGTCACCAAAGATGTGTGTGGCCTGGCGTTGTCCTGATGGAAGACCATTCGGCCTCTGTTGATCAAAGATGGCCTCTTCTGCATGAGTGCTGCATTCAAGCGGTCCAGTTGTTGGCAAGGCAGGCCCGAATTGAGCGTTTGGCCATAGGGGAGCAGCTCATAGTGGATGATTCCCTGCCAATCCCACCAAACACACAGAAGAACCTTGCTGGCCGTCAATCCAGGCTTGGCCACCGTCTGGGCAGCTTCACCGCTTTTCGACCACGACCGTTTGCGCTTCACGTTGTCGTAAGTGACCCACTTTTCATCGCCAGTCACCATCCGCTTCAAAAACGGGTCGATTTTGTTGCGATTCAGAAGCGATTCGCATGCATCCATACGGGCAAAAACGTTTTTTTGCGTCAAGTCGTGTGGCACCCATACATCGAGCTTCTTTTTGAATCCAAGCTTCTTCAAATGGTTTATAACGGTTTGATGGCTCATGCCCAGCTCTTGGCCGATGCTACGGCTGCTACTATGCCGGTCTCTTTCGATCAATTTAGCGATTTTATCGCAATTTTCGACGACAGGCCTTCCGGACCGAGGCGCATCTTCGATCACCTCTGCACCAGATCGAAAACGTTGAAACCATCGGTGTGCGGTGGAAATGGAAACTGTATCGGGTCCATAAACTGCACAAATTTTATTGGCAGCATGAGATGTATTTTTGCCTTTATCGTAGTAGTACTGTAAAATATGCCGTGTTTTCTCTTTATTTTGCTCCATGTTTGCGACGCTATAACTCACGAACGACTAAAAGCAAACAACAATTAATCAAACACGTGTTAGCACGTGAAAAGAGCTTTCCAAGAAGCTCTAGCGTGAACCGATGCGACGAATACAACTAGAACTACGCGCTTGCAAAGACAAGCTTGCGGAAATACCGCAAGACTTTTTTGACAACCTTATATGTATATGCATTCATGCACAGAAGAGCTCCCCAGACGTGGTGATGGGATGGGTTATGGCGGTTTAGGTAGCAGTGAAATTAAAAGGAAACAAGATCAAACTAAAATTCACTAGGTGGATCAAATTTAATCATTTTACTATATAATAAAAAAAAATGTTCGCTAAAAAAAATTATTTTGTCTGAAGGACATCTTGATTTTGACCTTTGCATGCTCCATGGCTCGTCTGGTATACTGCAGCTCAAATGCATTCGTGAAAGCTAATGGCACTAGACCAGCAAGAATGTTTTTTACATTGGAATATCACCACAGAAGAAAATAGAAAAGAAAAGGACAAAGGAAGCTAAAAGCATTCGACGATAGTGCGAGTCCGCCGTGCATTCGAATGTACACGACGAAAGAACAACAACAAATCGACCGGTTTACAGCTGTCACCTTTAATAGATTCGCCTTGATTGCAGCTGTTCACAGTTCACAAGCAAGAATACTATAATACAAGTTTGCGCCTTCCGAATTCGCTGTTTCACAAGAGCCCACGAATAAGCAAACAAAAGGAAGGGGAATTACTTGTTTGTGAAGAGAAAGAGTAGGCGACAGCAATGGAAACAACCGAACACTAGCAATTATACGCACACATACAGACTTCCTTCCCACGGCGTCGTCCGCATAAAAACACAAACAAACTGCATTTGGAGGCTTTGTATTCTTTTGTGCTTTTACAATTTAACACCCAGCACTTCGTTCTCATTAGTTTGTTAAGTTTAAATCTCAGAAATCCCAATTCTTCCAAGCCATTCTCTGAATTTTCGCACACAAAAAATGTCTCCTCCCTTTATTTATTTTAGTCATTTGTTTTGTGTTGGAAAGGGAGCTGACGTCAGACTTGTCAAAATTGCGAAAAATAAAATAACTGTTTTGGCAAGGCGCCACCAATGGCACTCAATTCGCCTTGACTCACAAGTGTGAAATCGGATTGGTGTACGATGCCATTTGCACAAATTACAAATATTCCGATGCAGTGATTAGTTTTGCCCCATTTTGTAGGTATAAGGCAAAATATTTCTTCCAAATTAAAAAACTCCTTACTCTCTTAACAAAATGTTCAAATAAATATTTATAATTTTTTTTTTTGACTTTATTATTAAAAAGAAAAACAGAGCTTAAATTGCTTGGTCTCTTAGAGACTAAGCCAAAATTTCAAATCACTACACACGAGCACCCTCGTGGTTTTTCAGATATGCAGAAACCTAAAACTATTGTGAAAATCAGTTTTTCGGAGCTTTCTTAAGAGCTTTCGTAATTTTTTTCAAATTACTGGATACTGCACTGCAATTTTCTATTCATGCTTTTTCAGGCACCATAAAACCTAAAGATTTCGTAATAATCAGGAGCTTTCGTAAGAGCTTTAGCTTCAAGTTTTAGACTTAGAGAGCAAACCCAAATTACTGCACACAAATTATTGCACACGAACACCTTCGGGTTTTTTCAGTCCGATTAAAGCTTTCGGGATAATATGTTTTTCGAAGCTTTCGTAAGAGCTTTCAGTTCAAATTTTAAGCTTTCACATTAGGAACGAATGAAGTATTGGGTAAAAGTAAAAAAAATTTACAAAAATAAATACAAATATATTACTTCAAATACAAAAAGCTTTGTCAAAGCTTTGATTACAATATTAATGAAACCTATTTTTCAATATTTCATAAATAACTAATTATTAATTACTCCAGAAAATCGCCAAAAGTGGCCATGATTTTAAAATGATCCCGAGAAAAAAACGAAGGTTAAAAAATCTCTTTTTAAAATACAGATTTGTTTAAGAGAAAAAAATTTTAGAGCTTAATCCTAAACTTCTCATATTTCCCATTGTGAATGAGTGAATAGATGGATAACTTTAATAAATTCATAAAAATTTCTTAGTGGCTTAGCTTTAAAATTTGCAAAACTCCTGAGGCAAAGTAAGCAGGTGTTGCAAACCTTGCTCCTTTCAACTGGGCGTGCTCGCTTAAAAAGTCAGTCAGAGCTTCAGAGCCTTATTATAAAAATTGAAGTTTATTTAATAAAACATTTGCAATCGCGAGGCAAACCAAAAATTATACCAAATTTACTAAAGAAATTTGTAAAAAAGCTATTTTTCCAACATTGAGCTTTTAAGTTTGCAGATCTAGAACTATCTCTTTACCATAATCAACTAACGGGACGTAAGCTGTGTGAACCAGTGTAAGGTGCAGTATTAATGTCGCTAAGAAAAAAATGAGGAATGCGCGTATGAAAGGAACAAAAAAGTTGCATAAGTCAGAAGCTTTCAAAATAATTTCAAAAGTTCACTAGATATATATCTTAAATAATGTAAAAGCTTGTTGAGAATTCCCATCTTGCGCTGGTTGAAAGAAATGACATTTAAGCATTTACTGAGAGGTTTTTATTAAAAGATTGCAATCAATTTTTGTATCTTAAGCTTTACTGAAAACTTTTGTATTGTTACCTCTCTCCCCTAAAAACAAATAGTTGCGAAGCTTAAACATTTTAAATGTTTTCTACTAGCTGCTATCTGTTTTCAAATTTTCTGATTTTTTTTTTTTTCAATTCATAAATTTAAATAATTCATTGTTTTAAAATATGTTCATACATTAAAGCTCCTAAAATGCTTGCAAACAGCTCTCAAAAAATAAATACAATTTCTAGTTATAAAATTTTCCACTGCTTTGATTTCATAAGCTTTTTAAGATTTGGTAAGATAAACGTTGTTAGTGGTTATCTAAATAATTGTAGCCTTAGAAGAAGTATTTAGAAGTAGGCGAGTATTTCTGTGAATTAAAAGTAAAAATTTATGTTGATGACTTTTGCGTGTGCCCTCACTGAAATTTTCTGGCCAATATTTTCGTAGAACAATTTCATCCTCAAATGTGCACGGTTTTGGATTTTTATTATAAGAGAGGTCTATATGACTCGTAAAGAGTGCAGCTAGGGAGTTGGTAAGTTCCAAAAAGTTTATCCCCGAGAAACCTTTGTCAATAATATTTCTAACAAAAGTTGGCTCATCGTAGTTTTTCCATTTAATCTAAAGTTTCTCATAACTAAAGTTTCTCATAACAGAATTAAATATATCCCAGAGCATATAAAATTTTCATCAAATGGTGGCACTTACTTCATAATCCACAGCAAGGAAGCCGTGCTTAATTAGCTCAATCCGGTGCTTATTTATAAGAATATGAGCTTAATTCAAGTGGGTTTGGACAGAGTGCACTGGAAAAGCTGTCACAAAATAAATGAAGGATTCACCGCCTCATGACGTATTATACATATTATATGTATGTATGTGTGTATTTATTCATGGAATATTAGATGTGCATATTTATTTACAACATATTCACCTACGTACTCGTCGCCCTTCATAACCAAACGACCGATTTGAGTATGTAGTTGAAGAGTATAGGGTTTTTCAATAAGTGCGCTCACACCTGACTTGACTTGGCGGTGAAAAAACATGATGCCATTCTTGCGGAAATCTGCTGGTAGACCAAAAAGCTGTTTGAGGATGGTGAAAGAGAAGAAAAAACGCAAAGGAATCAATGAGCTCTGATGATAAGAGTTAAGAGCTTCAACGCTAACCAACTCTTCATCGGCTCTTATTCCTTTGAAGATTCAATCAATGACGACTCATATACGACGATGATAGCAAACTTTTTAGGGTGCAGGATAGTTTATTGGAGTAGAAAAATTTCACAAAAATATATTTTCAACGAATTTACAAAATAAGTTACTTACACGCAGTAAAAACTAATTTCCCAAATATTTTCAGAATCGATGAAAAAATTGTTTAACTTTTTTTTTTTAATTGATTTTAATTGTGCTTTTTCAATTATATTTTGATAATTGTTTTCAAAAACATTTTCCAAACCAACAAAAAATACCTTCCAAATAATTTTTTAGAATTAATTTAAAACAAAAGAAAAGAAAGAAAAAGGAAATCTCACCAAAAATATGGTTGGTTAGAGTGGTGATTCATCCAGAATCCAACTAGCGCTTCCGCACCATTTTGTTGCCACATCCTCGTTACCAAATTGTTTAACAGTTATTTGCAGCAGGACTATTTCCAGTCTGTGCGGTTTAGGAACCTTATTAGGTTGTTGACGTTTAAGCCAGACAGTTGCTCGAGACATTTCGAACAGCGGTTTGCCCAGGGTTAACATTCTGTCCTTCCATAGGGCAGGGCATTCACTGAGGAAATGGAAGATCGTTTCTTTTTTCTCCGGTTGTTTACAACTATGACAGTATGTGTTGTGAGGGATGCCCATTTTGGCGGCTTGCTCTCCGATAGACCAGAAGCCAGTTATGACTGCCGTAAGTCTACAGGTGTCCCGTCGTTTCATGTTTATTAATGTCGACGATTGCTTGAGGTTGTAGGTGGACCATAACGTTCTGCTGACCATGGACCATCTACAATCTGCAATTCGAAGGTATTTTAGTGAAATTGCGTTCTTGACCGCACCTAGTGGAGTGAATACTGGTACTGCAAGAGCGCTTTTCATGGCAGATCCCCTCTTTCCAGTTCATCAGCTTTTTCGTTACCTTCTATGTTCCGGTGTCCCGGGACCCAAATCAAGGTTACTCTATGGTTTTCACTCAAGTTGGTGAGGCTATTCCTACTTTGCTCCACCACTTTAGAGGTTGTTATAGTCGCGTCCAGCGCCTGGATTGCGGCTTGGCTATTCGAAAGAATAGCGATATTGCCCTTAAAAGAGAAATCCGTGATTAGTAGCCTTCAAGTTTCCCCAATTGCTAGTACTTCCGCCTGGAAGACACTGCTGGTATTAGGGAGACGCATAGATTTCTCAATTTTAAGTCTGTGAGAATATATACCAGCTCCAACACCACAATCCATTTTACTGCCATCTGTATAGACTGTGGTATCGAAGTTGTTTAGAGAGAATCCCTTATTCCATTCTTTTTTAGATGGAAAGAGTGTGGCAAAATTCCTATTGAACGTTACCATCGGGACGATGTAGTCAGTCCTCACCGAGGTTAACTGAGTTTGTCGCAATAATAGACTTGCGTGACCAATAGTTTTTCCTTTCCAGCGACCCGCTTCATTTAACCTAAATGCACTCATGGTTGCCGTCTTCTTTATATGTATATAAAATATACTTTCAACATATTTTCCAATTAATTTAATTAAGCGAAGTAAAAACTAATTTCCCAAATTATTTAAATAATTTTAAAATTAATTCAAAGGTTTCACGTTTAATTAAAGAAAAATGTATTGAACTGTTTTTATTTTAATTATTTTTGATTGTTTGTTTTCAATAAATTTGTTTCGTTATTTTTTTATGTTTTTATGAAAGTATTTCTGAAATAAAAGTTTAAAAAACAACAAAAAACGTTTAAATTTTAGAATTTAAATTTGAACCAATTTTTTTCAAATCAATTTTTGATTGCTGTTTTTCAAATAAATAATTATTATTTTTTATATTTTTTCGAAAATATTTAAAAATCAAATTTTCAAATAAAATAGCTTTAAAAGAATTGGTCTATTAATTAAAAAAAATTGTGTTCAATTTTTTTTTATTTTAGTTAACTTTGATTGTTGTTTGTAGAGTAGAGTAGTAGAAATGTTTTTATTTTTTTATAAAAACATTTTTCCAATTAAATTTCCAAAAACAACAAAAGGATTGTTTAAATTTTAAAACAATTTTTTTTTCATATCGGTTTTATCACTTGTTTTCAAATAAAATATAATTATGTTTTATATTTTTATGAAAATATTTTAAAACCAAATTTTCAAAACCAAAATAGCTTAAAAAAATTTCTTAATTAGTACAAAAAGGTTTTAATAAATGTATGTAATTTTTTTTATCTTTCTATGAAAATATTTTGCAAATTAAAATTCAAATTCAAATTCAAAATTGGTTTTTTATTTATTTTAATTAATTTTGATTGTTGCTTTAATAAATTTTTGTAATTGTTTTTTATATTTTTATGAAACGTTTTTCAACAAAAAAACAATTGTTAAAATTTTAAAACTTAAATTATGAAACAAATTTTATTTCAAGTCGATTTCTTATTGCTGTTTCTCAAATAAACTATATTAATATTTTTTCCGCTTTATTTTATACATCTGTCCATTGACATTAAGTGTGATGCGTTGTTTAACAACTTGGCCAGGATTTACATACATCGCTTAATGACCAGTGCCAAAGCGATAAAAATTAAAATAAACGAAATGATATACAATTAAATAATATTCAATACAAGTTTCACTCTACATAATTACAATTGTACAACAATATAACAGCAATTTCACTCTTTTTGCATATTTATTGATGTCTAGCATTGATTAAGTCGCTTGGTCGAGCTCTCTTTAGGCGTCTTTCAGTGTTTTTTCCCCTTTCCAGAAGTTTGTTGATTTCTGCATTATTGTGTGCCTGCATTTTTTCAAATTGGGTTCTTGCTATTTTTTTAGTCTCTTCGTCTACTGTTGCTATATTAAAAGTCCTGTTGGTCAAAATTCGAAGAATCTTCGATTGTTATGGAATTTTTACTATATGAGACTTTTTAGCCGTTCCCCACACCTGTAATCCATATAGCCAGATTGATTTAATCATGGCTTTATAAACTAATAGCTTGTTCTGGATAGTAAGCATGGATTTTGTGCTGACAAACCAATGAAGTTGTCGAAGTTTTTCTTTTATTTGTTTGATCTTTTGCTTTATGTGGTGATTCCAATTTAGTTTCCAATCCAAATGTATTTCAAGGTATTTAGTAGTTGGTTTAATTGTAATTGCTTTGTCATTTATTTTAATTGGAACTGCAGTAAATTTTGTTTTGCTAGTAAATATAACCTGTACGGTTTTGTGTTCATTTATTTTTAGGCACCAATTATCGAACCATTCCTTAACTGCGTTTGTGTATCGCTGCAGCTTTTCAGTAGCGAAAGTTAAGCTTTTGTCCAATCCCAGTAGTATTTTATCATCTGCGAACGTTGCAATTGATGAATTAGTTTCGTCAGGAGGTGGTATGTCTGCGGTGAATAAAACATATAACAGTGATCCAAGAACCTTTCCTTGCGGAACTCCAGTTGTTATTTGATGAATATCTGAACATTGATTGTCATATTTAATATAGAAACTTCGGTCAGTTAGGTAGCTTTTTATGATAAGATAGTGGTCAAAAGGTGTCATTATTTTTATTTTGTGGAGTAAGCCTTTGTGTCACACTTTGTCAAACGCTTTAGCTACGTCCAAGAATACTGCCGCACAATAACGATTGTTTTCAAGGTCTGATTGGATTTTATTTGTAATTCTATGGATCCGTTGGATAGTCGAATGTTTTTTTCTAAATCCAAATTTGATGATACGGTATTATACGCTTTTTGCCAGAAATTGGCTTAGTCGAGCATGCAGTAATTTTTCAGCAATTTTAGACATTGTCTGTAATAAGCTTATTGCTCTATAAGATCATACGGTAGTTTGATCTTTACGCAATTTTGGCAATGCAATAATCTCTGCCACTTTCCAGAGTTTCGAAATTTTCTAATTCAAAATAACTCCAAAATACTTAAAAATAAGCAGTTCCAAATATATTTTCAACAAATTTTCCATACGAAATATTAAAAAAAAAACAGAATTAACTTTAAAAAATTATTTCAATACTTTAAAAATTAAAAAAAAAAAATGTATTTCATTGAAAGAAAAGTTAGAAGGGCTCGTGATCTCGCGTGATGGTGACATTCACTGGCGTAGCTCGCGTTCTTCATGAAATTAGGCACCGTTCATGCGACGATATTAGGGAAAAGTGGCGCACCAGTGGCTACGCTCAATACCTTCGAGAATGGAACAATTGCGATAAAGTCACTAAAATTATTTATTGTATTTTATTTCAAAGCTCGAACGCTCCTAATGAAACACCCCATATATATATATATTTATGCGTGTCGTATTCTAATTTTCTAGAGTACACATATTTAAGGTCAATTATTTACAAAGTATAAATATATGAATTTCCCAATGATTACGTGTGCGTGTGTGTGTGCATTCATACATATGTAACAGAGGCCCGAAAGGGATATGAACAGCATAGCAAGCGGAGTGTGTAAATGATGAACCGAATAGCTAAATGAGAAGTGGTAAATGAATGTAATGTGCAAACTTAATGATTCATACCTACACACACACACACATTTGTCTGTCTACATATTTGCATGTCTGTGTTTGTGTGCGTAAACATATTGCATTGCATACTTGATTGTATGCAAACATGAATCTAATTAAAATAACATGAGTCAGGGTAACGGACCGACTATAAATTTATAAGCAGTCACACGACGACAAATATACCAACAAACTGGATGCAATGGCTGGCCGAGCCGCAAATGAACACAAAAGTGATGTAACTGCAGTAACTTTAGAAATATGCATACACATACACACATACATCGGAGTGAATATGTTGAGAGCAGACAGAAAGTTAGTAATAATTGTGATAAACTGTCTAAAATTGATTGGGACAATGAGTAGAGTCGAGTAGAATGCCTGATTTATCCTCTCTTTTCGCTTGGACTGCATTGCAAAATGGGCAGAAGCACCAACGCACAGTGGGATTTTGGGGGAGAAAATACAATTTTTTGAATGCACAATTTTTATTTTTTAGTTTAGTCTTATAATTTAATATTTGAATAAGAGAAATTCAGTATAACTTTGTACGAAATTCACAATTTTATACAAAATAAAAGCAACAGAAGTGAGAAGAATTTTATTCAACTCAAACTTATTGAGATTTTTGCTCACTTGAGAAATATGCTTTCATTAAATATTTTTTGTTAATTTTTTTTATTTTTTATTTAAGTTCGTAGGAAAATACTGCACTTATTAGACAAACCAGAGAAAGAGTCAATGCAATCGACCGAATACTTTAATAAAAATGAACAAAAAAAAAATATTTTATAACCTCCGACTTTGCCACTTTTAATGTAGGAAAACTTGCTGCCTTCAGTCTTACTCCGCCTTCTGACTATAAAACAATGAAAAACCGGTGTACTTCCTATTGATTCCATGAAAAAACGTTTGCGCATATTTGCGACTTTTAACCCTCCGTTGGGCACCCAGGTCTGGCCAGACTGGCTTTTTCGACTTTGGACGAGAATTTAGCAGATTTCTATTATAGTTAACAGCTTAAGCTTCTTTAATTTAATTTTGTATCGAATTACGAATATAACCTTTTAAAAAAAATACTCGAGCAGGACGAAAAAATGATTTAAAAACTTAAAGTCTCGATTGGGCACCTTAAGTCTAGCTGGGCCTCTAAATAAAAAACGTTGCCAATGTCAAGGCATCAAACATTTTGCAAAAGAAAGCAAAGGTCCATCGACTTGTTGGCCGTTTTCATGTGAAATATGTGACGATTTGAGCCATGCAATCGACGCCAGCTTTGTGTGCATTCTAATAAATAATGCGCTAAGATTTCTTTGCCTCGCCCTCACATTCTTTGGTATAATGAACGGTGGAAAGTAAACTTACCACTCTATTCTTTTTTGGTACAAAGCAGCTGATTGTAACAAAGTTTTCATAAAAACCAAACATTGATGAAAGCACTGGGTGAGAATTCATTGGTTTCTTTCATTTCTTGTGGAATGCAGCGTTTGTTTGATCGTACGATCCCAACTAATCCAAAGTTTTGTATAGGCAAGGACGTTGATGGGCTTAGAAAAAGTGATGTAGGACGAAATCTTTTGACGACTTTACCGAACATATTTGTCCTTGCAAACATGAGAAATCGTAAGAGTAATCCAGCCCACTCAATTCTCTACTCGTTTAGCTATGGAATAATTTTTCAAAAAACCAATCACTACCTCTGGAAAAATTGTAGTCAGACAACCAACCTCGATTCACTCACAGCGCAAAGAGATTATCGTCTTTGGCTACCAGAAGGCGAAACAGCCAACAGCACTCAAAAATCTCTTATACTTCCTTTGCTTACCTTCCATCGAATACATAAATATCATTTTATATTTTACCATAAATTTCATTTTACATAATCAACTTTTCTTCTTCAACCTTCTTCGAAAAGAGTCAAGATAAAGAACAAAACAAAAAACTTCTTTTTTTACAAACCAAAATATTTTCAGCGATTATTTTTGCTCCTGTAGATAGCTCAGTGCATGCTAAAACTAATAAAACTAATGAAAAAGGTAAGAAATTAAAAATATGTACCTGCGATACTTAAAAATGAACTACGAGTACAAATGTGACGCATTTGCCACATTTGCCTAGCCAGACCCAGGAGCTCAACCAAAGGTTTTGAAAAAGGTGTCCAGCGGAGGGTTAACGTAAGTTTGATTTAAATGACGAAAAGTCGCTTGAAAATTGTTGAATTTACGAAAAAATAGGGCTACTTTTAGGGCTATACAAATGTGTTTAATATATCTAAAACTATACTGTAAGAAGCCAAAAGTAAGCGTTCCGGCTCGGCTCGTCTTCCCTAATCATTGTAGCGTATTTCAGTCTAAAATTCTAGCCAATAATTAGGTAGCTGTCTGGATAGGCAAAAATGTGACTACCTTTAAAAATCTGAATTTATTGTGCTCCGACAGCCAAGCCGCGGTTAAATCTCTTGGTAGGGTTATTCCTAATTCAATTATTCCTCACAAATCTGAGCATTTCTTAAAGAGATGGCGGAAAACCAGCTTGATCAAAAAGTTCCCGGAATATATTCAGAATATTAAAAATACAAATTTATTCCTCAAAAGTGATATTATCGCCTTCAAAGTACTCCCCATCAACTGCAACGCACTTATACCGGTGTTTGATCCAGCTCTCGAAACATTTCTAGAACCCTATTTTCGGTATAGCCGTCTTCGACTTTTCCATTACTTCCATTCGGCTGTTAAAACACGTTCCCATAGTGGTTTTTTGACTCGATCAAACACAAAAAATCGCAAGGAGCCGTATCAGGTGAATTCGATGGCTGTAGGATAGTTTCGGTGAAAAATTTAAGGTGAAAGTTCCAAGAGCCATTTTCTCACAAATTATTATTTTTTTTTTTTTGGCGAATTGCGAATTGCTTAAATATACGTCTTATGACGTCCAAATATGGTAATAGTCCTGTCTCACTGTCTCACCATCTGGCAAAAATTCGCTTTCTTTTTTTTTGCTTTCTGTTTTGATTGAAAAATGACGTGTTTTTCGATGGTTTTTCGTCTTCGTTCATTCGGAGCTCTCCATTTATTCGCCTGATGTCTGGATTGCATGTAGTCCTCATAAACCTACTGTTCGTCTGTAGTAATGATGCGTTTGATGAATGTTGACCCGAATTCAGACTTGGAAATCATGTCTTTGGCGATGTCAACCCGGTTTTTTTTTTGCATAGTATTCAGAATCTTTAAGACCAAGTTTGCAGCAACACGACAACAACTCAAATTATTAACTATAATTCTGAAGAGATCTATCAGCCCTGCTGAAGTCCTCTGCCAGCTCTCTGATGGTAATTTTGGGGTTACTGATTAACTTTTCTTTCACTTTATTGATGTCTTAATCAGTTTTCGATGTCGAAAAAACAGAACTTAAATCAATTGACTTAGGGCGAATTCTGGCGATTGTTTCGGGAACTTTTGGGCCGAGGGAATATATGTCCGCATCTATCTGATATGGCTGTCAGGACGTTATGACTAGCCAGGGAATTGTAAGGTAGAGAAATCGATGAGAGAGACCACTACCGCACGCCTTCCTCTTGGTACGGAGATTTTAGGTATACCTCTCTCAACCTAGAAACTGCGTGACACAAGCAGAAGTGGTTTTACGGTCAACACGAGATAAGCTAATAATCTGAGATTAAAAGCTGAAGAAAAAGAATTAGGTCAAAATGAGGAGTCAGGCGCTACTTAATCGGTCAAGGAAAAATCTCTCTTTTCAGTTGCTTTGATCACAGGCCACAATTGTTGTTTTTGTTGTTGTAGCAGCATAAACATTCTTCATACAAACGAGTATACGAGGAATGCTGCTGACGGTCTTTGGCCGGATATAAGTCCGGGTCGTTCGGATTACGTAGAACCGACTGTCGTGGGAACGCATAGGCCACCATCGACATGCTCAAAGTTTGAACCTACCTCATTTCGGTTATTGCAGTAGCTGCAAGAATGAGGAGGAGGAAAATTCTGTTAGACATCTTCTTCGTCACTGTCACGCGTGGCATGTCACTATGTGTAAATACTTTGGCTCATCGGCAATGATACTGATAACTTTAGAGGCATAAATGTCAACCAGTTCAATGGATTTGCCCTTAAAATAAATTGTTGAATGAGGAATAGCAGGTAAACTGCTGGACTGCTGGTTTAGAGACCGACTGCCCCTTCTACCTACCTACCTACCTCCCTTAAATCTAAACCACGATGTAAGGACTACAAAAAGTACAGGCTAATGTTTTCCAGGAAGTGTGATGGAATTCTCACCAGACAGAAGTCGTTCATCGACTGCTGGCAACACAATAAAAATGCGTGATATTTCTATTCCTAGTTTTTAGGGAAATAATAGGTTAATACAAAAAGTTTGAACATTATTTTATTTACATTTTTTTCATCGAAAAAGCGATTCCTGACCATCAATTTGAATTTACATAGATGCAAACATTCAACTATCCAGCAAATTCACTGAGTAACGCATAAAATATTATCTGCCCTTGACAAAAAGAAGTTTTGCACTGGAGTTTATCTTGATATATATTAGAAAAGGCGCTCGACAAGGTCTGGCACAACGGTCTTTTCTGGAATTTGGAACGGTTACTGCCAAAAATCTATTTTAAAAAGTTATATTACTGAACGATACTTTTATGTCTAGGTCAATGATGATACCTCAACACTAAGGAAGATAAGAGCCAGAGTTCCCCAAGGCAGTGTGCTAGGCCCACTGTTGTTTGCATACATTATTCACAAGTGATATCCCAGCACCTCAAGGAGAACATACGATGCAAGAACATACGTTTCCTGACGACACAGTTCTTCTTACTTCCAGTAAAAGTATTTTCACTGCCGCAAATGACAGGTATACAAAAGTCCCTAGACGCTATTAGCGCATATTTGAAGGAGTGGAATATTAAAATAAACGAACTTAAGACACAGAAAGTAATATACATATATAACAAGACGAAATTTTACTAGCCGCAAAATTAAGATAATGCTGCAAACTATTGTATATGTTTAGGTATGCAATTGAACGAAAAACTTACATGGAAGCAACGCATAATAGAGAGAAAAACACAAATGAACTTGAAATTGAAACAATTATATTGGTTGTTAAATAAAAAATCGAAATTATCAATAAACAACAAAGTTATTATACATTATACAATAATAAAACCAATATGGACATATGGACTACAACTGTGGGGTACAGCAAAAAAAAACGAACCTAAACATTATTCAAAGGCAACAATCAAAAATACTACGGCTAGTAGATAGTAAATGCACCTTGATATATCACCAATAACGATATTCACCAGGATCTCATAAAGACAACAACAGGAAGGCATTGTTCCACCGTTGAAAAACACAGAGACAATGAAGTTAATTTACTCCCAATACTCGTAAAAGAAGTGACATCAAAAAGGAGGCTGCAAAGAAATCGACCCATCGACAAGTTATAAACATAGAAAATAATTAATTAATTGTCATATACGGCATTTAATATAAAATGTTAGAGCGATAATGGTCACCTAACAAACCTCAACCCTGTATCACTAATAAGAAGTATGGAAATCTTAGTTTTATGATAAATATATAAATATGTACCTACATTGGGAAAATACTTAATTAATATATATATTTTTTTCTTTCAATGGAAATAATTTTTAAGTTATACTTGTTTTGCATTTAGAATGTTTTTCTATAGAAACAAAGGGGGCATTCAAAATTACAATTGGTGTGCCCTCCCGCTTTTTCAAAACTTCACTACAAACCTTTAGGGAGCTCGGAAGTCAATCAGAATGTCGATTTATCTTTTTTAATTATGGAACTATCTTTTTATTTGTTTTTTACAAAAATAGTGGCATATAAAAAGTAAGCGTGCTTGTTGCGTGATTTCGTCCATTTTTGACACCGTCGCTGTCTTTCATAAGAATAACTTTTATATGTACCGAATTTCATTAAGATATCTTTTCTTTTAAGCTGATATTAAAATTGTGTTTAAAAATTTGTGCAATAGATTTTTATAGGTACGCCTAGGGAGTGGCCAATTTCAACGATTTGCATACAAAATTTCATTAAGTTATGGCCACTCATTCTATTTTTTTTTTTTTTTTTTTGTCAAAAAATATATCAAGCCGTCCCACTCTGCAACGTTGCGTTAGCATTGATGATACAATGTAAACACATAGACGACACATACATCCATAGAAATATATGTATGCAACAATGCTTACATAACAAATTGGCAAACACAAACAAATACGGAAATAAACAAAGGCAGCGTAACTTGATATCGTTTCGAAATTTTAAAGCACAATGTGACCGTTTAAGTGCCGCATGGCAATGTAGCTCCAGTGGTTGAGTCATATACTCAGTATGTATTTATGTATGTATGAATGAATGTTGCCGATCTAAGGTGAAGATATGTATATTTAAGAAATTTCAGAAGCCTATGCTAATTTTGAGGATTTTGAGGACTCAATAAGGAAATACAATTTTTGATTGTTTGAGAATGCGTTGTATTGCTTGTGATTAAATTATGCAATTAAAATTGCTCAAACTCTATGTGGAAGCAACATACAACTCGCGGCAAATGATAGCCCATCAATATTTTTACTAGTTTTGACTGTTTTTTTTTCTTTATTTAAATGTTCGTTAATTTTTTATAAAATTGTAGTCCATTGTCGAACAAAAAAAAAATTAAAATCCCAAGGTTCACAATAAACACAAAATTAAAAAATTTATTTCAAGTCAATATTAGAGTTGTTACTCTGAAGCAATTTTGATATGCATTTCTGTATCATTTTTAGTATAACAAATTGCACGTTTAATTTTTTTAATTTTAATTTTATTTTTATTTCTTTTTTTTTAATTTTTAATTATTTTTATAATTTTTTTCCTTGACGGCTTTGTTCAATTTCTCCATATAGCAACTTCCCGGCATATTTCACACAGTATTCGCATTCGAAAAGTGATTACCATAATTTTATGAAACAATAAAAAGTAAGAAATTTAACCTAACTTTCTTTTACTGCAAGAACTCTACTCAGCAGGCGATTCTTATTAATTTGGATTTAAGGGGTTAAATACGTCCAGAATTTTCAACAAATCGATTTCTTTTTTCTCACAGATTATCATTCTTTATAGTTTTAGGCGCATTTCTGTGGAAGTCGTTGGTAAAAATTCCCCATAGATACAAGGTAGGTAGGTAGGTAGGTAAGGTGGTTGTCATAAAGACACACTTAGATCTCTCGCAGGTCCATTGTGATACCACTGGAGCTTATCCTTACCCTATGTGTTGCTTTCCAAACCATCCGGTAGCTTTAATAAACGAGCAGAGCTTCGTTAGTTTTAGATGCGCTATGTCCGCTACATCGGTTAAAAATACCGTATCAAGAGTGCGCAGCCTTCTCATAACTAAGCTTTCACACTCACATAAAGGTGTCTGATTGTTTCCTCTTCTTCTGTATTACAGAAATGTACAGAAATCGAAATCAAAGTACGGAAGTCCTAACCTTCTAGCGTGGCTGCCTACTAAACAATGACCAGTTAATACACCTATCATTTTTCTTATAGCTTCTCTGTTGAATCTTAGCAAGATCTTCGACCGACTGCTGTTCCAGTTCGGCCATGTATGTCTGCTCAGTTCGCATGTTTTGAGGCTTTGCCAGCTTGTATTTACCTTTTTGATGGTTTCCCTGTCTATAAGTAATTCACAAGTGGTTATAGGGATGGGTATCAGCGCCTTATCCGGTTTGAGATCGAGCGTTGTACCGGTTCGTGCAAGTTCATCCGCCTCGCAGTTTCCTGCTGTATTCATGTGGCCTGGCACCCAGATAAGGTCCACTTTGTAGCACTTAGATACGTCATTTAGTAGTTTAAAACATTCTAGAACTGTTTTTGACGAGTGCGTTTTTGATTCAAGCGCTTTTATTGCCGCTTGACTGGCCGAGTATATGAAGACTTCATTTGTGGATAATACTCTCGTTTTTATTATCGTAAGTCTCTCTTTTATGGCAGTGACTTCCTCCTGAAATACACTACAATGATCAGGTAGGCGCAATATATACCCCTCCACCTACCTTGTTGTCCAGTTTTGAGCCATCTGTGTAGAGTCATTTTGCAGTTTAAGTCATTTTTCTTAACAATAAGCCCGTTATCCCATTTCTCTTTGGAAGGAAATACTGTGGCAAAGGATTTATTTAAATTGATGTCCTTAGTCTTACAGAAATCCGTTGTGCCAGGAATGCAGGGGAATTTTTCTAAAATTGAAGAGTGTCCTCTTTGGTTCGTTCTGAGTAGGCCGATTTCTCTTAGTCTGAGAGCTGCTTTGGCAGCTGCTTGCTTACCGAATTGCTCTATTGGTAAAAGGTTAATCATAATATTTAGTGCATCTATGGGTGTGGTCCTAAGGGCCCCGCATCTGCAAAGACTGGTAGATACCATAGATACAAAGTTATGATAGAAAATGTAACCGCCCGACGAGAGTTTGATGCACACAGGTAGCTGCCCTTCATTTGAGGCACTGCCAGTTGCTACTCGTTTTACTCGAAACAACTTTTTCCGGCACGGTCTGCATGATAACTCATATAGTTTTTAATATTTTTGCGGTTCTTTTTTAACTATTCGAAAGTGTTTTCTCTATAGTTTGACGAGCTGGATTTTCGATATTTTTATTAAAAAATTGTATTTATGACGTAAAACGCATACTTTTTTTTAAAATGCTGTAAATTGCCAAATTTTACAAAATTCAAAAATCCGGCTCGACAGACTATTTTTTTTTCCTTGTTCACTCCACTCGGGAGCATAGGGCCTCGACAAGACTCAGTCTTGTGCTGGTTTCGTTAATCTATTTGGCTTTCTGGTTGGGTAGTTGATTAGACTGCCGATGCTACCAGTCCTAAATAGTGGGAATACCCACCTGTCGTTGTATAGGAACAACGCCTTCTAACCGTTTAGAGCGCCATCTGTTTCTTAAATGTTTCTGTCAGAAGGATCACACAGATGGTTGAGCACTTCACTAAATTTTGGTGAGTCTGCTATTACCGCGATTGCCCGCTTCCTCTTGCTGGCGCCACTGATGCAATGTGTGACTGTGTCCTTTTCTTTGTTTTTGTTGTTTTACTTATTCTAACAGCCACAATGCAAGTAATGCGCAGACGTTTTGTGCGGAAGTAAGGACTGGAGGGATAGGGTTTTTGGAGTTGAGGAATGGTTTCTTTTTTTTATATGTAGAAACTAGTAAAGTAGGTAAGTTTGGAAATGTGCGAGAACCGTGCTTTACGTGGGATTCGAACCCACAACCTCTGGGATGGCAGGCTAGTGCACTTACGCTAGACTACCGAGGCCGCTGACTATAACTACAACTTTATTTTACAAGAATTGATTTTACTTCTTACAGATCCATCCTTATTTCAAGGAAAAATGATGCAGATCGTGGAGCAACTGTTTTTTTCATTGTACTTTGGGTCAAGTGATTTTTTATATGCTCATTTTTATGAAGAAAAATTAAAATAAATTTTTTTATAAAGTTCAGATACTAATAAATAACATATACAATTTTTTATATATATTAATTTCTATTGTTATCCCTTCTAAAAACAGTTTTTCTTTTAGCTCATTTTTGACGCTGCTGGGCGAAACCCCTTAAATGGAAAACCCCAAAAATATTACGCATGGGTTCATAAAGAGCTATTACACAAGAATAGGTGCTCTGTGGAAGAAATAGATAATATAAAACTATTGAAAGAAATGCTATTTCAACTTCGTTATCTCGAACTCCGACACCTCACACTACACTTCATCGGACATTGTCATCCTCCCCTTTTCATTTTATAATTTCGCATTATTTTATACACACACAAATAATAGCTAATGTACCACTAATGGCAATGGGCGTAGTTCATTTCCGCCACGCCATTTTATTTTACTAATGCCCATTAGACCAAACAACGGGAAATAACATATTAATGAAAGGTTAATGGGGCGTATGAGTAACATTGAATTAGCGCCTCGGAGCTGCCAATGCTGGCGCGTACTAAGTACAAATGCATTATATTTATGCATTTTATGGCAACCATACGCGCGTGCACGATAATGAATAACTGTTTAGGGTTAGTTATGTCGACAAAGCCTTAAATGCGCATAAATATGCTTTGCAATATTTCAACTGGGAATTTCAAATTGCTAATGTTTGGTAAATATTGGTCACCCACATCGTAAATATGCCAAAATGCAATATCGCACAAATGAATTGTATAGCAACTAAAAGCTTACGAGTTCGATGAACAAGAAATTAGTGGAAAAATGGGGTACGCAGCCAATTAAGCCGTATTTCCGAAATTGGAAAGCTGCCAAATGTAGTGGCATAAATACCCAAATAGCAGCTAATCTTGCAGGGCGAAAATTATTTTAAAAATGCAAGAGGACAAATATTGTGTGGCAAAGTTGTAGTTCTAAAAAAGTATTAGTTTTAGTAAAACAGCATTAATTCTGAACAAATAATTAAGAATAAGCAACCCCTTTTCTAAGGCATTAAGAAATGCAATTTCCGATCCAGCTGCTAGCTTTACTCATTCGCTATGCTCATTTTGGAGAGCAAGGTCTGAACTAAAAGATTCACCAGTCTCGAAGCGCTGAAAAAATCAATTGTCCGCGACTGGGTCAAAATACCTGCACGTCACATTCGGGCTGCTTGCGATTCGTTTATGGACCGTCTCAAGGCCTTAGTCACACCAAAAGGTGGTCATATCGAGCAAAAGTAAACTGATTTTTATTTTTGTATTATTTTCACACATTTTTCAATTTGAAATGAATAACAGTAATTTTCCAAACTAAATTTATGATATTTTTAATTGGTTACACTTCGAATTCCGGACCCTGTAAATGCCTATGGGGGAATAAATAAAAGGTGTTCCATATCTTGGGAGAAACTATTTGCTATTTTAGTTTCTGTAGACCTTTACGTGCTTTTTATGCAGAGTTTGCCTGAAAAGACCTCTAGTGAAATTTTCCGAGAAATAATTTTTTAGAACATTTTAACCCTCTAACGACCTTGCACGAACATTGTTCTTTGAATCTCTCTAAAAAAGCGTCAAAACGACATTATTTGGGCGAATTAATGGACTCAAATATTCTACGAAAAAGGTCCTTGTCAAATTCTACTTCATATGTCCTAATTAGATATTTCACTCAGTCAACTTTTTGAACTTTTTCTTGCACTTTTTCGAAATGCGCTCAGGCACAAAATTTAAGAATTAATTAGGCTTTACAAAAAAAAAACACCAGTCTAACGGTTAGACGCGATAGAAGTGAAACCTTCCGTAAAATGAACTGAGAGAGAATAAGACGAAAGCAGCATTAGGAGCGGGATAATTATAGGTCCATTATAATATTGTTATAAAGTTCATATTTTATTTTCTTCATTTTATTATTATTCATCCTCAATGTTTTCAATTTCAACAAATGATACGAGTGGCTTATGATAGCTAAAATATGATACAAATGCTTTGGTTTCGATGTTGTCAACATGTCTTTGAAATACCGCGTCAATGGTTGTTTTTGATCGTGTTGTCGATTCAGTGCGATTGTTACATATTTTTAAATTGAATGTTGTATTGAGAACGTCAATTAAAGGAACCGCTGTGTCCAATGCAAAATTTTCGTTAAAATCGCCACTTAAAATCATTGGAACTTTATTGTAATCTTTTCTAAGTATCCGCGATACTTCTGGTGTATACTTTATTAAATTTTCGTGAATGAATTCCGTGATGCTATTTATTGATTTTTTTTTCTGTCGATATTCACGACACTTTTCTGCATTATTTTTCGGCATAATTGCGGTAAATATTTAAAAATTAAAATATTTACGAATATAAAAATACACACGCGGTTGCTATTATGAGCTGGGGGCGTGACCGAAACTCTGAATTTATTTAGTTGTATTTTTCAAATACTCCAAATTTCTCTTGAGGTGATAGGTCAGCAACTCACTTACATATGTACATACATACCTATCTAACAGTATAACACCACTATTAATATTTATAAACTGAACATTTTTGGAAGAATTGTTTGTCTCTACCTTGTGAAAAAACAAATTATATTTTAAATTTTTAGTATATGTATTTCAGGGAGATAATGCTTAATTATTTAACCGTTTATATGACCCAAAACCAAATTTTCACATAATTTGCTATGACACTCGGTTTGAAATAAGATTTTTTTTAATTTCGGAAAAAGCGTACATTAAATGCGCTTATTCTGTCTTAAAGCAGTCAGTTAGTCCCGATTTACACACAGATACATGTGGAAGGAAGACACTAGAAATGTTCTTGTTTCATTCGCGGTCACCCGGGCAAAATTGCTTTCGGCAACATTCGTTGCTTTTGAGGTTTAATTCTTTAAGTTTGGCAATACGAATAAGAAGCACAAAGCGCGTCGCCAGTACGGGAAACAAAGACCCCTCCATCTTTCTCGCCCGTCCTTCTCCTAAGAATAAAATATTTCCTTTCCAAAAGTTTCCCTGTGTAAATCGGGACTTATAATCCATCCGATTAGCGGTTTGATGCCGGAAAACCTTTGCATTCTGTACATCTTGGATGGAATACATCGGAGAGCAGATTCGTTGAATGTGGGTGACCAGCAATTTCGATTTAGCCTTGTACACTTAGGAGCGGAAGTTAGTCAGCGTACAATGATAAATTTTACTACATTCACAATGATTATTATGTTAGAGATTTTCCGTTATTTATTCAGTAATGAATAAAACTTTCAAAAACTAAGTAAATTCAACAAACTGAAAAATTTTTTCATCAACATTTTAAGAAAATTTTAGAATATGCAGTTTTATAGTTCATGCATTTGAATTATAATGAAATGCTAGTGTGAAGAGGCTCAAAATTCACATTGATTTTTGGTAAGGGTCTTGCACTTTTTTTCCAATACAAACAGCACTTCATTCATGCGTTATATGGAAAATCTGCATATGACCTTTAAAAAAAAATCCACAAATTAATGTGAATTTTGATCCGCTTCATATTTGTATTTTATATAACAAAATAAAATAAGTTATAAATGAGCGGTAGGAAACTTGGCAATTTGATGGGTAGTTGATAAAAGAACAATCAGCTGATTGACAATTGGGATTTGATGGTCAATCACAAAGTGATTTGTATTTGTGATCGTATTTGTTTGAAAATCTACTTTTTTTTTGGTTCTCCGTCACCTTTGGAAAATGTGTAAACAGTAAGCAAACTTTATTCATATATTTTTCCTCATTTTTGCATCAGTAAAATTAAACAAACGCCGTTGCCGAATGGGTTGGTGCGTGACTACTATTCAGAATTCACAGAGAGAACGTCAGTTCGAATCTCGGTGAAAACACCAAAATTAAGGAAAACTATTTTTTTAATAGCGCTCACCCCTCAGCAGGCAATGGCAAAACACCGAGTGTATTTCTGCCATGAAAAAAAGCTCCTCATAAACATATCATAAAATAAAAAAATAAAATAACTGTATAAAAAAAAATTTTTTTCTTGTGATTCGAACCAAGGATTTTGGATCGGAAGCTCACATTGCTAGCCGCTCGGCTATCGCGCCATGCTGTCGGCGCTGGCCTAAAAGTTATTTAGTTCGTCGCTACGTTTATATGTAATATTCGTAGCCAAGAGTGTCGCTTTTTTCGTTTCACTTTCTCTCAAATCACTCCCAACGATTCTAAAGAAGTTTTCACTTCAAAAAGTTGTAACTGAGAATGCAAAAAGCTTTAGGTGTTTTGCTAACGGGTGATTTTTTTAGCCATTATCTTTTTAAACAGTTGGTTTAAACAGCTGACGCACGTTTCGTATTTTGTTTCACTGTCAAACATCTTCAGTTTTTTCTATAATTTAACCATGAATCATCTTACAAACGAACAACGCTTGCAAATCATTGAATTTTATTATAAAAATAATAATATTATTATAAATGTTAAGAAAGTTTATCGCGCGCTTCTTCCATTTTATGGTCAGTTTAATCGACCCACTGAAGTGGCTATTCGAGCTATTGAGACTAAATTTAGAACCAAATTTACATTATTGGACATCAAACCACCAACTCGCTTACGTAGAGTGCGAACTGAAGAAAATATCGCATCTGCATCGGCCAGTGTTAATGATGACCATGAATTATCGATTCGCCGCCGTTCGCAGCAATTGGGCCTCTGCTACTAAACAACGTGGAAAATTTTGCGAAAGGATTCAGGTGTGAAGCCTTTCAAAATACAGCTGGTGCAAGAATTCAAGCCAAACGACCTACCGTAACGCAGAATTTTTGGTGAATGGCCTCTTGGAAAGTTGGCCGAAGATCCACTTTTTTATGGAAAAATTGTGTCCAGCGACGAAGCTCATTTTTGGATCAATGGGTACGTAAATAAGCAGAATTGTCAATTTTGGAGTGAAGATCAGCCAGAAGAATTGCATTGGTAGTTATGTATCCAGAAAAGGTCACAGCTTGGTGCGGTTTATGGGCTGCAGGTATCATTGGACCGTACTTCTTCAAAGATGCTGCGATCGTAACGTAACTGTGAATGGTGAGCGCTAAGGTGAAATGATATCCAACTGTTTTTGCCCAAAATGCAAGCGCTTGACTTGCATGACATGTGGTTTCAGCAAGTTGGTGCCACATGCCACACAGCACGCGTAATAATGGACTTGTTGAGAGGCAAGTTCGGTGAACATTTTATTTCACGTTCGGGACCTGTCAATTGGCCACCCAGATCGTGCGATATAACGCCTTTAGATTATTTTTTGTGGGGCTATGTTAAAGCTCATGTCTATTCAGACAAGCCAAGTATGCCAAAATTGGACTAAGCGGATGGACCATTTGAAGCGCAGGCGCGATCAACATTTGCATGAAATAATCTTCAAACATTAAATTATATGGACAGTACTATCGATTTAAATAAAAATTTCATGCATTTTTCTGAATTGTGCGTGTTTTTTTTGGAAAACTTTCCTATAGCTCTAATACTTTCAGTCTGCCATAGAATTATTGTGCCCCCTAAAATAGCTGTTGCATGAGTGAGCGTCGGGGATGGATATAACTGAAGCGACAAGTTTGTCATTTCGAGCGGTAGCACAACCAAATTGGCGGTGGCAGCTATAAAATGTGCCAAAAAAAAACAGTTGGCTATTACCTCTTACCTCTTAGTTTAAGGCGAAAGAATTTTAAAAATCGCAGGGTACCCTATTTTTGGAGTAAAAATAACAAACGCCAACTATCGGCGCGGCACTGGCTTCCCGCTTATTCAAGCCTCTGCTACGAGCTTGGGCAATACTCCGAAGGCGACGAGTCGACCTCCCAGAGCCAAGACACTGCTATGCTCACTGCTATGGGACTGAATTTTTTTTTACAGTAATATCTTATATTTATTGGTAATAAAGTGATACAAAAGTGATAACTGAATTTGATTTGTTAAAAAGTTGTAAACAAATTTCGAGTTTCAAATTTTTCACAGTTATTGGTCCTTACATAAATATGTACAACTTTTCCTTCATTAGGCCTATTCGTTCATTCTCCCGCTCATAAATGAGAAACCACTGAATGCGGTAACCATATTTTTGTACCTCATCGGCCCGCAATCGAGTTACGCAGTTGAGAGAATAAGCTTATTTCATTAAAAACAATTTGCCACAGCTCCACACGCAAAGTTGCCTAACACATGAAGCCCATATGAATGTTTCGTCGTACACAGTAACTGAAGGTGTTTCGCACTCCCTCGGTGGAATGAAGGTAATCTTGTAATTTTGTTAAAAAGTTGAAGTTTTATGACAAACGGTGGTGCAAGGTGGAAAAACTCCAGGTAAAACGGGCAAGATTGCGCCATTTCAGTCAAGGGAAGAAATGTAAGCAAGCAATGCGAGCTCAAACTTGTACGGTTCGCGCAAGACATGCACGTACAAACAAGCAGATGCGTGGCATATCCATGCAGTGAAACACACCGGCTGTGAACTTACTTTCGAGCAGTTTGCTTTGTAGCTCTAGTAGTTCGTCTTATATCTTTTTTCAATGCTAGTAGCTGATCGTTTTGATATGGTCTGCATCAGCATAGGACCAGTTAATGAACTAGTAAGTCACTGCATTCTATACTAGACCAGTTCATGAACTAGTTATAAATGGACACAAAAATTCTAATCCAATTTAAGCCAAAAAGTTTCACTTTTCTAGGAGTTGAAAAAATAAATAAAAATTCTTGAATTAAATTTTCTAAAATCAAATGTTTTATTATTTAATATTTTTATTTTTTCCTTTGACCGAACGACTGCTGCCATTTAAAAACATATTTCCCCGTAGTTCTTTGGTGGGACATAAAGAGTAAATAAACAAATTATTAGGTGCGCAACTAAGTTTTCGCTGTTTTTCTTTTTTGATGAACGCACAACTTTATTCTGAAAAAACGGTTACAAGTGAATCATTGAAAGTATTGCCCTTCGCTTACTACTCCTACTGCTTTTCCCCATTTTTCTGGTAGATCTCCTATACCGTCACGGTAAAACTGTTCATCTTTTGAGGCTATCCACGAATCAAGCCATTTTTTGATCTCTTCATATGAATGGAACTGCTGGTCAGCTAGACCATGTGCCATCGATCGGAACAGTTGATAATCGGAAGGCGCAATATCTGAAGAATATGGCAGGTGGGGTAGGATTTCCCATTTCAGTGTTTTCAGGTAGGATTTAACGGGTTTGACAACGTGAGACCAAGCGTTGTCATGCTGTAGAATCACTTTTTCATGCCTCTCCGCGTATTGCGGCCGCTTCTCGCGCAGTGCTCGGCTCAATCGCATCAACTGAAGTCGATACCGATCCCCAGTGATGGTTTGCCTTGGTTTTATCAGTTCATAATAAATAACACCAACTTGGTCCCACCAAATACATAGTATAAACTTCGCAGCGCGAATATTCGGCCGAGGCGACGACTTTCTTTTCTTTGGATTGCTGTAGTGAATCCATTTTTCCTCACCTGCCACGCTGCGATGAAGAAACCCCTTCCTTTTGTAGTTGTTCACAGGCGAAAAAACGACGTTCAACATCCCTTGGTTTTAACTCATAAAAACCGACGCCTCCTGTTGCTGAATCATTCCCAAAGCATGCGATCGATTGGAAATGGATTGGCGAGTAACTTCTAATACTGAAGCAAGCTCTTCTGGCATTTGACATGGATCCCCACTGAGCAATGCCTCCAATTCAGCGTCTTTGAAGGTGTTTGGCCTTCCTTCACGCGGACGGTCGTCAACATTAAAATCACCGTCCTTGTTGTTTCACTTAAAGCAGCATCTCCATAAACTTTTTATAGCTCTCGATGCGCTTCAGCCGCCTTTCTTTTTTGAATGAAAGAGGAAAATCAACACTTCTCGCAAATGACGATTATTCGACACAAAATCAGACATTTTCACAAAACCAAAACAAAATTACTAATGTGTGGAAGCAGTTTGTTTACCATATGTCTAAGCTTGGTTTATGACGTTTAGGTTATGTTAGAATCGACTAGCACACAAAGCTGGCGGCATCTACATATTTACAAACAAAGCGGTAACTTAGTTGCGCACCTAATATAATTTGGTTAACGCTAAAATTCTTAATTTGGCTCCAGGAACGGCCTCCGTGTTGTCTGGTCTCCCGCGTCTATGACTTTTCTGAGGGTTCCAGTCTTATTTTATTTTGTTTTTTTTTGTGTTTTGTTTTTGTAAGTGAGGTAGGGTTCGAAATGCTTTTGGCCTTCCAACGACCATCGTCTACTGCGTCGGGTGGTGCGGTCTCGTCTTCTTATCTCTCTATCTGTGCCAAGTTTGTGTATATTGACCACAATTGGTTTCTGCGTCTGCTACTTTGGACATATGGAGATTTTATGCCATCGATAGTCTCAATTGCTCCGAGGGTTCCAGTTTAGTAACGTATACCCGATCCATATCCTCTTACGACGCTACATTTCTATAAGCATAGGTGCTCGCCATCCGTTTTGCACTTAAGATGCTGAACTTCTATGTGGATAGGTGCTTGTTTGATCCCATTACTTATAGCGCTGGGTCAGAATATCCTCATAATCTTACTAAGGCCACGGTTAAGGAAAGATTGCAATAATTGTAGGGCTTACACAGGAGATATCTCGGCCATTTGCAGCCAATAGAAAGGCACATATCCTCAATCCAACCCAGCTCATCTTAAGTTTTATAAAGAAACTGGGTCTGGATGAGGTACTGTGATGGCAAACCTCAAATATACATATGTAAACCTAGAATTAGAAAGCGCTGTTATATTTCGCAACCATATAAGACTACTGACTTGACGTTAGCGTCGAATGTCCTAGGCTTCGCTCGTCTGGAAATGTGAGTTGCTCTCCACTTGTTCTCTAAGATACCAAACATAGCTCGCCACTTAGATTTTCGGGTGCGTCAGTACGCTGCTGACTCGTCTGCCTTTGGAATGAGTTCGGGAAATCTGAAGAGTTTGGGTTTCGGAAGTATTAATGCTCATTACCTTTGTTTTTGCGGTGTTAATTTTTAGTCTTGTTGGTGCCGCAGCCTCTGTTAACCACACAGGCTTGTCGCACTACTACGTACAGTACTAAATTGAATAAAAGCGGAGATAATGCACGGCCTTGTCGGGCACAAATTTAAACTTCGATACCATCACTTAAAACATTTTCGTATTTCACACAGCAGGAAGTGCCAGTGTACAGCTCTTCTATGAGGATGATAATTTTTGCAGGCAGTCCTTTGCATACAAGCGCTTGCCAAATTGGTGCGTCTTTAAGAGTATCGATAATATAGTATTATTTTTAGATGAAATGGATAGTAAAATACATTTACATATCTTTTTTTTGTATTCAGCTCCAATTGGTAATTTTGTAACTAGTACAATCCCAGTCCCTTTCCAACTAGTCTGACTTTGCCCATTAAACACCAGTTCATGATGTAGAATGTTTGCTGAGCAGCTTGAATTTTGTTTGCATACATATAAACTTGAATTTATAAACCTGAAAATGCGCTTGAGTCGGTTTGTTAAGCACTCTGGCAGACAGGTGAGCACGTCTTTCACATATGCCGCACAGCTGGCTTGGCAACAAATTGGACTAACTCATTTCAAAAAAACTACTGCGCTATGTAAAGAAATATGTTTATGTAATGGTGTGTCAATATATTCCAATTTGTGCGCTAATAGAGTATAAATTACGTGTGTGGAAGGTATAAGTGCGTAAGTCCCTAGGTAAGCACTTCTGTGTTAGTTAATCAGTTTTATATTTTCGATGCCCGTTGATAAAATTCAATGAAGGGAAACAATTTAAAAACATATACTAATAAATAAATAGTACTGCACCTGCAATATTTGTAATTTTTCAGATTAGAGTCAAGCCAATAATATTCATATTATAATATTTTAGATCTCCGTAGACTTTTTGCGGTACAGTGGTCTCATGAGGGTAACTTTCACAGATAGAGAGATAGATAGATATGCGTCGGAGATAGATGATTCGATCGTAAGGTCTATTCTGCCCTCAACTTTTCACAGTATATCATTGATACCCAGATATCAGATAATCATCTGAGATATTATCTAATAGGGCTCGGCGACCCAGCTCCCTTGCCTAAAGTTGTGCCAGGCAGCTAACCGCTGTGAAATGTGGTACAACGGCACTCTTCACTTTAAATAGGCGATAGACGTAGGCCTGAGCTTAAACTCGAGGTTGATACACTGAATCTGTGCAGCTGTTGCCTTTTTCAGCCTACACTCAGAAGTTTTAGCTTGGTGGCCTGGGCTGGTAAACGCAAAGTGTTTTTAACCAACTGCAAAGGGTCACGTGAAATTGTGTAAAGCCATAGATCGATATCTTGGCTGCACATATACCGTCGCCCTAAATACGATACTGCATTACTGACATAATTGCCAGAGAAAGAGCTGTTTCAGCAGCTGGTTTCTGATTAAAATGAACCTTTTGATCACTCGCCTCTTTTAGGAATGAAGTGCCGGCGGATACCAATAATTTTGTAGCGGCCTCAATTCGCGAAGATTTAAACTCAGTTCGGAGAATAGAAGTCTCATTTTGCTTGAAAACCAGAGTAGTCCAAAAGTCCACAAAATGCCTACCCAAAATACCTAAGAAAAAGTTCACAAATGCCCACAAAATATCTACATAAAATACCTAAGAAAAAAGCAGATCTGAAATAATCAGATTATTGTGTAGAGAACACCGAGTCTATTACTGAGCGCCTTAAAGCTCTACACAGCTCGTCCGCACATTTGGGCATAGAGACATTGAGAGTAATTGCAAACTGAATACACGGCATTGAGAAATCCGACTAAACAGAAGTGAGACGGCACTGACTTACGAAAGCGCATAGAAAAATATGCGGCTAAAAGCCTCGCAAATGAAGGCTGCTACTCTTCGTTGTCCACACGAACGAACAATTAGAGAAGATGTGCGAAAAGTTACAAAGAGATGTCGTTGAACAAATGACTGTAGATCTAGCAAAGCCATGATCTCATTTGATGGCACAAAGTGTTTTAAAAGAGTTACATAAGATCTTCAAAGGCAAAAAAAATGTCAGGCTGACAGCAGTTATTTTACAGCCAGAAAGACTGTACAGCAATGCAAGATCGAAGATTGTGCATAGCCAGAATTTTACATGTTAACCTTAGATTAAGGCCCAATGCACCCAGCGTGGTAAATGTGAGGTTTCCTAGTTAAAGTGTGGTAAAATGAAATGAGGTAAGTTTCAATAGCTGTTTAAAAATTGTCCCGCGGAAAAGCTAAACGGCAAAGGTCATACTTTTTCAACCAAACAAGAAGTCAAAGTGTAACTTTCCCCCATTATTGACGGAGATTGCTAAAAACAGCGCACAAGATCTTGTCTCTAAGACCTCTAGTAGCCAATTTTGTTGTCCATATTACTTTTACATTCTCTCTTTCTCTCTCCCTTCTTCACTTCAGTTCTAAAAAAATCACATGAATACTTCAAAACTAACTTTAAGATTTGTTAAAAAAGCACCTCAAATTTAATTGCATACTCGTGGCTATTCACAAATAAAACCAAGTAAAATTTAACAATGCTGCCAATTTGCGGTAAAAAGATGCTGCCAGTCAAAAGAGTTTTGAAATTTCCTGTCAAATTATCTACGAATATGCAAATAGAAAAAAGCAGAAACGCAGAAACGCAAACTAACCAAAGCAGCAACTTAGCCTTTGAAAAATACAAGAAAAGTATTCCTCGTATAGTATTTGTGTATATTCTATAGTGGCCACTGTAAGGAAAAAAACATATTGAAGATAACGACATGCCAGTGTGGAAGCTCTAGCGAAAAGCAGCAGCTGATAGTCAACTATTCGGATTAGTGTGCGCGCTGAAAAGTAGGCTTGCTTTATGCAAATGCAAAGCAGCATGAAAATTTAATTTGTCTGCTTCTTGGCATTTCAATGAGAACGCTCGAAATATGCCGCTAGGGGCATAGAGTTGCCATAATATAAAAAATATAAAATATAACATGAAAATTACATTTATTTCTTATTTTGCCTAGCACAGATCGATAGATAGAAATGGAAATGCACAGAAATGGTTAGAGGTCTGCGCTACCACATGTAGACCTTCTGTGCTGTATTCTAGTACACAATTTTTTCAAAATACATATGAATTTTTTAAATTCGCAAACTGAGTTTTTAAATAACAAAGTTTAAATGGCGTAAAGCTTAAAGAGACTTACAGCAAAATCCTAATAAAAACTTTTGTAGTCGTATGAGAAAAATTTCGTTATTTCACCGTGCGAGGAAAGTCAAATTTTTTTTTATCTAGGGAAAATTGTTTATGCTCATGAAACAATAGATTTTATGAAGTAATGCTGCATACTTAATTTTTTTTATTTTTTCAAAATTTATTGTAATTTTTAAAAGCCAAAGGGAAAATGTAAACAGGGGTGTACATTGCGTATACTTTACTAATATTTCGTTGGAGAAAAGTGCAACTTTTTTTACTTTTTTATGAAACAGCTATAAGAACGAAGAAGAAATATATCTCTACATATACAATTTTACCTCGAACAAATATTTGCTCAAAAATACACTCTTTAGGAAATGCCAAGGATAATTAAGGATACATTTTTCAAACAATAAAGTAGTACGATGAAGTAGGACTATATTTGTCTTGAAGAAAAGTTAACAATAAACTTGTTTTAATACTTAGACATATCCTATTTCGTTTAGTATTAATATTAATATCCCCAAGCGGGAATAAGTAGTAGATATAATATTGTGAAAATTTAGTCTTTTGAAAGTTTAAAGTTCTCTAAAAAACTATTTTGTTAAGAAAATGCAAAACTGAGTATGCAGCATTACTATCTAAAATCTTTAATTTCACATGCATTTGCATTTTTTTCTGGATGACTGTTTCTGTAACCTGTGCTGAAAAGCTTTTTAACTGCTTTTGGAATTGCATTGTGAGCCACTACAATGCCTTGGTTTAATTTTAAGAGAGCTCCAAAGCCGATGACGGTATACTAATTTGAAATCGAAATGAATGAGACTCTACAATATCAACCTGCTGTTAGAACTTTATGTTCTCTGCTTCCGAAGTAGAACTAAAGCGCCGTTTTGATACCATTATGAGACCTTCAATGAGAAGATTTCTACAGTCACCAGATTTGTTGATATAATGGAGAAAACTGATGGGATTTAGGTTGGCGCACTGTCCCAGGCTGTGGAAGAAAGGAGCACCCATTGACCTTCATCGTCTAGCTACGAAACCAGCAAATTTACAAAGAAAGTACAGTCTCGTTCTCTGAAAGGTCCCAATAGCTTCTGCAATGGGGTTTAAAGGGCAAGCATAGCTTTTTCGCGTATCGTCCAATGACCGATAAACACAGATGCGAGTTTGGAAATTGAAAGGCATGGAGACCCCAGGACTTTCTGAGTCCTCCTTCTATTTTACTGGGGCCAAAGGGTTTTCGAAATAGCGCATGAAGAAACAGAGCTTCATATTTTCTGCACTTTCCTGAGAAAAAAGTTATTCAAGTCCCTTTTAACACTGAGGAGAATGCCGATTACCGAATAGTAGGCCTCTGTAATGATGCTTAAATATTTTATTTCGGAATCAAATAGGAACGCCCATGAAAAACTTTAAAGTTGTTCATACAATAGTGCGCTTCCTTATAAGCTTATTTAACTATACGTTTTCAAAAAGCTTTGGAAGGAGCTTTAAGCATACTTTTATATCCAAATGTGTAAATTATTTACCGCCTCGGGCACTCGCCGCTGAAAGCTCCCCGAATTGAGCATTTTTGTCTTGCTTTGGGAAAGCTTCCACACAAAATTTTTTTTTAAATTTTGCATGTACTAAAGAGCTGGTAACTTTTCTGTCAATCAAAAGGTAAATAAATCGTTTCCAAAGTATTATGTCGAAAACTTATCACCTTTCATGGGGCCTTTTCATGGCTTATGAAGTGAAATTCTTTTTTAATCCCAATTTAGTTATGTTCTACTCACGCTTAAAACGCTATAAGCCCTTAAATTTTTGAAACTTTAAAATTTAAAGATAGTAGCTTTAAACTTTTCAGATATACTATGTAAAACTCAATGACAAAGCTCCGCAAATATCATTTTAGGCTAAATTTCGCCAAATGTGCAGTATAAAACTATTTTTGTATTGATAAATTGTTCTAAAACATTTATATTAGCCAAAAGCTTACCAAACAAAAAATGCTTAGAATGCTTAATATCATTTAGGAGAAAAGTTTAATTTCATGTTATTAAAGTTATATAGTTGAGCGTGAAAGATACCAAGTTTCAAAAAGCTTTCACTACCACTTTCATGCTCTTTAGAGCTTTTAAGTGATATCTGCACATTTTGGTTTCATGAGCTTTTAAGCTGGTTACACTAATACAATTTGAAATCGGTTCTACTCTTTATAATATAAAAATCACTAATGCCATTCATTTTAAAGTCCATATCGAACAATGTTGAACGAGCTTTTTTAAGCTTTCAAATGGAAAAAAATATCAATTATTGTGGTACTTTGCTTCTCCCTTGAACCATAGGAAATAGTAATAATTGCCATTGCGTTTAAAGTAAATGTACTTCAAAAAAGTGTATATATACCCATTTTGTATATACCTACGTGGTATACCATAATTCTAAACTATTTTTTTCTTATAAAAATATCATTCAGATTTCAAAAACAAACATATACCGCAAAGTTTCAAACTTTGAAAAAATTTTAAATTTTTTTCGAAACTTCATCAGAACTTTCACCTATTGAACTATTGAATTTTTAGAATTCTTCTGGGTATGCAGTTGTATAGCCCATTAGGTTGTATTGCATGCTGCAAGTGACTACAAAATGTCCTTGAATTTTTTTCATTTTTTTTCTCTGAGGTATCAGGCCCTTTTTCCATACAAAGTCCATGCTCGAAATTATTCACATGGAAGAAAAAGCGTAGCACTGTCAAAAAAAAATGTCTAAAACTATGAGCTTTTAAGCTTCGCTGGAAACTTTTTTTTTTTATTTTGGATCACAGTTATAATAGAAAAGACTATTGAGCCTTCCGAAAATTATGAGCTTTAAAGCTCCGCTGGAAACTTTTGATCGGCTCAAAGTTATGTTAGAAAGCTTTTGAGCTTTCAGAAAATTATTAGCTTTCAAGCTCGGCAGGAAGCTTTTGATCGACCCAATGTAATATTAAAAAGTACTACATATTGAGCCTTTTAAGCTTACGCACGAAACTGGTAACCCTTAAACTGCCACGTATTGGCTCAGTTGTGAGATTTTCTGCATCCAACTACTCATATATACTTGCAGCTTCAAGCAGCACGCCAAAGCAAGTAGATTATCATTACTGCCGTTCATTCACGTACATACGTACAGTGGGTGACTAAAGTTAAAACACAGACTAAAAAAGTTTACTTTAAATAACGCGAAAATTTTAAGGCGCAAATAACGCGAAAATAAAAAAAGCAGCAGCTTAAAGAGCAAAAAATAACAATACTAAAAGTCTTGAGTTTGCCGTTAAGGGTGAATTTGTTAGCAAAATTATTTTGTAAAACAAAAATTTTTTTCCGAAAAAAAGTTAGCTTGAACTTAGAGAAGTCGCGTAAAAGCCGCTGAAGACTTAAACAACGCTTTAAAGTTATTATTTTTATAAATTTTTATGAAAAGTTATTTCTTCTTTCATTTGGAATTAAATTTCTCTGATTTCTCTACTTAGAATAAGTAGCAAAAATGTAATGGAAAATGTAACTTCAACTTTTTACTTTTAAGAGATATTAACAATTTTGCTCACCACTGTACCTTCTTACATTTTTACAAAATAGATTTAGTTCATATGCAAAGGATTTTAGCTGGTATATTTCGAATTTTCTTCTTGACTGTATATTTCATTTGCCAAGATTTCTTTATCACAAAGTATTTATTTATTTTCCAGTATCCTTGAAAAGTTCAATACAGACGTGCACGAAATAACTCTGTGTATGCGCAAATATGTTGGTAGATACAGGATTTATGCCTAAGCACATAAGTATAAATATTTTCTTTGAACGCCTATTGATTTAGTTGTATGCAAATAAATATTACGGAAAGCAGCTTTGGTACGTATCGGTTACCTTCACTACTATATTTGTTGTTGCTTCAAGCGAAAGCGTTTTGCTATTGCCAACATATCTTTTGTGGAAGTGCAAGTAGCGCCAAAGATGATGTACTCGAGTGGTATTGAATTTATATGGCTTTGAATATTATATGAATGGCATATAACTCTCACATGAAGCTGAGTATTTTGTAATAGCTGTATAAAAATATTTCCTTTTTCGTATTTTTTTTTGGTATTTTTTGTTTTGCCCTGCTTGGCATGCGCCCGTATCCTTGACCTAACGCCATCATTACTGCATACTCAGGCTGCTCGTTGGCTGTTTGGAGTGCGTGTCAGTTGTAGTTCTATTTCTTCTTCCTCTTCCTCTTTTGCTACGTGGGCTTCCTGCATTTCATTTTCAATATCCTCTTCTGTTTGGCTGTGATTTTATTGTGCTTGTACTTATTTATTTAAGTTTTTTTCTTGTCGTTTTTTTTTTTCTTTCACTTCACTGACACGCTTTTGCTTTCTTCAGTTGCCCACCATTCGTTCGTTCCTGCTACGTTACATTTCTTGCAGGCAATAGATTTTATGCAAAATAGTTTGGGTTTCTTTGTTATTCTTTTTTGTTTTTTTGGTTGAACGAAAAAATCTTTACATGTTGGCACAGCTTTGCATTGCAATGTGTGAATTATGTTGGCTGCAAAGCTTTCACTATAATAAAGTTGTTCAGGGATTTGCAGCACTTAAATGTCGCAAGTGTTTTCTTGGCGCGAATGTATTATTGCTTGTTTTATTTTTCCTTTGTAAATGCACCAAATAATATACAAAAATTTAAAAAAAAAAATTGGAATATGCGATTTGCATTCATTTCTTTGTGAGACTGAAGTAGGTGAACGATGCCCCTAATAAGCAAGCAGTTGGGGAGGGAAAAACATACTGAAATTCTATTAAAAATAAATTAAATTAAGCACGTCCGCAAGTAGTATTTTTGATTAAAAGGCATCCACATCTGCACTGATTTTTGAAAAAAAAAAACCATATACATAAAACATATTTTAGCAGCCAGCGATTCACCACAAACCTCGTCCACGTATGATTTGGCAGCACTGCTTAATTTTCCCTTGGCAGTTCGCTACGAAAAAATGTTTAAAGTAAATAACAAACTCAACGAGGCAAAGTACTTCTAAAAAGCTTAAAATGGGCAAAGACGAAAACTATTCTAACCCGAACGAGATTCAAAATCTATTTTAAAGAAAAAAAATATTTCTCTTTGCCCTGAACGGGCAAATGTCTCTACTTATATTTTCAAGCATTAAAAACAATGCATTAAAAAAAAGTTTTTTGATGAAAAAAAAATACTTTTCTTTGCCCCGAACGGGCAACTATTCTTACTCATAATTGGAAGCAAAAAAAAAGTATATTCAAAAAAATTTCTTTTGAAAAAAAAAAAATTTTTTTTGCCCCGATCGAGCAAATATTGTTACTCATAATTGGAAGCATCAAAAAATTCTATTCAAAAAAATTTCTTTTGAAAAAAAAAAATATTTTTTGAATAGAATTTTTTGAAAAAAAAATATTTTTTTTTGCCCCAATCGAGCAAATATTCTTACTCTTATTGGAAGCATTAAAAAATTCTATTCAAAAAAATTTCTTTTGAAAAAAAAAATATTTTTCTTTACCCTGAACGGGCAAATATCTCTACTTATACTTGAAAGCATAAAAAAAGTATTTAAAAAAATCTATTTTGAAGAAAAAATTATTTTTCTTTGCTCCGAACGGTCAAATATTCCTACTTATACTTGAAAGCATAAAAGAAAATGTATTTAAAAATCTTTTTTAGAGAAAAAAAAATATTTTCCCTTGACAAATATTCTTACTCATACTTGGAAGCATAAAAAATTCTGCTCAAAAACATCTATTTTGAAGAATAAAAATATGTTTCTTTGCCCTGAACACACAAATAGATTTACTTATGCTTGGAAGCATACAAAAATCTGATTAAAAAATGTCTAGTTTGAATAAAAAATTGTTTTTAAACTTTATTGGGGTCTTAAAATGTTCCTCAAAAGTTATATATATTAGTAGATAGTAAAATAAAATGTTTAGCTATCCTAATTTCCTTTTAAATTTTGAAAACTTGACGAATTCTCATTAACAGAACTATCTTCAAGCTGGTGTGTATAACATTAATTAACTCTTGAGGTACTTAGAATTTTTTAAGGAAACTATGTGGCTATAGCATTCCGAAGCCATTATTTTTGCTCATTTTCAGATAAGATATGGCGGACTACAACTTAATTCCAGAAATGAAGAAACATACAAATGAAGAGACATAGAAATTCTAAATTTTCTTGAGTCCGCTTTCTAAATTTTCTTAAGTGCGCCCGTTCATTCGCTCATAAGATTCGACGTGAATTGGAAGCATCAGACGGCGATGCAGAATCTGTTGCTAAACGCAGAAACACACGAGGAACGTTCTGACACTAACCGATCTGCACAATTTATTCTACGAGTGCAAGCGATTATTGACGGAGACCCTTCCAAATCAATGAGGGGCCTTGGACGAAGCTTAATGTTTCTGAGGGTCTTACATGTACGTCGAGTTGATCAAGGATTTCGCGTGAACTCTACTGAATATATCGATCTTCTAGAGACAATAGTGAAGCCCTGGCTTGATAGTGTACGAGGTGGCAGTCCGTGTATCTTTCAGCAAGACATTGCTCCTTCACACAAAGCGATTGGATGGTTGAAAATGTCTATGATCACCTAACACCGAACTTATGGCCACCTAGCTCTGCAGACCTTAATCTTGTGGATTGATACGAATGGAGCGTAGTTGACCTTGAAACCACTAAACATCCTCATAACACCATACTTCTCTGAGGGCTGCCATTAATACCGTTATGGTGAATACGAATAAGGAGCAATTGATTCAGGCGCACCCGGATCGAGGAGGTTACTGCAGCTAATGGAAGTTTTATTGAATGATTTTGTAGATATTTGGAAAGTTAATATTGTGTGAAGAGTTCGTGAAGTTTCATTAAATGTTATTCAAAATAAGAGCTAATTAGGATCTATTATTATGGAAATTTGGAATTTAAAAAAATTTAAACTGTAAAACTGTAGAAAAATGTTGTGGTTGTGTTGAATTTCAGAAAAATTATTCCAAAGAAGTGTGAAATAAATCATGAAAAGAAGATTTTTCTAAACTTGGAATTTTTTAAATTAAAAACTTTAATTAATTAATTTTCAGAAAATTTGAATATGCGATTTGGAAGGAAAAATACTTTACTTTAATTAAAACCTTTAGCATTGCCAACATTAATTTTTTTTAAATTTTAATATGCGATTTAAAGGAAAAAATACTTTCCTAAATTTTTACAAGTTTTCATATTCGAAAAGTTATTAAATTTGGTAATATTTCTTATATGAAGGAGTTTATATTTTCTCTTAAATGCTCCAGATTTTGAAAGACTCTACTCAATTAATTTTAAATGGCGCTTATGTCCTAGGTTGGATTTGTCGAAGACGCGTTAGATTAATATTCATTAGTTTTAGAAAAATTTGGGTTTTTGAAAGGAAAATTAAGTTAAAACACTAGAAGAATTCTCGTTTTTGAAAAATCTTGAATTTTCGGAAAATATTTAAAGTTAAAAACGAAATACCAAGAAATATTAAAAAATTAAAATGAGCAAAATTTTCTGACATTAATTTGGTAATTCGAATTTTTTATTTCAAATGTGTAACAGCAAAAATTTTAATTTTTTAAAAACTCTGATCAGAATACCAAACAGACATTAAATTTTGCAGAAGAAACTACTTTTCAAAATTCTTAAATTTATAAAGATTTATAAGCGCTAACAAATATTAATTTGGTTTAAGAAAAACCTTTTTTTTTAACAAATTGGAATTTTGATACAAAAAGTTTCAAAAAAATTCTGATTTTTAAAAAATCTTAAAAAATACTTAAAATAAGAAAAGGAAAAATCAAAAAATATTAAATAAATTAAAATAAGCAAAATTTCTAACACTAATTCGCATTTTTTTACTTAAAAAATGCAACATTAAAAATGTTAACTTTATAAAAATTCTAATTGAAATTAAGAAAAAACATTAAAATTTGCAAAGAAAGCTACGTCTCACAATTTGAAATTTTAAATTATATGTATAAAAACTCTAAAAAATATAAAAAAATTGTTGATAAATGAGGTTTTTGAGAAATTTGCAATTCTTCTGAAGATGGAGCTTCAAAGAAATATTTAAGTTATAACACAATAAGTAACAGAAGAATTCTCATTCAAATCTTGAATTTCTGACTTAAAATAGACATTGAAAAACCAAGAAATATCAAATAAATATATTAAAACTAGCAAACCCGACGAACTTCGTTTCTCCACCAAATGGCTTCGATTTTTGTAACATTTCGTTTGGGGATTAAAAGATGAAGAAAAATTTTTTAAATTTTATTTCATTTTTTCAGTAATGAAAATAACAAATCCGGAACTCCATAATTTCGCACGTGCACCATAGCGCATTCATGCATGTGACGTGGGCTTTCGATATAAGGTGATGAAAGAATCGTCAGGCGTCCAATATTCTGAACATTACCATCTGAATGAATAGCATCGCGCAAGTGTATATAGTCCTCAGATCGTAACTTTGCCTGATTGAATCGGATGAACGCTAAACTTTCGGTCTCGACTTTGACATACATGTCGACAGCAAATTGCTGGAATAGCCGACGGCACTTCTGAATGACATTCTCCTCATGTGTACGAATCATCATACGATACGCATAGTAATTCATTGCGCTTAGATTTTTGTTCGTTGATACGTCTGAAAATGCAAAATTAAATGGATTGTTAATGGAAACCAATAATAGCAATAATTATTGCAATTATACGATGATGATTCGTACACATGGGGAAAATGTCATTCTGAAGTGCCGTCGGCTATTCCAGAAATTTTCTGTCGACATGTATGTCAAATTATAATTAATTATAATAGGTGTGTGAATATTGTACCTGTAATTGGATCGACCATCTTCAACGTGATGTCATATCCGTCTTGCCCTTGCCAATAAATGATTGGATATTGTAACGCATCGTACAAACGACGTGTCTTGTTTACACGATGCATGTATTGCTTCTTCGCTGAACCACAATGTCTCGTGATGAGTTGGATCGGCAACAATAATTGCAGCAACATCATCAACGATGGGTGCATTGAATCTTCGCACATGTTCACCTGTTGGTAGTTATAGTGGCTGTCGGTTGACCCACCTAGGTCTGCTGTAGGCCCATTGTGATACCACCAGGGCTGTCCCCTCTCCTCAGTCTACATTGACCTCATTGAACCAACCTGTGGCTTTAATATATCTAACAAGACTGATTATTTTTATATTGGCCACTTTTGCCACGTTATTCAGGGAACTCTTTCCTAAAATATTGAACCTTCTTCTATCCAGAGCCATGCACCCGCATTGAAAGTGTTCTATATAGTCTCTTCTTCTTCAATGTCGTTACAGCTTCTGCAATAGTCGTTATAGGGTGCTCCCAGTCTACTGGCATGCCGGCCAATCAGACAATGCCCTGTTAGGACCCCGAGAAGATTTCTCATATTTTTTCTGTTTAGTTTCAACAGTCGGTTTGTGCGGCCCATGTTCCATTCCGGCCACGTCATACTACTAGTTGCACAGGTCAGGAACTGAGACCATAGCCTGTTGGCAGCACTGATAGTGTGTTTATCTATAAGCATTTTACAAGTTGCTAAAGGTATAGGTATCTTCGCTTTGTATGTTTGAATCGGTAATGTGGTACTCAATCTCGCCAGCTAATCTGCTTTGCAGTTGCCTGCTATGTCGCTGTGACCCCGCACCCAGAACAGGTTTATTGTAAAATACTGCGATAGTTCTGTCAAAACGTCGACACATTCTTTTACAATCTTCGTGTTAATATTCGGTGATATGAAAAGTTTTCAGGGTCACTATCTGAATGTATATTTATTTCTCTTGTGGTGAGAACAGTTTTCTGTAAAACCAACAGGCTCTCCCTGATAGCCAGAATTCCAGCTTGAAATACGCTACTGTGATCCGGTAGCCGGAACAAATTTCCGCAGAGTAACGGCGTCCGCCTACTTGTTCATTTAGCTTGGAACCATCAGTATAGATACTGATTCCGCTTCTATTATCTATTACCCCATTGCCCCATTCTTCTGTCGTTGGGAAAGTCCTAGTAAAGGATGTATTTAAGTGCAGTTCTACTGAGTTACAAAAATCTGTGTTTGATGTAAGAAGTGCTGTTCGACTAAAGGTTCCTTTTAAATAAAAGATTTTTGTTTTGTTTAGTTAGGGCAAATGACTGCCTTCCAACTACCAGGCTAAGACTGAATAGCCCGCCTTCTGATAGAATGGCTTTATTTTATACTTTATTTTTGTCTTCTCATCAATAAAATATATAATTACAACTAAACATTGTTACAAGTAAAAATCAATAACAAAATTATAAATTCAAAAAAATACTGTACAATAAAATTTTGCTTAGGCTGACTTAAATTTTGCTTAGGCAGACTTACTTGACAGTAAGCTATGGTTTTGCTTTGGAGTGAGGTATCATATGACAGAAAAAATGTATTTGGTGTGTGCCATGTGTTTACTTATGTTTTGGGTTTCAAAAAAAAAGGAAAAAGAATTTTGTCATTGAAATTAAAGTGTTTATTTGACAACAATGGCATTGAAATGGTTTAAATAATTTAGGTTTGAATTCATTTACCTATTAAAAATATTAAAAAAAAAAAAACGAAGTGTGAAAGTGAAGTGAAGATACTCTACAGTATACTTGCGTGAACCTTCCTGTTAGTGGCTAAGTTAGAAAATTCTCTCAACCTAAATACCGATTTCGCCGCTAGCTGTTTGCTGTAGGCCTCAATAAAAGCAGCATGGCATTCATCGCTGTCGTGGGCGTAGTCTTTAGTGCCCCGCTTATGCCGAGACTAGCACCCCTTTGAATACTTTCTAGGCCTATTACTGTTGTTCTTTTTTCAAGTATTGGCTACCAGACTAAGACACCGTATGTCATGATTGGTCTCACCACTGCTGTGTATAGCCAGTGTACTATTTTTTGGAGTTAAGCCCCATTTTACCCCACAATTTTTTTGCATGTATAGAGTGCTGTGGCTGCTTTTTTTACTCTATCATTAATCGTTTGTTTCCACGAGAGCTTCCTATCTTATACTAGTCCTAGGTAGCTCGCCGCTTCCCCAATTGACAGTGTGATTCCCTCAACGGTAGAGGGTTTAAAACAGGTATCCTGTATTTCCTGGTGAACATGATTAGTTCTGTTTTGTTGGGATTAACCCCAAGACCACTCGATGGAGCCCACCGGCTTACATCGTTCAAAGCATTTTGCATTATGTTGCAGGGGGTATCTGGGAATTTTCCTCTTATTAATATTGCAACATCGTCCGCGTAGGCCATTACATGTATCCTCCTTTCCTCTAGATTCTTCAACAATTGATTCATTGCCAGAATCCACAGCACGGGAAAAAGTACACCTCCCTGAGGGGTGCCCCTCTTGACGGATCTGCGTATCATCGAGGGACGCAACGTCGAAATTACGAACCTGCCTAGTAGCAACTGTTTAAAAAATACTTAAATTCGATACATTAATTTTCTAAAAAAAAAAAATTTCATTTGCTAAGAGTTCTTGAATTCTGAAAGTTTCATAAATTTCTGAAAATATCAGTTATGAAAAATCAGGCTATTAAAATTACCACTCAGTTGCTGGCTGAAAATTATTCAGCAACAACGAAAATTCATAAGAACCAAACTCAGGATAACAAATATTACTTTAAACTGCACACAAAGCCAACAAAGCAAACAATTAATGCACAACAATTGTTTTTGTAAAGCAATCAATTCTGAATGCTATTCCGACAAGCAACAAAATTGACAAAATTCATGAAGCAGCAAAATATGCGCATTGAAAATGTTGACAAACAGCATTGATGGACAAAATTTTCAAACCAGCAACCAGAATAAATTTCAAAAAGGAGTAGCTGCACGACAATATCAGAAACAAAATTTGAGCACCAGCGTTCAAATACAGGCTAAGGAATTAGTGGGTGAAACATGCCTGCCGCTTTGTACTGATACACGCACACACACAAACACATCAGCTTCAATGCACATCTTCTGCTAACGCCAAACAGAGTCATGCACAGCTCAATACATCGCTTTGTGCGCATGGGTGTGTGCATGTAACTGGAAAGGGTAACCGGAATTTGCATTTATAATTTGTTTATTTGCAATGTGTGATCGCTTTGCGGCCACATAGCCACAGAAAGGTGAGAATTCATCAAACGACACCAGTGGTGAGCCAAACAAGCCTTTCTAGCAACAGGACGAGCCTGTGTGGCTGAGCTGTCTGTGACAGCTTTGAAACACTTGCATTTGCAATTGACGCCTATAACAAAACAATGCTTGCACAATTGACACTTGACATTGACCAGCACACAATGGTATTTTATGATTGACGAGCCGAGCTGATGGCCGGCATGTCTGCCTGCTTACGCACCGCACGATGTTAACAGAGAAAATGGAATCATACTTGCATTCGGTAGCAAGCATTTAGTAGCAACTCGTTAGCGTCAGTCAAGACTGCAAAGGAGCAACAGAAGAGGAGTTGTGGCATAGTTTGCTGGGCGCAAGATGGCTGAACGATTTCAATTTTGTTGTCATTTAAGCATTTCTATGAAGTGCAGAATTGAGTAATGAACCACACAAACGGCACGACAATAGTAACTATTACTTTACAATAATAACGGTTAATGAGAGAATGTGTAAGATTTATGCACATTTGATTTTCAGATATAGAGCCTAAATTGTACAGGGTGCGCCATATAGCGTTTTCTTTTTGAACCACCTATTTTTTTGAGAATGGTAACACAAATGACATGTCAAATGTGTTCTTAATTTACTTAAAGGTTTGACATTTACGAAATGGGACGCTATAAGCTTGAACAAAATTGGGAACCTATTTCCAAAGTGGCGAGTCTTCTACTCAAACTGTGAGAAATTTGAAAAAAAAAAATGCAAAAAACAGATTTGCTAACAAGACAGTTTGTGGATCAATTTGTTAATCGTGTTCGTGAAAGTGGATCGTTAATGGATAAAATAACACGTGAACGTGACCCTACAGTGCGTGCACCCGAAAACATTGCTGCTATAGCCGAAAATGTGCGTGAACTTCCAACAACCTCAACTCGTCATCGTTCTCAAGAATTGAACATTTCACGCACTTCTTTGAGGAGAATTTTGCATAAAGACTTCGGTATGAAGGCTTACAAAGTTCAATTGGTGCAAGAACTGAAGTCTAAAGACCATCCAATGTGTTTTCCAATGGGCAGAAAAACGTTTGACCGAAGATGAGCATTTTTACCGAAAACTCATTTTTTCTGATGAAGCTCATTTTCACATCGGTGGCTACGTCAATAAGAAAAATGGTCCGATTCGGGGCTCAGAAAATCCACACGTTACTGTAGAGAAGCAAATGCATCCACAACGAGTCACTGTTTGGTGCGATTTTTGGTCTGGCGGCATCATCGGGCCATTTTTTTTTTTCGAAAATGAGCGAGCGTTACCGTGACATGCTCAACGAGTTTTTGTTTCCAAAAATTGAAGAGGATGACATGGACGACATTTGGTTTCAACAGGACGGTGCAACTTGTCATACTGCCAAAGTTACACTCGAACTTTTGGCCACCGTTTTTGAAAACTGAATAATCAGCCGAAATTCCGATATCAATTGGCCGCCTCGGAGCTGTGATTTAAGCCCGTTGGACTATTTTTTGTGGGAAGCCGTTAAGGACAAATGCTATGCGAACCATCCAGAGACGATTGATGCTTTAAAACACGAAATCGAAGTTGCCATTCATGAAATTGGAGCCCAAACAATCGAAAATGTGCTTAAAAATTGGGTTGATCGAATGGCCTACTGTAAAGCTAGTCGAGGTTGTAATTTGAACGATATTATTTTTCATTCATAAATGACAATGTTGAATCTTCAAAATAAAAAAAAAAATTTTTTAAAGATTGATTAGTTTTTTTTTTATAGCTGATTCAAAACGCAAATTTTACATGGCCCACCCCACATATCATAGAGGGATATGTTAAAGCAAATATGCAATTTGTTATTATTGGCATCAAGCATACGTTGCTTGAGCACGCACAATCAATTATTTGATAAAGCGCATACCACAGCGTCTATAGCCAAGAGTGTAAGTGCCATCAAGCAATACTCTTTAGGAGAATCTGAAGACAATGTTCGAAGTAAAAACACTCAAACTATTAATAAATTTTGTTCATCTGAAATAGTTAAAGTGCCCCCTGCATTCTTTCGAACACTTACTAATCTATTATGGTTTTTATTTCCGCCTTAAAAACCTTACTAAGGCTCCAAAAATAGATTGATAAAGTTTCTAAATATGTTTTTAAATATTTCGCAGTGCCACCACATTAACTGCGCCAAATGTCTTTCTCCTTTGGAGACACCTTTTTTTATCTCTAATTGTGATCTGAATCGTACCTGAATAGTAGACATTTTCTTGTAGTCAAGCGTCTCAAGCGTAGTCAGGCGATCGCATATATTTTTAAGGCGAAAACAACTTGGGCTGAAACTTCGTTAACTTTACTAGATACTTGGCCACAAGTCAGCATTGCCACTAGACAGTAAAGTCCTCATATACAAAACAATTCCTAAACCAACATGAACGCACGTTGTCGAAATATGGGGCTCAGCCTTAAAAGCTGACCTAGAAATGCTGCATAGTCAAAGGTGTTACGCATGTGTGCCAATGCATCATTGTTCGTGCGAAACGAAACATCGCACCGAGATCTAAGTGTTACGGCAAATTACGAAGAAATCAGCAGAATCATGCAGCGATACAGCAGTCGGCTTGCCTTTCATTAAAATCAACGAGCAGTTAATCTTCTTAATAACAACTTCACTCCACGAAGATTAACGTAAAAAACTATATGTGACCATAATTATCAAAGTGGTCGAAGTAAAGAACTTGAGGAAATTAGATATAAACATAATTTGAAAATAACGCGTGACCCTCTTCGATGTGTTTCTGAACTACATGATTGGCCGGTAAAATAAATGATAATGAAAACGCCATGAAATTAAGATAAAAGCTGTACGAGAATATATCTTAAATTTTCCAGTATATGAGAGCCACTGCACCAGAGCTCGTCACACTTCTGGTCAAGAATATTTGAGTCCTGACCTAGGCATTCGTAAAATTAGTAGCCTATATGTAGAGAAATGTGAAGAGAAGAATCAATCCTTTGTTAAGGAATGGATCTAGAGGAAAATATTTAATACCGAATTCAACTTAAATTTCCATGCTCCTCGGAAAGAAATATGCCAAAAATTCGATTTTGTGAATAGAAAAATCCAAGCATGCAATAATGAGGAAGAGAAATTACATCTTAGAGAAAGTCATGAGACTCATGTCTTGCAGAGGACCAGAAAAAAAGGAAACAAAATCCTGCGATTACTATGGATTCTCGTATGATTTACAAAAAGCACTTCCGTACCCTAAACCGTCTGTTTCGTTAGCCTATTATAAGCGAAATATGTACGTTCATAACCTGGGACTCCCTAATTTCCATAATGGCAATGCAAAGATGTGTGTATAGGATGAAACTACAGTATCTAGAGGTGCGCAGGAAGCAGCATCATGCATTTTAGCACATATGGAGGATATCATAACTACTCAAAAACACGCAATAGCTTACAGTGATGCGTGTTCAGGACAAAATCGTAACATTAAAGTAGCATTAACATGGATGAAAATGGATAAGTCAAATAATGTCAATATTGAAACGGTAAGCTACGCATTTTTGATACCGAATAACCGCGATTTCGGTTTGTTAGAAATGAAAATAAAAAAAGAGGTGGTCTGTAAAGTCGGTTTACTGACGATAGTTTAACGTGACAACGTCATAAGAAAATATTGATGTAAGAGTTGCAATTTTCAAAACAAAATTTTAATTTTATTTGTTTGATAGATATTTTGTATGGATATAGAGGAGGAGGTAAATGGAATTGCAATGGAATAGGTCAAGTTACATTTACACAAACGTGAAAAATGACGAAACACTTATCAAATTCATGAAAGATATCTTCAATTTCGATTGTGCATCAGACGTTAATAAGTCAACAACACTAAGAGGCACCATCATCGATTTGCCTTTTTCAAGACACTTTACACTCGAAACACTCCCTTTCATTTCCTACTTTTTCTATCATCGTCCTATTCTCAACAAAGAAATGGTTCATTACCATGCACACAGGAAGAAGGCATATGCAAATACAAGTATGTGAATTTATATACCTACATATGGGCATATACATACATACATGTATATGCTCATTCAAGTAGGACAGAGCCAGATGTCGATCGTTGCCGAACGCGGGGGCCGATTGTGCTCTTTGTCGTTCGTTCCGCGCTCTCGCTTGCAGTTCAAGCACATTAGCTTACATTTGCTTGCGTACGGAATATATTCGTATATTTGATATGTCCATATGACTTGTATGCATCTTTACATATAGATTTGTTCTTTTTGAAAATTGCGCGAAATTGTATATGTATATGCATGTTTATATACATATATTAGTATACAACATATCTGATAAGGTGTGTGGTAAATATTACCATACATTTTTTCCTTCATATATAATAAAAAAATTAATAATAATAACATTAAGACAACAGGTATTATTAACAAACTTGGTTTTATTTTAAATTCTTCAAGTAAATCAAATTAATAATAATCAATAATGTCGCAACCAGATTTTATTCCGACGAAGTCACTAGAGGAATCAATCATAGTTCGCGGTCTTACGTAAAGCTAAACTTCTTTCAATTGTAGCTATACATAATTCCAAATTTTATTTTTTATGACATGTTGTATATAATACATGGAGTTACAAAAAAAAACAAAAAATGTCGTCTTAGATCGCGCAGTAAAAGTTTGAACTCAAGAGTTATTTTTAATGGAAAGTTCACTTTTACTAGTCACATTAATTTTATAATTTCGCAATATTATGCTATATTAGCTTTTGTAAGACGCAAAAGTACAGAATTTACAAGTCTTTTTACTCTTAAATTGCTCTGCTTTTTTTTTGTACTAAAATGGTGTATGCATCCTTCCATGTCTGTCATATAACTCGAATAGAAGGTATCCAAAAAGTTTTCATTGGCTTTGCTCTACATTCACTTCGTTTTCATGACCCCATGCCCTTATACCATTATATTGGGATAGGCAACTAAGTAATTGCGGATTTTTTTTAGAAAATCAAAGACAAATTTTTCATGGAACTAAATAACTTTATTCTGTAATATAATGCCCATTTTGATCAATGACTCATAAACCTTCTGGTTTTTATTACCAATAAAATGAGTCTGGTACGATTTGACATCATCGTCATTATTGAAATTTTTACCATTCAAGGAGTTTTGTAAAGATCGAAATAAAAAGTAATCAGATGGTGCAAGGTCAGGACTATATGGTAGATATGGCAAAACATCTCAACCAAGCGCCAATAATGTTTGCCGAGTGGCCAAAGATGTGTGTGGCCTTGCATTGTCATGATGGAATACAGTACTTCTTCGATCTGTCAATTCGGGCCGTTTGTCTTCAACTGCATTGTTTAATTTCGTTAATTGTTCAATGTAGACATCAGAACTGATCGTTCGGTTGGGTGGTAAGAATTCAAAGTAGACAGTTCCTTTGTACTCCGGCCAAACTGATAACAAAACCTTGTTCTGATGAATATCAGCTTTTGATGTTGTTTGAGTTGGTTCATCTGGCCTGCTGCACGATCTTTTCCGCTTGATGTTGTTGTAAATAATCCATTTTTCATTGCCAGCTACCAGTCGTTTTAAAAATGGATCAGTTTCATTAGGTCCCTTCAGCAAATCGCAGCTGTTATTGCGTTGCGTTAAATGCGTTTCTTTCACTTCGTGAGGAACCCATATATCGAGTTTTTGAATATAATCAAGTTGTTGTGATTAGCAATGCATTTATGTGATACATGAAGCTTGTCTGCAATCTCCTGTGTTGTACTGTGACGATCCGAATCGATTATTGCTTTGATTGGGGCGTCATCAACTTCAACTGGACGACCAGTGCGTTTTTCATCTTTGAGTGAAAAATCACCAGATCGAAAATTGGCAAACCAACCAGACACTACCGTTCTTTTAAGGTTTCGTCACCATAAACAGCACAAAACTTTTTAAGAGCTCGCGATGGAAATAAAAAAGCAAAATTTGACGAAAATGTTCCTTTTGATATTCCATTTTTCAACGAACGCCACACGAAAACTATGCAACAGTAAACCCAGAAACGCTTGGAGTTGCTTCTTGTCTTTTGGCGGTGGTGCTTCATGCATGGCCTTGATCTTGTCAGGTGAGGGTCGTATACCGAGATTGTCTAGTTTAAAACCCAAAAATTCGATAGATGGCACACTAAATTGAAACTTGTCCTTGCGCAAACGTCGTCCGGCCTTGTCGAAGCGTACAAATATTTGTTCCAGTTTGTTTGCGAGCTCATCTTCCGACTTACCTATGACCACGATATCATCAATGTACGGCAAGACGCCACGAATGCTTTGCAAAACGTTTTCGATGCAGCTTTGGAATAAACCGGGCGCTGATGAGATGCCAAACTGCAGCCTGGTTACCTTGAATGCACCTTTATGCGTTGACACTGTTTGCAGGAGTGATGAACGCTCATCAACCATGAGCAGTTGGTATGCCTGTGCCAAATCAATATTTGCATAAATCGATCCACCTTCAATCGAAGCCGAAAGCGTGCTAACGGCTGGAATTTGATGACAGTGTGTCTTAATTGCCTTATTCAGCGTTGATTTGTAGTCGCCGCATATACGGATGGAACCATCTCTTTTTGCCACGGGCACTATTGGCGTTGCCCAATCGGAGTATTCCACAGGCTCCAGAATACCTTGACAGCATAAGCGATTGATTTCTTCTTCCGCGATGCCCTTAATGGCGAAGGGTATACGGGGTGGAGGCAGTCTCACGGGCGGCACCGCCGAATCGATTTGTAAAGACACTGACTGGTGGTCCTGTGTAGCGACCAATATCTGTTAAGAACAGAATGACTTTGATGCTGAGACCACTGTTCACGGCAAAGACTCCTTCTATACGTATGCCCAGTGCATCGAATCAGTTACAACCAACAAGATTGGAGCCACCACCGTTTTTTCTCAATTTTACGGCGGTTGTAATAAATTGACACACCGATGATCCCCTTGACTGGGATGTGGTTGCGTTGGTAATCGCTAAGATCCACTTGGAAAGATCTGGCTTTCTGATGGACCAGACCCTATTGAACGTAGATTCCGATATGATGGTCACAAGCGACCCAGACGACTTCAAAAATACATGTGCTGCCATTAATTGTAACTGATATCGACTTCTTCTGATTGACCAAACACTTTTTTTGCTGATTGATAGCTGAATTGCCAACTATCAAATAATAAAATGTGTTTTACATTTGTACTACGTCAACAATCATCTATGAGTGAAATCCGCCATTACTTAGTTGCCAACCCAATAAATGCCTGCTTATCAATTAAATATTCTAGCAATCTCGGCGATCTATTCTCCTCTTATAATTTGCCTTTGATATTATTCAAGGTGTTGCTCAAGTGAATCTTTTTTTTACCCCATATAGAGCACTGCGCAATTTTGCTTTCTCCATATTGGCTTTGTAAGAGTACAAGGAATGCACCCATTTTGAGAGCTCTGATTGAATCCAAAAATATTTACAAATCTGTTGAAATGGACTTTGTTTTTTTTACATGGTCTTAACTAAACAGCCATGGAACTTCTGAAATATACTGACAAATAATTGATTTATTATGTTTTGTTATTTTTTCTCCATAAACATTAAAATTATTTTCATATTTTTTGTTTGATGGCCGAATAATCTCACGTCGCGGCGATTGTCAATTGTGGTTTGACACCTTTGGACTTCTTTCTGTGGGGTTATTTGAAAGAAAAGGTGTACGTCGATAGCCCAGCAACAATTCAAAAGCTCAAGGATGAGATAATTCGTCACATTAACGGCATAGAACCTCAATTATGCCTCAGCGTCATCGAAAATTTGGACCATCGGATGGAGGTGTGCCGCCGAAGCCGCGGCGGCCATTTGGCCGATATTTTGTTTTATACGTAATTGAGATATACCAATATTATCATAATAAAGAAAAATCACAATAATTTCTTCAATAAATTGTATTTTATTCAAAATCAACACCGGCCCTTAAAACTTAACCACCCTTTACATAAAAAAACTGTCGCGGGTTCATTACAAGGAGAAAATGCGCAACATTCTTAAGGAAAAAATTGTCGAAAATGAGCGATAAATGTTTTAGTTACTTCTTATTTACACTTTATTAGACTTAAAATTATTGCTTTCACTTTCTAGTTTTAATTAGAAAATTCAAATTTTTATAAAAATCGAAAAATTTTTTAAACATTTTTAGAAAGTTTTAAGGGGGGAAGCTGGTCTAGAATTTTGAAAAAATCGAAAAATTTGTTTTTGTCTTAAAAGGTGCTTTAGGGTCTTTGAAATAATATACCAAATGAGGGATGCCAGCAAAAATGTCTAAATGCCCAAATTTTTCATTCGACGGCAGTGCCTCGCAGGTATGCCCCGAACGCTACTTACAACTTTAAACGCGTTTTTCTCGAAATCACTTTTTTTAAACTGGCCATAACTCGAACAAATCTTTACCGATTCTTACGAAATTTTGACAATACATTCGAAATACCTTTCTCCGGAGACGTACGTAGGATTTTTTATTTATATTACATAGTTTTTTTTTAATCAACAATTTTATGTCGTTCTTTATAGTGAAAATTGTAACTTTTTGTTCAAACGTGCACCATTTCGCGAAAAAACAAAATATCGAAAAAATCCTACGTACGTCTCTTTCTGTTGTTATATAGAAACTAAAAAAATTTTATTTTTTGATCCAGGACAAAAATTAAGGAGTTTACGTCTTCGGCAATGGACCCACTAGAAAAAAAGGCGCCTTAGGAGAACTGCTGGACAGCGGCCATTTTGAAATTAATTCAGACGAAAAATTTTGTATTTGTACCATGAAAGCTATATTATTAAACCTATTTCACAGATTTTCGATTGATTCCTTTGTTGAGTCAAAATAAATTCATAAAATATGCCCATTTTTTGCGCTCTAGACCAGCTTCCCCCCTTAAACTCGGACTAATTTGGAACCTGTTCCATGTGTATATACATATTTAAAAATAAAAAAAAAATTAAAATTCAAAAAAATCTTTCGGAGAGATAAATATTTCAAAGTTGTCATGCTTTTGCGAATTCTTATGGTAAATCGGTATGAAAAACTATAAGATTCTTACATTTTAAGTATATAATGTGCTCAGCAGTTTTATATAAAAAATAACAACAAACAATTTTGTAGAATACTTTAACCCTCTACCTCCTCAATAGATGGGTATTTTTTGTCTCATTTGTGGGAAGGTGAAAAAAATGCATTTTTTTGCCTCATTTGTGGGAAAGTGAAAAAAATACATTTAACTGAGGAATAAAACGGTTAGAATATAGTACAAATATGTTTTTCATAAAATTGTACTGAAAGCCTCCTAATGCACCAATGCTCAAAATTCAACTTAACCGTCGGAAATAAGTTACAAGAGAAAATAGGTACGATAAGTTACCTGCTTACCTATATTGCAAGCAAAATTTTTTGTTGTTGTAATATAATAGAAATAAATATAAACCAAATAAAAACTCGAGTCAAAACGAATCAAAATATACATTTGGAATACATTTCTGTGAGGGAAAAATATACAAACTTGGCGACAGAGATAACCACTGCCAGGCAGGGCAACTCAGCCAATTAAAAATCTTTGGTATTTCAAGATTTAATTCACTGAAGGCTTAAACGGATTTATGACTAAGACTCATCTGTTTCAAATAAGAATTTGTCTTTTCTACAGTAAAATTTTCTAATCACACATTTTCTAAATACACACACACACACATACGTAGATACATACGATCACTTACACACATTTAGTGTGAGTGAGAAAATTGGTTGTGTTTCGGAGGGCTCTCGCTTTTAGAACCCTCAACGGTCAACTTAGTGAAGATTTTTATCCGCGAATAGTGCGAAAGTGTAGTGATTCGTTTTGGCAAAAGAACGTTCACGTTATCTGGGACACACAAAGTACGTAAGTGCTTAAAAACAAAAAAATAAAAAGCGATTTGAAACTTTTGAAAAATTGCGCGCGATCCACAAAACAGCTGTTTAGTATTCAGCAACTCAGTGATCCACTTTTGGAGGGGTGTGTTCAAACTATCACCCACACTAAAGGTAGGTGTCTTGGCTAAACGAAAGGTGGCGCTGCGAACGCAGCAACGGGTGAACCAGCTTCCTCAAAATGGAAAGTACTCCGTCGGTAATCGGTTTGGAATACGTCGGAGAGGACATTCTAAATCCGTTTGAGCGACGACCGCGTTTGTCACATTCTCCGGTGCGCTCAACTTCGTTAAATACCGCGCCCGCTCAAGGTATCACGGCCCCAGTTGAAAAAGAAAATAATGAAAATGCTTTCATGTGCCTCGGACACCTTATAAATGATCTGAAGGATATCTTTAGCAGTGGCAAACGCTCCATAAATCAAAATCTGAGAGATTTGGTGAAGGCGATTGCAACTTCCTACGATCAGGTAGCAGTAGAGATTGGAAAAGCTAAACCCCGTTCAAAAGATACGAAGTATGCGCAGACGACTCCTTCTCTCCTAACTGCGCAGCAAGCAGCAACAAAGCGGACCCATGTACGAACACCAAGCGAGGTATTACAAGGACATCCCAGGAAGGATAACGAAGTTCCTAAATCCATTGTCAATGCCTCACAAAAGACAACTATGGCAAATATGGAGGGGAAAAAGGCAACGGAGGGAGCGTGGATAACAGTAAATAAACGGCAGCGCACAAGGAGTAAACCTACTCGTCCCGATGCCATCATTGTTAGAAGCACGGGCGAATGTTCTTACGCCGAGATTTTGAAGGCAGTCAAAAACGAGGATTCTCTTAAAGGGATGAACGGGCTGGTTCAAAAAATCCGCAAAACCGCGAATGGCGATCTACTGTTCCAGTTGACTAAGCCATCTGACGCGAACACGGCGAAACTACAAGCAGCGGTGGGTCTGGCTCTCTCAGGAAAGGCGGAGGTTAAATCGCTAACCGAAGAATCACTTCTCGAGATTCACGATGTTGATGAAGTAACTACGCCCGAAGAAGTTCGCGTAGCACTAAACTCGCAGCTCCTCAATCTCAACGTAGAGCCTTCGCAGATTCGCTCGATACGGAAAGCATATGGTGGTACGCAAACGGCAGTTGTTTCACTACCTTCTGAGGCCGCCAAAAACTTATTGGAAGTGGGCAAAATTCGCATTGGGTGGGTAATATGCCGCATTCGTCAGAAAATCCAACCTAGACGCTGTTTTAAATGCCTAGAATTCGGGCATATATCAAGGAATTGCACCAGCGGAACCGATCTCCAAGGAGTGTGCTTTAAATGCGGAGGAGAAGGGCATGCCGCAAAAACATGCACAAACACCCCAAAGTGCTTATTATGTGAAAAAAGACGTAACAACCGCACTGATCATGCTACCGGCGGCAATAAATGCCCGGTATTTCAAGAAGCGCTTAAAAAGATAAAACAGTTATGAGATTGCTACAACTCAATCTCAACCACTGTGAAGCCGCACAAGATCTCTTGTCGCAAACAATTGCAGAGCTCAAGGTTGATGTAGCTATATTGAGCGAACCGTATAGAGAAAGGTCAGCCAACTGGACGCAAGACGCTTGCAAAAAGGCTGCAATATGGTCCTGCGGACCACATCCCTTACATCTAGAGAGCGTAGTAAAAGAAAGAAGCTTTGTTTGCGGCAAGATCTCAGATATATTTATATATAGTTGCTACATACCTCCAAGCACCCCTTTAGACGAGTTTGAGGAGATAGTAGGGAAAATTGCCATGGATGCAATGTTAAGACAGCGATACATTATTGCAGGCGATTTTAATGCCTGGGCTATGGAGTGGGGCTCACAGCGGACTACACCAAAGGGCAGAGCACTCCTTGAAGCATTTGCATGCCTGGATATTGTTTTACTGAACAGCGGCGGGGAATATACATTCTTCAGAAATGGCTTTGGTTCAATAATAGACATCACGTTCGTCAGCTCTAACATCTACAGAGAGTCTAAATGGAAGCTTAGTGAGTGTTATACTCAAAGTGATCACTCAGCAATAATATGTGACATAGATTTACACGAATACAAACTTCAAAAACAACCATTAAGTTTGAAGCACCGAGGATGGAAAACCGGCACCTTAGATCCTGGTGTATTTAAAGAGATGTTGCCAACAAGCGAATATACAGGATGCGCGAACGACATGGCAACCAAAATTATGGGTGACATTTGTAGAGCCTGCGATGCGTCAATGTCTCGCAAGACGACAACAAATAAACACGTTCCTGTTTACTGGTGGAACGAGAGCATTCTTTCTTTCAGGAGAGAATGCATTAAGGCCAGAAGAAGCTTCCAACGGGCAAGAGGTAGACCTAACTTCCTAGAAGCCAGAGAAATGTATAAAGCTGCGCGACGTCAACTTAAGACAGCAATAAAGGAAAGCAAGCGTAAAAGCTTTCTTGAGCTCTGCGATGATGCTGAAAACAACCCTTGGGGGACAGCATACAAGGTGGTGACCAAGAAGCTGAAGTCTGCTAAGGAATCCATATCAACATGCCCGATTTTCTTGAGTGAAGTGGTAAACACACTTTTCCCCAAGCAAAGGAAGTTAGTTTCATTAACCTCGAAGCTAATCTCACATCAGTTTCCAAGAATCTCAGCAGACGAGGTCCTTCAAGCAGTCAATAGAATTGAAAATAATAAGGCTCCTGGCCCAGACGGGGTGCCAAACGAAGTACTTAAACTGGCTTTTACCCAGGCAACATCGAATTTCGTACGCCTATTTAATACATGCCTCGCAGAGGGAACGTTCCCATCGATATGGAAGCGACAAAGGTTGGTTCTACTACCCAAACCTGGCAAACCTCCCATGGAACCGTCTAGCTTCAGACCGATTTGCTTGCTCGACTCGGCAGGTAAAGTACTGGAGAGAATAATTTACCACCGCCTCGAAAACGAGATCGATTCCGCCAGGGGAATATCGGACAACCAGTTTGGCTTCAGAAAAGGAAGGTCCACCGTTGACGCGGTGAATACCGCCAAAAAAATTGCACAACAGGCAATAAGTGGTACCCGATGGCTCGAAGGTGCCAAAGAGTAATGCTTAATAGTAACATTGGATGTAAGAAATGCATTCAACACCGCAAACTGGGCCAAAATACTGGACGCACTGAACGAGATCGGAGTATCTCCCTATCTGCGAGCAATAATACGAAGCTATTTCGAAGACCGCGTACTGGATTACGAAACAGCAGTAGGCAAAAAAAGTTATAAGGTTTCAGGTGGGGTCCCTCAAGGTTCAGTCCTTGGACCACTGCTCTGGAACATCATGTACGATGGTGTTTTGCGTCTCAATACACCCAATGGTGCCAACATTATCGGCTTTGCGGACGATATAGCAGTAGTTATTACGGCGAAGAGACTGAGCGACATCTGCGAAAAAGCAAATCGGACCATAGCGTCCGTTAACTCATGGTTGGTGCAAAACGGCCTTCAACTCGCCGAGCAGAAAACGGAGTCCGTTCTCATATCGAGCCGGAAAAAAGTAGAGGTGGCAACGATACAAGTTGGCAACCACAGCATCACGACAGCACCAGAAGTTAAATATCTGGGAATAGTTATAGACAGGAGGTTGTCTTTTAAAACTCACCTGGAGTATGCGGCCAAAAAAGCATCAGCAACTGTAGCAGCCTTATCGCGAATAATGCTAAACGCCCGCGGGCCAAAACAACGGCGGCGCCAACTCCTAGCAGGCGTGGTGAAGAACCAAATACTATACGGTGCCCCTGTTTGGTACATGGCTACGCAACATCCTTCGTACTTACGCGGTATAAAGGCGGCGTATCGTTTATGTGCGCTTCGAGTCTGTTCCGCCTTTAAAACGGTTTCAGAAGATGCAGCGCTGGTTATAGCAGGAATGTATCCAATAGATATATTGGCAAACGAAGCTGCAGTATTGGCCGACAGCGAAACGCAACGCATCGCAGCACGGGAAACTAGCACCCAAACTTGGCAGCAAAAATGGAATACCACAACGAAGGGCCGCTGGACACATCGCTGCATTCCAGACTTGCGAAGCTGGATTGAAAGAAAACATGGAGAAGTAGATTTTTATCTGACGCAATTTTTAACCGGGCATGGATGCTTCAAAGCATACCTCCATCGGTTCAGACATGAATCGGACCCCACTTGCGATTACTGTGGGGTAAACGCGATAGAAGACGTTCACCACGTATTCTTCGAATGTGAGCGTTTTTATGGCTCTAGATCGAAGCTTCGGCGCATATTTGATGGAAACTACGATCCAGATACATTCGTACAATCCATGCTACAAAGCAGGGAGAAATGGACGGCAGCATGCGATGTCATAGCAGAGACCATGAAAAAACTAAGGACCCTCGAAAGAGTACGACGAATGACCGGCGACTAATTCGCCTTTCCCCCCCCCACGATGTAATGCTTGGCGGTTGTCCCGTGGGGTGTGGAGTTTCGACGAAACAACAGGCTTGTCCTGGTTTCAAAGGGCCACTTGAGGGTAGCGCGCTACCACAACGCCCATGAAAAACAAAAAAAAAAAAAAAAAAAAAAAAACGATCACTTACCAGCTTGCGCAAAGCAGTGCTCATGTAGACACTTTAGGCATTAATGGATTTATTGTCACTATGATATGCATGAGGCGCTCATACATATGGGTACATAAATCCATAATTCCCAGTTACACTCACACTTACAAATACTTTGTCAAAAATGTTGACTGCCTCGAATGAGATGACTTCCTGCTTTGCTGTCTGTGTATGCCTTGTCTCCGTAATGCATGAATTGTGTTTGACTGTACAAGGCGTCTGTACTGCTGTCTATCATAAATATCACAACAAGTCATACATTTTAGATTAGCTCCGAACAGTTCAGTTGCAACATTTTTCCCCACACACACACACACACGCATATGACTAGAGCAAACCTTCGCACTAGGATATACTAATAAGACTTGCTTGTAGCTGAAGTAGGCATAGGCAGAGGAACGACAAACGACTTGTAAGGCCATTGAAAAATAACAACAGTCAAACAAATTTCCGAGTAGAAATATGTTGTCCAGCGTGACATGCAACGTGACGATATTCGAGTAATAGAAACAGAGTCGTGAAAAAAATTTGACTGCCAAATTGTCCATCCTTTGGTGTTGGCTTGAGTAATTCTGGCTGAAGAATTTTGTTGATTGGCTGTGTTGCTGTACTCTTGTCGACGTATTGGTACGCTGGCTAACTGAGTGGCTGAGTTGTGTTACACCAACGCTGTAAGTGATTTGCTTGGGGAAAAGAAGGCTCTATAAAATAGTGTGAAGGTGGTAAGGTGGCATGCATGCACCCAATGCCTAATTAATTGCTGGAGGAAGTTATGAGCAAGTGTATCCATATTACTATGACTGATAACAGTCTAGAAAAGTCGTGTGAACTATGGAAATATAAAGTTGAACGATATCAATTGAATGGCGCCAAACGCGCTAGATTTGAGAAGCTCGTTTCCAGGCTTCTTTACATCACGCACGTCTTAGGTCAGATCAATTTTTTATAATATTGGGTTAGTTGGACTGCTCCTAAAAAGAATTCAGTCATTTGCCACGGGCAATGAGGAAAGATTTCCCACTCCTATCCGTTCATGTTCTGGAGCAGTCCAGATCTTTTGACGAACCTCATAAATTCTACACTTCAGTAGTCACATAAGTCACATTAAAAGTGACTCTGAACCTGTCATATGGCTAATAATAGGACTATGAATAAGTTCGTGCGGTTTTTTTCGAAATTTGAAACTTTATTGACGTAAAATGGTTACAAATTTAATATTCAAAATATTGTCCATCGCTTACTACTACTTTTTCCCATCTTTCTGGCAATTCACGGATTCCCTTTGTGAAAAATTCGGTCGGTTTTGCCGCAATCCACGAATCGATCCATTTTTTGACTTCATCGTAATTACGGAAGTGCTGGTCAGCCAGGCCATGTTGCATCGATCGGAAGAGATAGTAATCGGATGGCGCAAGGTCTGGACTATACGGCGGGTGGGGTAGGACATCCCATTTGAGCGTTTCTAAGTATGTTTTGACCACTTGTGCAACATGTGGCCGAGCATTGTCATGTTGCAAAATAACTTTGTCGTGTCTATCGGCGTATTGCGGCCGTTTTTCTCGCAGTGCTCGGCTCAAACGCATCAATTGTCGTCGGTAGACATCCCCCGTAATCGTTTCATTCGGTTTCAGTAGCTCATAATACACAACACCCAGCTGGTCCCACCAGATACACAGCATAACCTTCAGGCCATGAATATTCTGCGCCGACGTCGATGTTGAAGCATGGCCAGGGTATCCATATGTTGCCCGACGTTTTGGATTGTCGTAATGGACCCACTTTTCATCGCCAGTCACAATTCGATGCAAAAAACCCTTTCTTTTGTGCCGTTGAAGCAGTTGTTCGCATGCCATAAAACGGCGTTCAACGTCTCTTGGCTTCAATTCATACGGCACCCAATGGCCTACCTTTCGGATCATTCCCATGGCTTTTAAACGTTTGGAAATGGTTGATTGATCAACTCCCAAAGTTTTTGCAACCTCTTCTTGCGTTTGAGCCGGATCTTGATCGAGCAATTCCTCCAATTCGGTATCCATGAACTTTGGCGGCGAACCCTTGCGTTCTTCGTCTTCCAAGCCAAAATCACCACTTTTAAAGCGTGCAAACCACTTCTGGCACGTTCGCTCAGATAGAGCATGCTCACCATAAACTTCCACCAAGATACGATGACTTTCGGCTGCTTTTTTCTTCATATTAAAATAATGAAGAAGAATTCCCCGCAAAAACACATTATTTGGCACGAAATTCGACATTTTCAAGTGTGGTAAAAATATTGTTGTCCTGGACAAAAGGCATCATCGTGAAGCTGCCTAAGAAAGGCGACCTTGGAGTTCCCGCCAAGATAATCCGCCTCGTCAAAGCCCGCTATGAGAACTCCGAACTGGCAGTGTATCACAAAGGCGATATTAGCGATCCATTCACTACAAATGCAAACGTAATGCAAGGTTGTCCCCAGTCGGCCCTTCTCTTCGCCATCGTCCTTGATAACGACATGCGCCAACCGATCCTACACAAAAAAGTCATCGTATCGAGTTTCACCAGAAATCTTGAGGATCTGGACTTCGCCGATGACACTGCCTCCTCTCTCACAAACTCTCTGGCATACAAGCGAAGACGGGCAGACTAGTCGCGCTGGCACACACTGTCGGACTGGAGGTCAACATCGCCAAGATCAAGGCTATGAGAGTCAGCCACAATAACGGAAGGCACATATTGGTTAATGGATGCCCGGTGGAATTTGTCGAAAGCTTCTGCTACCTCGTCTGCATCATCACGACAGATGGTGGAGCAGACGAAGATGTCAGATGCAGCCTAAATAAAGCAAGAAAGTAGCCTCACACAGAGGCATATTTTAATTGACGATGGACAAAGTTTAGTCTGCATATTTTTATTTTTTGAGCTCAGAATCCTTTTAGCAATGAAAAAATCCAATTGCTGCTTTTATTTATTTGTCGATATTTTGTCCTCACTTAGAAGTCATAATCAGGAACTCCTACCCACTCAACCCGGAACAATTTCGGAAATCGTATGCTTATGTATTTCTTATAATCCAATTCGAAAATTTTCAAGTTTTGTTAAAAAAAAATAGTCCTTTTTTATTTTTTTCTTTCTTTACTTTATAAATATCTTCAAAACTTTTAATTTTCAACAAAACTTATCCACGTACGGAAGGTGGCAAATTTGAGGGGGAATTGAGGGGTCTGGTTATTGTGTTTTTTAACTGTTTACTAGTATAAGTGAACTTTTTGTTGCCCTCTATTCCCATACAAAATCGATCACTGAATCTGAAAGATCACATCATTCATTTTTATCTCTCTAGTGTAGAATTTTGAAAAATCGATTTTTTTTTTGGTTTTTTCATATTTTCAAAGCTTAGACGTTTAACAATACGTCATTTAGAGAATTTTTGTACAATTCTTCTTATTTCATGAGTTATAGCCTTTCTGGTGACATGAGATCGGTTCCGATCCGTCCTGTCTGAAAACTTTGAACACGTGTTTCTTAAAACCACGTTTTTCGAGCTGGCGATAAGGAGCTGGGCGATTTACTTCAAATTGGGGGTGAATGTTCTTTAAACATTCCTTCATCGGATAACCCTGGCTCAAAACTATAACTTTTCATTTAGTATTTTTGAAAAAATATGCAAATCAAACTTTTTTCAAACGTTTTTTTGTTAACTTGTCCAAGGCTCATTCAATAGCGACATCTATAATAATTAAGAATCCATTTAGTTTTTATTTTTCAGATCTCCAAGGAGGTTGGAATTATGCACGCCAGGACACTCTCTTTTTTTGGACCCCCTACTTTAACTGTGCATAATTTTGTTAACTTTATTTAATTTTTTTTTTGGGTTGGCTTTTAATGTAATAATTATTAATCAATAAACAAATGATAAAAAATGGTTAGTAAAATGTTTTTCTTTGTACAGCGCTTCAAACACCGGATGAAATTCATGTCTCTATAGACACTAGAATACCCACTTAATTGGCTTACCGAAATTTGGCACTTTAGCTTAAGTAATGGACCGCATTTTTTCGGATTGCATATGCAAAAAGTCACAGAAGTAACGAATGTACGAAATTCTTGTTTATAAGAAGAAAACTCAGAGCAAACAATTTTTTAAAATCAACGAGAGCTTAAAGTTACTTCAAACTTACACTTTTTTGTACTAAAACTCAACGGACTATAAAAATGTGTAACAAGTTTCTTTGTTTTTAATTATGATTAAAAATGTTGAAATTTTTAAAGCAAATTTTTTACTTTTTTTTAAATCTCGTACAAAGTTTGGAACTTTGGTATAAATAATATTTGCTTAGAACAAATTATTTTCTCATAATTATAATGAAAATGAAAATGAAAAAACAGCCAAAACTGATCAAAATAACGTCTAAGTATTATTTTAATCATGGGTGTACAAACACCGCAGGTTTAAAAAAAATCGTTTAAATCTAATAGGACTATGAATAAGTTCGTTTCGGTTTTACAACAGATGGCGTAACTTGATTATTATTCCATCGATCCACATTTCCAAACATTCATTGGAGAGCTACTGTCGTAAGGCACAAACGTCAGTATAAGTTTTTTATTTGAAGCGTAAACAACAATATTTTTACCACACTTGAAAATGTCGAATTTCGTGCCAAATAATGTGTTTTTGCGGGGAATTCTTCTTCATTATTTTAATATGAAGAAAAAAGCAGCCGAAAGTCATCGTATCTTGGTGGAAGTTTATGGTGAGCATGCTCTATCTGAGCGAACGTGCCAGAAGTGGTTTGCACGCTTTAAAAGTGGTGATTTTGGCTTGGAAGACGAAGAACGCGAGGGTGCGCCGCCAAAGTTCATGGATACCGAATTGGAGGAATTGCTCGATCAAGATCCGGCTCAAACGCAAGAAGAGGTTGCAAAAACTTTGGGAGTTGATCAATCAACCATTTCCAAACGTTTAAAAGCCATGGGAATGATCCGAAAGGTAGGCCATTGGGTGCCGTATGAATTGAAGCCAAGGGACGTTGAACGCCGTTTTATGGCATGCGAACAACTGCTTCAACGGCACAAAAGAAAGGGTTTTTTGCATCGAATTGTGACTGGCGATGAAAAGTGGGTCCATTACGACAATCCAAAACGTCGGGCAACGTATGGATACCCTGGCCATGCTTCAACATCGACGTCGGCGCAGAATATTCATGGCCTGAAGGTTATGCTGTGTATCTGGTGGGACCAGCTGGGTGTTGTGTATTATGAGCTACTGAAACCGAATGAAACGATAACGGGGGATGTCTACCGACGACAATTGATGCGTTTGAGCCGAGCACTGCGAGAAAAACGGCCGCAATACGCCGATAGACACGACAAAGTTATTTTGCAACATGACAATGCTCGGCCACATGTTGCACAAGTGGTCAAAACATACTTAGAAACGCTCAAATGGGATGTCCTACCCCACCCGCCGTATAGTCCAGACCTTGCGCCATCCGATTACTATCTCTTCCGATCGATGCAACATGGTCTGGCTGACCAGCACTTCCGTAATTACGATGAAGTCAAAAAATGGATCGATTCGTGGATTGCGGCAAAACCGACCGAATTTTTCACAAAGGGAATCCGTGAATTGCCAGAAAGATGGGAAAAAGTAGTAGTAAGCGATGGACAATATTTTGAATATTAAATTTGTAACCATTTTACGTCAATAAAGTTTCAAATTTCGGAAAAAAACCGCACGAACTTATTCATAGTCCTATTAAAAAAATCCGAAAATTGTTTACCGAAATATTTGATATAAAGGGTGGTTAAGTTTCAAGGCCCAGTGTTGATTTTGAATAAAATACATTTTTTTTAAGAAATTATTATCATTTCTCCTGATTATGGTAATACTCGTATTACTCAATTACGTATGGAACAAAATATCGGCCAAATGACCGCTGCGGCCTCGGCGACACACCTCCATCCGATGGTCCAAATTTTCGATGACGCTGAGGCATAATTGAGGTTCTATGCCGTTAATGTGCCGAATTATCTCATCCTTTAGCTCTTGAATTGCTGCTGGCTTATCGACATACACCTTTTATTTCAAATAACCCCAAAGAAAGAAGTCCAACGGTGTCAAATCACATGATCTTGGCGGCCAATTGATTTCGCCGCGACGTGAGATTATTCGGCCATCAAATCTTTCACGCAAAAAAGCCATTGTTTCATTAGCTGTGTGACAAGTGGCACCGTCCTGTTGAAACCACATATCGTCCACATCCATATCTTCCAATTCGGACCATAAAAAGTTTGCTATCATCTCACGATAGCAAACACTATTCACAGTCTGCCTGACCGGCCTCATTTTGGAAAAAATACGGCCCAAAGATGCCGCCGGCCCGTAAACCGCACCAAACAGTCACTCTTTGTGGGCGCATTGGTTTTTCGGCAATCACTCTTTGATTATCATTCGGCCAAATGCGGCAATTCTGCTTATTGACGAATTCACTGAGGTGAAAATGTGCCTCATCACTGAAGATGATTTTCTTCGAAAATTGGTCATTCACTGTTGCCATTTCCTGCCACCATTCTGACCATTGACGACGCTTGAAATGGTCAAGAGGTCTTAGCTCTTGAGTCAATTGCAGCTTGTAAGCATGTAAATACAAGCCTTTATGCATAATGTTCATCAACGGCGAGCGTGAGGGGCGCAATTGTTGGGCACGACGATGAGTTCAGGTGGACGGCTCTTCAACCACACTATCGTGAACAGCAGCAATATTTTCTGCAGTACGAGCTGTGCGAGCATGCACTTGTGTTTTCACATCTCCTTCAGACCTGGTTTGCTCAAACTTTTGCACCATTTTTCCGATTGTACGCACATTTGGACGATTAAATTGACCGAAAAAATCACGAAGTGCGCGATATGCATTTTGATTTGAACGCCCGTTTTCATAATAAGCCTGAATAACTTTAACGCGTTGCTCGATTGTGAATCTTTCCATGGTTCAAATTGAGTTAGTCTGAAATTGAAAATTGTTAAATGAAATGCAAAAAAAACTTGATGTTTAGGTGTGGTTAACATTCAACTTCGGGCCTTGAAATTTAACCACCTTTTATATAATTGGCGCATAAACCCCTTTTTTGGGTGTTTGGCCGAGCTCCTCCTCCTTTTTGTGCTGTGCGTCTTGATGTTGTTCCACAAATGGAGGGACCTACAGTTTCAAGCCGATTCCGAATGGCAGATATTTTTTTATGAGGAACTTTTTCATGGCAGAAATACACTCGGAGGTTTGCCATTGGCTGCTGAGGGGCGACCGCTATTAGAAAAAACATTTTCCTGATTTTGGTGTTTCACCGAGATTCGAACCTACGTTCTCTCTGTGGATTCCGAATGGTAGTCACGCACCAACCCATTCCGCTACGGCAGCCGCTTTAACAGGTAGCATATAAATTAAGCGCCTAGCAGTAAACTAATGCAAAAACATTTAAAAATCCCTATCATGTTGCCACTGGGTACGGCATATTCGTTACCACCAGTTTTTAAACTTGTTTCTCATATTTTCTAACCTTCACATTTCATGTTCTATTATTCAAATTCCCTAGTTGCATTTCGAAACAGACAGCGTATACCATACACGGCCTCTTTGGTGGTGCAAATATAGCATGACAAATGATGTTGCTCATACGCCATGGATTCTTGAAATTGCCTTTTTCACGTTGTTTAATACATTTTCTGTGCCTTCGGAAAATTCTCAAGTGGTTTGGCCTTGACATTTGGTGCCCAAGGTAAAGGCAAATGAAGTTACTTTACATAACAGAATTGCGAAATTTAAAGAGGCTGTCTGCTCCTCTACACACACATACATACATATGTATGTAGGTATGTACATCTGCAGGCGTATGCAAACATACGTTCTTTTTCGCTCAAAAATCACGTCGCCAACTGCCTTACGTCTTTCACATATTCCAGCTCACGCTTTTGCCACTCTGTGCAAATTCGTCGAAAAAAATTTAAATACAATTGGATTTCATGCTTTCTTCGCACACAATCACACACATTCTCGCATCTCTTACAACAATTTTTCACACGCTTTTGCTCACACTTCTGTTATTCGTTCCCTCTTTTTTTTTTTTTTTGAATCCACTCTTCCCTACGCTTGGCTTGCATTGCCAATTCAATTTCACTCGGCATTCGAACTAAGTAACAACGCAGACCGAGACGAAATGTCAATGTCAATGGCGGCGTGGCGTTAGCGATACTTTGATGCTGTGGCTGCTTGGTTAGAAAAACCCCCCAGGCCAGCCTTTGGCCATGTTAATGGCTGGCAATGGCAAGGACGTTTGTATGAGCAGTGGCATTGGGAATGGATAGTGGTAATGGCAATAATACTTTTTTGTAGTTGTTGCATTTGTTGCCATTTAATATCCTTCCTTTCGATTACTATTGCTTTTGTTATTGTTACTTTTGTTGCCCTTGTCTGCTGCATTTTACAACGCACTGTAGCCAGCACTAGTAGCTTGACTGCCGTTATTTTGTTTGGCTTCGGTTTATTGTGTTTACTTTGGATTTCCCAGCATTACAGCGCTGTTGTGTATATATCTACTAAAGTGTCTGTCTCTGGTTGGTTTGTTGTTTTTTTGTTTTTTTGCATGAGTTTCCTCTAATGTTTTTTGCATTTTGCTAGTTTTATTTTGCGTTGCTCTTGACGTCTGCTTTGGGTTTTTAATTATTCAAGTAAATGCAATTCCGCTGTTAATTGAGATATGCGTACGGGTAAGCACACATACGTACATACATAAACATACAGTGAGGTTGAGATAGTGGGCATAAATAATAAACGAGCGCAAGTCAAAAGAAATTGCGTAAAGCACATAAAATGGAATGAATTTTTAATTCAGTGAGCTTTAAAAGGGAAACTGGAAATTGTTGGTATATGAATTAGAAAACAAAGTGAATGCTTGGGAGTAAATTTTTAGCTCATAAGATTTTATAATTAATGCCTTCATTAATGTTTTTATTATAACTTTTTTTTTTTTGTAATACTCAGCTCAGTCTACTATGGGAGTTTGGGCGAATTCTAGCACTGTGCTCGACTTCGAAACTTTTTTTTAGCAAAAATTTTGATAGTTTATGTTACTTAATTGAGGCCTTCCACAAAGTGGCGCAAAATTAGTGATCTATTTTTGTTTAATAACTTCTTTATTATATTGTTTGGCGAAACAGAAATCTATTATTTTGAGGTTATATCAAAATTGAGGTTACATCAAAAAATAATCATGTGAATAACTTAAGCAGTTATTTGAGGAAATTTGCTAAAAGCATTTTCAAAAAGTAAAAAATCGTATTAATGGAAATTTTTTTCGCATTCTACATTCTGTCAAAAGAGTACCAAGGATTGTTCAATAAAACGCAAAATAATTGCATAATCATCGAAATTTATTTTTGCGCCTTCAAACTAGGCTCCATTCGAAGCAATACACATAGGCCAACGATTAGTCCAGTCTTCAAAGCAACTTTTAAATGCGTTTGAAGAGATCTTCTTCAGCTCCTTCAGCGATTTCTACTTAAGGGAGCCTGGTTTATAAATCATTTTTTTTTTTTTCGTTTTAAGCGATTCCTAATATATTTCAGAATATTCACACAAAGTTAAAGAGCCTAATTCTCAATATTTCCGTAGATACAAAGCCAAAGGTAGGCGAGCGTTAGGTAGTTACGCTGTGACCGGACAGCTATAGTACAACTGTCTCGACTTTTCATTTTTATGATTTCTTTGAATTGGCGTACATGAAAGAAAAAAAATAATGAACCTTTTGAAATGAATCATAGCTTGTTCCCTTCAGTATTAAATTCTCTTATATTTGAACTAACAAAATAGATAAACAAAATGTTCAAGATTTTTATACCAAGTTGAAGTGAATTTTTTTTTTATAGAAAGGCATTTTTTTTTAAACCTCCAAAAAGTTGAAATTTTGGAATTTCTCTCAGCTTTCTTAGTTCATCTAGAATAAAAAATCATGATAATTAGAAATCCATTTGAATTTTTTGCTTTAGATAATAATTACGAGCTGTATCTTGTACTTGTACGCCAGTTGGAAACTCCAGCGTTGCAGCGCTCTACTAATTTCTATGTTAAACATTTTTTTCAACATATTTTAACCTGTACAAAAATTTTTTATACTTTTTAAATGTTCTCTAAAAGATAGAAAAAACTTTGCAGTGCTAAATTAATTTTTTCCTTAAAAAAAAAAATCGCAAAGAGATGCAATTTTTAGACCTCATAAACCAGGCTTCCCCCTTAATAGCCTCAAAGCGCCGTCCTGCCACTTCGCGGAAAAGAAAAGAGTCACAGGGAGCTAAATTCGGACAATACGGTGATTATTCGTTGCTATTTGTCGAGTTTTTGGTCATAGATAGGTTTACAATATGAGCCTTGTGAGACGGCGTAGTGTAAGATCCATGAGCTTTCCTTCCACAAATTGGCACGCTTCCTACGCACATTCTCTCTCAAACGTCGCATAACTTCCAAACAATATTCCTTATTTTCCGTAGAACCATTTGGAATGAATTCCGAGTGCACAACACCCGGATAATCAAAGCAAACAAATATCATGACTTTCACTTTTGACCGACTTTGACGTGGTTTTTTGGGTTTCGGCTCATATGGATAGCGCCTCAAACTCATATACCCATGTCTCATCACCTGTTATGAGGCGCTGGATAAATGTTGGGCCGGAATTAACTTGCTCAAGCATGTCTTCAGCCACCTTCTTCCGATGAATTTTTTTAAAGAAATTCAACTCTCTTGGAAAGAGTCGAACAGCCACGCGTCTCGTGCCCAATTGACGGTGTAAAATGTTGCCAATTGATTCGTGAGACACTTTCAGGTCACGAGCTACTTCCCTCAAACTTAAATGATGATTTCCAGCACCATTTCCTTGACTTTGTCGACATTTTCATCCGTTGAAGACGTTGATGGGCAACCAGATCGGGGTAAATCTTCCACGACTTCTCGCCCCCACTGCAAAAGCCTTATACTACTCATAGATTCGTGTTTTTGAAAAAGCAATAAAAGCCTTCTGCAACATTTTCAACGATTCGGCACACAAAATTCCACTCAAAATACAAAATTTAAGGCAAATATTTTGTTCGATACTTTTATCCATAGTGAAAGTCGCAGAGCAAACTTGCGATTGACTGATATAATTAAATGCCAAAAGCGAGCTAATTAACAGATTACGCTGAAACTCTGCGGCACTATGGAGGGCAGTTATATCAACATTCCAGCAAAAAAAATGTAGACTACACGCGCTTTTGAAATGAACAATTCTCCGCTATTTTCTTGACAGAAGGTATATTAAAAACACCTTAAGATGTAAATGATTTTCTATTCCAAGCCTTACGATATAAGGCTATTTCGAAATGAGCTCTTCGTGTCACCAAGGAAAATTTTTAAATTACATTACATGTGTCGCAAACTGGAGTTAATCGAATAAAATAGCGAGCGCAACTGAATTTAATTCGTAAATCATAATCATCATCATCCATTGTTGAGCATAAGCCTTCTCTACTGATATTCTATTTTCTTTATACTGCGCAGTTTCATCCAATTTGACATTATTTTAACCATCTTGTGGGTGGTCCTCTCATTTTCCTCTTTTCTTCTCGTGGTCTTCGTTCTCGGTTATGTGGCTTATCTCCATTTTGCTTGGGCAACTCTTTCATTTCCATCGGTAGCTTTTATATTCTGTCTCAAAACTGCATTTGAAATTCTGTTCAGAAATTATCTTCTTCTGTATCGATCTTTCCATTGCTCTTTGAGCCACGCGCAACTTTTGTACAGTACTCTGCTCAGTACGTAAGAGCAGACGTTTCGCAGCCGTAGATTATAACGGGTAGAGCGCATTGATCATAAACCTTTCGTCCAAAGCAAGTAGGCAAATTTCGCTTAAAAATTTATTTGCGCTTTCCAAACGCCGCCCATCCTAGACTAATTGTTCGTGACATTTCCTGAGTTTGATTGTCTTTGCCGATTGTTATTTCATGTAGGACGTATTTTTATTATTACTGGAAACCTGCTGCACTTCAACACCTTCATCTTTCATAAGATTACCACTTGTTACTAAATTTGTCAGAAATTGTGCTTTCTGCTAGTTCATGTGTAAAGTAATACTACCTGCAGCTTCTTTTACCTCTCCAAGCATTTCTGTCGGATCGCTTGAATTTCGGACTATCAACACAATCACAAACGCAACTGGCTCAAGTATTCACCATCAATTTTCTATTCTTTACTGTCCCAATTTAGTTTTTGAAAAAAAAAAATTGAACACTAAGGGTGCGAACAGAGTGAACGCTGATGCCGAGCGGAGCCGAGCCGAGCTTATTGACGCTTATTTTCATGCGAGAAGAAAATTTGTATATAACACAGTGAATGCGAGAATCAGCGCTGAAATTCTGTGTATTCCATGTGTTTTGCTCTTATGTCATTTAATTTTGTTGTTCATTTGTGTTTATAAAATTGCTGTACACGGTAATGGATTCATTTAATGAAAAGTATTTTGCTTCTCCTAGTGTGATTAATGCAATTATTAACACAAAAGAGTTTGGAAAACATCCAATTACACTAAAGATTTTTCATTTTACAACCAAATTCACCTTACTTTTTGCCCACAGGTAAAACAAGAAAATATTAATCCTGGCAATCCTAATAAGGATAATGGACAACTTTTTTCAAATTATTGCATTGTCATCGGTCCTTGATAGGTGTGCAAAATTTCAAGTCGATCAGATTTTTAGAAGCCAGTGAAAATTAAGCTCAAAGATTCCGTATATACATACATACATACAACCCGACCTAATAAAAGTGTGTTAAAAACACAACTGCTGCACTCTAAAAAGTAAGCATCAACAATCCAAAAAAGCGAGCTTAGCTTAGCTGATATCGCATCGTCTTGTTTAATATTTCTTTGAATTCGAAATTTTTCAATACATTCGTACAACATGACATTTGTTGTAGCTGATGAGTAAATATTTCGAATTAACTGAGCGTTTCTAGAATCTATACAGCATTCTATGTTTTTTTTTCGGCGGCGAGGTTGGCTTAAAAGTGCCTTCGCACCATATAGTAACCGAGGTTACCACAAGTGTGGTGATACCACTAACGACCCTATCATTCACCAGATCCCTCCTCTTCTCTTAGATGTTTTCCTCAACCGCGGGGCTGCTCCCGCATTGCTTCGAGATAGAGCTCCACGACGGCATCCTAAAAAGACACTTACTTACTTACTCTCAGTTTCATTTTAAGTTTTTAAATTTTCATTTTACGCCTCTTTTTTCTGATAATATCCTCCACGAAATTTGCAACGGCATTCCATTTTTCTTCGCCTATCATCATTTTCCCGATTATTTCTTCAGGAGTAAATATGTGCACCAATAGCTCCTTGCAGAGTTGCTCTCTCTGTGTCCCACCTCTCACATTTGAAAAAGGTGTGCTCCGCATCATCATACTCAGTATCTCCATAAATGCAGTTTGGTAAGCTCACCTTTCCCATTCGCGAAAAGCGAAATTAGTAATGCCTTTCTACTCACTTTTTTAAATCGGGTACTAGTCTAGCTATCCATCTACTATGCTGCTCAGAGTTCCATCTTGTTTACCAAAGTGTGAGCGTTTGAATTCTAATGAGATTTTTGACTATCTTCTCCGTTTGCGTTCTTGTGCTAAAAGCTCTATAGGGATGGTTCCGCTGATAACTAAAACTGCTGCTTCTAATACAGTTCTGTATGAACGAGTCACTCTGAGAGCGCAGCGGCACTGCACCGATTACTGGGTTTTTCGCCGGCATTTCACCCTTAACGAATCTGCCCATATTTCGCATCCGTATAGAAGAATCGAGTTCGTCGTGTCCATTAAAAGTTTCTACTTTCTCTGAGCTGGACCTGCAATGTTTGCCATGAACTTACTTAACATGCCGCTTTCTTTGGCAGCTCTTGTGGCAGCAGGATTTATGTGCGCCCAGTAAGTTAATCTCGCGTCCAATTGCACTCCTAGGCTACAACCCACTCTTTTTGTCGATAAAGTGGCACCGAATACTTGCATATCTATTTCTAATGCGATACGTCTGTTGGTTAGAAGGAGTACCTCTGTTTTCTCTGTGGCCAGTTTTAATCCGTGGCCCCCTAGTCATGTCTGTACTCGGATCATCACTTGATTTAACTTCCTTTTGTCTTCGTCAGTATTTCGAGCAGTTGTTTCAACTGCAATGTCGTCTGCATTCTTGGAATGCTTGTACAGTCGCTCGGTGTTCTACAGAATCGAACACTTTTCTAAACCCAATGAACAATTGATTTGTTATACTCCAGAAATTTCTCGATAAGTATTTCAACTGGAAATAATAATTTGCACCATAACGAGAATGGGATTAAGTTTACTCCCGTAGCATTCTAGCTTATTTTCCAATCCGCTTGCTAATATTTTTGTAAATATTTATGTTAAACTCTCGTCGTCTGCGGATGCCCTGAGAGCTCATGGGTTAATGAATGACGTTTGCTAAAAATATTTATTATTTTTGGCTGAATTCTGTTATAGAAAAACGAGAAATTAAGATTAATATTTTTTCAAATACCTTTACTTAAATTTATAAAAAACTCTTCACCAACTCATACTCACTTTTACATTTTTCCCACCAGCAGTGGAAACTTTTTATTCTACTTTCAATCAAATTTCTCGTCGCCACGTTGCACTGAAGGGCGCGTAAATTACGTGATTGAAATATTTACAGCAGTCACACTCAACAGCTTTGGTTTATAATAAAAATAAAAAAGGGGCATGCATACATACATATATACAAGCATACATACATATATATGTGTGTGCTAATACAGTAACTGCGCGTGTGAAAAGTTTTCTAATGCCAAGCAAAACCCAATAGAAGAAGCGGCGGGTAAAGACTCAGGCAGTTAATCTGTCTAATTTCTGAAACTGATAAAAAAATGCAAAAAAAGTTTATAGCATATAAATAATAGGTCTATTTATAAGTTCGTGCGGTTTTACAACAGATGGCGTAACTTGATTATTATTCCATCGATCCACATTTCCAAACATTCATTGGAGAGCTACTGTCGTAAGGCACAAACGTCAGTATAAGTTTTTTATTTGAAGCGTAAACAACAATATTTTTACCACACTTGAAAATGTCGAATTTCGTGCCAAATAATGTGTTTTTGCGGGGAATTCTTCTTCATTATTTTAATATGAAGAAAAAAGCAGCCGAAAGTCATCGTATCTTGGTGGAAGTTTATGGTGAGCATGCTCTATCTGAGCGAACGTGCCAGAAGTGGTTTGCACGCTTTAAAAGTGGTGATTTTGGCTTGGAAGACGAAGAACGCGAGGGTGCGCCGCCAAAGTTCATGGATACCGAATTGGAGGAATTGCTCGATCAAGATCCGGCTCAAACGCAAGAAGAGGTTGCAAAAACTTTGGGAGTTGATCAATCAACCATTTCCAAACGTTTAAAAGCCATGGGAATGATCCGAAAGGTAGGCCATTGGGTGCCGTATGAATTGAAGCCAAGAGACGTTGAACGCCGTTTTATGGCATGCGAACAACTGCTTCAACGGCACAAAATAAAGGGTTTTTTGCATCGAATTGTGACTGGCGATGAAAAGTGGGTCCATTACGACAATCCAAAACGTCGGGCAACGTATGGATACCCTGGCCATGCTTCAACATCGACGTCGGCGCAGAATATTCATGGCCTGAAGGTTATGCTGTGTATCTGGTGGGACCAGCTGGGTGTTGTGTATTATGAGCTACTGAAACCGAATGAAACGATTACGGGGGATGTCTACCGACGACAATTGATGCGTTTGAGCCGAGCACTGCGAGAAAAACGGCCGCAATACGCCGATAGACACGACAAAGTTATTTTGCAACATGACAATGCTCGGCCACATGTTGCACAAGTGGTCAAAACATACTTAGAAACGCTCAAATGGGATGTCCTACCCCACCCGCCGTATAGTCCAGACCTTGCGCCATCCGATTACTATCTCTTCCGATCGATGCAACATGGCCTGGCTGACCAGCACTTCCGTAATTACGATGAAGTCAAAAAATGGATCGATTCGTGGATTGCGGCAAAACCGACCGAATTTTTCACAAAGGGAATCCGTGAATTGCCAGAAAGATGGGAAAAAGTAGTAGTAAGCGATGGACAATATTTTGAATATTAAATTTGTAACCATTTTACGTCAATAAAGTTTCAAATTTCGAAAAAAACCGCACGAACTTAACTAGTCCTATTAAAAACAAAAAAATACTTATATATATCACCTTTGTGATAATTTAAAAAGGGAAGTTAAAAATTGCCAATGAATTTCATAAAAAGTTCAAAATTGAAATTGAAAAAAGAAAAACATTTAAATAATTAAAATTTATTTGATGAAAAGCTATTCATATTTGAAAAACGGATGGGCGCCTGAGTACAGGGTGGCGAAGGATTTATATATTAATTTTTGAGAATGGCGTCATACCTCAATCATATCTGACACTTGAGAAATAGACATCTGCAGTATACAAGCAAACAAGCAATAGGTCAAGGTTAATATAACTATTTCCTCACTCAAAATAAGGGTGGTTAAATTTCAAGGGCCGATGTTGAATGTCAACCACACCTAAACGTAAAGTTCTTTCGATTTCAGACTAACTCCATTTGAATCATGGAAAGATACACAATCGACCAACGCGTTAAAGTTTTCAGGCTTATTATGAAAACGGGCGTTCAAATCAAAATGCATATCGCGCACTTCGTGAAGAAAATCATCTTCAGTGATGAGGCACAAAGAGTGACTGTTTGGTGCGATTTATGGGCTGGCGGCATCATTGGGCCGTATTTTTTCCAAAATGAGGCCGGTCAGGCAGTTACTGTGAATAGTGTTCGCTATCGTGAGATGATAACGAACTTTTTATGGCCCGAATTGGAAGATATGGCTGTGGACGATATATGGTTTCAACAGAACGCTGCCACTTGTCACACAGCTAACGAAACAATGGCTCTTTTGCGCGAAAATTTTCATGGCCGAATAATCTCACGCCGCGGCGATATCAATTGGCCGCCAAGATAATATGATTTGCCACCGTTGGACTTCTTTCTTTGGGGTTATTGGAAAGTAAAGGTGTACGTCGAGAAGCCAGCAACAATTCGAGAGCTAAAGTATGAGATAATTCGGCACATTACCGACATGGAACCTCAATTATGCCTCAGCGCCATCGAAAATTTGGACGATCGGATGGAGGTGTGTCGCCGAGGCCGCGGCGGCTATTTGGCCGATATTTTGTTCCGTACGTAATTGAGCCATACCAATATTATCATAATAAAGAGAAATGACAATAATTTCCTAAAAATAATTGTATTGTATACAAAATCAGCACCAGCCCTTGAAACTTAACCGCCCTTTAATTTTTTTGTTTTGTAGTAAAAGGCTTATTCAAAAACCAAATTGGATGATTATTCGGAGGTATCCCATCAACTTGATATTTGGCTTAGGCCGCTTTTGTGTAAGGATTAAGATGATTCCGACGAGATCGATCACTCAACTGTGACGTCCACCTCCCACACAAAGCTAAGTCGTAAAAGCAGATGGAAAATATTCCAGTCACGAAATGCGTGTGGTCTTTTAATAATGGATTTTCTGACAGATATTAAAGCACCGCTTCCAAAAGGTGGATTTTTCAATGGTTATATAAGATAACTCTTAGGGAAATATTAACAAAAGTAGAAATAAAATTTGATGCACTTACATGAAGTTTTATAGGACACCTTCACCCTTCAAAACTTCTCTCTGAGTAATGTCTCATATAACTTCTTCAGAAAGCAACTCTATTGAAAACTATGCAATAATCGCCTCTGCAGACAATTTGCTACAGCTTGAGCCACCTCTCAGGGGAGGCCAAGACCAAACACGACGGCTTCTACTGAATAGGACAGTATACAGACAATTGAGAGACTCTCCTCACATTCCTAAACTCCCAACCACCGAATGCCGTTAGCGGAGTCCAACCAACACCCATTGCGAGGGAAGAGCTTCAGCTGGCTCGTGAGATTCGCGTAACTTTGGCTCAATTACGGCCTGGATAATCTAGTAGATTATCAACCTATCCAGAATCGACCCCGGGATACTCAATATATGTTCGGGATGTTGAAGATACCCCGCACGATATTAACCTCCTATTCATTTGCCCTCTTAAATCCACTCACCTATCACCGATCTCGCTCTGAACCGAACCTGTCGTTAGATCAGTTAGACGAAGCCGATCGGTGAATACATCGCACTGGCAGAGTCTAATGAACTACTAGAACGGCAACAACAACAACAGCAGAAACAGCAATAAAGCTATGCACTTACTTTTTGGTATTTTTTGTTCTTTTTGGGTGGGCGAGGTAGGTTTCACAATGCCTTCGCACTTACAGCGGCAGTCATCAACTGCGTCGAATGGTGGGACCACTAACACAATCCCTCCTCATCTTCTAAGGAGACTCCGTTCCTTTACTCCTTTACTTTTTGGTCATGTAGGGCAATCCACTGCAGAAGTTTTTTAATTTTCTTTGAATACATTTTTTGTTTTAATTTACGTTCGAGTTTTCAACTTAATTCTTAAATATCTCAGAAGCCGGATAGTTTTTGACTCCAAATCTTGTATATGTGTTTACCAATGCATCAAAAACTAGAACAAGTAAAAGTTCAAACTGAAGACAAACGGAGCTCTTAACTGAATTCTTAAGTAAATTTTCATAAAAGTTGAATAAATGTTTCCACAAATATTCAAATTTTAACGGATATGAAAACATTTTTTTTTTCAAAACTGAACTCACCTAAACTCCACTTCGTACCGTTTGCAGAAATTATTACAAAGTTTAACGGAAAACTGACAGCTGTAAAAAATTTTAATTTTAGGAAGAGCACCATTTTTACTAACTGTTTATTTATGTATCTATTTTTAATTTATTTATTAATTTTTATTTATTTATCTATTTTTAATTTATTTATTATTTTCTAATTTATTTACTTGAACATATTTTCCCCCCTTACCCACTCCTTTCAGGAGCACAGGGCCTCAACAAAACTTTTCCATCGTATGCGGTGCTGGGCTGTTGTTTCTGCGCCGTCCCATGTGATGTCGGCGTCTGCTAGCTCGCGCAACATCGACGCTCTGCAAATATTCTCTGCCAGAACGCGACCGCTGCTCTCTTGCGTGTTTCAATCCAGTGCCATTCTCGCGATGCTACCTGGTGGTTTTCTAAGCGTTTGACCTATCCACCGCCACTTTCTGCATTTGATTTGCCATAGGATGGACCCCTCCCTCGTTGATCTTCGCAGCGCATCATTGTGAAGGTGTTCGAATAGAATATTCTACAAATAATTATAAATAAACTTAAATCAAGGCAGCTAGAAGCAGGGACTATCGCCTTCCTAATTTTTTAGTTTCCAGAACTGGTCAAACTCGGAAGCATGGAAAAGTATGAAGGTGCCCACCCAGCTGTCAATCCTTTGAAATTCTACAAATCAGAATATTTTACTAAAACCCGTGATCCCAAAAAGTGAAAAATTTCGAGTTTTAAATAACTATTTTTTGTCACTGTCCGACTGGTATTGTCCTCTTCACCAGAAGGAGGAAGCTTGATGGACTCGTTCTGCCTAAGCTAAAAGGAGTCACAATCCAGCTATCCAAGGAAATTAAATATCTTGGAGTAACCCTCGATAGTAAGCTCCTGTGGAAATCACACGTTGAAACAAAGACATCCAAAGTACTGACAGCTTTCTGGCAGTGCAAAGGTGTCTTTGGGAAAACGTGAGGTATTTCTCCTAGCAAGGTCCTATGGATCAACACGGCTATGATAAGACCTATTATCACCTATGCATCAGGGTTCTAAACGAGTAGACCATCTCGTGGGAGTCAGGAAGACCTTATCGGGACTACAACGCACTGTGGCCATCTGTTGTACTGGAGCTTTTCCGACAACTTCCGGCCCGGCATTAGATGTTCTGATTGGTTTACCACCACTTGATGCTTTCATCCAAGGAGAGGCCTTGAAGGCCATCTGTAGGCTGAAACACAATGGGAACTGGTGCGGCCCCTGTCCGGCATTGGAACACAGAGAAGGCATGGACGTAGATCCAACGATGCTCTCTATGCCGCTTGACTCCATGCCATCAAGAGTCGTACTTGAAAAGAGATACAGTGTAGTGCTGCCAGAGGCAAAGTTGTGGGAAGACTCAGAAAATGAGCCCAGCAAACACTGTTTTCGCATTTTTACGGATGGCTCCAGGACCGAGCATGGCTCCGGCTCTGGGGTCTACGTGGAATCCAGCGGGACAACACTGCACTTTGCTCTTAGAATGCATGCATCTGTGTTTCAAGCGGAAGTGTATGTAGTTCAAGAAGCGATGAACTTTGTTGTGGAAAACCGATGGAGAGGCAGATCTATATGTGTCTGCGCTTATGGACTTAGACAGCCCCCCAACCACATCAGGGGTAGTCAAGTCCTGTAAATCCAGGCTGAACTATGTCAGTAGACATAATAGCCTGATGCTAACATGGGTCCCGGGAAACATGGTTATCGCGGGTAACGAGACCTCGGACTCCTTAGCTAAGATGGGCTCTGAGGCCAACTCCTTGGGCCAGAGCCCGTTTTGACACTACCTTCTGCGGCTATCACAGCCACGGTTAGCAAATGAGTAATTACCACCCACAAGCGAGCTTGGCAGGCTGAGAGAGGCTACAGATGGACTAAACTGATGTTACCTGTCATGTCCGCACTTCCTGTGCGTCTGCCCTGCCTTCACTCGAATCAGGTTTGAGGCCTTTGGCACTGATGTGCTAAGAAGCGACCACCTTGGCTCCTGGGCACCGCAAGATCTACACAGATTTCTTCGGAGGTCAGGTAGATTTAAAGAAAATTAAAAAGGGAACCCGAGTGCAGTACAATGGACTTAATGTTGTCTGAGTGCTGTACGTGCTAGTTGTACCGACAAAAAAAAAAGAAAAAAATTGTGTCACTGTCCGCCCACTGTGTGACGCGGATAGCAAAAAAATTTAAAAATTGCAACCACAATGCAGAATTCTCAAATTTCTGCTATTAAAGATAAAACTCGCACTGGTCAATCAATCAGTAAAATTTGAAAACAAATTAAAATTTGAAGAGATTTTTTATCCAGGCCTTTCAGTTTTTGCTGTGAATTTTCTTTTATTTTTAATTTTTATTTTTACTGAAGACTATAACCACAACGCCAAACTCAAATGCAACGCATACCGCACATTTGTCGCAAAGAAATAATTAAAAAATAAGAATAAAATAATACAAATTCTACTTTTCTCTAAGCCAGATGGCTGATTATCGTCAAAATTCATAGCGGAGAAACTATGCAAATTCTGGTGAGAGAAAAAGCTCTCTTTTAAATCGTACTTCCGGCGAACTAAGGCATTTTTACTTGATTTGTTTTTGGTTAAATTTGACATTGGACAAGCTTTCCTTAAAAATAACCTTTTTATGATTTTTTTATGTATTTCGCCTACTCAATTCATCCACTGGGTTCAATCGGCTACGCCAACTTCGTCCGCCATTTAAGTGATTGCTTTGCTTTTATTGTGTCTACTCGCGCATTTTATATACATTTTTATTAAATCCGAACATAAAAAACGAGATTTATGCAATTTATGTATTTTTCAACAATCAATTTTTATTTATGACGGCGCGCATTCAAATCGACCATCAATTAAAATAAACGCCAACGTTGCAAATAAAAACATTGTTACTATAGTTGCAACAACAGCAAAAATAATCGATGGTATTGAAACTAAATAACTTCTGATGGGTAGTGGCGGGAAATGCACATAAAAAACGAATAAAATTTGTATATAAAAACTAAATGTATTTCAAGGCAAGAGTTGAAAATTTTTTGACAATATTTGCTTAGGTTTAAATTAAAAAATTTACATACTTGTAAAAAAGGAGCTAAAATAATTGAAATTTTAGGAGGTAAACAGTATAAAGAGAGATTGCTTGTGTTAACGGTGGTATGACTACCGCGGTATGAAAGTAATCATATTCTAAAAAAGCCTAAAAAATCGTCAATTTTCCTGCGTTGAAGATTTTTTTTTTTTTTCAAAACATTCAAGGAGAAGGTGTAGGGATCTTTCTCCTTCCGAATAGTCTTAAGCAAGTGTTAAAATTCAACAAGAGTTATTAGGTTTATTGTATATGTTTTAATTACTAGCAAATACGAGACATGCACTGCTCTGCTGCTAAGGCAGAGAATATGCGAGACAGAAGCGCCAACACAATGAAAAAGGGGATATAGAAATCAGAGAGCACACAACTTTCATAGTTATCTGGTTATTCCCACTTATTTGAATGTTTTCATAGACTGCCCTACATTCCCTGGTCTTGAATGTTGAAAAAGCTTCGGAATATACGGAATATGCTTTGGGAGTATTTCTGGATATTGCTGCGGCATTCAACAATGTATCAGCTAAAGCTATTTTAGTAAGCCTTAATGGTGTCGACCGCCGTGGCCAAATGGGTTGGTGCGTGACTACCATTCGGAATTCAGAGAGAGAATTTCGGTTCGAATCTCGGTGAAAGATCAAAAATTAAAAAAAAAATTGTTTCTAATAGCGGTCACCCCTCGGCAGGCAATGGCAAACCTCCGAATATATTTCTGCAATGAAAAAGCTCCTCATAAAAAATATCTGCCGTTCGGAGTCGGGTTGAAACTGTAAGTCCCTCTATTTGTGGAACAACATCGAAACTCCCACCACAAATAGGAGGAGGAGGGGCTCGGAGCACGTATTCGCACGCATAGCTGGTCTAATACAGTATCAGTCTCAAGTAATTGAATGAGTGAAGCGTGCCGATTTCTGCGAACTGCAATCATGACGCCGCCTCCTCTGCTACATCCAGTTTTAACGGCATCTCGGTCTTTACGAAAAAGAACGTAAAGCTTTGGATCGAAAAATTCAGCATCAAAAAAGTTTGAGTTGAGCCAAGTCTCAGTTATAACCACAACATGATACTCACAACAAGAACTAAGCAATCGCAATTCTTCTGACTTACTTCTTAATCCGGATGCATTTTCATAATAAATTTTAATTCGATTATTAAGCCTGGCACAGGCAGCTAATTCTGCGGCGGTTGATTTACTTAAACGGACGAATAGATACATTAACAGGCCAAATCTCAGGCTTAAGCAGTTTATCGTAATTATGCTCATTAACACCTAACTTAAAGTTTATCCGCCTAAGAGAGTCCGCGTTTATCTCTTTTTTAATGAGCTTATATGTAGCATAATATGCTTCGTATCTAGGCCGGCATATTTTTTAACATATTGAATGATGTCATCCGTTGACACCGTAGGTGAGAAAGAAGACAAATGTAGCCACTTAAAGCGAACAACAACCTCCAGTTCGTTGTTCCCACCAGATCCAACAACACGTAATTGATTATTCTTACGCTTACTCTTTTTACTCTCAACAGAGACCCAAGCAGAATCAGTGGGAGCCAGCGTAGAGTTTTTCTGTTGTGCAGCAATTATCCGCAAAGGCAAATTATTATTAACACTCTTAGCATTAACGGAGGGAGCATCAACTCCACTACGAACAATCGGACGAAGTAGTAACGGAGAGCTATTGCGAACGACAGGCATAACAGGCGGCGACAAATTTTCAAAAGCAGACGCCGTACACGACGGCGTCTCTCTATCGCTGAAATCCTGCACCAAGTACCTAGGCGTAATGGTGGGCAATATATTGACGTGGAAATCCAATGATGAGGAGAGGGTGATGAAAGCTATGAATGCTTTATACGCATTTAAAAGGTTACTTGGAAGCACATGGTGGCTATCACCCGCTCTTATGCACTGGTGCTATACTGTTACCTATATTACTGTGTGGCATATTGGTGTGGTGGAAAGCGGTACGGAAGAAAACATATCTCAGGCCATTGGTAAAAGTTCAACGACTCTCCGGGCTTTGCATGACGGCAGTTCTCGAGGCAATCCTCAGCCTAACACCGATTGATCTCAATGCAGAAAAGCGGGCTGTAAACTCAGCTGTGAGACTACAAGCAACCGAACAGCTTACCTCTCGAACCTTCGCCCATAGCTCTATTACTGGGAATGCCACAGTCAATTCAGACTGTATGGTTCCAATTAAGTAAGTTTTGGAAGACCACTATTGCCGCCTTTATTGAAGACGGTGGAAGGCGCAAAAGCTTGGTTCCGAGGAGTAACACCATCAATGTATTCCCTGATGGATTAAAAAACGAAAGAGGGGGTAGGCGCTGGCTTATGTTGTGCGGAATTAAGCATAAAAAGTAGTTTTAACTCCCTAATTATTGCACTGTGTTTCAAGCTGAGATATAATATTTGCTGTAAAGGAAGCAACAGAGCTCATATGCACAGACGCAACAATTAGCTGCGCAATAAAATTTTACGAAGATAGCCAAGGCGCTATAGAAGAGATCAAATCATACTGCGTTTCATCCAAAAATGTCCTTGGATGCAAGGAAACAATCAAGAAGTTCGCTCGTAACCGCAGGCTTTGTGTTTATTGGGTTCCTGGGCATAAAGGCATAGAGGGGAACGAGACAATGGATGGAATATTTAAAGAAAACGCGCAACTTGCCAAGGATCACATAACTCAGATACTTAAGCCCCTACGCACAATTAAAAAAAAAACCAGAGGAACGCATGCTAAGAAAGGCAAAAGACAGATGGCTTAGCCTAACCAATTACAAAGTTTCCAGGATTATGTTTTTTTTACGAGGAGGAAGCATCGAAAGCCTAACCCCGTCAGTGTGGGATTTTAACCCGAACTAAACCTCCTACCGTCATAGTACCGATCCCCCTGGTACAACCGTTAAGTATTCGTCGGGAGGCGGTTTGAGCACTAAACTCAACGTCCGTTATTGTCCTCATGAAATACGTCTAAAGTAGCATCTGCTTGTTACCACCCACTGTTTAGGTCATCTGATGAGAGAGCCACCCCTGTCATAACAGCACTCCCCCACGCACCATGTCTCTCTCCATACCATAGAAAGGTAAGTTTCTATGCCTGGTATCGCCAGTTTACCTGCATCCAAATAAATTTTTCTAGAAAATGGTCCTACAGCACAACCGTAAGTTACTACATCTACTACTACAGGAGAAGGTACTACATCTACTACTATGGAATTTCAGCTATTGCTATGCTTTCGCTTTTTCGCCTTCTCTCCATTTGTCTCAAATCATTGAGTACGAACGCTGACAATTTTTTGATACAATCTCATACTTCTTTAGATTGTAGCATGTGTGGAACAACATTGTCCGGTGTTATTGGTTCTGCTATTTGGTTCTCCAACAACTCTCGTTCTTTCATTTCCGCATTTTCATTAGCCTTGGCACAAAATTAGCATATAACTTCCTCATCATGGCCATACTTGTGGAGGTATTCTCTAAAACAACCATGTCCTGTCAGGAACTGCGTCATATAAAAGTCGACATTACCGTGTTTTCTATCGACACATGCCTGCACATTACTAATGAATCGGTGTGTACATCTCCCTTTGGTTGTTATATCCCAGCGTCTTTGCCGCCCCCTGCGGAAACCTTATTGGTTGTCGGACAAGCCTTCTTTTTCAATAAGGTGCTACTCCAAACGATCAGGAATAAGCCGTTCTAAAATTTGGCCCATCGTATCAATCATATAGAGAGGTCGATACGAGCTTGGTTGACCCGGCGTCTTATTAGGTTTAGGCAAAACGACAAGTCGTTGCTGTTTCCAAATATTGGGGAAGACACTATCTCGAAAACACTTTTCATAAGTCTTCGTGAACGGTTTGCCATCTTCTTTAAGTGCGAGTTTAAGAGCTCCGTTAGGTAACCCATCTGGTCCTGGAGCTTTAGAGTTTCCAAAACGACCCAAGGCTGTATTTACCGCTGTTTCCGTGACTGTAGGTATATCTGTAATAAATGATGCATCTGCTGGTAGTCGGTATTCTTGCTCATCTTCTTGTCCTGGAAAAAGGGTTTCCACAACATTTTTTAAGATAACAGGACAAGTCGGCGCTTTTCCTTTGCAACCACTAATCTTAGACATCACCAACTTATACGCTCCTCCCCACGGATTTTCCTCAGATTTGGCACCCAGTTCTTTGAAGCAGGAAGCCTTGATTTTTTTTAATCGCATTTTTGAGGCCCTTGCGTTTCATTTTGAAAATTTCCCGCAGCCTTTCTTTTTTACTTGTTCCTCTGCCAGAATTATGTGTAAACACGGATATGATGACAAGTATATTAGATCGTTCGATAGAAGAAACTGTCGAACTTTAGTTGGTATACAACAGTAACAGCACACGCTTACAAGCTAAATTTAACCATTAACGACGTTTACAGGAAATGTAAATAATGTGTTGGGTACAAGAGAAACCTTGGAGCATCTTCTATGCTATTGTCCGGCTCTATCGAAAACTGGACAATGCTACTTGGGTACTTACAGCTTTGACAGGCTAAAATCTATTCCTGAACGGGAGCTCGACCGACTCCTAAAATTCGCGAACAGTACGCGCAACTTGAGTGATGCATATTTTCGCTAAATAGGACTCTGTTCCGGTAACGCTATGAGCCAAAATTGTCTCTGCATGGCTTCGGCCAGCCAGTATAACCTAACCTAACCTACATAGCAAACGTACATAAAAACAGAAAGTTTTTGCATTTTTTTTATTTATTTTAATAGTAATAGGAAAAATTTTATAGATTTGATTATTGCATTGCGATAGCACCCACTTTAAAGTCTTATAACGGAAAACAGTAATCTAAACGGTTGAGTAATTTTTGATTTGTTACAGTTTGAAAATTAATTTATTGATTTTCGAACACTTTTTGGCGTGTAGACTTCCCTGGTTTTTAGGTTTATGCAATCAAAGTAAACAAAAACCTTGCAAGAGAGACTAACTTCGAAATACGAAAAGTCCTTTGTAAATCGGAATATTCTGTGTATAGTTATTGAATTACACACATATTTTGGGACTTTGTTTTATAAGATGTAATTACAACGGCCGTTGCAGTCTTGTGTTGATGCGTGACTACCATTATGAAGCGAACAGGCTCGAAACCCCGGGCATGCAGCATGAATTGATAGAAAAAGCTTTTTTTAATGGCGATCGCTTCGCGGTAGACAAGGGCAAGCCACCGAGTGTATTTCTGTCGTAAAATTCTCCTCATAAAAAACTGTCTTTATTACTTATATAAGTAAATGCATAATGGAGATATAAGGTGTGTTATGAATGCACAAAGTTAGGATTTATCGTTGATCGGGATCGATCTTGGGGCCAACATTCTGGAACGTTATGTACGACGGGGTCTTAAAACTGAAACTTCCCGATAAGGTGAAGATCGTAGGATATGCTGAATGTATTGCGCTGGTAGCTGTAGACAGGCGCTTAAATCAGCTGTAAGCAAAATGTAACGATGCAGCAGCGAAAGTACTGCGATCCCTCGGTAATGCGGGATTGGAGCTGGCAGCCCAGAAAACAGAGGCCGTGCTTATAAGCGCGCGGAAGCAAAAAAGAATTATGAGAATCACGGTTAGCGGACACGAAATATTCTCACAGGCGGCGATTAAGTATCGAGGAGTCATGCTCGACTCGAAGCTAAACTTCGAGCACCATCTGGCAGCAGTTAATTGTAGAGCAGCGGCTGTCAATGGCGCACTAGCGAGAATTCTGCCTAACATAGGGGAGAGAAGACGACTCATATCGACTGTGATGGACTCTATCGTATTATATGCGGCGCCGATATGGGCTAAGGCTAAACATAGCCATATGCGTGAGATAGTTCGCACCCACAGTCGCAGCGCACTACGTACTTCATGCGCTTATACAACGGTATCAGACGACGCAATATGCGTTATTGCTAGAAAGATACCAGTGGATATTCATGCGATGGAGTTGTATCGCCTCTATGCAGTAAAAGGAGTTAAACCGACGATAGCAGAAAAGGCGGTAGAAAGAACGCGATCGATGGTCGAATGGCAAAGAAGATGGGATGAGTCAACCAAAGGCCGGTGGACTTACAAACTCATACCGAACCTTGAAGGGTTGATGAATAGGAAGCATGGCGATATTGACTACTACCTAACTCAGATACTCACCAAACATGGCGGCTTCCTTGAATATCTACACCGTTTCCAGCTTTCCGGCACCCCTTTTTGCCCGAGTTGCTCGAATACAGTCGAAAGCGCAGAACATGTGGCCTTTCACTGCAGACGTTTCAGTGCAGAACGAGCAATGCTGGTAAAGGCATTAGAACACCCGCCATCCCACGCAAGATTTGTACAGGATATGTGCTCGACCATCACTAAATGGGACGCCGCAAAAACGTTCGCGGCTACAGACGAGGCTCAACCGCATTGACTGGGAAAGGAAAGTCTAGAAACGACAACAGCAGTTGCTACTGCAGCAACAACCTTATAAATATAAAGCCTATTCGTTAATCACAAAGTTGTTGGTACCTTTGTCAGCAGGTGAACAGTGGAGATAAACAGACGCTTGAGCCAAACACTTACAAAAGTGCCGAACTTAAGACAAAACAAAAGTTTGTGAGTATCGGACTATTGCATATTCTCCGATGTTTCACTCCCCCCACAGCCGCTTTCAAAGACAGTGGGAGGAGTGAATACTATCGATGGCGTAGAATCTCAACACGCCCACAGGAGCGGAACCTGGCCGCAGGAACCTGTTGTGTCAATAGACATAAACGCGACTCCACCTTGAAGAAATGCTAACGCGGTTCCACGGTGAAAATCAGCCGGGGAGGATGAATGTTATAGTGTTAGTGGGATCATGCCCCACATACCATTGGTGTGAGGGCACCTTTGATGATGTTTCAGACATTTTGATTGACACCTCCTGACTAAAAAAAATACACAAAAAAAAACAAAGGATTTATTGTTGAAGCACTGAGTTTTTGTAGAATGCTACTAAATATTATATTACTGATGAAAGTAATTAATATTTTTCCATTCATTTTTATATAGAGATTCTCACTCTACAAAAATTTAAACTCTTAATACAGCAGTGAGCCTTATTTTCTATTTCCAGCGTAAACTGCTTTCGTTACTGTTTGAACGATTTATGAATTTGTGCACAAATAGAGTGAGAAAAAAGAAATTCCAAGATGAAGAGGAGTAATTAACTATGTAGCAAGGATAGGATAGCATACAAGGTTTGGCCAGCTGAAACAATTATGAGAGTAAATTTGGCTATTACGTCACGGGTGTTTTGTCAGCCGAATTGTACCCGCTCATTTCAGGGGTTAGGGGTAGTTACAATTTTCAAAAAATTGGATTTATTTCTTCCTTTTTCTTAAAGTATAATATCTTGAAAATATTGTGTAAAAAATTGAAGTGAATCCGACAAATACTTTTCGAGTTATTCAACAATTAACAAAGGGCGCTCGGGCGACTCTACATAAATCGATAGCTAAACTTTAAGGGGGTGGTAGGGTTTAGCGCTAAAAGAAAAACACTTTTTTTTTGAATTTTTTATATTTTTTTGAAATATGGCTTAAGATACTTTAATAAAATCAGTTGCATTTTATTGTACATCTTTTCAATAAGTTTTTAAAAAAATATTAATAATAAAATATTTACAAATAAGCCCATGACAGAGTTTTTTTGGAGATATGTTTTTCGAGAGGTGCTCTGCGGTGCCAATCGGCATTCGTCGTAGAATCATCTGAAACTAAAAAAGTCGAATTTTTCAGTTAAAGTATGACGTAATGATATAAGATGAGTGAAGAAAACAAATTTCGATTTTGTGACCCTACCCCCCTTAAACTATGTTTTTTGAACTGGTGATCACTGCAACTTAAAAACCGCTTTTGAAAAGCAAAAAAAAAACTCGTGCATGACCGAAGGATTTTTTTTTTCAAAAATTTCGATTTTTTTTTTAACAATTAATTGTCGGTTTTCTTCTCGAAAATCTGAAAAATTATCTCTGAGGCCGCCATATTGTTCATTTTGAAAAAAAAAAAACAAAAAGCTCAAGCTTGTGCTTGACAAGATTATCTATTAAGAAATCGAATTTCTCTTGTCCGATTGATTTTAGATGAATCTCTAAGTACTTGTGATAATCACCGCAAGGGACTTCTGCAGAAACGGGCTCTACACAAACAGCGAAACCTTTTACAATAATTACTTATTTGTAAAATAAAGCAACTGACTAGCAAACAAACAAAAATTATTGGAAATCATCATTTTTTCGGGCCTCCGACTACCACTAACCCCTTCACACGTATTCTTACGCTCTTCCAACCAGTCGTTGCTCAGATAGCAACAAAGTAACTTGAGCAGAAGTTGTTTTGCTTGATGTCGTACATCGCCAACACAATCTCAGTTTTTGCCTATCTCTGTCGTAAACAAACCGCTGTCATAGCCCCTGTTGCGGCAGCAAAGATCAGCAGACTTCTTAAAATTCGCTGAGATCCGAGTAAGAGTTCAATGTTGGCCACAACTTTGTATTCTGTGCAGTTACAATGTCTTGTAGAGTATAAAAACATTTATATAGAAGTATTTCGGATAGTTACTATAACCTAGATATGCTCCGGATTCAGTTTTGGGAGCTGGCTGGTCAAAAAAAAGTTATTTTTTTTTTAATTTAACTGCCTTTGCAAGGCCTTATTATCCTCCTGTCATTCCGAAATTGCTGTCTATACTCTCACACTCTTGCATTCTACGTTTTTATGATTTTTGTATATCCTTATTCACTTCGCTCGCAAGTATATAGGATCTCGATAAGACTCTTCCATCGTGCATGGTTGTGGGCTGTTGCTTTTGCGCCGTCCCATGTGATATCGACATCTGCTAGCTGGCGCAACATCGACCTTCACCATGTGATCTTTAGCCGACCGCTACCTCTGTTCTTTTGCGAGTTTGAGTCCAGTGCCATTCTCATGATGCTATCTGGCACTCTTGCAAGTGGAGTCAAAACTACGGCACATAAACATTTTAACCAGTTTTAACTATTTTTACTTTCTTCGCTGAATTTTCAATATTTTATTATAAAAAAGCCATTATTTTTATTAATAGTTTAAAAAAAAAATCATATAAATCCAAGTTGCAAACTTAATACAAAAATTAGAAAAACCCCATAAACTTTTCATCACACTTTCACGGTTTTTAATTAGAATTTGCAGTAAGATTTTTGGTATGCAGTTTTATAGCCTATTGAATTTCTGTGCAATAAAATGCAAGTTTGAAATTCCTGAAAAATCACGTATATTTTTTATAATTTTTTCCTTGACAATATTGCGTATTTTCTTCATACAAAAAAATGTTGTGTATTTATGCGAATTCGAGTCGCTTTATCAATCGATTTTTTTTTTTTTTTTGCTTAACATTTTTTTCTTTTATTTCTTTTGCGGCACTTGTGTGGCTAATCCTTAGGGAAGCAAGTGAATAAAATTTACATAAAATCTTATTGATTATCTACGCCTTTGCAACCATAATTCACTATCGCTCTACCCCGCTAAACAGTGGACACCATTTTCAGACCTTTAGCTCAGGCAACGAAACAGCTCTGAAATGGATTCGTTCTACAACAATGAATCGAAACTGGTACAAATGCGATTACCGGAATCTGAGCAAATATGATGAATGAATCAACTTCTCTTAAACATCAAACTACTTTTCCTATAATTTTTTAAATTAAAATCACAATTCGCAGAGCTCATGAATTATTTAATTTCTACCAGCAAGTCTCACTCTTAGCTAACACACAACAAAGTATATGTATTAGTACATACAGTGGCTCACAGCTTATTTCGTGTGGCTGTATGTTAAACTAAAGAATTGCAAAATTATTTTTATTTGATTTACTTTGAAAAAAATTTAAATGCACAATCAAAGATAAATTATTTCTAATTAAAAACATGTATAAATACATTCAAATTTTTTCTGCTTTAGTAGAATATTTACAACAAAAACAGAACACTAGGTAAATTGACGTCACAGCTTATTTCGTGTGTTCACTTTTACCGTTATCGGCGCCAGTAAACCGGTTAGCAATTATATTAGATTATATCCTTATTTAGTTTACACATTGAAAGTAGTCGGTTGTCCAGCTTAATTTAAAAATACCGTGATGGGTCGTCGTACGTCGATTGAAAGGCGCGAATTAGTGATTACGCACTACAAAAATGGAAAGTCGCAGAAAAAAATTGCTGAAATTGTAAATTTAAGTACTTCCACAGTACAGTACATTATTCAACGCTTTTCTCGCGAAAAAAGAGTGGTTGACAAAGGCCGCCAAGCTCCAAACAAAATTTTTACAGAAGCTGATGAAAGGTGGATATTAAGAAAAATTAAAAAAGACCCACGAATTAGTGCGCCAGCTTTGACAAAAGAGGTTGAAAAAGTACTTGGTAAGTCATGTAATCCTGAAACAATAAGAAGAATTCTGCGCAAAGCTGATTTCCATGGTCGTACAGCTCAAAACAAACCGTTTGTTAATGAGCGTAACAGAAGATTAAGGGTGGAGTTTGCAAAAAACCATGTTAATAAAGACCAAACATTTTGGAATGACGTTATTTTCGCCGACGAAAGCAAATTCAACCTCTTTGGTTCCGATGGAAAGTATTTCGTTTGGCGTAAGCCCAACGCGGAGCTGGACCCGAAGAATCTGCGTGGTACAGTAAAACACGGTGGGGGCCATGTAATGGTTTGGGGCTGCATGTCAACAGCTAGTGTCGGAAACTTGGTTTTTATCGACGAAATTATGGATAAAACAGTTTATTTGAATTTATTAAAAAATAATTTACTACAAAGTGCTGAAAAATTAGGCATTCGGGACAGGTTCAGGTTCTATCAGGACAATGATCCGAAGCATAAGTCGGAATTAGTGCAACGGTGGCTTATATGGAATTGCCCTCATGTGGTAAAAACGCCATCACAATCACCTGATCTCAATGTAATTGAGAATTTATGGAATATTCTGGATCAAAAAATTAGAAAACATAACATAAGCAACAAACAAGATCTAGAAACAGCATTGCAAGTTTAGTGGGAGAAAATATCTCCTGAATACACTGGAAAACTTGTTAGCTCCATGCAATCCCGGTTAAAAGCTGTATTAAAACAAAAAGGCTACCCCACAAAATATTAGATTAGTAAAAACTTAATAAATAAAAAAAAAAAAAATCATGTTTTTTCTAGTTTGGTTAAGCACACGAAATAAGGTGTGACGTGGATTTACTTATAATTTTGATTTTGCTGTAAATATATTACTTAAGAAGAAATAATTTAAGTTCATTTATGTATGTTTGTAACAAGAAATAATTTATCTTTGAATGTACGTTTAAGTTTTTTTTCTAAATAAAGTTTATACAAAAATATTAAACTTTTTTATTCTGATAAACGGGCACACGAAATAAGCTGTGAGCCACTGTACATTTACCCACACATACACACACATGTGTCCCGTTTGTAATGGTTTTCATAAATTCCATTAACTCTATACTCTTTGATCTCCACAGCCGTTAATTGGTTTTTTAACTAACCAACGCTAACTAACTCACCGGCCAATGGTACAGTTCGTCTAAACCTCTGAGGCTATTTGGATTTGTGATTTTTTTTTTATTCGTTAAATTTTTTCTGTGATAAATTTTTCTACAAAAATATCAGCAGAAATGACCAAAGCTTCGGAAGATAGATTCATTTCAAAGATTAAAAGATTATACAAGAGAAAAGGCAAAATTCGATTAATAAAATGCAATACCAGACCCAAGTAAAAAATTTAGAAAATAAGCAAACACAACGAAAATACAAGTGCATATGCATACATACATGTGTTAGTTTGTGTAGTAACTAAGCGAGGCACTTGCATGTATGTATGTAAGTGGAATACATTTGAATAGTGCAGGTTATTGCAAGTTATTTATCAAATCTGGGGAGACTTATAGTAGCTTTTTCTCATGCAGTTTCGTAGGTAGAATACAGCAGCACATTCCACTAAAGTATTTCCAAAACCAAGCCAAGCGGTTAATACTTGTGACTGTATATGTAAATAGTATGTTTCACTGTTATATGGTTGGACACAATGTATGTTCCCACAGACTTTGCTTGATGAAAATTTATGAACTTATTGAATGACGTAAATAATGAATTGAATATGTGAATGTTGAGTGAGGAGAAGGGGGATAGCGTCCGCATTCATAAGAAGTCCATTGTATAGCTGTTCCTTACCTTAGACTGGGAGTTGGTTGAAAACTAAATTCTTTCAGTAAATGTGCTGCGTTGCAGACAAATTTCAGAATACCAGCAGCAAGAGCGTTTTTGATTTCCATCCATTTCCGGATTCATTTGATCTTGATGAAAGATGTGCCGTCTTATCTTTGCCAAGGCAATACAGTTGCACAAGATTTGCTCTGTGGTTTCACCATCCGCCAGACAGAGTCTGCACTCTGTCTTATGTCCAATATGAATTTGAGACATGGTAATTTAGGTAATATAGGGAAGTAGAGAGAGCAGTTAGAAAACCTACTATTTCCTTGATGTGTGGAATTGAAATTAAAATTTCAAAAAGATTTGGTAACTCCCAAAACACTCAGGCTCAAAAGCTTATTGTATTTAAATTTCGGGTAAGTGAAAGCGTAAATAGCCTAAGACAAAAGGGGAGAAGTACCAGAAGGAAAAATATAGCATAGAATAGAGAAATAGTGGGAGTTAGACCTGTGAGAACTTTCCTAATTCTTTGGTAAATCTGAAAATACCCTATGATCAGAAAGTACCAGGAATGTTTAAAGAAAACAAAACAGAGTTAAACTTTAGGCAAATTTATTTTATCTCCTTCAAAATATGAGCCGTCTGAAGCAACACAGATGTGCCAACGTTTAACCCAGTCCTCCATGCACCCCTGGTAGGCCTACGAAGGGATGGCCTTCAGCTCCTTCGTCGCATTCTCTTTAATCTCCTCTATCGACTGAAATCTCCTTCCGCGAAGTGGTAACTTCAACTTGGGAAACAAAAAGAAGTCTCACGTGGCCATATCAGGTCATTGCGGAGCTTGCACGGTAGTATTTACTTGGGGGTTGGTCAAATAATCCAGCACAATTTGGGAAACGGTACGATGGCGCGTTATCATGATGCAAAATCCAAGAATTGTTTACCCACATTGCCAGCCATTTGCGACGTACAGCATCTCTCAAACGCTTCAAAACGGATAAGTAGTGGCAGATGTGTGTCTTTCAGTCCTACCAATATAAGAAAAAAATATAAACCGGTTCCAACGAGCGCGGTTCATTTAAATTAAACATTCTCGGTACTTTTTGATCATAGGGTGTCCTTCAGTTTGAGAGCACGAATTTTACTCATTCTCATGACAACGGAACCCAAAATTCGCAGCCTTGTTCTAGCAAATGCAGGACACTCACAGAGAAAAGACTCAGTGCAATCTGTCTCCACTAAGCAAGACAGGCAAATCGGGTCATCAATGATTCCAATGGTGGTCATATGTTGAACCGATGGATTGAGTCCTGTAATAATACCGACCATCAACCGAACATCTTTGTTTCCAAGTTTTAGAAGAAAGTCCGACAGTTTTATATTCGGACTTGTCACAAAACACTTTGCAGTTCTGCAGCGTTCTAGACTAAACCATCGCTCTTGATGTAAATTGCACACCTACCTAATCGCTTATCCACTTCCTACTGATTCCTCATTGATGTCTATTTTAAGCATGGAATGCAATTCCCTATTGTAAAAGAAAGTTATTGTTAACCTTTTGGCTTGACGGAGTTCTGCCCAGTGGGTATTTCTGCGAGTATTCTTCCAACTATTCACGCCGCTTCTCACTCCATTTAATACCACAGTATGGTTCTTGACCGTGAAAATCTGCTGCCGACCCCACTCTAGCGAGTTCATCAGTAATTGACCGAGTGACCCGGAACCCAGCAAAGTGCAATTTTATTTGTTGTACTAAGTTGGTTAAGGTTGTTAAGGCATTCGTATACTAGTTTCGATTCCACAGAATGTGAAGCTAGTGCTTTTAATACAGCTTAGCTGTCCCTTGTTGCCTCTCATATGTTTTATTCTCACACAGATTGAAATTGCTTGAATTCCAGCCAGAAAGACGCTAGGTACATTTCCCATTGTTCGAAGATTTTCGTATTTGAACCATAGATCCCCGCACCATCTTCTTAGTACTCGTATTTGTTTTCTAAACATCGGTGAATCATTCGAAACTTCTGGATGAATAATTAATCCACTAAAGGTAAGCGCTGGCTATTAGAGCCTTCGGCTCATCTCACTACAAATTATCTTACAGCTAGATCGTTTAATTTTTATGTCGTTAAATGTATTTGTATGTCTAAGATATAACTCAGTTTCGAAAAATTGTTTGCACCACAGATGCTCTCCATATTCGTTATCTTGAATAGGTTGACCGTCTTCATGTTGCCAAATGCGATTTCCCTATTGAGGTGTAAAGCAGTGCATTCATCTAGTATATAAATCACGAACAGGTTGACTGATTTGCAATGTGCACAGCTTGGTTTGTCGGAGTTTTTCAGGGGGTGGGAGTGTGTTGTTCTTCAAGTGTGGCCTATTCTAAGGCGAACGAACTTTCGGAGGCCGTGACTAGAGATTTTTTTTTTTAAGAACACTTTTATTTCTATATACATACGTTGTATACATGTATACATTAAGCAATATTTGTAGAATAAACTAGCAGTTAGAGAATTTCAGTCGTTTATGGGATGCACTCAGTGGTACAACCCATTTCATTTTTTCCCACTAAAAGAGGAGAACTGTGGTGGATTTTCTTTTGAGTCGGGTGAAAGCGATGGGATTTGCTATCATTTCCGTTATGAAGGAGTTAGAGTGAGCTAATAGCCTGAGATTGTGGGATCGGATCTTGCATATTTCTCTATTTCTTGCATAACAGTGGATATTTGAAGGTCACGGTGTATTTGCGAGTTTAATATAGTAGAGTGAGTTGGCGGTCATTCTTAATGTTTTTGACTGAAATCGTTGTAAAATTTCGATATTGGAGTTTGCCACAGTGACCCAAAGTTGAATACCATATGTCCACACGGGTTTTAGAACTGCTGAGTATAAGAGCAATATTTGCTTTCGACAGAAACTTGGGAATGACGATTTAAAAGCCAAAGAAGGTCTATGATTTTAATACCAAGTGCTTTTCTTTTTGAGAATATATGTGTTTTCCACGTTAATTTTCTGTCTAGATGCATTCCTAGATATTTGGTTTCATTGCTTTGTGGAATTTTCATATCGTTTAGTTTGACGGGTGGGCAAGTGACTCGCTTAAGAGTGAATGTGACTTGCACTGATTTTGTTTCACTGGACTTTATCCTCCATTTTTTGAGCCATAAGTTGATTTTGTCGTGTCCCTTTTGTAGTTTAGAAGAAGCTGCTTGCGGGAAAGTGTCACTTGCTAGTAAAGCAGTTTCATCAGCAAATGTACTTATAGTTACTCCTTCAGTTTCGGGTAAGTCATGTGTGTAGAGTAGGTACAATATTGGTCCCATTACGCTTCCGTGGGGAACGCCTGCTGAACTTTCGCAGAGATCGGAGAGATAATCTCCTTCCTTGACGAAGAAATTTCGGTTATTAAGGTAAGACTTTATAAGTATGTAGAAATTTATAGGGAGAGTCGCTTTAATTTTGTAGATCAAACCATCGCACAGTGGTCCGGCGGCCGGACAAAATTCAATTTTTCAACATTTTTTAAATAAAAATTTGATAATGCAGATTTTTTCTTAAATATTCAAGGCAGATTTCCTGAAAATATTACTTAATTTAAAAAATTTTTCATTGTAGTTTTTTGACTTAAAACATGAAATTGTACGCAAATCGTACTTCATAAAAGAGTTTCATTTTCATGTCTGCAAATAAATATTACCATTTGATTGTTAACCAAATATTTAAAAAAAAAAGATAATTGAATATATTAACGGAAACAGTAATAATTCTCTTAAGTTGTGGTACAAAATCCAATTTTTTTTTTTTGAAATTTCAAAATTTTTCGAAAATTTTTTTTTAAAAGATCATTTTTTCGAGTGGTCCACACCGGTCCACTTGAAATCAACATGAGTGATGTAGCCACATATTTCAGCTATGGTCTCAAACTGAAACCTGTTGCGCAAAGTTGCGCAAATTAAAAATAATGTAGCTTTTGTGCATTTACCCACAGGCAAAACGTTACATATGGCTTATGCAATTTTGTGTAAAAGACAGAAAAAGACATCACAGACCCCATCAGCATTAAGAGACAACTAAAAAAAAAACAAATTGTATTAAAAAAACAAAATTCTTTTTAATATTATTACAATATTAATATGATATATGTATGTGTATATAACACTATATACAATAAAATTATACAATATATAAGTTCAAAAATCGAATGGGATTATTGGTGGATATTCCTAAAACGGGTGGTAGTGGAACGACAAATGATGGGAACACGGCTCGAGGGTTTTTTAGTGATCCTGAAGTATCATCAGAAATTACTGGAATTGATATTCATTTAGTCAAGCGGTTTGCCACTATTTTACAAACATTATCGTCTGGTCTTGATATTAATATTGAAGCATTTCAAAAATATGCCCTTGATTCTGCTAAACTATTTGTCCAACTATATGATTGGTATTACATGCCGGCTTCCGTGCACAAAATATTAATTCATGGGAGTTTAATTATTAAACATGCTTTGCTGCCTATTGGCCAACTCTCCGAAGAGGCTCAGGAAGCACGCAATAAGGATTTGAAAAATTTTAGACAAAACAATACACGAAAAATGTCGAGAACTGACACAATGACAGATTTATTAAATGCTTTGCTTTGTTCATCAGATGTAGTTATAATATCAAAAACTAAGGTTCCGAAAAACAAACCAAAACCATTTTCAAAAAAGGTTCTTGCGCTTTTAAATTTGAAAAATGATCCAGCCTCAGAAAACAGCTCATCAGAAACCGAGGATTCTGAATCATAAAAAAAAATTAAAAATGAAAAACAAAAAAACAACTAAATATCCAAAAACAATTTAAAAACTAAAACAAAAAAATTTTAAAATTAAAAATAAAAAAAAAATTTAAAATTAAAAATAAAAAAAAATTTAAAAATTAAAAAAAAAAATTTAAAAAAATAAAAATAATCTAAAACAAAAAAAAAAAATGACGAGAGAATAACCTTACCGTAAACCTCCACGTGGTACTCTCTGGGGTCGTGAAAAATGTAAAAATGAACTCACCAGCTAATTACGGAAGTAAAAATGTATTTATAGTATTCAATGAATTTAAAATTTGCTAAAACTAAGGTCAGATTCGTCATCACTGATCCTTAAAACCCCTAAATATATATTTTCTGCTTAATTAAATGAGTTTTTGAATTTTGTCCGCCAACGCCTTCTGGTCGGACCACTGTGCATCGTGCCATACCCTGTCAAAAGCTTGTGCAATGTCGAGGAACGCTGCTGTGCAGTATTTTTTAATTATTTTTTTTTTTGTTCGAATGCATTGTGAATGTATTCAACAATTCGATGTACTTGTTGTATAGTGCTGTGTTCTTTTCGAAAACCGAACTGATGATTGGGTATTATTTTTCGTTCTTCGATGATCGGAAACAGTCTTTTAAGAATAAGACATTCCATAAGTTTGGAAGTGATTGGTAAAAGGCTTATTGGACGATATAATTCAACTGAGTCTAGAGAAATTTGTTGGGTAATTTGCTTTCATATCGTAGGGATTTTGCTCTTTAGAGTGATGCTGGTAGTTTATTCACTCTCTAAAAATCGATAAGTTAAAAACTTTCTTGACTAAGGTGCTTATGTCTTTTTCAGTAAAGTGCGGATGTAATATTTTTTTTTTTTCGCTTCTTTAACGTATGCATCTGCTAGTTCGGTATATTTTGTGCTAGCATGACCAGGGACTCACATAATTTTAATTGTGTTTGATTGCAAAAGTTCTCTTATATTACTACAAAATAAATAAATAAAAATCCCCACCCAAAAATATATCTCCATGACTAGTATATAGTCGCTATGTCACACAGATGACTAAGAGGAACATAGTCATTTATTACTCTATTTGTTTTTTCTTTTTCTTTTCATTCGATTTTTCAATTATACGACTTTCTAATCATTTCAGGTTTTTTTTTTGTTTTCATACACTCATCGCTCAGCACTCCAACACATCCATTCCGCAATAGCGAGTCCACTGCTTATTTTCTCATTTTGGTTTGCGTCTCAAATAAACACATTTACAAGTGTATCAGACGGCAAGTCATACCTACTTCTTAAAATACCATTAGTTTTCCTCGCCGCATAGCCGCCAATACCAAAACAGAACACATAATATCACTGCTGTTGATAATTTGGTGTGATGTAATTTTTTTCTTTTTTTGTTGTATCTTAATTTTCTCCGTTTCATATGTCTTGCATTCTTTGTATGATTTTTTATCATCTCAATCATATATTTTTCATTTACTTTCCAACTTTGATTTGTTTTCATCTTTGCGCATTTGCTATATTTTTATTTACGCTCCACCGCATGCCGCTCATCAATTTAATGCCACACTATTCATTCATGCAGACATTTAATTCATCGTGTTATCCCAACTTACTTCTGATGCTTCGCATGCGTTTTCTCATTTTTTTCCTGATTCCTTTTCGCTTTGCCTTTACCATTCCCTTTCTGATTCCCTTTCTCATGCCATTTCTCATTCCCTTTCCCATTCCTCTCTTATTCCTCTTCTCACTCGTCTGCCCATTCCTGTCCTCTTCCCTTACCTACTTCTATGTACTCCCCCCCTTCCCTGTATCCATTCTCATGTTTGGCAATTGTTTCATTTGATTTGTAAGTGACATTTATCTTCGACTAACATCAGCTGTCTCCTATGACCTTTTAAAGGAGCAGACAAACCCTCACGAATACATTGACATTTACTTCCATTCATTATCGGCCACACGCTCTCACCAGGGGTCAATGATACTCGTAAACACATTCTGTCATACATTTAACAAAGCGTTGACATTTTAGCTTGATTTGATTATCTCCTCTTCTTGGTTTGGTTTTCGTGTCTTCACTCTGCCATTTGTATTCTCAGCAAATTACTTTCAGTTGTTGTGCATTCTGAGTATTTGTCATTTTTTCAGGTTTTGTTATTATATTTTATATCTACACTACTTCAATTCTTATAATATCTTTTCCATCTACTTTTCCAATTCTCATGCTTCCAGTCGTCCAATCATTATCTTGGTCTCATTCGGTACCTTTGCTGGCCTCTCTCACTTCTTGTTCCTTCCCATTTACAATACCGAACAATTATTTCTTGATTTGTATTATTGTTCGATTTCATTGTGGCAACTGTCAAACAAATTCACACAAATTCACCCACATTCAATTTACCAAAGTCACTTTCGAACTGTCACACACTTAGTGTGTTTGCCTCTATTCCTCTCATTCTCTCTTTCACTCTTCACTCAGCACTCATGCACGCATCGCTCTACAACATCGTTCATGGTTCTTGTCTTTGTTTAAGCTGGTCTACTTGGGTTTTGTCTATCTCCCCGCTACTCTGTTTCATGTTCTCGTCCGCCCACCTTCGTCAACTTCTTGTTACCATCACTCCATTGTCACATGTTTGCGCGTGTATGACCATCAAGCACTACCGCATTGCCATCCATAAACTTCCATTCATCCATTCGTCCTTAGCACAACAACAGTAAGTCATATATCAAATTGTTACCTTGGCCGGCCTTGTTGCTGCCCCTTTGTGCGTCTCTACGTTCAGCACACTTACAAATATTGTTTGTCTTTCTTCTATTAAAGTCATTGCATTGCTACAGGCCTCATCTTTCTTCCTTCGTACAACTTAGTGCTACTCTGCTCAGCTCTGTTGTTGCCTTCGTTGTCGCATGATGAATTGTTGCTGTCACTGTTTTTTGTTATTGTAGGTTGATGTTATTCTATTGTGATCGCCTGCTGGAGTGTTTGTCTAGTGGAATTTTTATTTATTGCACGATTTGTTAAAGAAATAAAATATGTCGGACACGACACTTGATAGCGAATTATAATTTTATTAGTTATATGCATTTTTTTATTTTTATTTACTGTTGTTTAACCTTTTCACTTTGTTATCTTTTAATGCACGCCAGAAGACTATTTTACCATTGGCTGAGGTAGCAAACAATTCTGTTTAGTGTTATTATTTTACATCTTCCTTCTCCAAAGCCGCATGCTGCTACGGGCAGGTCAGCCTTCGCAATGAAGGGTAATTCATTCACTTCCGCTACTTTCAGAAAGAAAAAAATTTCCATTTAAAAAATAGTTGCCAATCCTCCCATAGCGTAATGATACTTATTACTATCGTTCATGTACCATCCGGCTCTAGTACCTACAAGTATTTCATTCTTGGACCAATCGGCAAAGAAATATCCGTCAAACCTCTTTGAATGCGCTCTGGATTACTCCTAGAAATTTGACTTCAATTTTCCTTCCAAATGAAACTATGTTTATAAGGTCGTCCTTAGGTGTCAAAAACAGTGGATACTGCTCAGATAGCAACTTAAGGATTTCTCAGTGTCCTGAAGTTCCATCTTCGTGCCAGAAACCATGTTTATGGAGCCTACGCAGTGTTTTTATTGCTTCTTGTTGTATGTTAAGATCGAAAGGGAGCAAATCAAACATAGCCGAGCAAAGACGGGCATCGTCGGAGGTTGTACTCCTGGCACCCATAATGCATAAACATACACTGGCGAAGTGTGAACTTAACCATAGTTCGTCGCCACCACACCACAGAGGCATGAGCGATGATTGGTCTGTGTATATCCACCTGACCACAGCGGGTTTCAGAGCGCAGGATTTGCCAAAGGCTCTACGGCATTGTTGGAAGATCCTCAATGCGCGATCCACCTTCAGCGAAACATGTGTTTCCCAAGTTAGTTTCTTAACCAAGATATATAAATATATTATCGGTGTGTACACCCTTTTTGGGTGTTTGATGGAGCTCCACCTCCTATTTGCGGCGTGCGTCTTGATGTTGTTCCACAAGTGTAGGGACCTACAGTTTCAAGCCGACTCCGAACGGCAGATATTTTTATAAGGAAATTTTTCATGACAGAAATACACTCGAAGGTTTGCCATTGCCTGCCGAGGGGTGACCGCTATTAGAAAAAAACGTTTTCTTAATTTTGGTGTATCACCGAGACTCGAATCTACGTTCTCTCTGAATTCCGAATGGTAATCACGCACCAACCCATCCGGATATGGCGACCGCCAAGATTACTCCTAGATATTTAACTTTCTCATAGAGACTGAGTGTCACACCTTTTAGTGCTGGAAGACTAAGACCATCCAATTTCCGTTTTCTCGTGAACAAGGCCAGGCACAGACATCATCCGCATATGCTTGGACATGAAATCCGAGTTCCTGCATATCCGTTAGCAGAGACCTTCTTAGGAACTTGACTCTTTTGATAAGTAGACAGGAGCTGTTGCTTTGATTGTTCGCCTATGGTGGCCGATTTGAAGTGCCGATTCTCTATCATTCATACTTAAGGCATGCCAAGTCAATGCACTTCTTATATTTGTATTGCGTTTTGCAACATGCATATCACTACAATGCTCGTGCAACACATTATTCCAATTGCCTCGGTAGCCGATCTAGCTCTCCCGAAGTCTTTTAGTGCTTACTCAATTTTACAACACCACCCACTGCCTAGCTAAGAGTAAAATGGAGTCAAATTATGACCTGGTATAGGAGGAATTAGTCAAGTATGTCGGAGTGGCATTCTCCCAAGGAGCGTCGGGACGACTAGTATCGAGCTCTGTGGTCGAGATTGGCAAAACAATCTGGTCACAATTCAGAGCTTTTTCCTTAGTTCATAGTGAGTTTACAGGTATCGCGGCGGCTATCGTAACACCGGCTACGAGCCGCAAAGGCTCATTCATTTCATTTTTTAACGGAGCTTCTTACAGTATTGGTAATGCAGTGCTTTCGTGGCCTCGACGCTAGTTTTTACCAAGTAGAAAGAAACCAACTTCTACACCGAAAAACAAAAAGTCCATTACAGAGTTATTTTTACGATACTCCATTTCTTAACTAGCCAAAATTTAAGATTAAACTGATTCGAATTTTACTTCGTTTTTCTGGAGTTCATTGACGAGAGAATTAGGAGTCACACTACTTTCTTATACGATTTCACTAGAAAAAGTAAATGTGAGTTGTTGCGCAGGCAATTTCTCTTGTCTGAGATCTCGGCCATAGAAATATTAGAGAAAATGAGAAAGCGGACGAATAGACTGAATTTGGAGCTACTCTGAAGGAGACAGCAGCGGGAGCACTAGGATCTCTAAGAAGGTATCCCATTTCAGCTCACTGAACTCCTTAACATTTAAAATTAGGCATCCAAAAAAGTGGAATAGCAAACAAACTCTAACCAACTCATTATTAAGAAGAAGACAACGGATCTGCTAAAATCACAGCACCTATCATTGGTCATTGACCGAATCGGCCTACGCTACAATAGCACCTGTTTCAGCTGTAAGGAAGCAGTATAATTTTTCCTATTCAGCTGTGGCGTCTTTGAAAAATATTTGCTTTTTTATTTTTGTTTTTAAAATTGAAAATTGCTTTTCTGAAAACAGACACAAAAACAAAAACATTTATTTGAACTATTATCTGGAAAATTCAAAGTTTCCAACAAAACAAAGATCTTTGCTAGGGATACATTTTTTATACTTTCAGTAGGCTGTAAGATTTTCATTGAAATCTATCGAGTACCGAGTTGTTCTTGCATTACAGTGATCACAGACCTCGTCAAATTTAGTTTAAGGCAAAAATGGCTTTCAAGTTTTTGTCTTAAACATTGGGGATACGAGTCCTCACTAATTACCCACAACCAAAGGTGGCGCAAAGTTAATCACCCTAGGTTGGGTTAGGTTAGGATAAATAGCTGCTCAAGCGAGGACCCACTTGGACAAAGAATCAAATTCGTCCATTGCGATGCCGTATAGAGGAAAGAGTGGGACAAGAACCGAGCAGAGGGGAAAAAGAAAAGGAGGGCTTTGGATTGGGCAAGGATGACGACCAAATGGCGGCTAATTACAATTGTGTTAACGGCTTAAACTTGCTGATGAAATTCACCAGATGTGTGCCATTTAAACCTGCTATTTATAGCCGGCAGCGGCCGCCGTAGCCGAATGGGTAGGGTTGTGACTGCCATTCGGGCGTGCGTAGGTTCGAATCTCCGTGCATGAACATCAAATAATAGAACATATTGTATCGAAAGGTTTTTTCCAAGAAGAGGTGTTATTTTGATATTCAAAGAAAAATGCTATTTTTTAATATAAATCATTTTTTTTTTTTTTATTTCATTATAAAGAGGAAGGTATGCCGTTAATAGTGGAAAATAACATCAGGCAAATGGCCACCACGACCACGCTTACAGGACAATATCCTTTTCATGAAATTTTCCATAACCGAATTGCAAGTGGCTGCTCTATGTCCTCGATAGCCGCACGAATTCCATCTCTGAGGTTTTGAAGCGACCCCGGGCTGTTGGTGTAGACCTTTTCTTTCACCAGCCTCCAAAGAAAAGAGTCGCAAGGTGTTAAATCACAAGATCTCGGTGGCCAATTGCGATCACCTCCTCGAGAGATAAAACGGTCCGAAAAGTTTTTCCGTAAACGATCGATGGTTTCATTGCTTGTGGGGCACGTAGCGCCGTCTTGTTGAAAATAAACGTTTTCCAGATCAATACCATCCAATTCCGGCCATAAAAAATTGTTGATCATCTCTCGATAGCGATATATAACATCTGTTATTGGAAAACCCTTTAATAACCATCGCCTTTCGGTAGGCAATTGCAAATCTCCGAGTATATTTCTGCCATGAAAAAGCCCCTCATAAAAACCATTTGCCGTTCGGAGTCGGCGTAAACTTAAAAACAACATCAAAACGCACACCACAAACAGGAGGAGGAACTCAGCCAAACACCTAACAGAGGTGTATGCGCCAATAATTTTTTTTATTTATATTTGTAGGTGTAGCAAAAAGCTATGCCACAGTGTCCCGGAATCCAAATGAGCTTAACATTGAAGTATTCAGATGTGGTCGAGCGAGAAATCAAGCATTTCCCAACAGATTGCGAACGCACAAACAACGATCGCAGAACCCTAATTGCCGCCTGCCTGTCGGAGTAGATGCTTAAAGTAATTACGGAGGTACGCAACCAATCAAAGGCTACTTTAATTGCGGCTACCTCCGCTCGGAAAACACAACTTTGGTCCGGTAGCCTAAATTGAAGCTTGACGGGGAGCTCCACGCAGAATACTCCACTACCTACACTTCCCTACAACTTCGAGCTATCCGTAAACATATGCCATGCCTCCAAATGTTTCACTCCGCCTACTCTTCCTCTTTCTAAGAATACTGGAGTATTCATAGTTTAAGCACTCAAAAATCTTATTTTTTTAGTAAAAGAGTTATTCAAAACAAAATTGAATAATTAATGTTTTACAAAATTTAATGTATCATAATAGGACTATGAATAAGTTCGTGCGGTTTTTTTCGAAATTTGAAACTTTATTGACGTAAAATGGTTACAAATTTAATATTCAAAATATTGTCCATCGCTTACTACTACTTTTTCCCATCTTTCTGGCAATTCACGGATTCCCTTTGTGAAAAATTCGGTCGGTTTTGCCGCAATCCACGAATCGATCCATTTTTTGACTTCATCGTAATTACGGAAGTGCTGGTCAGCCAGGCCATGTTGCATCGATCGGAAGAGATAGTAATCGGATGGCGCAAGGTCTGGACTATACGGCGGGTGGGGTAGGACATCCCATTTGAGCGTTTCTAAGTATGTTTTGACCACTTGTGCAACATGTGGCCGAGCATTGTCATGTTGCAAAATAACTTTGTCGTGTCTATCGGCGTATTGCGGCCGTTTTTCTCGCAGTGCTCGGCTCAAACGCATCAATTGTCGTCGGTAGACATCCCCCGTAATCGTTTCATTCGGTTTCAGTAGCTCATAATACACAACACCCAGCTGGTCCCACCAGATACACAGCATAACCTTCAGGCCATGAATATTCTGCGCCGACGTCGATGTTGAAGCATGGCCAGGGTATCCATACGTTGCCCGACGTTTTGGATTGTCGTAATGGACCCACTTTTCATCGCCAGTCACAATTCGATGCAAAAAACCCTTTCTTTTGTGCCGTTGAAGCAGTTGTTCGCATGCCATAAAACGGCGTTCAACGTCTCTTGGCTTCAATTCATACGGCACCCAATGGCCTACCTTTCGGATCATTCCCATGGCTTTTAAACGTTTGGAAATGGTTGATTGATCAACTCCCAAAGTTTTTGCAACCTCTTCTTGCGTTTGAGCCGGATCTTGATCGAGCAATTCCTCCAATTCGGTATCCATGAACTTTGGCGGCGCACCCTCGCGTTCTTCGTCTTCCAAGCCAAAATCACCACTTTTAAAGCGTGCAAACCACTTCTGGCACGTTCGCTCAGATAGAGCATGCTCACCATAAACTTCCACCAAGATACGATGACTTTCGGCTGCTTTTTTCTTCATATTAAAATAATGAAGAAGAATTCCCCGCAAAAACACATTATTTGGCACGAAATTCGACATTTTCAAGTGTGGTAAAAATATTTTTGTTTACGCTTCAAATAAAAAACTTATACTGACGTTTGTGCCTTACGACAGTAGCTCTCCAATGAATGTTTGGAAATGTGGATCGATGGAATAATAATCAAGTTACGCCATCTGTTGTAAAACCGCACGAACTTATTCATAGTCCTATTACAATACTAAAAACTGCGTACCCGGTTTTTTTTTGTTGTTTGTAATTCCGATTAAAAAAATTGAAATTTTGTCGAATTTGTATAAATTTTGTACAAAGTTGTAAACTTAGATTTGTTAAATATTTGTTGTAGAATGAATCACATTTTTTTATAAGGAATAAAGAAAAATTCCAAGTACTAAAGGAAAGTAGTCAAAATTGATTAAATCATAGCGCACTTACCATAGAAATCGATTGCAGAGTCCTTCGATATATTTTGCCTCGAGCTTCTGAATTTCTTCTCCTTATTAGCTATTTTTTTGCTTGTTTTTTTATTTAAATGCTTTTATTTAGTTTCATTAGGTTCTTATTCTAATATAGTATCCATAAAAATTATTATTCCTCAGTGTTCATCAAATTTAACCTATGTATTTTTTTTTTACTTTTCGTATTAATCCATTATTCCATTATATCCAATTCTTCTTCTCCTCAGTAAGAATTTTTCAATTACAAATATGTCATAGGACTTCTTTTCATTGCAGTAACCTTACATAGCTGAACTTCCGAAAGAAGTAAAAAAAGCCAGAATGCCTTTAGCCCTTTTGCCCTTTCGATTACATTCATTAACTAGTTGACCGTTATTATCCAGCAACATTCAACTTTAATCTCACAACTTCAACAATTGTCACATGAAAACAATGGCAGTGGTCAACAAAAGATATTAATAACATAGGAAAGCAGAAGAGTAGTCCAGTGGAAAAAGAAGTGAATGAGCAGTGAAATAGGAGTTTGAGTAATGGAAAGCAGTATGAGTAATGGAAGAGGGGCATGAATGGTAGAATATTCCTCATACGATTAGCATGCAGTAGTTTGAATAGTTTGAGAAGGCTGCCTCTTTTTAAAAACAGCTAAAGCTCGATACATCTACAGTCAATGAACAAACGGCATACGAGGTGCGCCTGATAATACTACGAGGTGCCTAGCGACGACTTATCGATAATATTAATTGTATAATTCATTGGTAATAGAAATAATCTCCCTCTTTTTTTCATTTGGTTTATAAGTTCAGTTTTTCATGGAGCAGGCAAAATAACACCACCTCAACGGAAACTAAAAATTCTCGCAATTTGTATCAATAAAAAAAATACTAAGTAAACTAACAAAACTATTTTTTGAAGAAAAATCATTGGTTCTTGGGAATTCTGCAGCTTCATATGAAATAGCAAAGACATGGGTTCGAACATTTTGAAAAAGGAAGAAAGGTCTATAAAGACAACCCTCGGCCCAAGTCGTCCAGTGATGTTCGAAGAAAATGTCGAAAAGTTGAACATTTGAAAAATTGGTTTAGCTGTTAGAATAATTAAACGATGAAAGTTGGCAGAGGAGTTGCAGATTAGTACAGAATGAATTGAAAAGATTTAGCAGAAACATTCGCATATGAAGAAAGTAGTGCGCGCTGGCTGCCGCAAAGGTTTACACCGGCTGAAAAGCAGCGAAGATTTTAGAGTTTTAAAGAATGGTTGGGCTTATGTAGGAGTGATTTGGATGAAATTTGTAACGACATTGCGACCACTGATGAAATCTCTATTCTTCGGTAAACAAACAAAATCTATGCAGTGAATAAAGAGAGGAGAAATGCCATAAAAGAACCTCAAAGAGAGAAAATCGACGTTTAAGATTATGCGGCAAGATGTGTCCTTCTCTTCAGAAGAGAGAATTTCATTGAAATTTTTCGGCAATTGGAATTGAATAACCGAACCTGCCCGTATGGCATTTCTGGGATAACAAGGAAATTTGATTAATTGATTATTCGCGCGCCAAAGCAGTACAATGAACGATCTGTTCCTAAGTAATTAGGTTTCTTTGGTACTGCTGGCATGCGGAGTGCAGTTTCTGCAAATACAATGCACCTTTTCACATCACTCGAGTTGCAAGTAAAGCCTTAAAAGCTAATAAAGATATTCATGGAAACAGCTCACTCTCGCTACAGTTCGAGCCTGGCTATTAGACTTCTTCCTTGCCTTCAAATTCGGAAAAATAGTTATGGGGATAAAGACTTTCCAACGACGGTGAAATGAAGACCAAGGTAGTAAATCATTTTGTAGATAAATCTAAAGAATATTTTTTCTTAGACATAAAGGCATCATATTCTCGATGTGAAAAGTGTATTGCACTTAAAGAGGATTTAGTTGCAAAAAAACAAATAAGCAATACTAAATTCCGTCCGCATTGAGGTTTATAATCCCGCAGGCATGTTAATAAAACTAAATGTAGGCTATCGAAAGATTCATAATTTTTGCAAATGGCGTCTTATGTCAATCATATTTGGCACTAGCTTAGTTCACAGACAGCTCCAGTATATAAGCAGGCAAGGAATGGAGGAGGCCGCCATAGTCAAATTGATTGGTAAAAGATCACAATTGGGAAGCGCACAGATGCGAATTTCTTGGGGAAAAAGAAATCCATTATTTTCTCGGTAGATGCCTCGTATCCCATATATCGTAAAGTAATAATCAAACAATTTAAGGTTTGTGCTGGTTATCAAGGTGACATTTCACACTAAAAATTTTATTTTGCTGTTGTTTCTTTGTCCCATTCAGTTCTGAGTTACAGGATGTTAACAAAGGAAGTCAACAAAGAGAAAATTCGGTCATTTTTTAGACTTCTTTCTTGCAAGCCAGACCGCTGAATGGTGTTTATGGTGCTAATACTGCAAGAGCAAATTACGTGTAATTTTGGTTTCGTCAATTCCGTTCAGACATTTTAAGAAAATGTCGCTAATGTCGAAAATGTTAACCAAATCACAGTAATAATTGAAGTTGACCGACATGTTAGTAGTTGTAGCATCGCCCAGGAGCTAAGGATCGCCCTTGAAAGAGTTTTAAGCCATTTGCGCAAGAATTTTACGCAAAAATTATGTATTGGATTGTTCGGAAAGTAATTTCGTTTTTCACCGACAGGGGATTTAACTGTATTTTTTCACCGCTAACTTCACACTTTAGCCGCATTGTCATTATATGTTTTGACAGCTGATATAACAAGGCTTGTGTGTGAATAAGTTCAATTGATTTTACGCAGTAGTTTTTGGTCGGTGCCCTTTTAAGTATGGAGAGCAATAAGCAACATTTTCGCCATATTTTTTTTTTTTACTATAGAAAAGATAAAAATATTGTTCAAGCCCGAAAAAAATTAACCGATGTGTATGGAGAAGATGTCTTGACAATAAGCCAGTGCCAGAACTGGCTTGCAAAATTTGGATCCGGCAATTTTGCTGTCGTAGGTGCACCACGTTCTGGAAGGCCGGTTGAAGCTGATAAAGACGCGATCGTTGATGCAAATCGACAAATAACAACACGTGAGATCGGTGAGAGGTTAAATTTATCGAATTCAACTGTTTATGACCAGCCTCATCTGGGTTCCTGGTCACAGCGACATTGCGGGAAACTGTGAGACGGATGAGCTGGCCAGACAAGGGACATGTGAGGTGATTTCCCCGCGAAGGGAAAGAATTGGGATCCCCCGACTACCTGCGGTCTGCTCTTGGAAAGATGGGCATCGCGCCAACTCAGTGAGCGTTGGGCAAGTACACAACCGTGTAAAGTCACGAAATCCTTCTGGGCACGTGCGGACCAGGGACGCTCGGGCGAGCTTCTGAGGTTGACAAAATATCAGCTCTAGAATCTCGTGGGTCACTATGCGCGAGGAATGCATGCTGTGAGACTTGGAATCACCTCTTTTTCGCTGTATGTATGGGGGATGAGGTGGAATCATTTCAGCACCTTCTCCTTAGTTGACCTGCTCTGGCGGGGCTAAGATCCAGGCATCATAGCTCTTACTTCTTTGCTGCGCCTGCTGATATAGCTGGCGCTGACATTAAACATCTGATGAATTTCATCAGCAGCACAAAGCGGTTGACGCAAATGCAGCATAGTCATCGTTCGTAATGCACACGCTCCTAACCATCCCAGCACCACCTCTCCCCGCCATCTCCCTGTATCCCATCGGTCTTTCTCCTTCACCTCACCTCCTTCATAATGGTATCAAAAAGGACGAATCCATTTTTTCTTCGTCCGAGTGTGCTCATTCCTTAAACAACCATACCAACCTAACCTAACCGACTTTAAGTAATTTTTGACTAGTTTCTAACTGAGATATCACTTTTTATTGCTTTTGAAAATGACGGTTATATGAAAGAAGGCATGGCTATTGACCGATTTTATCCATTTTCACCATCAAACTAAAGATTTTTAACTACTCAAAATAATGTTTTTTTGTTACTAAAAAAGTTATTCGAAAACCAAATTGGATGACTAATTTTGTGCCACATTTTATTTATTTATTTTTTTTATTTGTACAAAATTTGAGTAATTTAACACATTTCTAACAGAGAAGTCACATTTTTTTCTTTCTGAAAATTGCCGTTATATGAAAGAAAGCATGGCCATTGACCGATTTTATTCATTTTCAACATCAAACTACTCAAAACCTAGTTTTTTTATTTAATGAAAATGGTATTCGAAAACCAAATTGGATGACTAATTTTGCGCCACCTTTTTTTTTATTTATTTGTACCAAATTTGAGTAATTTTACTTAGTTTGTAATTGAAAGATATATTTTTATTCCTTTTAAAATTTACCGTTATATGAAAGAAGGCATGGCTATTGGCCGATTTTATCCATTTACAACATCAAACTTGCATGAACAAAATGCAATATGTGTACTAGGCCGGGTCGATTTGTGGGGAGGCAAAAAAATCGCTAATTGCTCTGTGAAAATCATATTCTAGGGATCAAAATAAGAAACTTTGTCGAAGGAACCATACCTCTAAAACGAATTCTGATGTCCCGCAATTTGGGTCGAACTTTTTAGTTTCTTTTCTCATGTAAAGGCCAAAAATGGTGATATTTTGAAATGATTGTATGGGGAACCCCCCAGGGGAGTTCCAGGGGGTGTGCCACTGGCATGGGTGGATCGGCCGTCCAAAGTTAGTGGGAGTCGGTCATACTTTTGGACTCGATTGGAGCACTCTAAATGGGTCAAAGTGGGATTTTTCGATCGACCCAAATTGGGAGACATCAGAATTCGTTTTAGAGGTATGGTTCCTTCGGCAAGGTTTCTTATTTTGATCCCTTGAATACGATTTTCACAGAGCAATGAGCGATTTTTAAATCGACCCGCCCTAATGTGTACTAAGTTTTATTAAAACCCACTTTTGCACATATATTTAAGTCATTTCATTTTTGACAAAATTTGCAATCTTTTTCATGCGGAAGGTATTTTTTGTAAATTTTTTGTAAAAACCAAATTCATTGTATAACAAAATGTTTAGCAAAGTAGCAAAGCAAAGTTCCAAACTTTGTACAAAGTCACAGATATTTAAGAAATTTTTTAAAAAGTAAAATAAATACTTAACATTTCGTAAGAGTTTTAGAAAACTTCTGGGTATGCAGTTTATAGCCCATTCATTTTTAAAATAATAAAGTCTAAGTTGAAGTTGCTCAAAAGTGGTGCAGATTTTTGAACTTTTTTTTTGCATACGACCTTTAGCATAAAAGATTTCCGAACATGTGCTTTATATGGAAGAAAATTCTACAATATATTATTTTTAAACTTTATTTATTATAAGCGAATAAATATTATAACGCACGAGCAACCATGGGTTTCTGCTTTTCTAAAGGGTGGCTAAATTTCAAGGGCCGATGTTGAATGTGAACCACACCTAAACGTCAACCACGCCGTTGGACTTCTTTCTTTGGGGTTATTTGAAAGAAAAGGTGTACGTCGATAAGCCAGCAACAATTCAAGAGCTAAAGGATGAGATAATTCGGCACATTAACGGCATAGGACCTCAATTATGCCCAGCGTCATCTAAAATCTGGACCATCGGATGGAGGTGTGCCGCCGAGGCCGCGGCGGCTATTTGGGCAATATTTTGTTCCATATAATAAAGAGAAATGACAATAATTTCCTAAAAAACAATGTATTTTATTCAAAATTAACACCAGCCCTTGCAACTTAACCACCCTTTATAATAAAAAAAAATCTAAAACTACACATTTCGGACACTAAGCACCTTAGCTCGCCGACTTATCAGCCGCCCCTCGCATATTTTATAATATTTTATTTATCAGCTCACTCAATCACTCACTCTGCTTTCTTGCTTCATGATGTGTGCTGTCAGCTGTCAAACAATTATCATTTATTTTTCCCCTCTTTATTTATCTTACGTTAGTATATTTCATACATTTTTATCGCTCCACTGCATCACATTTATGCTTTTAATTCATTTGACTATTGATTTGTGCAAATATTTTGTGCAATATTAAATGCTGAATGTGTAAACATGAGGGAAAAAAACGATCCACATCTACAGCACAAAGGCGCTTACATCCTGTATGTATTTGGGAATTCTTGTATTTATTTCACCACTTGCACACACACACCACAGCACATCATTGAAATGTTCCCTGTTAACTCCCTTGTTGGTGTCAACAATGTATTAAGCTTACAAATGTTATCGTAACAACCTTACAATGCTAACAATAACTGTGCCAACAACAAAAACAATTGCGCAAATAGAGACAATAATGGCTGCAAAAAAATAAAATAATAATAATAATCATGCACAACTACAATAGCACCACTGCCGTAGCCGCAACATGAAATCCATTTCCAATAATAACAATAACTTTTGCGAGTTTTCTCTCATTTCTATTTGTTTTAATAGAGCTTTCATTAATTTTGCCACAACTCCACGCCGCAGTAGTACACACCCACGTCGGTAATAAAGTATTGAACATCTCGCATAATATCAATAAACTCTCCCTGGAGTAAAGAGCCTGACAGCGCATTGCGTTCTATACGGAGTGAGCGCAGATCGGCGAATGGTTTTGCCAGCAGTAATGAGTGGGCGTGTGAACGCAACAGCGAGGCGCTAGTTTGTGAGGGAGTAGTGAACACTGATAAAAATAATTTTATATAATATTTTTTTTTTAACTTCGCTCTATAAATCAACTTTCTTAGACGTTTACAGGGTCCGGCACTCGATGTGTAACCCCTTAAAAAAATCATAAATTTAGTTTGGAAAATTACTTTTATTCAATTCAAAGTACAAATTGTGTGAAAATAATTCAAAATTAAGAATCAATTTACTTTAACTCGATATGACCACCTTTTGTCTTGACTATTTGCCCTGAGACGGTTCAGAAACAAATCGCAAGCTGCCCGAATGTGGCTTGCAGGTACTTTGGCCCACTCGCGGACAATTACTTTTTTCAGCGCCTCAAGACTGGTGAATCTTTTAGTTCGTACCTTTTGGCCCAAAGAGAATAATCGATCCGATGCGCATCTGGTGAATTTGAGAGCCATTGTGTGGACGTTAAGAAGTTGGAACGTTGTTTTTTAGCCACTCTTGATTCACTCGAGCTTTGTGAGACGGCGCCGAATCATGTTGAAACATTCATGGTCTGCCATCGAAATGTTTGACCGCCCACGGCTTCAAAGCACCCTCCAGAATACTTTCAATGCAATTCGAAAAATGTTCTTGTCAGAAAGCACAATGTTTGGAAATTGACCCCTTTCGGCCAAGCGAAGCGACGTCTTCGCTCTCTCAAGTCTGACTTGTTGCCACTTTGGTGTGAGATCATGCGCGTTTTGGATCTTATAAGGTTTGACTTTGAGTTCATTTTTCTGTATGCGGCGGATGCTACGACCAGAATTTCTTTTCTTTCGCCATTTGATTGGCACTTCGTCGGGGGTCAAGAATTTCGCTCAAGACTTTTTGAACCATTTCACCTGACGTTGCAGTCTTTTGATGACCACCTCCATGACGTTTCACGATGCTACCAGTATCAATTATACTGATTTTCGTTTTTCGCGTTTACTCTCCGCAAAATGCTTCCGCGCGCTTATAAACAATACTCTGGACAGTCGCTTAGCCCGTGCATCAGCTGCGCGTGCGGTCTGAAGTTGATTAAACTTCGAGTGCCGGACCCTGTATATGCAATAGAAAGTTGTACAGAGTTCAAATCAGGATCGAATGATAGAACTGGAACATTGCAATTCAATCAGAAGCCTCTACACTGATGGCAGGGTGCAGTAGGTAGTTTTTTTGTTTTTTTTTTTGTTTTTTGGAGGTGAGGTGGAGGTACGGTTCCAAATGCCTTCTCACTTACAGCGACCATCGAGACTTCCTTCTCGGGACTACTTTCTGCATTATTTCGGGAGGACCCAGAATGACATCCATGAAATGGACCAAATCTATTCACACACGCCTAGGTCCACCATGCTTGTAGCCATCTTCAGGCTATAGGCTCGTCTTCTTACGTCACTATCTGTGAGGCTTCGCTTTGTTGTACTGCATCCAAGTCTATCTTTTTTCTTCGTAATACGCCTTCAACGTATCTTTTAACCGCATTCCAATTGTCATCACGTTCAAGCATCTTGCCGATCACGTTGGTCGACGCAATGTTCGCAATTTACTCCAACAGAGCATCTCCTTCCACGAGTCATCTGTCGCCATTAAAGGACGTGTGCTCGGCGTCAACGTTCGGTGCTTCGCAGTATATGCAGCTGGGGTCACTTACCTTACCCTTCCGGTATAGGTATTTCCGGCAGTATCCGTGGCCCGAGAGCAGCTGCGTCATGAAATAGCCCACTTCCCCGAAGTTCGTTTGAACCCATGTAGCTATTGTCGGAATCAGTTTCGCCGTCCATCTCTTGCCACTATATACAGTGTCCCACCGGCTTTGACCCCGCTGCATGGTTTGGCATCTCCGTTCCGCGGCGTTAGTGGTGGCGTGTTTTTTCCTAGAGTTCCACGCATCTACTCATTCACGGGCCATAAGGCCGATAGGAATCTCCCCGCTGATCACAAAATATACTGCGCCTTAGACAGCGCGACCGTCTAGTAAGCAAAATACACTTGGCATAACCAACCAGGTTTTGATGAATTGAATTTGCTTCGCTAGAGCTATATTTTAGAACTGGTTTTTCACTGGTTCGCTGTAAGTATTTCGAAATATGTATGAGACCTCCAATAGGAAGATGTCTGCAGCCAGCCAGAGGTTTTGATGTAAGGGAAATGATTGATGGGATTTAAGTTGGAGCATTGCTGCAGCCCGTTGAAGAATGGAGTACCCAGTGACCTGAACCATCTGCTGCCAAAACCAGACATTTACAGAGAAAAAGCCCAACAGTCTTCTTCTGTGAAAGGTCCCTACCTCTTCTGTAATGGGGATTAAACGGTAAACCTAGCATTTCCGCGTGCGTGCGGATCGTCCAATGACCACTAAACACAACTACTAGCTTGGAAATTGAGTAGCGTGGAGTCTCCAGGACTTTCTAATTCCTGCATCTATTGTACTTGGGCCATAGGATTTTCGAAATAGCACATGAAAGAATGGAGCTCCATCTGCTCCACCAGCTCCATCCAAATAAGTGGTCCAACTCCCCTGTAACAACTGTCAGGGGGAGGCCGATGACCGGGTAGGAGGTCTCTGAGGTCAGTCAGTCCCTTTCCTAGCAAACTCATCAGCAATTGGTAGTCACGCAGTAATCTATTGGGCTACGGCAGTCGCCATATTTTATGTTTCAACAAAGCACAGCCCCGTAGTCAAGATCACGTAGTAGCGATCAAGACACTGGCCTCAGCGCACATCATTTCAAGATGTGTTAAAGAATGCCAAAGGTCGCTCTCGGCTACTCGAAAGTGCTGGGAAATAAAAGAATGGATGATTATGCAAGGAAAGGCTCTGAGCTTGGCTCTCAGCGAGTGGCAGTGGACATAAGCATTCCTCTAAACGGACTGTACACTGCGACGAACTTGAGAGTGGTCTCTGATTACTACCTGCAGGGTCTCCAAAGCGCTCTGACCCCAACTGAATCTTAAAAGGACACAATTTCTACTCGGGTTTAACAGATCAACTACCAGCATTCTCACAGGGGTTATAACGGGTCATTACACTATTGGCACCCTAGCCAGTAGGATGGGTGTACCTCACAATCACTTCTGCAGGAGTTGTGAAGATGAAGAAGAAATTGAGTATGTACAACACCTCCTCTGTGAATGTCTTGCATTGAAGCCCAGGAACATTTCCAAAGAGATTAGTTACCTTCTTAAATGGTCTAAATGGTTTAAGCAACTTAGTTATGGAATGGAAATGGTAACACAATGGGTTTTGGAACCACCTGGCTAACCTAATCTCATTCGTGCAATTAAAAACGGTTCTAAAATTGAAAGGTATGAGGCCATCCTTATAATATCCAATCATTTGGCTGCCAATCTATTACATAATCTCGTCGATAACACCTGATCCGGAATATTGAGGGTATTTATCTCGCAATGAATGAGTGCAGCATTTCGTCACCGCCTTTGAATAGCTCAGCTCGAATACTATGAGCATTAGGGGTCTTGTTGTTCATAAAGTTATTGATATTCTCAACTCATCTTTACCGAATGAAGAGGCATGTGCGTATGCCGATCTGGATTCTTTGCTAGATGCAGCACTAGTGTTTTCATTCAACAGCTTTAAGAAGTATCCCCACCGTATCTTCAATATACTTTGGACATCGGTTACTAGATTTGTGTGCCGCTATTTACAAGAACCAGGTTAAGTTCGGTTGATTTGGCTGGTTGAAAGCCATCATATAGACCTATTGGTCCTTAGTGTTACCAGATAGAGCTAGACCTTTACGTTTCTTTATAGTGGACATCTTGAAGTACGTCTGCGACTTTTGCGAATCTAAGTAAAATCTGAAGCTCTAACCCCGAGAGGCATTCTAACTTCTTCTCTGACAAGAACCAGGAAATGTAAGCAGATATTAGGGATCAGCGACAGATCTATCCATTTTATGTAAAAGCTTTACTAAAGCAAATCAGGAAGAAATCTCTTAAATATCTTCACTTAGTCGGCACGGCTGAAGACCGAAGACCAAATATTTTAGGATCAACTTTGAGCCCAGCATTAAAGTATCGTTTTTAAAACTCAGTGTCAATTAAAGCTAATGAGAAATGTATAACTGTACAAGTGATAATGACAACTATAGTAAATTTTATTAAAGCTCAATGTTCAGTTACATAATGGCGGCCGCAGAAGAGTGTTGCCCATACAAAGGATCCACAGACCGACCCCAACTCATTCAGAATTCAATCGATTTCCGAACAATTGCATTTTACTCCCTCCCCATGCACTCGTGCTCCACGCGCGTAGCAATGCAAATGGGTGTGGACCGCACTGCACATTGCCAGCTCATCGCATAATTGAAGTAGTGTAAAATATATATTTTTTATGACTGTTTCATGTGAATTGTGGCGGATGGTTGGCGGCAAGCAGATGGCAGTCAGCGAAGGGTACGCGTAGATGAGTAGGTGTCCGGTAGTTGTAATTAAAAGAACCTTTTAAGCCTTTCTGGCCACAGACAGTGCAACAATTAAAACAGTCAACGCAGACAATATAATACATTGTGTATGTTGTAGTGTACCACATATCTACAAGTACATTTGTAACAGAGGTAAACAACTGAAAAGAGTGGCAACCAACAAGCGAATGCGGCTTTACACGAAATGGAACGCGTCCGTCCGGGCAGGGCAATGGACAATAACAATAATAGGCAACAACATTGGCAATGACAATGAATTGGTGTACATGAACATGCAGGCATACAAAAACTTGTCCCTCTTTATATACATTAGGGTGTGTCACTCGTTTAAGACCTCCACCAAAAAATTTCGGAAAAATATTAATATTTATATGAGCTGGACCCAAATGAGAAGTACCTCCAAAAATCGAGTTTTTCATTGGTAAAACTTGTTAATAAGAATATTTTTTCAAAAATACCTTAAAAAAAAGAAGAGGACTTAAGTGATTTTCACAAAAATGTTCAAACATTGGTATCTGGTATCAAATCAGACGTTTTAGTGCTACTTGGGAGTGCTAAATTGGTGCTTCAACCTTTTCACCTACCACCTACCTTAAATATATTTTGAACGGAATCAAAATAATACAGCTTTGGTTGCTTTTTTTAACTTCTTGTGAAACTTTAATTTAGACAATACTTGAGTAACTCAGACAAATCTCCACTGTTTAGACTTCTAAGATATCATTTCAAAGGTACTTCCTCGCCCATTTCATTTTCCATCCACTAACAAAGATAAAAAATATGAACTTTTTAATTATTTTTTTGCAGACCTTTTAAGAGTACGGGAAAGTACCTGGACACCATCAGTAATATGATGAAAAACACGCTTAAAACGGTACACCAATGGACATCTCGCACAGGGCTAGGGATAAACGCCGCAAAAACGGACATGGTACTTTTTACCAGGAAATACAAGGTCCCGATGTGGAACTTCCCGAAGCTAAGCAACAACGAACTACTTCTCAAAGATCATGCAAGGTGCCTCGGAGTAATACTAGACAGTAAATTGCTGTGGAAGCACAATGTTGAGGAAAGGGTGAAAAAGGCCAGTAATGCATTATACACCGTAAAAGAATGCTGGGCGTTACTCGGGGTCTATCACCCTCTTTGATGCATTGGTGCTACGCGGCAGTAGTAAAACCTATATTGCGGTATAAGGCCTTTATATGGAGGACTGCGACAAGAAAACTGGCATACTTAATGTCACTGGAAAGGATTCAACGACTCGCTGCTCTGTGCATAACAGGAGCGATGAAAACTCCAACAACGGCGGCACTGGAAATGATAATCAGCATGCCACCAATTGATCTCATAGCGGAAAACCTGGCAGCGAAATCCGCGAGGTGGCTAGTGACTGCTGGGGTATTCACCTGCAGAATCTTCGGACACAGCTCAATAGGAAAGTGGAGCTCAGATTGCACAGACTACATGACTCCGTACTTTAGTTGGGAGAGAAGGTTTCGCACTACAATTGAAGAGGAGGGATGGCACAAAGGCATGAAGTCTAGCCATAAAACTTTTCACATCTATACAGACGGCTCTAAAACTTCAAATGGAGTGGGAGCGGGTATTTACTGCTCAAAACTAGGGATAGGCAGCCTATCAAGCTGCCAGACCACAGCAGTATTTTCCAAGCGGAAGGTTTTGCTGTGGAGAAAGCCGCAGAGCTAGCCTGCTCTAGAACAAGAAGGAACTCAACAATTAGTACCTATATACGTGGACATTCAGGCAGCAATAAATGCAATAAGCTCATATTGTATTAAGTCCAAAAATGTTCGACGGAGCAGGGAGGCCATAGAAAGGCTAGCCGCAAACAATAGGCTGCATACCTGGTCATACCTGGTCACAAAGGCATTATGGGGTACGAAATAGTGGATGAGATGGCAAAGAGTGCTGTTAGACTACCTTTTGAACAAGAGAACGACATATCAAAACCGCTAAATACAATATACAATGAAATGGATGACTACATGAAAAGGCGAGTGGAAGATAGGTGGACTAATCTGACCACATGCAAAACAGCAAAAGTTATGTGCAGAACTAACGACAAAAGACTTACTCAATTCGTCCTTACGCTCTCTCGAAAGGACTGCAGAACTATCATAGGGATGCAAACAGGTCATAATCTATTGGCTGCATATGCGTACAAGATAGGGATTGTTAACACGGACAAATGCAGGAAATGCAGAGAGGATGTTGAGGAAACTTTAGAACAGCTTCTGTGCGTTTGTCCGGCATTATTAAAAATGCGTTTAAAAAAATTGTTTGAGGGTCTGGAGGACGTCTCAAAAGCGGATCTCCCAACTCTGCTAAGATTCGTTAAAAGCGCTGACATCCTACATGATCTCTACTTTAGGTATTCATAGAGGTCGGTCTCCATCTGGTATCGCTAGGGACCAAAAGGTCTATGCGTGGCTTATTGCCAACCAAGCTAACCTAACCTAACCTAACCTAACCTTTTAAGAGTAAACTCTTCTATCACTTGAGGAGAATTTTGGAAAAAAAAAAAAGAAAATTTAAATTTTAAAATTAAAATTAAAATCTAAAAAAATTTTTAAATAAAATTTTAAAACTAAAAAATTTTTAAATTAATATTAAAAAAAAATTTACAAAGAAACGATTTTTGAAAGAATTTTAAAGTCTTAAAATTAAAACTAATTAAAGTTAAAATTAAAAAAAACATTGAAAATTTAAATTTTAAAAGTAAAAATTTTGAAATTAATATTAAAAAAAAAATTATAAAGAAACGATTTTTGAAAGAATTTTTAAATCAGTGCAACTCACGTAAATCTCAAAATGTTTTCAAAATTTTTTGGCGGAAGTTTTAAGAAAATATAAACACCACAACTTCTTTCGGCAGCACGCCCTAATATTCACTACACATATGTACGTACATGCATGTATGTATATGCACACTACACGCACACAGCGGTAAAGATAACAATAAAAGCCGCCGTTAAAGACCGCTTTGGAAAAAATGTGGCTTTTAAAACATTTTGCCGAATTCGTGTGTTAATTTATTTTTGCAATGGCATTGGGTGCTACCCCACGCATAAGGGGGTATGTAGTAGTATGTATGCGTGTATGTGTGTGTGTGTGTTTGACAACAGTTGAGGTAACAAAACTCAACCACAGAAATAACAAAAGACATTTTTCGATAAATTTACGCATATAAACATTTCATGGCCATGTAAGGCAGCTCTGCAGGCTTTGTCAAAAAAAACTGTTTCGTGTGAGAACAAAATTAAATTTTCCAAGCGCTGAAAGTCAAATAAATTTAAACGCTTCAAAAAAATGTTAAGATTTAAAATCGATTTGAGGTCTAGACATCTAATCTACACATCTCCTCCTCATTACTTCAGCTGCGACAGATGTCAATAGAAGGAAAGCCCATACGTGTCACATGTCTTCTCACTAGGCAGTGTCCGGTTATAATACCAACCACTAAAGAAAAGCTGATGAGGGACCTAGTTCTGTACTCATTCCGATCGACCTTAGCCAGAGCTTACTTAAGGATAAAAAGATGCCCACATGTCGGGCAATTTCCACGGATGACTCTGTGTCCAGGAGCCTAGACATCGCACGTGGTGCACTAAATAGCCAGTTCATTTAGAATAGTTTAAATTGACATCTTTTTCCAAGGAGTTGCGCAATTTCAATACCATACTTTGCTATTTTAAATTTTAACGATTGGTGAAACCGCACATCGATATTCACAAGAAGATGAGAGAGCGGCACTCTGTAGTTTCTGAAGGGCTTAGATCCACCCAGAAAAAACACCATAACTGCACAATCCTTTATTTTTTACGGCAGTTCGTATCGGCATTGCTATAAAGAGAAGGCCTCCGTCGCTTTTAATCAACAAAAAGTGGACTCCAGGATAATTAAAGTCAAAACACATCTTTACTGTTTCCCATATAATACGAGGGCGGTTCAATAACTACAACGGTTTGATGACAGAAGGCGCTCCTGAGGGAAGTTGGTGTAAGCATCGTGTCCTGCCATCTATGAAACGACGGCAAAGCAAATTTCAGACTGATTGATATATAATTTGGATTTGGCAGCTATTCGAGTAAGTCGTGTTTCGAGATTTTCGCTGCGATGGAAAAAAAACAACATCGTTCGGTAATTCGTTTTGTGGTTTTGGATGCAAAGAAATGCGAGAAGATAAAAACAAAGTTGTATACTGTCTATGCGGACGCTTCGCCATCTATAACTACAGTTGGATATTGGTTCAACGAATTTATATGTGGGCGAACATCTACTTTTGATGAGAAGCGACCAGGACGCCCGGCAGACGTGGCTAACGAGGAAATCATTCAAAAAGTCCACGAAATGATTCTCGCTGATCGACGAACGAAGTAATAGGGGTCATAAGAGTGCCGACCTAAATGGCAATTAATGTTTTACATTAGGGACGGGCAGCAGCGTGGCACGCTCGCAGCAGAGCGTGCTAGCAAAGTGCTAGATGGGGGGGCGACAAACTTACATTAGAAGGGTAAGCAATAGGCGTGTACGTATATTAATCACTTCTGAGCAACGCATATGTGTTTGTAAAAAAGAGAGTGAAGCTTTGCCAACAGCAAAGTTACCAGATAAGGGGACTTCATTCCATGTTAAGGGATTTCGAAGTGTTGATCGTTCATATGAAATAATAAAATGCTTTTGGTTTTTTTTTATTGGATAGGCTTCTTTGAATATTAACATCATCTTTGCAAATTTCTATTTTATTTACTTTTATAATTTTTGTAACCAAGAAGCATAGGCGATTTTATAATCAAGAAGTTTGAACATTCGCATGTCAAACTTTCATAGTTGCTAAACTATGTGGAGATAAATTTGTACTGACAAATCGGTGTATATTTTTCTGAATGAAAAAATTGTCTTCGTTTACATATAAGTATGTATGTATATCGTATGTTTTTATGTTAGTGCATTTTTTTTAAAGAATGCTGGTCACAACAGCGAACAGTAATCTCAACCAGCCATGTTTTATTTAAACAATGGATGTTATACATTTTATTTTGTTAAAAAGGACAATTTATACATGTTTCCATTAAAAAAAATAGAGGATTTTTTCAAAAAACATTGAGGAAATTATATTATCATAGCAGAGTGGGTATTCTTGGTGAGTACTTAGTTGCTCTCAAATTCAAATCACACGCATATAGGCAATGCGCACAGTATGACAAAGTACACAAAAATGATTAGAGAAATTTGTTTGCATCCGCTCATGGATTTCGCACCATCGGTGGCAACGCAAACCACTTTTCGCCATGATACACCCATACGTTCAGTACATTCATTAACACATTGAAATAAATCTTCACCTTTAGTCGTCCTTGTCATTGGAATAATGCCCAAAAGTTATTCACATATATTTAGGTGGGCATCAACTCCTCGGATAAAAATCGCTAATTGGGCTAGGTCGGATATATCTGTACTTTTGTCAATTGCCAATGAAATCGCTGTGAATGATTTTATACGGTCTTTTAACTGCGATTCTGTAATTTCCGCCATTTCATCTACTCGAGTGGTTATAGTTCTACGAGATAAGGGGACAAAATTCCTACTGCTTTTAATATACAAGACTTCACCAATTCGCCATCCGAAAATGCACGATTCTCACGAACAAGATTTAATGCGATTTTAAAAATTGCACGCTTTGCATCTACAACGTAATCTTCGCTTTCCTAAGAAATTAAAAAACAATTTTTATAATTTGAATTTTTCCGACCTTCTGTAATTTGGCACATCGAATCGGGCTCTTCGTTTAGACTTAAGGATTTGTACATATATACTTTTCCTTTCTTTTCCTACATATTCATCATAATCACTTCTGTGCAGCTCATAATGTCTCTTTATGTTAAAAACCTTACACACCACACGTTTTTCACATACAAGGCATTGTGATTCTCCGTCTACATATTTGCATAAAAAAGTTACTCTCCACTTCGGATTCAAATTTAACAATGTTCTTTTATTTGGGCTCATGCTGAACCAAATGTCTTATATTTAATATTTTATTTAACTTTGTTTATCTAAATTAAAAGTTAAAACAGAGTAATATATTATACATTAGAAATAAATTTATGTTTTTGTCGGCAGTTGAACACTGTGGACTTTGTTTTGACGTTCGCTGTTTCAAATTTTTAAATAGAATTTTCAGCACTTTCACTGCATCCACACCATACAAATGCACTTAATATTAGTGGTTTTTAATGCGACAATAATATGTAACTTACGGTCTCAAAAAATATCGTCGAAAAATGAAGAAATCACGAAAAAACTGATTTTATTTATGAAATGTCAAAACTTATGAGTAAGAGTTGCCGCAGTTGTTAAATGTGGGAATCAATTTTGGGCATTGTTGATTTTATTATTCATAATTTATATATGGTACATAAGTATATACTCTTGGTTGTTTATTTTTATTTGCAGTTGTGCATATCAGAGTGTATTGGATTTAGATGGGCGAAATTATTGTAGTTATCAATCACGTCCACTTTTTAAGAAAAATAAAAGAAAAAATGGTATCATTCAGTAGCTAAAAATTCTGAAACATTCGACAAACTTCGGTAGCTGAAGAGAGTTTGCAGTTTTATAAAGTAATTTGCTAAAAAAATTGATTTTCTGGATTTCTTAGCTCAATTTAAAAAAATATATCGGATCTCAAAAACCATTTAAGTAATCATGAGGTAAGTGTGAATAATTTACAGATTCGTCAGTATATGCAGTGATCAATATTATTGAAGATTTAACTGGCATTGCTTTCCAATATGTAAGATTTTAATTTAACCTCAAATTAAATATTTTCAGAGGTCTTAATCTTCTTTACATCTAGCAATTAAAAAACAGTATTACGCGAACTTTTGAAATGTTTAATTGCTTGTTTATTGTTGTTCATTAACTTAATTCATTATTATAATAGAAAGTGTAATATGTAATAGGACTATCAATAAGTTCGTGCGGTTTTTTTTCGAAATTTGAAACTTTATTGACGTAAAATGGTTACAAATTTAATATTCAAAATATTGTCCATCGCTTACTACTACTTTTTCCCATCTTTCTGGCAATTCACGGATTCCCTTTATGAAAAATTCGGTCGGTTTTGCCGCAATCCACGAATCGATCCATTTTTTGACTTCATCGTAATTACGGAAGTGCTGGTCAGCCAGGCCATGTTGCATCGATCGGAAGAGATAGTAATCGGATGGCGCAAGGTCTGGACTATACGGCGGGTGGGGTGAACGTTTCTAAGTATGTTTTGACCACTTGTGCAACATGTGGCCGAGCATTGTCATGTTGCAAAATAACTTTGTCGTGTCTATCGGCGTATTGCGGCCGTTTTTCTCGCAGTGCTCGGCTCAAACGCATCAATTGTCGTCGGTAGACATCCCCCGTAATCGTTTCATTCGGTTTCAGTAGCTCATAATACACAACACCCAGCTGGTCCCACCAGATACACAGCATAACCTTCAGGCCATGAATATTCTGCGCCGACGTCGATGTTGAAGCATGGCCAGGGTATCCATACGTTGCCCGACGTTTTGGATTGTCGTAATGGACCCACTTTTCATCGCCAGTCACAATTCGATGCAAAAAACCCTTTCTTTTGTGCCGTTGAAGCAGTTGTTCGCATGCCATAAAACGGCGTTCAACGTCTCTTGGCTTCAATTAATACGGCACCCAATGGCCTACCTTTCGGATCATTCCCATGGCTTTTAAACGTTTGGAAATGGTTGATTGATCAACTCCCAAAGTTTTTGCAACCTCTTCTTGCGTTTGAGCCGGATCTTGATCGAGCAATTCCTCCAATTCGGTATCCATGAACTTTGGCGGCGCACCCTCGCGTTCTTCGTCTTCCAAGCCAAAATCACCACTTTTAAAGCGTGCAAACCACTTCTGGCACGTTCGCTCAGATAGAGCATGCTCACCATAAACTTCCACCAAGATACGATGACTTTCGGCTGCTTTTTTCTTCATATTAAAATAATGAAGAAGAATTCCCCGCAAAAACACATTATTTGGCACGAAATTCGACATTTTCAAGTGTGGTAAAAATATTGTTGTTTACGCTTCAAATAAAAAACTTATACTGACGTTTGTGCCTTACGACAGTAGCTCTCCAATGAATGTTTGGAAATGTGGATCGATGGAATAATAATCAAGTTACGCCATCTGTTGTAAAACCGCACGAACTTATTGATAGTCCTATTATTAAATTTAGTTATTGAAGAAAAATGTACCAAAAAAACCTATTTTTTTAGAAATTTGTTGATATGAAGTTAAAAGTTTGCATCCCTGGTAAGAATTTAAGAATAATTGTTCTCTCATTCAGGGTACAAACACAGACACAACTCGCTCAATTTTTCTGTTTCTTCCCTGTGCTTTGTTATCCCCCTTCACCTAGCACTTTTACGCACGCAGAAGCACACGCTGCTGCACAGTGCAAATGTGCTGAGTTTGCCCATCACTATTTTACATGATAAGTTGGCGATGAAAAGTTTCTCGTCCCGATGGGTGCGCCAATTGCTCACAAGCAACAACAAGTAAATGCGTCTGTTAATTTCGAAACAGTGTTTAAAGCAATTTAAGCGAGATCCGAAGGAATTTTTGCAACGAGTCGTCACCGTTGATGAAACCTGAATTCATCATTACACACCAGAAACTAATCATCAACCAAAGCAATGGATTTCTCCCGGTGAATCTGCTCTAAAAAGGCGAAAACAGTCCCATTGGCCGGAAAGTTTATGGCGACAATTTTTTGGGATGCGAACGGCGTCATCCTCGTGAATGTTTAGAAAAAGAAGAACCATCACTGGACAATACTACAGTGAGTTATTGGACCGCTTTCACTTTTCACAATTGAAAGAGACACAGCCGCATTTGGTGAAAAAGAAGGTGCTGTTTCACCATGATAACGCACCAGCATATTCACCCGGAGTTGTCACCGCCAAACTGCATGAATTCCCCCGATCTGTCTCCCTCCTACCGTTTTTTAATCCCTAACATGAAGTAATGGCTCGCGGGAAAAAAGTTTGTTCAAACAAGGAAGTTATCGCTGAGAGGAGTTAAAAATGGCCGGAGCGTTGGGAGAAGTGAATATTTCTAGAAGGGGACTATGTTCAAATATAAATATCTTTTTTTTGAAAAACTGGTGCCTTCATTTCTAACACGAATACTTATTGAACCCTCCTTGTAGTTAGTCCATCTGAATTTTATGTTAGTTTAGATAAAGTGGCTGTCCTTCGACTCACCTATGCCAGTTAGAGGCCCCTTGAGATAACACCGGCACTTTACTATCCTTTCTCTACTGGGTCCTCTCTAAACCATTCCGTGGCCTTTAAAAATCTGGCTATACCAGCTAGTTTAAGGTTCTCTTCATTCGCAGAAAAGCGTGACCGAGCAATCTCAACCGTATTCTATACAGAGTCATGCACCTGCATGGAAGGTGTTCTACTGCCTCTTCCTCTTCTACATCCTGGCAGCTTATGCAATAGTCATTGGATGGTATCTCTAATTTACTGGCATGTCTTCCTCCAATACAGTGCCCAGGTAGGACACCTACTACGATTCTTAAATCCTTCCTACTTAATTTAAGTAGATTCTTAGTGCAATCCATGTACCATTCGGGTCACGTTTGTCTACTGATAGCGCAGGTATGCAACTGTTTCCAGTTGGAATTTGCAAAAGTCTGTCTATTAAAAGTTTACATGTTGCCAAGAGCATGCGTATGTCAACCTTTTCCAGAGTAAATTGGAGCTGGGAGCCAAATCTAGTTAACCCATGTGCCTTACAGTTACCCTTAATGCTGCTATGTCCTGGCGTCCAGAGTAGATTAACAGAAAATTACTGTTCAAGTATTTCTAATGATTTTTAACACTCTTTTACGGTCTTCGACAAGTGTTTACATCATAAGAGCGATTTCAAAACTGTCTGACTATCGGAGTAAATGAAGATTTCTCTAACTGTGACTACGCTTTTGTTAAGCCTTAAAAGGCTTTCTACGATTGCTAAGATTTCGTCTTGGAATACGCTGCAATGATCAGGCAGGCGAAAGGATAAATTGGTGCCTATAGTTTCGAAATATACATCAGCTCCCAGTTGATCATTGGGTTTTGAGCCATCAGTATATATACGGACCCTGCTTTCCTTATTTATTAAAGTATTTTTCCAGTCATCTCGGGAGTCTCAAAAGTCAGCGGTGTTGGAAATATCAGGAAATACCCAAAGGCATTATTGATTGGTCCTAGTTAATTATTTGTCTTAAGCTTCGAAGTTTACTTCAATCTTGGCACTGCTTTGGCGGTTAATTGTCTACATTATAGGTCAATTGCCAATAAATGCAGCACCCTTTAGAGCGGAAGTTGGCGCTGTTTTGAGCGCCCCAGTAGTACTGAGGCTAGCTGCCCTTTGAATACTATCAAGTCTCTTGATTGACGTTTTCTTAACAAGGATTAGCCACCAGACCAGAACTCCGGAGGTCATAATTGGTCTGGCAATAGTTGTATATAGCCAGTGAATTATTTTCGCAGCTAGGTCCCAATTTAAGCCTCCAGGGGAGGTGTATGCTATTCAAGAAACGATGGACTTTGTTGCGGAAAACAGATGGAGAGACTGAAAAGACAGAGAAAGACAGACTCATGCCTGCAGTGACAGTCAACCACTTCCAAGGTAGTTGAGTTCTGTAAATCTAGGCCGAACTATGTCGATAGACATGGTAGCCTGATTCCAACATGGGTCCCGGGGCATGTGGGTATCGAGGATAACGAGATCTCTGACTCTTTAGCTAGGATGGGCTCTGAGGCCAACATCTTTGGCATGAAGCCTGTTCTGTCACACTCTTCTGCAGCCATCAAAGCCACGGTTAGCAAACAGGTTACTTCAACCCGCAAGCGAACTTGGTAGGCTGAGAGAGGGCAAAACCTGCATATGGACAAATTTGATGTTACCTGTCACTTCCTACCAATGGTCGCAGATCCTCCTGTAATTAAGAGACTGCAGGCAGCTGATGGGACTGATGACGGGCCACTTTCTATGGACAAAGCACATGGAAAGGGTAGCTCTCAGACAATGCACTCCGCTCAGCATGTGGAGAGAAGGATGAGACGGCGGACCACTTTCGGAGCGTCTGCTTCGCCTTCGCTCGAATGAGGCTTGAGGTCTTTGGCACTGATTTGTTAAGAAGCGACCATCATGGCTCCTTGGCACTACAAGATCTATTCAGATTTCTTCGGAGGTTGGGTAGATTTTAAAAAAAGGGAACCCGAGTGCATTACAATGGACTTAATGTTGGCTGAGTGCTGTACTTGCTGGTTGTCTCGACAAAAAAACGGATACAGTTTATTCACGTGAGTAGGGCGCCCTAGCAGCCGTCTTTACTCTGTCCTGACCATTCAGTTTCCTTGGAAGATTCCTGTCAAAGACTGAACCTTGGTAGCTTGTCTTATCACCGACCGGCAGAATAGCTCCGTTGAGTGTAGGAAGCTGAAGGTCGGGAGTTTCATATAGTAAATATTTTCTTCTGAAAAAGCAATTTTCAATGCCTCTTTATGACCTTTTCCTAAGCAACCACTACAAAGTATGCCTTTCCTCCATTTGATATTTTTATTTTTCCAAAAATATTAGCAAAACCAAAAAATCCATTATCAAAAACTTCCCACCATTATCGTCGAAATTATGCGCAACAAAAATTCAAATTCAATAATAAGCCATTAACACACAAAAGCACACTGGGCTCATTCACCGCAGCTGCCGCCACTTGGTAAGTGCTTATGAAAAGAGGTGCCGCCATTTTAGAAATGCAAAATAATTGATTTCCGTGGTTGGCAGCATTCGCATGAGCATCCAAATATATAACACTAATTAGAACGCCGAAAACCCGGCCAACTACAATGCACAATTAACAAATGAATAGGTGCGTGCGTGGGTGTGTATGTGCGCAGCAAGGCTTAGTGAGTGAATTAGTGCGAGTGTGGCGCTGGCTGAGCACTCGCTCCGATTGGCGTTGGCATTTGGCATTTGGCTTTTGTTGAGTGCTGGCAGTGCGCGATGTACGAGTGAAATTTGTTTTCCATTTTTCGTTTTGCGGTCAGGCAAGCAATTGTGCATCAAGTTTCGGAAGCCGTAGCACTGCATTAAAAGCATTTTTATTGTGTTTTCAATATTCACTTAGGTGCGCATATTTGCTGCGCTCAAACCGCAATGCCATTTAGGCTTTTATGCAATGTTGGCGCTATTTTCGCGATGTGGGGAGTCAAATTAATTTAATTTAGTGGTGCCTATATGTATTATACTACATAATTTGCAGCCTAAACGTATGCACGTAATTTAAAATTTGAACGGAAAGCAGCGGAATAGAAAGTTGGCTCATCTAAAAATATGCAAGATAGGATACTGGAGCACTTTCGGTTTTCCGAAAATAGAGTGATGCCTAATAAAACGAAGTCAAAGGGATATTAGACGATAAACCTCAGCTGCCTCGTGAAAGCAAGTGACACTCCTGCATATCCATATTTGGTACGTGAAGGTACCTAACCACCGCTTCATGCGACACTTTTTTCGTTTAGTTCCTTCGAAGCGGCCCATTTCGTGAGCCTACCGCAAGCTGATTTCGGCGACTACTAATTTCACAGTTCTAGGCAGGAATTTTTAACTTAAAAAAACAAAACAACAGGGGAAAGTTAGTATGTGCGCCAGCAGGGATATAACTACAGGTGATAGTATAAGGTGATGCAGATCTTTGACAGTGTCAGAAGTATCAAATGGAGAGTAGACGAATCTATATACACGCATAGTGATCATCTAGCTAGACGCAGCAGTTTGTGAAATCAAAGTGGCAGCAAAAATGGAAACGAACGGCACTCGACCCCAAAGCGTTTAAATCAGTTTGGGAGAATGCCTCCCTTTCCTGCGTGAGTGCCGAAAGTATGGCGGAACAAATGGCCGCACAAATAGAACTCGCGTGTGATGCGTCAATGCCGAGGTATCGATTCAGCAACAAACGGAACCCTGCTTACTGGTGGACTACCGAAATAGCCGACCTTCGGAAAGCCTGCAACAGAGCACGAAGAAAGGCACAAAGAGCGCGCCATCGACCAAACTATAACGAGCGGCACGCAGATTATCGTACACGAAAATTTCACCTTAAGAAGGCAATTCGGAATAGCAAAAACAATTGCTTTAAGGAAATGCGAGACAGTGCAGACGACGATCCCTGAGGCATGGCATATAAAACTGTGATGCGAAACGTCAGAGGGCCAAGACCACCACAGCCAACGTGTCCGAGTCTTTTAGACAAATAGTAGTGGCACTATTTCCCCCACAAAGTAGTGATCAGGAATATGCTGTCAACACAAGCAGAAACGTTCCACCAGTATCAACAGATGTTATTTTGCTAACGCTGAAACGCATAAAAGACTGCAAGGCTCCTGGTCCCGACGGCGTCCCAAATAATGCACTAACGGTAGCTATACGGGCAAACCCGCAAATATTTGCGGACTTATATACCACATACCTAGAAGAAGGAACCTTTCCAACCAGATGGAAGATACAGCGCTTAGTTTTGCTACTTAAGCCAGGAAAACAACCTGATCACCCAGCCGCATACAGACCTTTATGTATGTTAGACACAACAGGGAAAATATTAGAACGTATCATATGTGATCGGCTCCAGGAATACTTAGAAAGCCCTGGTGGTCTCTCCGATAACCAATTTGGTTTCCGGCGTGCAAGATCAACATTAGATGCGATCCGAATCGTAGCAAACATAGCCCTGGAAGCTATTAGCGGAGGACACACTGCTATGAAACTCTGCGCAGTAATAACGCTGGATCTAAAAAACGCGTTCAACTCGGCAAATTGGTCCAACATTCTGCTGTTTCTGGAAAATTTGAAGATACCAAGCTACCTATTGAGCATTATCCGAAACTATTTCAGCAAACGAATTTTACGGTATGACACTGATGATGGCCCAAAAACATATGAAGTCACTGGGGGAGTTCCACAAAAATCGGTTTTGGGGCCAACTCTTTGGAATATTCTGTATGACGGAGTTCTGAAATTAAAACTTCCAGCAAAAACAACAATCGTAGGTTATGCGGATGACATTGCGCTAGTTGTAATTGGCAAGCGACTGGATCATCTAGAAGCAAAATGCAATGATGCGGCAACGAGAGTACAGCGTTGGCTCAGCAATGCAGGTCTAGCGCTGGCAGCCCAAAAAACGGAGGCAGTGCTGATAAGTGCTCGGAAGAAACAGGCGACCATGAAACTCTCAGTTGGTGCCTCTCAAAGGAGGCAATAAAATACCTAGGAGTAATGATCGTCACGAGATTGAGCTTTAAGCAACATCTAGCAGCAGTTAATAACAAAGCAGCGGCGGTAATGGGCGCTCCCACAAAAATACTACCGAATATAGGTGTTCCACAAGGGGAAAGAAGGAAATTATTATCAACAGTCGTGGACTCAATCATACTCTACGCGGCACCGGTATGGGCAGAAGCAAAGAACATTCACATGCGGGAAGTGGTGCGCACACACAGGCGGAGTGCATTACGGGTTTCATGTACATATAGAACGGTATCAGACGATGCAATAAATGTTGTAGCCGGAAAATTGCCAGTTGATATTCACGCAAGAGAGCTTCGCCGTCTCTATAGCGAACAAGGAGCTAAACCAACGGCACCAGAAAAAGCCATCGAACGAGAGCGGTCTATGTATGAGTGGCAAAGAAGATGGGAAGAGTCACTTAAAGGGCGCTGGACATACAAGTTAATATCACATCTCGAGCAGTGGGTAAAAAGAAAGCACGCAGATACTCACCGGTCATGGCTGCTTTATGGAATATCTCCACCGCTTTCAGCTGGCAGAAAGCCCGTTCTGCCCAAGTTGTCCTAATGCAATCGAAAGCGCGGAACACGTGGCTTTTCATTGTGATCGCTTCGCTCGAGAACGTGCAATACTTGAAAGGGTTTTGGGACACTCAGCTAGTCCTAATGACATCGTACAGGACATGTGCTCATCCAGTGCTAAATGGATGGCGGTTCGAGCGTTTGCTGGAAAAATTATGCCACGACTCCAATTCATCGAATGGGAGCGCAAGACCCAGCAATAGCAGCTACAGTTGCAATTACGAAATGGAGATGAACTGTTTCCGGTCAGAATGACGACAAACACAGACACTTGAGTCAATCACTCACAATAATATCAGACAGAAGACAAGACGATAGTTCGTAAATACTGCGCTATCGCAAATTTTCCGATGTTCCATTTCCTTCAGAACCACGTATGAAAACAGTGGGGGTAGTGGATACCATCGCTGACGTAAGATCTCCATACGTCCGAAAGACCTGGACGCAGGTACCTGGTTGTGTCAATAGACATAAACGCGGCTCCACCTTGATGAAATGTTTACAGCGGTCCCAGGGTGGAAATCACCCGAGGAGGAGGAATGTTATAGTGTTAGTGGGAGCATGCCCCACATACCACTGGTGCGACGGCGCCTTTGATGATGTTTGTAACATTTTGATTTTAACCTCCTACCCAAAAAAAAAAAAACAAAAAAAGATCTTTGACAGTGATAATTTTTGATTTGTTACTTGTTTTCATATAATCGGTACTACCGGCTTTGGCAAGCTTGGTAATGGAGCGATGCTCAGTTGAAAAATGCGTTAAAGAAATCTAAACGTTCTATGAAAATCGTCGTTCTAGAAGAAGTGAATATCGCACATTGCGTAATTATATATTTTCTGGCACTGCTGCGCCCAAAGTCAATGTAAAGAAAACCAAATATTTGGCGATAAATGCGAATGACGCATTCTTCAATATTGAGAAGAACAGCATTAACAGAGTGAGCGACTTTCAATATCTTGGAAGCCAATTCACGGCAGATGGGGGATACAAAAGTGTATTTTTCAAGGGACGAAACACATGAAACGCATTTGCTAGTCCCTCGGACCAGTGTGGCTCTCCAAACAAATCAGCGTGCATACCATGCTTGTAAAACATGGTGTCCACCCGCAGCAAGCCTTCAAAAGTGGTGGTAGGCCGCAGCTTAAGGTACATCCTGCTCATTTGGTAATCAGACAGATGAATAGACGAGCGCCGACTTACACCGACAATGCCAATAAAAACCACTCGCGCAAGAAATCAGAGCGCGCAAGAGGAAGTGGCTCGACCATACACTACGCAAGAGAGGCATGGAAATCAGCAGTCAAGCACCAGACTGGAATCACCAGGGTCAGCACAACCGTGGCAGACCTAGAGGCTCATGGAGGCGTTGCATCGAAGGTGAAATAAAAGCTTTGAACTAAAACCTAACGTGGCAGCAAGTGAAAAGAACAGCAGGGAATAGAACGGAGTAGAAAAATTTTGCTTTGGCACTATGCCCCGCAACGGAGCTTGAGGAAATATGATGATGATATTTCTACCCAAACGAACTCAATGTTGGGTGTGATTTTTACGAAAGCGCAATCATCAGAGAAGTTCCCAACATGCGTTATCCCAACAAAACAGCAAGGCCATATGCCCACCGAGTTCTTGCGATTTGACAGTATCCAGGGCTAAAAATTTTCGCCTTTAACATTGAAAGCAATAAATCTAATTTGATCCACTTATGATTCTATGTAGGTAGGTGGTAGATGAAATGGTTGAAGTGCCAGTCTGGCCCTCTTCAAGTAGCACTAAGGAGCCGTTTTGATACCATTATGAGACCTCCAACAGCCAGCTAGAGCTGTTAATGTAATGGAAAAGATTGATGGGATTCAGGCTGTCGAAGAAATGAACACCCAGTGATCTTAATCATCTAGCTGACAACCCCGAACATTTACAGAGAAAATGCTCAACCGCCTCCATCTCTGAAAGGTCCCCACAGCTTCTGCAATGGGGGTTAAATGGTAACCCCAGCTTTCCCGCGTGTATGCCGATCGTCCATGACTTTCTGAGTCCTCTGTATATTGTACTGGGGCCAAAGTGTTTTCGAAACAGCACATTTCGCTCCATCTTTTCTGCGCTTTCCTGAGAAATAATTTGTGCAGTTCCCCTTTAACAACTGTCAGGGGGGTGCCGACGCCCGGGTAGGAGGTTTAAGAGGTTAATTCAGTTCCCTTCCTGGTAAACTCATCAGCAATTTCATTTCCCTCCTGGAACCCAGATCAGAGAAATGTTACCTGCACACCCACGAGATTTGATTTCTTCCTTAGAGGAGTTTATTAGTTTCGACTCTATGTGCAAGCTCGATTTTTTTTTTTTTTTTGACAAAGAAAGAATTTCAATCATCTTCGAAGCGAGTGCCTATTTCAAGTTCCTGAAGAGCTGGCATAGCATTTGATACTAGCATTTGATAGTAGAAGTGTGACCGACTCCCTAAAGATCCAAAAATGTTGCTTGCCTAAGACAAGGCACGCGGTTTCCCTAAGGCCCATTGTGATACTTGCATTTGATATCCACTAAGTTTCTCAAACCACTCAGATCTTTTTAAGAAGGCAACTATTTCCTCCAGTGTGTCATTTTGCAAATTTCCCAGGCCTTCAAAGAAGTAATAGCCAAAATAAGTGGTGCCGCTTCTTTGAAGTGCAGAACATTCACAGAGGAGGTGTTGTATCGATTCAATTTCTTCTTCATCACCACAACTTCTGTAGAAGTCATTGTGAGGTACAGCCATCCGACTGGCGAGGGTGCCAACAGTAGAGTGACCCGTTATAATACCTGTGAGGACGTTGGTAGTTGATCTGTTGAATCCAAGTCGAAATTTTGTCCTTTTAAGATTCAGTGTTGGCCAGAGCACTTTGGAGACACTGCAGTAAGTAGTCAGAGGTAACTCTCAGGTTAATCGATGTGTACAGCTCTTTTAGAAGAATACTATTTTCCGCTACCACTCGCTGAAGGTACAGCCTTTCCTGGCATACTCATCCGCATTTCCCTTCACTCCAGAGTGACCGGGGACCCAACAACGTGTGGTGTTGTGTTGTTGGATATGCGTTGTCTCTTGAATCTGCTGAAAAATATATGAAGAAGTCGACGACGTTCATAAAAAAATAGGTGCTACGGTATACCGCAGTTAAAAACTTTGACGACTTACCCCGATCAAGATCAGAAGATAATTAAGTTTTTCATATTTTAATAATTATAAAAATATTAATTTGCTTACAGCCGAACTTTTAATTACGTGAAGCTGAAGTATTTTTAAGGAAAAGTGGTTTTGCTGTATTCAAAGGCACGATTCGAGGGTTTTTATGTGCAAAATACCACTAGCAAGGACATCGAGCGACTCCAACATAAATATATACGTTGATAGTCAAGCGGTAATAAAGGCAATAAACTCATAAGAAATTTCATCTAAAAACGTGCTTGGGACCAGGGAAGCCATAGAGAGACTAGCCGCGGAGGGAAACTCTTGGACATCTTCTACGTTCTTGCTCCGCACAAGCTAGAACCTGAATGAAATGCTTAGCAGCTCTACAATATGAGAGTTTAGAATGTCTCTCAGGGTTAGAGTCTCAGAACTTACTTAGATTCGCAAAAGACGCAGGCTTATTACAAGGAAACATAAGGGTCAAGCTCCATCTGGTACCACAAAGGACCAGTAGATTTATGCGATGGCTTACAGCCAGCCAGGTCAACGTAACCTAACCTAAGGCAAATTCGGAACGAAATTGGACAAACGTAATATTCACGGATGAATCTTTCTTTTAGACGAATAGTTGCATACGTCCCTCCTGGTGTGCTGCTAATAATTGACAACTTCAACGAACTGTTAAACATCCAGTTCAGGTTCATGTTTGGGGCTGCTTCTTCGAAAAAGGATTTGGCCACTTATTTGTGTTTACCGCCAATTTGAATGCAGTTTTGATGAAAAAAAATTTACCAAAAAGCTGCATTGCTATCAGCTGCGAAGATGTTTGAAGAAACTACCCAACTCTGGATTTGCAAGAGATCAACGATCTCGAGTATCGAAGCCGAAGGTGTATAGAGCTGAACCAACAACTTGGGACTCACATATTGGATTGACCTTCACAGTCGGCTGATGCCAACCCTATTGAAAATGTTTGTGTATGAGTTAAGCAAAAACTCAAGGGAAAAAGCATAAGGACACTCAAATAATTATCATGGCAAAGTGGGCTGGTTTGGAGTCAATTACTTTCACAAGGTGAGCAGAAATTGACACAAATAGTTACTCAACGATATGCAGCACTCCAAGATAATGGGGGTGACTAAACATTTTAATATATAATAAATATTATAAGCCCATACAATGCAGTTTAATAGAACCAAATCGGTCAAATAGTTTCTGTGTTGTGGTGGTCACGCTTCTGCTAGACAGACTGGAAAAATATAACATTGAGAAAATAATTTTCGTATATCATAAAGTGCAATGTATGCGTTCTTTTATCCCATCTCTCTTTTATGCTAAGAACTTAAACTTTAAATTTATATATATACATACATATATATAATTGGCGAGTACACTCTCTTTGGGTGTTTGGCCGAGCTCCTCCTCCTATTTGTGGTGTGCGTCTTGATGTTGTTCCACAAATGGAGGGACCTACAGTTTCAAGCCGACTCCGAACGGCAGATATTTTTATGAGGAGCTTTTTCATGGCAGAAATACACGCGGAGGTTTGCCATTGTCTGCCGAGGGGCGACCGCTATTAGAAAAATGTTTTTCTTAATTTCGTGTTTCGCCGAGATTCGAACCTACGTTCTCTCTGTGAATTCCGAATGTTAGTCACGCACCAACCCATTCGGCTACGGCGGCCGTAATTTTACTCCTTATTTGCCTCTCCCATGACTTTGTATCTAAGCTCGCTTTCTACTTGGCTAGAAAAATATTTCAGTTAAACAGAAAGGCTTCATTGAAACAAACGCCCATTTCGAGACACTCTAGATAAGTGATATTTCATGCCTAGATTGACTACTTTTCATGCCACCTTATTAATTTTTATTTAATTTGTTCTGCTAAAAATCTAAATTTAATATTGGTAAGCACAGCTGTTCGTAACATTTTTCTATAATTTGTGCTACGCGCGTAATCGCACAAGTAGGCGAAAAAACTTAAAAAACCAGTTGCAAAAGTTTACTTCTCTCTTAACTACAAAGTCACACGCAATCGATGCGCAAAAGTATGCAGCAAAATGAGTAAGCAGTGGATTTCTTTTGTTGCAGAAAAGCAGGCAGTGCAATCAATGAAGTGACTTGTCAACCTCTCACAAATTTTCGCATAAATTTTCAACAAAAGTTTCCAGCGCACAAAAATGAAAAGTTTTCACTTTTTTGTGAAGTTGACTAAAAGCAATTGAATTTAAATTATTTTATGATGCTGATTTATAATATTACACTTTAGTCGCATACAAATCAGCCTAAAATATTAACACAATCGGCGCCATATGCTGGCGGCACGAAAGCAATATCGATCATCTAATGCCACATAACAGTTAATTTAAAATTGAATGCATAAACTTTCCATCCAAATAATATTAATCAAATTTTGGACAAAATTTATGCGCAACTTAAAGGCAAATAAAAAAAAAAGTTTGGCATAAATTTCATTTTGATTGTGCGCCTAAAAGCGCGCAGCAGAAATGATAAAGCAGCGACATTTAAGCGCACGCGAAACGCACAACACGCGTTCGCGTTCGCTTGCTTTTTGCTGAATAGCTTTTAATATGCATACATATGTACATTAATGCCAATGTGGCCAGATTCACAATTTTAATTGAAAATTGTAATTTTTAAACAATTAACAGATTTATTTCTAAAATTATTAAATTGCCAGTTAGTACAAATTACAGATTTGAATTTCAGATGTGTACGAATAATTAAAATAAATATCACAATTTTTCAGTAAAAAGCTCCACATTGATTTTAATAAAAAAAGTATAAAAAATTTAATTAGAAACCCCAGCATTCTTCGGTATTCTGAGCGTAAAAGAATTCTTAAAAAAATGCTTCGGATGCACTGGGGTATCAAATTAAATGTATACAAAAATTAAGAAAAAATTTAAGAAAAATAATAAAACTGAATATCACTAAAACCAAATGTGATTTAATAAAAAATTTCAGCTATTTTTTTATATGTATAACTGAAAGTTTTGTGAACTTAATGTTTGTTGTTATTTATGTTTAATTATATAATTAAATAATATAAAAAAATAATAAAATAATATAAAAACTTTTTTTATCGCAAAAAAAAATAAATTAGTATAAAAACTTTCTTTTATTATAAAAAAATAATATGAATTATAATGAAATAATATAAAAACGTTTTCTAGTTATTGTCTTCCAGTGCATTTGGGTTTTCAATATTTCTTGTTTTTCCCTTTAGTGTAAAACTAAATAAATTCTTCGGGTTTCCCACGTGAAAGCATCCCTTAAGCGTGTGAGAAAAGTACGGATTTTCGAGATTAAATCCCCAAACTTCTCGTGACTGTACCTGTGTTTTAGTAATTGTCATTACGAAAGCAAATGGGCTTCTAATGGGAAATATATGCGTAAAACACAGCCACTACTTACTTTTCAAATGGTAAATTCCACCTAAAACGGCCCTATGCAGAAAAAAATTAATTTAGTTGTTTTTAGTTAAATTCAGTCAAATAATGTCTGCCAGAGAATAATATATATGGGAAAATCAAAAACTATATTTTTGCCTTAAGTTTAAAAGTTTGGCAACATTGTGAACTTCGCCTATACTGAAAAGTGAGTTTGCATTCTTTTTACGATGTGTCTTTATTTTACATTTTCTTGTTCTTCCTTTATGACTTTTGACAAAACCCCGTTATATTTGAATATAACATGCTATTGCTTCCATTCTTTCAAAGTTTCGACATGGTACATTGTAAAATAAAATTTTTATCGATTTTTTAAAACTTTAAAATTTTCGGTCACACCCGTCCCACTAAAAATTGAAAAAGTTCAATTAAATTGGTACTGTACATTATAATCACTTGATACTTTGCAATGATAACAAAGTATGCGTAGTAAATAGTTTGGTGACATTTTACTAATTTTTTATTCGCGTTTTGGCAATTCAGCATGGAAGCATCCACAATTGACTATTTTTACAGCATGCGCCTGGGTTAGATATCAAGACGGTATTTCCACACAATCCTATGCTATTATCAGTGATGATTTAACTCATAACAAACACAGTGTTTGGGCATTCTTAAAAATGATTACAAGTGGCCTTAAGGAAAAGATTGATTTGAAAGTTGCACACATTTTTTCAGATGGTTGCGCATCTCAATTTAAAAATAGATACAACATTTTCAACATATGTCATGCTCCTAAGGATTTTGGGTTAGAAGTGACATGGAATTTTTTCGCTAGAGGCCATGGTAAAGGCGCAGTAGATGGTATAGGGGCAACAGTAAAAAGAGCATTATAGACAGCCATTAAAGCTAGAGAATGTATTATGAAAACACCGCTGGACTGTTTCAAATATCTTGTTGCAAAACACAAATTGAATAAGATCAATGTTTTTTACGCATCAAAAGACGACATCGATCAGAATAGTTCTTTCTTAAACGAAAGATGGGAAAGCGTTAAAGTGGTAAAGGACCTTCAAAAAATGCAGGCCTTTAAAAGAGCAGATGCGATCTCTGTATATGCTTCTTATTCATATTTATCTGAATTTAAACAAATTCCCTTGAAAAATACAGGTCTAGAGTATTGTGATGTCAATGATAGCGAATAAAAAAATGAAATGTTATTTTATGTGTTTTTATTCATAATTGGATTCAATAAAAAGTTTTAGTTCAGCAAAATTTTTGAATTTTCATACTAGGTCACACCCGTCACATAGAGTGGTCACACTCGTTCCTCTTTTAAGCTTTTTTTTTAAAGAAAAATATGATTTTTTTAGAAAAGTAAGTATGACATACATACAACCAGAAAGACTTCAAACAATGTGCTCCTCCAACATTTCTATACGCATTCTGTGGGAAATTTTACAAAAACTTCAATGAAAGTAAAGTTTTGTTGAAAGCTTATATATGTAAGGTCACACCCGTCACAGTCTTCAAATGGCAGCTATGGTCGGAAATGATGCATCTTCAGTATGTACTTGGTATCAAACAACTTTAATATTCACATGGCAGGGATTAGTGTCCTTTAATTTAAGTAATAGTTTTAAATTCTAAAATTATAACGGAAAATGTCAGTAACACGGTAGCACCCGTCACAATGGAAATGACCAACTGTCAACCTCACCTCCGCGTGGTGTACCCTGCTAAAACAAACGAGGCTCCGACGACCGAGAAAAGGCGGTATAACCTACAAACATTCTGAGGAAATGTTGCACCAAAGCCTGTTTGAGGGCGCAGCTGGCAGCTCCAGGTGTTGTTGTTGTTGTTGTTGTTGTTGTTGTTGGAGTGGTTGAGATAATCCTAATTAGTGACCAGCAGCGTTTTACTAGCACTGTCTCGTGTGATGATGCCTTTTTTTTTGTGTTTCCAAGTCAGATCCATTTCGTGAGGTCCTAGTATAACAGAGAATCCTTTATCTCGATGTCGAAGATCTCATTAATTTGCTGTAAGAACGGCTTACCGAAGCAGCGGAGCCGTGCCCTAGCTAGCCCTGGGCATTCACATAAGTAGTGGAAAAGACTTTCCTTCACCAGCCCCGCTTGACAGCTTCTGCAAATGGGATTGAATGGGAGGTTGAGTCTGGCTGCATGATCCCCAACTTTTCAATGACCTGTAAGGGTTGCAGTGATGCGTAGATGTTCGATCGAGAACATCCTAAGAGGTGATTCGTTCTTTACATGTTGTACAACGGTTATGTGGTTTTTGTTGTAATACATGTAGTTAATTGCTTCCATCTTCTTTCGGCTAAAGCATGATAATGTGAAGCAATGGATGCTTTTATTGTCTTCAGTGGGGTGGAGACTGCCACCGCCAATGCTAAGTCTAATGTTGCACCTTTTCTTGCTAGCTCATCTGCTATCTCATTACCCCGTATGTTCCAATGACCGGGAACCCATATCAGAGTAATTTCAAGCGAATGACTAAGCAGTTCCAGCTCCTCTCTACACTGTAAGACTAGTTTGGATGATATAGAGTTGGAGTATAAGGCCTTTATAGCTGCTTGACTGTCTGAGAAGATAGCTACTCTTGCACTAACTTCTTTGTAGAGTTTTAGTGATTTGCGTGCTTCTCTGATCGCTAAAAGTTCTACCTGAAACACGCTAGCATAGTCAGGAAGGCGAATTGACTGAGATAGGCTGAGTGACTCCGAATGGAAGCCAGGCAGCTCCAGTACTCAGACTCGGGGGTGCGTTAGGTCAATAACCTACCCACATTAAACTCAACATTATTGTCACCTCAACAAAGAAGAATAAAAACCGGAACCTGGTACAGTTGACAAACTTTGGCATAAAATCAAGGGCACGACTCGGAACCTAGAACGTAAGAACGATGTTGGAAACGAAAGCTGTGGACCCAATCGAGAAGACGAATAAAACATGGAAGAAAATTAAATTACTGGCGCAAAATCGGGACCAGTGGAAACAATTTGTTGGCACCCTATGTGCCATAAAGGAATAAAAGGATCAAATAAATTAAGAAAGTAAGGCGAACGTCCAACAGCGAAGAAAATTCGATAAATTGTGAATTGCTCTTAAATGAGGGCTCTCTCGAATGGTTGCGAAGATGTAAACGATTTAGTAATTTTCTTTTATGGGGCGTGGAATTGCCCACTTTTTCATGATGTTTAAGAAACATTTATCCACAAATCTTTAAGCTGGATGTAATAGTAGGGGAGCCATGGTGAAATAAAATTTTGTCTTCCCTGGAGGCGTGGCAACTTGTCAAAAACCATCAAAATTTGAATAAAATTAAAAAAAATGTCGAGATTTGAAAATAAAAAATTGCTACAAGTTGTCAACTTATATTTTGTTCTCAATTTTTTTTATCGAAAAATACGAAAGAATTTTTTTAGGAAAAATTTTTGTTTTCTTAGAATGATAATTATTTGACCTACAATTCAAAGAAAACAAACTTGCTTCCAAAAATCAAGACTTATGGCTTGTTTTATTTGAGGAATTTTTAAAAAAGTTAAAAATATCGAACTTCTAAATAAAAATTTAATTTCATTGAAAAGTTTTTTTTTAATTTTTTTATCGAAAACTAAGAAAACAAATTTATAAGACGTATTTTCTTACGCCCACAATTATTTGACTTACAGTTCAAGAAAAACAAACCTTGCAAAACAGCTTAAATTATGGACCCATTTTATTAGGAAAATTAGGAAATAGGAAAATTAAAAACATATTAAAAGAAAGAATATTTTCTTAAAAAAATGTGAACGAAAAAGTAATCGAAAAGTAAGGAAAAAAATATATAAGACATATTTATTTTTTTCTCTTAGACCAACAAGTTTTCTGGTCCCCTCAATATTTTTGGGCCAAACTCAAAATTTGGGGCCCCTTTTCTTTGAGAAAAATAAAATTTAAACAATATTAAAAATACCGTAATTTGAAAAATAAAATTTAAAGGAAGTATGCGCGGCTCCGCACACTTTTCCAAAATTGTATTTATATAGCTTTGTTATATGCCCAGGGATCATATAAGCCGACTGAAACAATTTCCTATTTATCGGTTGCGTACTTCCTCAGAAGACTCGGCACACATCATAGCTAGCCTATGTCCACTTGATCTGGCAGCTCAAAAGATGTGTGCAGGTAAACCCATAAAACGCAATCGAAACCAAAACGATCCCAGAAAACACGTAAAAATGGTAAATCAGCGAACGTAGCCCAGTGGCTTAAGTGGCAGATTTGATGTTATTTTTTTTTTTTTTTGTTTTTAAGTAGGTTGAAATCAAAATGTCAGAAACATCTGAAAGGTGCCGTCACACCAATGGTATGTGGAGCACACTCCCACTAATACTATAACAATCCTCCACCTCGGCTAATTCTGCCCTGGGACCACAATGGTATAACTTCTGGGTAGAGCCGCGTTTATGTCCGAAGACACAACAGGTACCTGCGTCCAGGTTCCTCTCCTATAGGCGTATGAAGGCTATGCATCGTCGATAGTCCCAATTACTCCCACTATGTTTATAGGTGGTTCCAAAGTAAAGGAGACATCGGAAAGCTTGTCTTCTGTATGATACTGTATTGAGTGTTTCCCTCAAACGTCTGTGCTTGTTGTCGGTTCGTCAGAGACTGTCCGCCTTCTCTGTTGCTGAAACGCTTAGCGTTCCCAATCAATATGGCGAAGTCGCGTCTTGCCTGCAAACGTTTGCGCTGCCTCCCACTTACCGCTGGTTGCGCACATATCTCGTATGGGGGTGCTGGAGGACGGTTGATAACCCAGGGCTTGCTCCAGTATAGCTCGTTCCTCTCTAAAGCGGTCGCAATAAAACATGACGTGCTCTGCTTTTTCGTCTGTATTCGGGCAGTTTGGACAGAAAGGGCTGTCTGCCAGCTTAAAACGGTGCAGGTATTCCTGAAATTCGATGAGATGATTCAACATATCGCAGGAGTACCCACTGCCTCACCCTCAGAGTGGGATAATGGCTTGAGAGAAAGCACAGGGTGGAATCCTTACTGGTCATGGATATTCTTAAGCAAACCTTCATTGTGTAAATGCGGAAGATACTGGAAGTTAACCCTGGCTTTAGCGTCGCGCCCAATAATCTACTCCCACTGATGCTGAAAAGCAACGACTGGCTGCCGACCTGATGCAGCAACTCCGGTACAGTGAGCAGGAAAGGCGTAGATGCGAACGCCAAGAAAGCGTGTAAGCTGGCAAATGCGAAAATGCAGGCAAACTGACGATACCAGGTTCAGAAACTTACTTTTCTATGGTATGGGTCGGACATGACAAGCGGTGTCATACTGATCTAACTGGGGTGGCGCGCTCCTCAAATGAGTTAAGCAGTTGGTGGTAACAAGCAAATGCTACTTGTACTAACGTATTGAATTAGAACAGTAACAGACATTAAGTCTAGTGCTCAAACCGCCTTCCGACGAAGTTCTTGGCAGTAGTATCAGTATATTGGTACTTCAAAAGTAGAAGGCTCATTATTATTATAAAAATGGTTGGTTATTTGTACACTGCGACCTAAAAAGACTTTTTTGTGCAGCCATGTAGCCTACTCAAACAGTTTTAGGCTATTAATAAATCCTAAAATTGCTGCAGGCTTAATTTCTACAAGGAGGTTTGGATCTGTAACCCTGCTTTCCAGGTAATTTAGTCTGCGTCTTGCCACTGCTGGGCAGTCGCATAGAAGGTGTGCTGCTGTTTCTTGTGCCTTTTTTCATAGTCTAAAGGTATCGTTTTCTATCGCACCTATCTTTTTCATGTGATAATTAAGTTCATCGTGTCCTATTAGTAGTTCAGTGTAAAGTTTTATGTCCTTTCTGCTTTCTAAGTTAAGGATTGCTTCTGCCTTTATCCGTTCTAGATCTATAAGTCTTTTGCCACATGCCCGTCTGGGCTCTCCAGTACTCGATTAGGCCTCGTTGTTCCAGCTGACGCAGAAAGGTACTTTTGAAGCTGTTATTTACCCCGCAGAAAGGTTCAGCACCTATGAAGGGAGTGTTTGCATCCTTTTTCAGTAAAGTGTCCGGAATTTCATTCCCTTCATGCCCCTCATGTTCCGGTACCCAGATTAGAGTAAAAAAGTTTCTTGATGCTAAAATTTGGAGAATTTGAAAATATTCGCTATCCATCTAGCGATTTTAGAGCTGCTCGACTGTCAGAGAGAATGTTGGCATTGGCATCCCGCGTGCCTCTACGAAGACATTCAAGAAGGTTTAAGCCCTTACCTTATAAATCGAGGGACGATTGTGTGTGCGACTTTCGACGAAAGCATTTCTCGTACGTTAAAACCATCTGGTATTTGATGTGAGGTTCTCACTTTTGTTCAGAAAAAGTCATGACGAGATTATCATTTTAGCCAATCGAAGCCAAGAATCACTTCTCCCACGCGAAGTTTTTTTTGAGGCGAAAGGTTAATGCGGCTGAAGTGCACGCTGACGGGACTAGGTTTAATTTCCTCAAAAATTGCTTCGTTTTTGAGGTTACAGTTTTTCGGCCGAAAATAAAGGGTGATTTTTTAAGAGCTATAGGAAAGTTTTTCAAAAACAAGACGTAAAATTCAGAAAAATTCATGAAATTTTTATTTAAATCGATAGTACAGTCCATATAATTTAATGTTTGAAGATTATTTCATGCAAATGTTGACCGCGAGTGCGCCTCAAATGGTCCATCCTCTTAGTCCAATTTTGACATACTCTTTTCAATGGTTTGGCCGGTGCTCGTATCTCACATATAAATACTTTAATGTTGTCTTCCAACGCGTTAATTCAAGCAGGCTTGTCTGAATAGACATGAGCTTTAACATAGCCCCACAAAAAATAATCTAAAGATGTTATATCGCACGATCTGTGTGGCCAATTGACAGGTCTCGAACGTGAAATAAAACGTTCACCGAACTGGTTTCTCAACAAGTCCATTGTTACGCGTGCTTTGTGGCATGTGACTCCGTCCTGCTGAAACCACATGTCATGCAAGTCAAGATCTTGCATTTTGGGCAAAGAAAAGTTGGATATCATTTCACGGTAGCGCTCACCATTCACAGTTACGTTACGATTCGCACCATCTTTGAAGAAGTACGGTCCAATGATACCTCCAGCCCATAAACCGCACCAAACTGTGACCTTTTCTGGATACATTGGTAGCTCTTGCAATTCTTCTGGCTGATCTTTACTACAAAATCGACAAGTCTGCTTATTTACGTACCCATTGATCCAAAAATGAGCTTTGTCGCTGAACACAATTTTTCGAAAGAAAAGTGGATCTTCGGCCAACTTTCCAAGAGCCCATTCACCAAAAATTCTGCGTTGCGGTAGGTCGTTCGGCTTCAATTCTTGCATCAGCTGTATTTTGAAAGGCTTCACACCTAAATCCTTTCGCAAAATTTTCCACGTTGTTGAGTAACAGAGGCCCAATTGCTGCGAACGGCGACGAATCCATAATTGATGGTCATCATTAACACTGGCCGATACAACTGCGATATTTTCTTCGGTTCGCACTCTTGGTAAGCGTGTTGGTGGTTGGATGTCCAATAATGTAAATTTGGTTCTAAATTTAGTCACAACAGCTCGAATAGCCGCTTCAGTGGGTCGATTAAACTGACCAGAAAATGGAAGAAGCGCGCGATAAACTTTCTTAACAGAACACGCATTTTTTTAATAAAATTCAATGATTTGCAAGCGTTGTTCCTTTGTAAGACGATTCATGGTTAAATTAGAGACCAAACTGAAGATGTTTGACAGTGAAACAAAACACGAAACGTGCGTCAGCTGCTTAAACCAACTGTTTAAAAAAATAATAGCTAAAAAATAACCCCTTATATTCTTTATATTTTTTTATGAAAATTTCAAGTTTTTTGAAAAACCAAATCTGGCAACACTGGTAAATACATATGAATTTTTGTAATATTTACTCACTTGCGCACCTTTCTCACATCTCCTTGTTTGTCATGCGTACTGCCATTTCGTTTACGATAACGATTTTTAATCACGCTATGCGAAACGAATTAATTTCACTGCCACGAATAAATGTAATATTTATTTATGTGTTTTCATAGATATGTACGTTTGCTTGCTTTCATATATGTATATTTATGATGGCTGGTTAAAGTGTCAATAAATATGCAACGAATAGTCAAGCAATCAGAAAGTTTCTGCACACGCATTCACTCGGAAGGAAGTATAAGCAAACGAAAAGGGAAATCCAAAGGAAAAGACAATATGGCGAAATTGAGCAGCCATTGCAATTTGTGTAGTGCATTGAAGAAGAAGAATTAAATGGGAAAATGGAGTGTTGACCGTGAGTAGCGCCGGAACAAAGGCGGCATTTCGCTAACGCGCGCACACACTCACACGCACGCACGCACATTCGTGTTCATCTGCATATGAATAAGTGTATATAAATTGTTATTTCTGCATATTCATTCTCATCCAGTTCTCTATGATTGCCTGGGCTCGCGTCAGTCGCAGAAAATATGACTCGCATCCAGCATGGCTGGTGTCTTTTGTCCAAAGCAAAAGGAAAATGAGAAAAAAATACGCCAACAAACGGGGCGTATGATTAATGTCTACTCGGAGTTTGGCAGGCAAGCAGCGGCAAGCATCGGCAGGCACAAACAGCATTTCCCATTTATGCACACACACATACACGTGCAGTTTTTGGTGACCACATACTTTGTACCCACCTCCCGCTTAAGCCCTCTGCCTCACTCGGCACCCCACAACCCTCTTGGAGCGTCTTGTTATGGTGTCACTTCACATATTCTACAGTTGCCTATGAAGCATTCTTCTACATACTCGCCATCCTTCATTGTTTCAGGCCTGTCTTGTTTGCCGCTGCCACTCTGTATGCAGCAATTTATCGCCACATATAACAACACTTTTACAACATTGTTGCCGCGTTGCTGCTGCACACTCTGCTCATCCATTGTGCGCCAATCTCATCCAGTTGCCATGAAATTCATTCTGTTGTTGCTATTGTTGTTGTTAAAAACGTAAGTACCTATATAGAAATGTATAGGTGCATATGTGTGTGTGTGTCCGGGAAGGCATCACAACGCATATTTAATTGAATGCGCATGTAAAATATTGATGGTGCGCGTAAATGTAAATTTAAAGAATTTCGCGCGCTCTGTGCGTGAGGTGATAGGAGGGTAAAGGGTATGAGAAAATGCAGTGGTATTTTTGACTGCTGTGATTTTAAATATTATAAATACATTCTCTGTGACTCAATAAATTGTTGTTCGCCGATTTCTGTGATTTCTTGAATTGTGATTTTTTAAGTTTTACATTTTTCGAGCTGTACATTTTTGACGTGATAACGTCTTATAATTCGATTTAACAGGCTGCACGCACGAAAAAATGTGTCGTTACCTTGCTCATTAGTGTTACCTTGCTCATTTGTCGTTACCTTGCTCATTTGTCGTTACTTTGCTCATTGCCGTTACCTTGAATGAACTGCAAGCGAAAGCGCGGAACGAACAAAGCAAACGAACAACAACGTTCGACATCTTGATCTCTCCTACTTAAGTGAGCGTATATATGTATATATATGCGCATATGTACATATATAAATTCACGTATTTGTATTTGCATATGCCTTCTTATTGATTATTATTAATTTGATTCACTTGAAGAATTTAAAATAAAACCTAGTTTGTTAATAATACCTGTTGTTTTAATGTTATTATTATTAATTTTTTTATTATATATGAAGGAAAAAATGTATGGCAATATTTACCATATACCTTATAAGATATGTTGTATATACAATTTCGCGCAATTTTCAAAAAGAACAAATCTATATTTAAAGATGCATACAAGTCAGGTCGTTAGTTCGAATCTCGGTGAAGGCAAAATTAATAAAAACATTTTTCTAATAGCGGTCGCCCCTCGGCAGGCAATGGCAAACCTCCGAGTGTATTTCTGCCATGAAAAAGCTCCTCATAAAAATATCTGCCGTTCGGAGTCGGCTTGAAACTGTAGGTCCCTCCATTTGTGGAACAACATCAAGACGCACACCACAAATAGGAGGAGGAGCTCGGCCAAACACCTAACAGAAGTGTACGCGCCAATTATTTATTTTTTTATTTTATACAAGTCATATGGACATATCAAATATACGAATCTATTCCGTACGCAAGCAAATGTAAGCTAATGTGCTTGAACTGCAAGCGAGAGCACGGAACGAACGACAAAGAGCACAATCGGCCCCCGCGTTCGGCAACGTTCGACATCTGGCTCTGTCCTACTTGAATGAGCATATATATGTAAGTATGTACATGCGCATTTGTAAATAAATTCACATACTTGTATTTGCATATGCCTTCTTCCTGTGTGCATGGTAATGAACCATTTCTCTGTTGAGAATAGGACGATGATAGAAAAAGTAGGAAATGAAAGGGAGTGTTTCGAGTGTAAAGTGTCTTGAAAAAGGCAAATCGATGATGGTGCCTCTTAGTGTTGTGGACTTATTAACGTCTGATGCACAATCGAAATTGAAGATATCTTTCATGAATTTGATAATGTTTCGTCATTTTTCACGTTTTTGTAAATGTAACTTGACCTATTCCATTGCAATTCCATTTACCTCCTCCTCTATATCCATACAAAATATCTATCAAACAAATACAATTAAAATTTGGTTTTGAAAATTGCAACCATTCCACCAATATTTTCTTATGACGTTGTCACGTTAAACTATCGTCAGTAAACCGACTTTACAGACAACCTCTGTTTTTGTAGCCAATATGTAAATATTTATTTAATTTTCTTAGAATATAAAATATTAAAAAATCAGTTGAATATGTAAATACTGAAGATTCTTGCGCATATTACCAAATTTTACGCTGCCGGGTGTAGTATACAAATTTTTTGGAAAAGTACAGTGTTCCCGTAAGTAGAAAAAATTGGTGAAAATATTTTAGTAATTTTTTCAAAGTGCAATACAGTAAAATTTAATAGATAATTCCAAATGATTTCGAGAAATTTTTATAATTTTAACATTTAGTCAACATTTAGCAAACATTTAATCTGGTAAATTAAGTTAATATGAGAATAAGGCTGGAAACACAGTGCACGCTGAGACGAAGACGAAGATGAAGACGAAGCTGAAGACGAAGCTGAAGAGAAATTGCTTGTGTTGCGACTAAGCGAATAGGTTGCACAGTGCAAGGCGAATTGGTTGCGCTTTTGTTATGTTAGTCGCAATGGATTCCTCATCAGATAATGACCTGCTGATTGAGCAAAGCTTATATTTTAAATTAAAACGTATAAAAGTAAATAAAAAAGGGCACCCTATAAATTTGGGAAGAGAAGCATTTGGTGAATTTCATCATTTTAATGATGAGCAGCGCCACGATGAAAAGAAATTTGTGGAATATACCAGAATGACAATTAGCACATTTGATTATATTCTAATTAAAATTGAGCCACTTATTATTAAAAATTGGACTAATTTTAATAAAATTTAATTTTTAAATATGTGCTGAAAGGCTAATTGTGACGTTAAAGTAAAAAATAATTTAAAATATATTTAGTTTCATGCCTTTTATTGATTATTACTTCTAATTTAATTACTTGTTTATCGACTGTCTTAACTTAATTAACGTGCCAAAGCATAGACAGAACAAACAAACAAAAACCACGGTAACTAGCAAGGGATTCGTCTTCAAATTCAGTACAGCAGCGTTTGAAGCTGATTGCTTGCGTTTCGTCTTCGTCATAACGCGCACTGTGTTTGCAACCTAAGCCTACGACGTGAGGGCAAAGACGATAGCGATCATGTGCGTTCTCCTTTATTGCTCTCAACTATCAATCTTTAATGAAAATGAATTGCTTATTATTAATTAGGCAGTTAAGTAAGCATTCACTGGTGAGCATAAATGAGTGCTTGGTGGTTTTGTTTGTGGTTTTTTTTTAATTATTTTTTTGCTAATGTTCTTCATGCGTTGATAAGCCTGCATATATCAAATGTTTAATCTCATACAAAATTTTGAAAAATTCAAAATATTTTCAGCTCAATGTTGAATTTTTCAATTCGAAATTGTAGGAAATTTGCGGATATACAGTAACATTTTAGTTTAATAAAAGGCGTGCAAGTCGCTGATTAAAATTTTTTTTGTCAAATTTGTTTGTGGTTTTTTTGTTGCTAACAGCACTTCCGGTTTTTCAATACAACAAACTCAGTTTATAAAAAGTGGCGTTGTTTTTTAAGAAATTGTTTTTGTAAATATTGAAAAAGCAGTTTAAGTTTGCAAAGGGTCTTGCGCATTTTCTTCCACCAAAAAATAATTTTTGTATGGAGTAAATTTCAGAAAACTGTCAAATAGAAATTACAAAAATAAGAGAAGATAATTTCCTAAACTTGTAGAACCTTCCAAATTTTCATACTGAAAACACTTTGCAGCGCGGTGTGCCGGAACAGTGCATTCTAGATAAAAATCCCTTCACGAAATTTTCTATCTCCATAAAAAGGAAGATATCCTTAAACAGTTTGTTTAAGTTTAAGAAAAATTACATTACTTTCTTTTGAAGCACGTAAACGCAAAAACTCAAAACCCTTGTCCTACTTATTGTCTCAAAATTGATGTTTTTCTATGTTCTCTTATAGATAATTATTTGACTTTCAGTCGAAAGGAAAAAAAAAGTTCGCATAAAACATCAACATCTTGAATCTCTCTTACTTGAGGAAAATTGAAAAAAAAATCCCAACGATCGAAATTAAAAAAAAAATTAAATTTGATAAAAATTTCCGAATGCTTTTTTTACTTTTTGTACGAAAAAAATTATAGGAAACATAAACTTTTTTTTCTTGTAGACCGACAATTATTTGACTTACAATTCAAAGAAAACAACCTGCACAAAAACTTGCACAAAACCTTGCAAAAAAAGCATAATTTTGGGCTCCTTTTATTCGAGAAAACTTACAAAATATCACATATATCCAAATTTGAACAAAATTTCCGAATATGTTTTTAAATTTTTTTTATCGCAAAGTGCAAAAAAAGAGTTAGAGGAAATTTTTTTTAGACCAACAATTATTTGAGGAAAATTAAAAAAAATGAACAGAAACAAAATTCAAACAAACAAAAATTATTTGTTAAAAAAATTTGCAGTTTTTTTTTTTTTTTAATTTTTTGTCGAAAAGTAAGAAAAAAATGATAGTTCACATTCATTTGTTTTCCCTAGATTTGACTTAAACTTCAACGAAAATAAACTTGCACAAAAAACTCAAACTTTGGGCTTCTTTTATTTGAGGAGGACAAAAAACAACAATATCGAAATTTGGAAAAAAAATTGGGAAAAGAATTAAAATCCTTTTTTTTTAATTTTTTTTGCCGAAAAATTTATAGGATACATTTGTTTTTCCTTACCCCGATAATTATTTGACTTAAAATTCAACGAAAAAAATATAAAAAACAACAATATCGAAATTTGAAAAACAAAAAAAATTTGTAAAAAAAATTTTCAATTTGGTTTTTTCTTTTTGAATTATTAATCAATAAATACGAAAATAAAATGATTGGAAAAATATATGTATATATTTTAGACCGATAAAAATAAAGACATGAAAAGTATTAAACCTTGTGGCCGCTTTTATTAAAAGAAAATTTAGACAAAATTTAAACAAATTAATAAAAAATTGCTTTTGATATATATATATTATATATTTTTTTTATCCAAAAGCATGAAAACAATTTCATGGAAAACTAAATTTTTTTTCTCTAAACGTCAATTATTTGACTTAAAATTCAAAGAAAACAAACTTGCACAAAAATCTCAAACTCCTTTTCTTCATTAAATTAACAAAAATCAAAAATGTCGAAATCTAAAAAAAAATATTGTTCGCGTTGGATCCCACACAATTTGTCAATCGCTCAAAAAAAGGCTCGTGTCGATTGGTCGAAGGAAATGCTCAAAAAATACGATCGCGGTGCTTCGAAACACGTCTATGACATTGTGACAGGTGATGAATCGTGGATTTACGCGTATGAGCCCGATAGTAAACAGCAGTCGACTGTATGGGTGTTTCAAGATGAGCCAAATCCAACAAAAGTTGTTCGCGCACGAAGCACTTCCAAGCAAATGGTCGCCTGTTTTTCGGAAAAACTGGACATGTCGCAACCGTACCACTAGAACAACGCAGAACAGTAAATTCTGAGTGGTACACAACCATTTGTTTGCCAGTTGTCTTCCAAGAAATTAGGAAAACCAATCGCCAAAGACGGATCACTCTTAACCAGGACAATGCGAGCTCTCACACATCGGCTCAAACAACTGCATTTTTGAGCACCCAAAACATCGAATTAATGGGTTATCCGCCGTATAGTCCAGACTTGGCACCGAATGACTTCTTTTTATTTCCGTACGTAAAAAACAAACTGAGAGGTCAACGTTTTTCGACACCTGAAGAAGCGGTTGCGGCATTCAGAATGCATGTGTGGAGGTACCTCATTCAGAGTGGCAAAAGTGCTTCGACAATTGGTTCAAACGCATGCAAAAGTGTATAGATCTTCATGGAGAATATTTTGAAAAACAATAAAGTGACTTTCGATGATTAAAATTTGTTTTTGTTCTCTAATCCCGACATATAAAAGCCACCCCTCGTATTCAGAAAATTTTTTTTTATTTATTTATTAAAAGAGTAACAATTATAAATAACTAGTCCACTTAAAGAGCTAAAGCACTGGCTACTATGGCCTTCGGCTATTAGTATAATAAAAAATGACAGCGTATCTTATAGCCTTAACTTACATCTAGATACATAATCACAAATCTTATTTAAATTGCATACCGTTGTCTGTTTGAGAAGTTCCGATGGTTTGATGCTTGAGAAAAAGGATGTTCTGATATTTTGTAGGGAAGGACAAGTATCTATCAGGTGAAGTGTACTAAATTGGCTTCGGTGAACCGCTGAGCAGGTGGGCATGTGTCATGAGTGTGTGACCGATTCTCAGTCGAGTAAAGGTTTTTGCTTGGTGACATAATGCAGATGGAGATGGAGGTTAACCCCAAAGGGGTTAAAGTTTTTATAAGGATGCTGATAAGTGTTCCATTTAGTTGCTGCGTTATCTGCGGCAAGTTCTTTCGCTAGTATCTTTATGTCATTGCAAGTGATATAGTTAAATGTGTGTAGAGGTTCCTTATTCGCCTCTTTCGCTCTCTTGTCAGCTTTTTCGTTACCATTTATCCCAGAGTGCCCAGGAATCCACATAATTTTGATTGCACCTGTGTGTATTGAAATTATATTGCGGATTTTTGTTATCAACGGGGTGTCATTTGTGGGGTTTAAGATAGCTTCGATTGAGGATTTGCTATCGGTGCAAATTAAGTGCTTGCTACATTTCTGGGCGGCAAAGAAAATTTGTATTACATTTTTTTACTCTGTGGCCTCATAATTGCTCAAAATTTAAAACTTGCAGCCCGTGTAATAATAATATTTTTTGAATATCTCCATTTAATGAGCGGAATAATAAACAACCATCACGGCGATATAGAAATGAAAATAAAAATACACTACAATTTCCTCAGTATTAGTACACTAACATTAGCATTAACATATTAACAACGTCGGTGGCAGCGCCACACAATTTCCGCTCATGTTCACATGCACACACAAACGTGTATCAGGGTAAGCAGTGAAGCCATCGAATAATCAATTCGCATGCCAAAAATTCAAGAGCGCTCTCGAAGTTAACGAAACTCGTGGCTAAAGCTTACAAGTGCATGCCACAACAAAAACATACCATACCGGCAAATATCACGGAAGCCAATACAAGGCTAGTGAGTGAATTGGGCAGCGGCGGGGAATAGAAATATACATTCAAGTGAGTACTTATGCTACATCATGACCCCACTAACTGCTCAGCTGATATGCAAGTCAATACTCCCACGTAATTGTATATTTGAGTGCGTCCCTACGGTGCGTGTGTGAGTGAACGCCTAGTATGCAAAATGTGAAGCCGGAAACAGTATGTCTGCACACGAGGTGGCCACAAGTGCGCTGCGGAAGCACAAATTCTCGTGCCAGTGCTTACATGCATACTTACATACGTGCATATCTACACTTATATGAACTGGCGCTTCATCATTTGTATCCCACTCACGCATACGCACACACTTTGCTTTTAACCCATTCAACAACTTATCCCTGCGATCCATCGTTGCTTGCCCCTCGCTCTGCTATCTTCTTCTTGCTGCTCTCAGCCTGTGTTACCTTCCTGCCACTAGTTGTTTATATCCTGCTTCTATGCTGTCTGGCTATCCATATTTTCTTCCTTTGAACGTCGCTCCCCTCCGCTCCAGCTGCAATTGGCTTAGGCGCATCACATGACAATTGCCCTTTGCCTTTGTTTCGCTGCCTGCTTGTTCTTTTTTAATACGTCTATGTAGCAATTGTTGCAGAAGGGGTTGTTGGTCGGTCAAGCAGTGCTGTGTTGTTGTTTATGGTGCATGATGCTCGTACACATTGTTAGATGTTGCAAAATCATCTCACATTTCCTGCGGTTTCCGCATCTTGAACAGTGAAGTTGTTACTGTCGTCATTGTTGTTGCTATTGTGTACGGTCGAACAGATGTCTGCTGCTCGTTGGGTCACTTGAAGTGGAATGCCACAATGGCATCGGTCGGGCGGTCGGTTCAAGTGTTATACATCAGTGTGGATTTGAAAAGTTCAAGTTGAGATGATTTAATTAAAGAATTTTGTTGCGCCTGCGTAACAGTTTTTTTGCAACTACTAGAGAAAATGTCCAGGGTAGATAAGATAATATTAAAATCTTTGGCCCACCCATCTTTAAATTGAGCTGGAAATAAAATTTCGAGCCATTTTTTGTATTATAATAATTATTTCCAAACCAGTACGGGACTTCCTTTAGGTCTCCAATGCTTTGAAAAGATCAGTATTTCCTAAAAAGATCGGCGTTAAAACGGGTTCCCAACGTATTTATTAAAACAAAACCAGTACAAAGTAGTCAAACTTAATTATTAGGTGCGTAACTAAGTTCCCGCTGTTTGTCAATAGATGCCGCCTGCAGTGTGTGCTAGTCGATTCTAACTTAACCTAAACGTCATAAACCAAGTTTAGACATATGGTAAGCAAACTGCTTTGACACTTTAGTAATTTTGTTTTGGTTTTGTGAATGTGTCTGATTTTGTGCCAAATAATCGTCATTTGCGGGAAATGTTGATTTTCCTCTTTCATTCGAAAAAAAACAGCGGCTGAAGTGCATCGAGAGCTACAAAAAGTTTGTGGAGATGCTGCTTTAAGTGAAACAACGTCCCGAGATTGGTTCCGTCTCTTCAAAGATGGTGATTTTAATGTTGACGACCGTCCGCGTGAAGGAAGGCCGAAAACCTTCGAGGACGCTGAATTGGAGGCATTGCTCAGTGAGGAGCCATGTCAATCGCAAGAAGAGCTTGCTTCAGTATGAGAAGTTACTCGCCAATCCATTTCCAATCGATCGCATGCTTTGGGAATGATTCAGCAACAGGGGGCTTCGATTTTTTTATGAGTTAAAACCAAGGGTTGTTGAACGTCGTTTTTTCGCCAGTGAACATCTGCTCCAGCGGCAAAAAAGGAAAAGTTTTCTTTATCGCATCGTGAGGGGTGATGGATAAGGGATTCATGACGGCAATCCAATTAATGAATGTCATGGGGGCTGCCCGGTCATGCTCCCAGGTCATCGTCTCGGCCGAATATTCACGCTGCGAAGGTTATGCTATGTATTTGGTGGGACCAAGTTGGTGTTATTTATTAATATATGAACTGTTAAAACCAAGCGAAACCATCACTGGGGATCGGTATCGAGAGGAATGAAAAAGTGATTCCACAGCATGACAACGCTGGGCCTCACGTTGCCAACCCCGTTAAAACCTAACCGGAAACACTGAAATGGGAAATCCTACCCCACCCGCCATATTCTCCAGATATTGCGCCGTCCGATTATCACCTGTTCCGATCGATGTCACATGGTCTAGCTGACCAGCAGTTCCATTCATATGAAGACATCAAAAAATGACTTGATCCGTGGATACCTCAAAAGATGAACAGTTTTACCGCGACGGTATACGAGATCTACCAAACAGATGGGGAAAAGTAGTAGCCAGCGATGGGCAATACTTTCAATGATTCACTTGTAACCATTTTTTCAGAATAAAGTTGTATTTTCATCAAAAAAAAACAGCGAGAACTTACTTGTGCACCAATACGAATCGGCTTACCTTGACCTCGGTTACCTTTCGCCTTTCCTGTGGCTAGCTGCTATTGACGAGTTTCTGATTAAATTAAATGAAAGTTTAGTTAAGATAGTAGCATACCCGGATGACTTGGTCCTAGTGGTATCGGGACCATTCCCCTCAGTCTTGCCTAAGATCTTGGAATGGTCATTGGCTGTACTCAGTGGCTGGGCTGCCAGTTACGGCCTCAGAGTTAACTCTGATAAAACGGAGCTGGTGCTGTTTACCAGAAGTATAACCTCCTCTTAGACTTCCCAGATTAAACAACCACATTCTCCCGCTTTCATCATTGGGTCATAGAAAACGCGGTCTCAGGTCCCTTCCCATCAGTAATGGCTGAAATTTTGGAAGGTGCATTGGCTACACTCAGCAGGTGGGCCGCCAGTAGCGGTCTCAGAGTCAACTCTGACAAAACGGAGTTGATGCTATTCACCAGAAAATACAAGCCTCCGCCGTTTAAGCTTCCTAGACTTAATAACCAGTGTCTTACACTTTCATCGGAAGTCAAGTATCTTGGTGTAATACTTGACCCCAAGCTCCATTGGAAGCTACGCATTGAAAATCGGCTTAAAGTGGCCAGTATAGCTTTCTATTCCTGCAAATCTATGTTCGGCAAAGAATGGGATGTACAATTTAGTGCTTCTGCCAATTTTAATGTATGAGTGCCTGATTTGGTGGGAAGCTCTTCGGAAAAGCTATAATATCATTAAACTGGGGAGGGTGCAAAGGACTTGTATTGGCATCACCGGAGCATGTAGAACTTGTCCCAGTGCTGCTTTTAATGTCGCTTCGCACTTAATTTCCATAGCTTTTTACGTTATTTCCATCGATGCTCAAAATGCAATCAGCGTAAAGGAGGTTGGCCTCTGTGAAGGGGCGATGGTAGCATTTTTAGGCAGTTAACTTCGTACTTCTCTGAACTTCGTACCTCTATCCCTAAACTGAAAGTAAGTAGGATTGGAACACGGGGAAAATCTGTGCCGAGGCCGTTACCTCTGTCCTCACAGACGGAACCAAGATGGAATCGGCAGTCGGAATATAGGAGTCTATCTATAGAATTCTTTGAATTCTCTTAGAATTCTCTGACGATGCTATGGGGCAGATCCAAACTGGTGAACTCCTGTAAGGTGGAGATCAAATCTCTCAGGTGTGCAAGTAACATTTCGCCGATCTGGGTTCCTGGACAGAAGAACAAAGAAGGAAATGAAATTACTGATAAGCTTCCCAGGAAGGGGTCGACGTATTGGTCTCACCCGGTCATCGGTATCCCCCTGTCTATTGCTAAAGGAAAATTGCACAACTCCTTTCTCATGAAAGCACATATCAGATGAGGATCCATTTGCTATTTCGAAAATTCTATAGCGCTAGCATAATACAGGGTTCGATTGAAAAATAATGAGCCTTCCTGCGCGGAGCGTCTGCCAAGCGATCAACCAAACGGGCTGGTGGGGGAAAATGATCGTTGGACCTTCCCCTAGAAACCGGTCCCAGTTCGCTGGCAACAGCGGTGCAGTCAACATCGCTCCTCGCGTGAAAGCTGTTTTAAAAGTGTGTTAGGATTTTGCAGTGGCGAAAATGCAGCGATCGTTGGAGCAACGTTACTCGATCAAATTTTGCATAAAGCTAAACAGTTTGTACCTCCAGGAAGCACTGTAAACGCGGCATTTTACAAAGAAATGCTCCTTCGGCTGAAAAACCGCGTCGCCCGGGTTCGGCCCGACCTCGTCAACAATTGGACCCTTCATCACGACAATGCCCCAGCGCACACCGCCTTCCTCTGCACCGCTGCATTGGCCAAGATGGGGGTTCCGGTGCTTCCCCACCCTCCCTACAGCCCAGACCTACCCCTCCGGACTTCTTCTTGTTCCCGCGCCTGAAAAGAAAGCTGAAGGGGAGGCGTTTCGACTCCATCGAGGTGATCCAAAAAACTGTGGCAGCCGAATTGAACGCGATTCCGACGGATGAGTTTAAAAAATGTTTCCTGCAGTGGAAGGGCCGCTACCAGCGGTGTATTAACGCTCAAGGGTCCTATTTTGAAGAATATTAGTTGTATACGCCAAAAGGTTTAATAAAACTGCTTAAAAAAAATAAGGCTCATTACTTTTCAATCAAACGTCCTGAGGACTCCCCGCCATTCCATTTTCAAACTTGTAACTGTGCTTATCGGTCATTGGACGATGGGAGCTCACGCAGAAAAGCTGGGTTCACCATTTACTCCCCATTGCAGAAGCTATTGTGACCTTTCCAACTTAAACCGCATCAACCTTCTCTGTTACATCAACAGCTCTGGTTGGATGTAGTTATCTGTCCATTTGAGGTTTCATGGGGAGTGCCAGAGTGGTGCTTGCACCATTTCACCTACCTACTGAACCTTGACCACTCGATCCAACTCGGTATCCCACAACGGAAAAGTGGCAGGATAATTAATTACAAAAAAAACTTTGAAAAAAAATCTTCTATTAAAAATGAACTGTGAGCCAAATCAGGGACTAAAGCTCAGCCGTAAATTGGATTAAAGGTCATTCTCTGAACTTTTGAAAGTAACGCAATATAGCTTAAGGTAGCACTGCTTTATTCCAGGCAATAACAAAATCGTTTTGCCACGAAATTCTCGTTTTTTTCATTAACTCCATTATTTGTTGCTTCTGTTAATAAATAAATATTTCTTTTAATTATATTTCTTTATTCTATAAGAAAACCCCATAAATTCAAACTTTATGTAAAATTATTAAGCAGTGTCATACATTTTATTGAATTTTTTTATATAGAGAAAATGCCCAACGCCCTCAGGGAAAAAATTATCAAAAATCAACGGTATTTTTAAGCAGCTCAAAACCTACGCTTTTTTATACCGAAATTCCATGAGGTAAAAAGATGTACACCCAACAATTTTTCTAGAAATTATAATGAAAAACCCTAAAATCAAGATGAAAAGTTTGTGTTTTGCTGCGGACTCTGAGAAAAGTCAATCAATATGAAAAATAACCTCTCTATTTTTCATCTTTAGCTCCCCCAAGTCAACTCTTAGAAGCTAAAAAACTAAAATGGATGTATGTAAAAAAACACTCTTCCTAACTCTAGGTAGAAAATATTCTTGCTGTGTGAGCTAAGAAAGGCAACTATTGGTCTCATTAAAGTGAAAATAATATACCTACTATTAGGAAAAACAAGGGTGGTTAAGTTTCAAGGCCCGGTATTGATTTTGAACCAAATACAATTGTTTGAAGAAATTATTATAATTTCTCTTTATTATGCTAATACTGATATGGCTCAATTACGCATAGATCAAAATATTGACCATCCGATGGTCCAAATTTTCGATGACGCTGAAGCATAAATGAGGTTCTATGCCGTTAATGTGCCGAATTATCTCATCCTTTAACTCTTGAATTGTTGCTGGCTTATCGACGTACACCTTTTCTTTCAAATAACTCCAAAGAAAGAAGTCCAATGGTGTCAAATCACATGATCTTTATGGCCAATTGATATCGCCGCGACGCGAGATTATTCGGCCATCAAATTTTTCGCGCAGAAGAGCCATTGTTCCGTGTGTGACAAGTGGCACGATCCTGTTGAAACCACATATCGTCCATATCCATATCTTCCAATTCGGGCCATAAAAAGTTCGTCATCATCTCACGATAGTGAACACTATTCACAGTAACTGCCTCATTTTGGAAAAAATACGGCTCAATGATGCCGCCAGCCCATAAAGCGCCCCAAACAGTCACTCTTTGTGGGTGCATTGGGTTTTCGGCAATCACTCTTAGATTATCATTCACCCAAATGTGGCAATTCTGCTTATTGACGAATCCACTGACGTGAAAATGTGCCTCATCGCTGAAGATGATTTTCTTCGAAAATTGGTCATTCACTGTTGCCATTTCTTGCCACTATTCTGACCATTGACGACGCTTGAAATGGCCAAAAGGGTTTAGCTCTTGAGTCAATTGCAGCTTGTAAGCATGTAAATACAAGCCTTTATGCATAATGTTCATCAACGGCGAGCGTGAGGGGCGCAATTGTTGGGCACGACGACGAGTTGAGGTGGACGGCTCTTCAATCACACTATCGCTAACAGCAGCAATATTTTCTGCAGTACGAGCTGTATGAGCATGCACTGGTGCTTTCACATCACCTACAGACCTGGTTTACTTAAACTTTTGCACAATTTTTCCGATTGTACGCACATTTGGACGATTAAATTGACCGAAAAAATCTCGAGGTGCGCGATATGCATTTTGAATAACTTTAACGCGTTGGTTGATTGTGTATCTTTCCATGATGCAAATTGAGTTAGTCTGAAATTTAAAAATATCAAATGGAATGCAGAAAAAAAAATTGACGTTTAGGTGTGGTTTGCGTTCAACATGGGCCCTTGAAATTTAACCACCCTAATAAAATAGAACTCAAGCTAGTGCTTCTAAAATCTTAGTTTATGATAATGCTGGATTGATCGCAGCCTTTGAGCCTTTCACACTTATTTTATGGCAATAAAGAGGCGGCCATAATTTTAGGGTAGACTTTATAAATATACACTTACAAATGGTTACCCGAAAACACTCAACGATTCAGATCTAAATCTTCCAATACGTATATGGAACGCATTGTCTGCCGAGTAGTAAATTCTAACAGCAAAAATTGTTTCTATTATTTTATGGTTTTTTGCTTTCACATATCCAAGTAGATTCATGGCTTTAATCAAACAAATTTTCACATTCAAGCTAGTTCACTAAGGTTATAGCAAGGAAAACTCCATTACTTCTGTATTGGGGTACAGACGAATGCAAAAACGAGCAAACTAGCGAGTGAAATTTCGTCCGAAAATCGCTTGAGAACATCAATTTTTTGACTCTGTTAGTGTTCGTCTCAGAGGCTAATAAATGAGTTGGTATATTAAATGTAAATAAAGTACTGGTACTTTGGGCGTCCACAGCCAAGTCAAGCTTTTGGAAGCCCCATTCTAGTAGAAAAGATGCACACCAGTTTAGTAGAGCGGGCACAAGATTTCTCCTAAGTCACCACACCGTTCATAATTTACTTCTTTCGCACTTCGAATGAGACTACTTGTTTGTTTGGGAGGAGATGTGTCATCTCAACATATTTTATGTGAATGGGTGGTTTTGGCTGGATAAAGATTTTTTACAAAAGGCATTGAATTTTGTTTATGGTATTTTTCTTCTTTTTTGGCTCTTTCTTCGATATAAAAAAAGTTTGAGCATGTACTTTCTAAGGAGCTAGAGACGTGACAGCTTAGCGAAACCATTTTTTTAAGAATCCACGACGTTTTGTAGACACTTGAATTTTGCACCTTGTTTTGTATGGGAATAAGTTACCGCCCTCGTAAAAGAGGTGTCGCTGCTGAAACTATTTTTGTGTTCGCTCTGGTAATATCCTGGTGATTTGAAGGTGTATATGTGTGGTCCCGAAGCGTAAAGATCTTTTTTCATCTGACGTCAAAAATGTCTACGTTCGCCCCGAAAAAACAGCATTTGCGGGAAGTCTTCATACTTCATTATTACCTTTTAAACAAAAGTGCAGCTGAAACGTGTCAAATATTGATCAATATTTATGGCAATCACGTTCCATCAAATACAACTTGTAAAGAGTTGTTTCGACGCTTCCAAAGTGACAATTTCGACGTGAGTGGTGAAGATCGCGAAGGGGCACCGAAAAAATTCGAAGATACTCAACTACAACAATTATTGGATGAAGAGGCATGTCGAACCCTCTAAAGAGTTGGATGTGGGCAGATCAACCATCGGTAAACGTTCGCACGTGATGGTAATGTTCCAGAAAGCAGGTAACTGGGAGCCACATCAATTGACGGGGAGGGATATCGAGAGACGTTTTGTGACTTGTGAGATGTTTCTTGAACTGCAGAAAAGAAAAGGTTTTCTGCATCGGATCGTCACTAGCGATGAAAAGTGGATCTCTTGTGCGTGGAAAAAGTTGAAGCCTGCCAAGTGACCCAAGTCCATCGGCAGCGAAAAAAATATTTATGCATCAAAGGTTATGTTATGCATCTGGTGGGATCAAAAGAGTGTCACCAAAGCGGCCGGAAATGGGATGGTAGACATAACAAACTGATTGTGCTGCATGTCAACGTCAGACAACACGCTGCTAAATGGGTCCGGAAATATTTAGAGGGACTGAAATGGGATACCTCGTTCCACTCGCCGTATTCCCCCGACATTGCACCCTCGGATTACCATCTTTTCCGATCAATGCAATCTGCCCTTAGGTTAGGGTAGGTTTGGCAGCCGCATCGCACATAGAGACAACGATGCCGCTTAGACCACGAAATGTGTCCGTTGTAAACCGCGGGGGCTAAGCTACATTTCCCTCTCCATATTAAACCATCCTGAGCTTTTGACAAAGCGTAAAAGGTTGTTGATACCTAAAATGTATAGATTATCTATATTCGTTAAGAAGTAGGATTTTAAAAATCGGTTCCTGCTTCTGGCTAGAGCTGGGCATGTGCAAAAAAGGTGTTGAATTGTTTCCAACTCCTCCTCATTTCTGCAGCTACGACAGAAATCATGCGTGTAAACGCCTAATCTCTTTGCATGATTTCCTACTAGACAATGTCCTGTGAGGGCCCCTACTAAGGTCCTGATTTGAAGTCCATTCAGTTTTATAATACTCTTGGACAGACGTAAATTTAGCCTTGGCCATGTTTGCCTAGCAATTTCACAAGTACTGCCAGTAACCCATCTTTGATTTACAGAATTTATTAGTGCATCCATAATAATTGCGAGAGGTATCCCTCTCCAATTATTTGTGTTTGCCATACAGATACCTTCTCTTGCAAGTTGGTTAGCCTTACAGTTCGCTGGTATATCTCTGTGGCCTGGAACCCAGCACAAGATTATACGATATTGTTCGGCCATCTCATTTAGAGATTGGCGAGACCGTAAGACACTCCTTGATGTTGTTTGGAATGCATCCAGGGCTCGTAGGGCAGCTTGGCTGTCTGATAGAATGCAGATATCCGTTGATGATATTCTGTTTATCTTTAGCCATTTTAAGGCTTCATGAATAGCGTTTATTTCCGCTTGAAAAACGCTACAGTGATCCGGTAGTTTAAAGGATTCACTAATAGAAAGATCTTCGCAAAATAACCCTGATCCTACACCGGTATCCATTTTAGACCCGTCCGTGTAGATCTTAACGGGGGTGTTGGGTGTTGGATCTTCTTCAAACCATTCCAGTCTAGAAGGGATTTTCATTAGGAAATCCCTTTCGAAGCAGAGAATCGGAGAGTGATAATCACAGTCACTGGGTATATCCGTGTAGGAGTCTAAGATGGTTGAATGTCCATGTGTGACAGTCTTCCATTGTGAGCTCGCTTTGAGCCTTAAAGCGGAGCAGGCCGCTGAGTATTTGCAGAAGAGATCTAGGGGCGGCGGATGTAGTATGATATCCAAAGCCATGGATGGCGTGGTTTTCATGACGCCCCATATTGCTACTTCCGCTGATCTCTGCACCTTATTCAATAAATCAGAATAGGTTTTTTCTGCATAGCACACCACCAGACAACATTTCCATATAGAAAAATGGGTCTGACGACAGCAGTGTAAAGCCAATGAGCAACCTTAGGTTTAATTCCCCAGGTCTTACCTAAAGCTCTCTTACAGGCATAAAAAGCTAGGTTTGCTTTCCTAACTCTTTCTAAGATGTTTGACTTCCAAGTCAGTTTCCTATCTATGATTAGTCCCAAGTACTTGGTTTCTTCCGAAATCACAAGAGCTTCCCCCTTGAGCATAATTGGACTTAGTTGAGGGATTTTGTGTTTCCTAGTGAACAATATAAGTTGTGTTTTGTCTGGGTTGACTCCTAGACCTAGAAGTTGAATATTTTGAAGGAATTTTGAAAAAATCTGTACAAAGTTTGAAACTTCACGTTATATGACTCTTGTCTTCTTTGTACATAGTACGAACTTTATTTGAAAACCAAACGGCCTAGTTGTATGATTACAATTTCACAACGGGGTGTGTACATATGAGAAAAAATCGTAGGAGTGGGCAAGGATATAAATTCTGTATACTTTTCGTACAAAAAACTTAAGTCGACTTAGCGATTTTTCTTTCTGTCAGCCACCAAATTACTTTCTTTTACCGAGAAATTAAACGAAATTATAACTTATAGCCATAGCTTAGGTAACCATCCTAATATTAAAAACCTGATGAGCTTCACTCAGCAGTACGAAGCGACTAACACCACCGTAACTCAGTCATCGTTCAATCGTCATCAACAAATACAAATCCTTTTTCCTTTCACCCTAGTCTTCTTATTTCCTTTGCAATGGTATCACAAAGGATAATTTTTTTTTTCTTTTCATGCAAGGTAGCCCTCTCTCCAGGCAACCGTTTCAACCTAATCTAACCATCTTAATAAAAGTTCCATAAAATACTGAATTTTTCTATGACAAATCAGAATTTACTGGACTCATAACAAACTCTCTACAAAGCCAAATAAGTAGTTTTGTCAAAGTCCACAGACTTATATTTATGCGTACGAATGAAAGGTAGCCCAAACCACCTCCGCTCATCCACTCGGATCACCTGCAATTTGTATTAAAAGCCAAGTCTGTTGTGAGCGTGGAATGCGCTATACGCAAAGTCTAAGCTTGTTAGCTATCATTCCCCTTTTTGTGTATGCAAACAAATTTTAGTATTAGCCAAATGCATATTTTCGATTTAATTGACTCCGTTGCCGTTGGCGGCCAAGCCAATCCCAATCTACGAGTATCTCTACCGCTATCCATTCCACTCATCCTACTTGAGAATTTGCTCAGGTGTCAATTCACCAGAGATTCGCACAATCAATGCTAAGATATGGATTTTTTTCGAAAAATTCTAAACCAAATAACAATAGAAAGCACAACAAAATTAAGCTAAGGACTGAAGCACAACTCTAGAAGTATAGATGTATGTATGTGTATGTGGCTAATGGAAAGGGACAAAAAGAACGAACGAAAACAACTGCAATTCAGCAAAGCATAACATAGACAAAAACGCAAGCAATTTAATTGATTTTATGCACTTTGACAGCTGTGTACGATTTGTATTTGCATACGCCCGAACGCAAATGAAAAATAGCTTGAATTAAGTGACCCAGCTGGAAATTGATGTTTTTTAGTTTATGGCAAATTCGTACCTAATATAATTATATACAGTGTAACATCTCCTTACGGGCACTATTAGCCGAGCAGCTTCGTTGAGCGAAAATTTTTTTGTTTACCAAATCTTAGGTACCGGAAGAAGTTACCCTCTTTTGAGTGGACGCCTCACTTGGAGGGACAAAGGCTGACTGACGGTGCGTGTCCGCTTAAGAGAGGTTTCACTTTAATATAAAAAAATTCCGACTACAGCGTTCTGAAGGTTTTTGAGGTAATGAATACAAAATTGAACTCAGAACACCAGCTTCCCCGGGTATTCTGACCTAAAAGTAAAAAAAATTACGATATATGGCTATATTTGAGGTTATGTAACAGCATGATTTTTTTAGTTGTTTACTTTTTATTCATTATTTTATTCTAAAATAACTCAAAGTAGAACGCCGCACTTTCGAAACCGCTTTTGAAAAGCAAAAAATATCAGAGATATCGTCTACGCAAAATTTTAATCTGGTTCTGCGCTCTGAAAGTCACTTAAATTTCTATGACTTTCTAAGCCTTTTTTTTAGAAAATTTGAATGAATTATTATATAGTCTATACAATAGGGCGGATCGATATAAAAATCGCTCATTGCTCTGTGAAAATCGGAGTCTGGGGATCAAAATAAAAAACTTTGCCGAAGGAACCATGCCTCTAAAACGAATTCTGATGTCCCCCAATTTGGGTCGAACGAAAAATCCCTCTTTGACCCATTTAGAGCGCTCCAATCGAGTCCAAATGTATGACCGAACTCCACTAACTTTGGACGGCTGATCCACCCATGCCAGTGGCGCACCCCCTGGAACTCCCCTGGGGGGTTCCCCATACAATCATTTCAAAATATCACCATTTTTGGCCTTTACATGAAAAAATCAGCTAAATGGCTATGTTTTTTCTTTTATGTTTTTTATATTGTATTATACATACAATAGGCGCTTACGCCCTTTTTGGGTGTTTGGCCAAGCTCCTCCTCCAATTCGTGGTGGGCGCCTTGAAATGTTTCCATAAATGGAAGGACCTACAATTTTAAGCCGACTACGAACGGCACATATTTTTTATGAGGGCCTTTTTCATGGCAGAACCCTCGAAGGTTTGTCATTGCCTACTGAGTGGCAATCGCTATTAGAAAACACTTTTTTTCAGTTTGGTGTTTCACGGAGATTCGAACCAACGTACTCCGAATTCCGAATGGTAATCACGCACCATCCCATTTGGCTACGACGGCCGCCAGAAAGAATTAGTGATGAATAAATAGCTGTGCCATTGAAGCGTCATCTAGTGCGATTCATTTAAATTGTACTAGGTGGCGCAAAATTAATCATCACATTTGGTTTTCCAAAATTTTTTTTTTCCAAACCAAAAAGTTATTTTGATACATGGAAATCTTTTTTTAACCTTTACGCGCTCCATTGTTTGTCTGTTTCAGCTGTCTAATTCACAAGTGCCAGTGTCAAGTGTAGGACCCCATTTACAAAACTTATACATCTTCCGACATGGTGATTTATTTTGCACCACCTTGTATCTTTATGATCCTCATTATTTTCATCTTACATAATAAACTTCTATTGTTCCTTTCATTCTTCAGGCACTCTCGTGTGGAGCACTGTAACTGGAAGACCATTGGACAACAGGTACTTTACTGCTTTAGGCATGATGACAACGCTCCCTCAGTGGGAAGTCTTTGCAATGCTGAAAGTCACAGACTGGATAATTAGTGAAACCACAAATTCAGAACCTGCAGTAACAGTTAAGCTGCTCTAAACACTTTTTAAACCAATCCCATCTCTCCAAAGAAAGTTCAGGAATGTAAGTTAATACTAAACTCCGTTAAAAGGCAGAATGTCCTGGAACTTATCTTGATGTCTGGGTACTGTAGTATTCAAAGCAACGAACTGAGTCTGAGAAGCTTGCAGAGGCTCTATAAATGCTCACACCACCTGTCGTCATTCAAATCTTCGCTTCAGGCCTTAAGCACAATGAGCAATTTTGGCTGAGCGCTTCAAAAATTCCGGTCATCCACAACTCCATTCTTTTAATTTCACGTGGAACATGAGACAATAACTTCGGCCAAATCTCTTTCAAGGATCTATGTGCATGTGAGTCAAGAAAGAGATTCTAAGCGTTCCTTCGCTTTAGTACTTCAGCAATGAAATTTGCATAGTTAGAACAAATATCCAATGAACATTTTAAAGACGAATTCATAGCTCTACGATTCAAGAAATCGCTGACGATTTTTGTGGGATATTGTTCTTGTAAGTGATCTACTTTTTCACCCATTATCAGCCACTTCAAGAATGTATCGACTTCGGTACTCTTTTCGGAGGTATGTTAAAAACTTTCTATCCAAAACTGAAAGTCGTACTGATCTGGATGCCATTTTGGAAGTAAGTTTAGATACTCTACTGATTTAGGTATGATTACAACTGTTTTTCAGTCTGAATACATGGGTGTATAAGTATTTAAAGTAGTAGCCTGGATACCATTAGTCACTACAGCCAAAAAAGCCATTACCCGACCATTCAATTTCTTTGTAAAGGCGGCCGCTAAGTCCAAAACTCCACATAATTTTTTTTTGGCATGTTTTTTTTTAGATTTTACGGTTTTGAATTAAGCAAAAAGGTTAATTATACAAATTTCTAATATCTGGAGAATGTGTTGACCGATCCTACAACCTTTCGAAGATAATTCGAAGCAGTATTTTTTTTTCAGGCGGCCGCCGTAGCTGAATGGGTTGGTGCGTGATTACCATTCGGAATTCACAGAGAGAACGTTGGTTCAATTCTCGGTGAAACACCAAAATTAAGAAAAACATTTTTCTAATAGCGGTCGCCCCTCTGCTATGAAAAAGCTCCTCATAAAATATCTGCCGTTCGGAGTCGACTTGAAACTGTAGGTCCCTCCATTGGTGGAACAACATTAAGACGCACACCACAAATAGGAGGAGGAGCTCGGCCAAACACCCAAAAAGGGTGTACGCGCCAATTATATATATATATTTTTTTTTTCATTTATAACGTAAAACTTTTCTCAATATGTTAGTTTTAAAAGTGGCTGAAATAAACATTTTTGAAAGTCGTCGGAAATTTTCAGATTTAAAACAAAAAAACTAATTTTTTGCCTGTAGCTGTGGTGTGTGACTTATCTTCCATTACCAGTTATCATCCAATTCAATAATGGATCGACTTCTTTATGTTTCAGCTAAGATCTGCAAGACCATCTTAAATAAATTTGCAAAAACCCTGACGTTAAAAAAATAATGAGCTCCTGTGGAAATCTTCAAAAAAAAATCCTGGTATATAAAGTTTCAAAGATTTCAAGACAATATCTGTTTTAAGAAAATACTGATGATGCATGCATTTTTGATGTGCGCCTAGGCCAAGTTTCTCTTCCTTTACATTTGTGTTGTACCTTTTGATGGTGCTCCATAGTTTCTTGCCGGCCTTGAGCTGAAAATGGTGCTTTTATTTGAAGCTTTTTCAATGTCGATATGATCTACAGGTTTGACGTTGAAGTTTTCAATATTAATTGGCAGTCTTTACCAGCTCAAACTCTATGCCAACTTCAATTCCGAATTATCCAAAAAAATTTTAGTGGACCCATCTTGAGAGTATTACGCTTGCTAGCTAACTCTTATATTAATATAGCGATCTACATGCCAATAAAAGCAAATCACTATGCACCTCTCTGCTTGTATACCTGCTACTTTTAGAAATATTTCCAGCTGGGCATGCCGCAAGCACACCCTCTACTTCCTACTCGTTCACTACAATACAAAATCGTCATCCTCTTACCCACTCTCAAGTACTACTTGCGGTTACTGTGGTGCTCTTCCAAGTGGGTGTGCGCCTCAGGTGAATTTCAGCTTGTTATCCAACATACAAACCACTTTTGGCATTCGATTTATTTCAGTGGATTTTTTCAACTTACTTGGCTTCATTTTTTCACTCTCCATCCTCACCACTCTTATTGCGCCATATTTCTTGCATTTTTATTACCTATTGCGTTGTCAATGGTTTTGCACCAACATTTATTGTATACGAAATTTCCATTTTTAAACTATTTCGCTCAAAAACAGCAACAACAAATAGCGCAGAAGTATGGCGACGTATGGAAATGGCCGATTGCAGCTGTCGCAGGAAATGCTCTTCCCTCGGGTGCCATTATTTGCTTAGCCGCAAATATATAGCTTCGGTAGACTCGATAGCAATTGTAACAACAACAACAACAAGTTATACATTGAAACAATAGAGACACGCCAATCCATTAAAAATCGAGCATTGAAAGGAACAAAAATCAGCTGACATCACAAAACAAACGCAACACTTGACTTTTGAAGTTGAAAAATAAATTAAATTTGTTGGTTGACCAGAGAGCGCACAGACTGCATGCATTGGCGAGTGCTTGAGTAAACAAAAAGCTATAAATGTTGCACCTGGAAACTATCAGGAAGTCACAAACGCTCACATCACTCACTCGCCAGAGGCTTTGTGGCTATGTTTGAGTATCAAAGTATGTAAGTGCATAAATATGAAGGTGTGTGTGTGTGTATTCGTATGCCCAACGAGTGTAAGCCGAAATGCAGACAGCCAACAAGATTGCAGATAAAGTAAAACATTTATATATTTTTTTTTTGTGTGGATATTTCTATGTGTATAAAAAGCCCTCGATTACGTCGGCTAGCTGGTACCAAGTCGAAATATCGGTTATAGCTACTAGCGGCTTAGATAACACAAATAAACAAATGGAAAGTTGAAAAGTTGAAAAATAAATAAAATCACTCAGTTCGCCCCTTCGTTCCCTTATGCACTCAACCATTGTGAAAATACATGAGGGTTCGCTTAACCTGCTACTCAATCAGCAACCACAGCCACAGCCACAGCCACTGTCGAAGTTGGCTAACAACAAAACCGCACTTTCAATTGGCTGCATATTTTGTTAGCCATATTGTTGCCATACCGATTTTCGATTGTTTTTAGCTGTTATGACTGCACCAAACTAATACTACTAACAACACGCACACACACAAACACACACCCGCTAGCAGCAATCTCCTACGCGCTTCAGCAAAGCAATGCCGCAGTGGTATAATAAAGTAAAAACAAAAAATATCAAAAAAAAAAAATGGTTGCCTCTATTTTATAAGCATTTAGTTATTTTCCATTTTGAGCGCATTTCCCAGCCAGCAAAAAAGAAATAAAAATAGCCTAACAAATGTACATAGAAAAGGAATATCCTTTCACAACCACATATTCATTTGGTTGATTTTCGCCTTTGGCAAAGCAAATCAGTTCCAACCACTGACAACCTGGCAGACAGGTAGGCAGGCCATCACTTAGACATTTGAAGTTTTCGATTAAAATTCTATGCAATTCAATGCTGATGAAACTAGGCGGTTTCGCGCTAACAAGCGCCGAAAATACATACATACATACACACATACATGAATATGCATGTACAATAGCATTCAGTTAAAAAGTGTGAAAATAAAATTGAATAGTTTTTTTTTGCATTTTTGTGTTGACCCAGTTTGAATCGGTATATTGTTGGTGAGCTGTGCGATTGAAGGATTCAAATAGGCGTTTGCCTTTTTTGGCATTATAAATTGCAATTGTTGATGTATTCAATTAAAATTTCAGGTAGCATTTAGTTTTTGTATATCGGATATTGATACGACGAGTATGCAGTCCTACGGCAGTCGGTTCTACGTTAACAGAACGACAGGTATTTGTGCCCGGCCAAAATTGGTACTTGAGTAGAGTTTCCCAAATTTTTGGAGAGAATGTTTCTTGCTGTTACAACAACCAGACGTTCGCTTCTCAATTTGCCGACATACCACTTGAAAATTGTAGGAATTTGCTTCTCAAAGCGCTCGCAAACGGTCGAAAGCGTGTCTAGCATGAAAAGATCAAATCAGTAGCTATTTTGTATAATTTTATACAAAGTTGTAGGTGAAAAATGCAGCCTAAGAGCTCAGTTTGAGTAGACTTAATTTACTTAACTGAACATAACTTAACATAACATAACATAACATAACATAACATAACATAACATAACATAACATAACATAACATAACATAACATAACATAACATAACATAACATAACATAACATAACATAACATAACATAACATAACATAACATAACATAACATAACATAACATAACATAACATAACATAACATAACATAACATAACATAACATAACATAACATAACATAACATAACATAACATAACATAACATAACATATATTAACATAACATAACATAACATAACATAACACAACATAACATAACAGCTTAACATAACTTTGGCAGCTGCAGATTTTCGATCCCTATATTTCGGTCTTACGTAATTGGCGAACACTGAGACTAATGGACTTGCCATATCCTCGGTGTTATAATACTTTAAAACAAATGTACGTATGTAGAAAAAAAAGTTTTCTTTTAAGAATTTATTTGATCTGGATCTAAAGGAAGCGAGCTTTCAAACATATGTATACGTTTAGATATAAAAACAAAACATTTGAAAACTTAAATTGCCCGTCCCACAAATTTAGAAAGTGATATCCACTAATAAAGCGCTATATGTATATGTACAGTCTCCCACACCTTATTTGATACAGATACGATTTCTTTATAGAGTGTAATATTGGCGCAAATGAAAAAACAAATTATGCAGATATTTTATTTATTTTTATTTTATTTCATTTTTCCACATGAAATACAGAAAGTGTTCACTCATTTCATTGTAATGGAAAAACAAAAACAGAAACATACGAGGTGTGTTAAAAAAGTATCACCAATTTTATGTTTTTTTTTTCAAAAATTATTTATTTATTCAATAATTTCTATATTCTCCTCTTCAAAGTAATCCCCATTAAATATAATGCACTTGTGCCAACGTATTTCCAACCTACGAAGCACTTTAAAAAATCATTTTTTCTATCTCGTCCAGCTCCTCCTTCGATGCCGTCTTTAGCTCGACAATCGTAGCGTAGCGCCGTCCTTTCATGGGCCTCTTCAGTTTCGGGAGCCAGAAAAAGTCAAAGTGAACCAGATCTGGAGAATACGGTGGCTGTGGCATCATTAGTGTCCAAAAAGTCGCGCACAAGCAACGATGTGTGAGCATAGGCGTTATCGTGATGCAAGAGCCAATTTTTGTTCTTCCACAAATCCGGGAGTTTTGGGAGGATGGCTTCGCGCAAATTGCGCATAACTTGCAGGTAATATGCTTGCTTTCCACGTCATAACCATAAACCCACGATTCGTCACCAGTTATGACCCTCTGGAGCAAATTTGGGTCGTCGCGGACAGAGTCCAACATCTCATTAGCAATGTTCATGCGATGCTGCTTTTGGTCGAAGTAAAACAGTTTTGGTACGAATTTTTCGGCGACCCATCTCATGCCCAAATCATTGAAAAAAATCGAATGGCACGAGCCAATCGATATGTCTAAGTGCTCAGCAACTTCTCTAACGGTGATTCGACGATTGGTCAATACCATTTTCTTCACTTCACGAAGATGGTTATGTCATCAGCATACGCGAGGGTTAGACCGGAACGTCCGAAAAGACGACCAGATTTCACGCCATCCCTGATTGCGAAAGTGCAAAAGCAAACTGAACACAATTGTTGATAAGGTTTTGCCTTGTTTGGCACTACTTTCGATAGCAAAGTGCTTCGAGGTTGACTGTTGCACAAGGCATTTTCCTTTGATGTTGTTTAAGGTCATAGTAGTAGTTTCTTGTTTATGCCGCGCTCCATGAAAGCTTAAGGTATTTTGATTCCAAGGAGGCTATCATAAGCTTGTTTGTAATCGATAAAGAGCAAATGTGCATCGTTGTAGTGCTCCTAACATCCTTCACGGGTTTGCATTAGATTGAACACCTGGTCTGTAATTAAGCAAACGGGGCGAAAATTCAACTGGTACTCTCCCAGCTTATTCTCCGGTGCACATTTGAGTTGGCTAGCCAGCAAACTCGAGAATATTTTGTAGCAGGTGCTGAGTACTGTGAAGCCACGATAGTTTTTACATCGCGCCTTGTCCCCTTTTTTATGGACTGGTACTATCAATCCCACCAGCCTTGCGTCAGGAACAGTTTCTTCTCTCCATAGTCGTTGTATGAGCCTGTGCATCACTGCTACGCCTAGTTCAGAGCTTTAAACAGTTCAGCGGTAATGTCATCTTCACACAGATACACAGATTTAATGCACAGTGGGTAGCGTTCATATTGCCTAGATAAGCTTCAGACAAGGCGCCTCATGTTTTTGATGAGGGAATATACCTCGTGCAAAAAATGTGATGAGCAAAGCTATATTTTTCTTCCTCTCCTTCCACTACTTTTTTACTTTCTTAGTCAAAAATTATTCGTTTATCTTTCCGTACATTTCTTGAAGTTGATTATGCATATAAAATCGCTAAAATAGGATTTTAAACATGGTTTCAAGCTCTTATCAACAATATGTAGTTTTACAGGAGTGGGAGCTTTCACAAAACTTTAGTGCATGGAAGCGATAATTTACGTTCTACAAAACGATTTTGAGCTACTAACCTTTTTATTGTTCATCACCTTTTTCATTGTTCGTCCAACAGACTTGCTGACTTTACAGTGTCCAGCAAAGGCCGTTATCTTTTCGCTGCTTTTTATTTTATCCAACATTAAAGAAACATGTGTAAAAACGTGATCAAACGTAAGAGGTCTATACAAGTAATTTACGTACTTTGTTTCTATAAAATGATCTGTATGCTCCATCACTGTCTCTCAAACTGTCCACCAATCAAAAACGTATGAAGTGGTCAACTCGGAATTTTAAATTAACGCCTAAAGATATGCGCCTAACTAAGGGCTAACAAAAACATGTATCCACAACCAGCTCACGAAAAACTTCTACATTAGCGCAACAACAAATTTGCAGAAGCGGTAAACTCCATTTTAAGCCGCACAACAAAAACAGATGGGAAATAGCGATGTTGTGTCTGAAAACAGAAAATTTTGTTACTTTATGTAAGTTAATTTGTTTCTTATCTGAAAAAAATACCTAAGACCCAATTTTTGCTTACATAAGTTTACTTTTCATATTTCTTTTTGCTTTAGAAAATTAGAAAAAGGTTACCTTGGACGAAGCCTTTTGAGGCAATATTATGACGAGATAAGCCGAATAGAGAGAGCGAAGGTTCGAAACTCGGTATATGAAACAGAAAAATTATAGATAAGGTTGTTTTCTAATAGCGGTCGCTCCGTGGCAGACAATGGCAAACGACCGAGTGTATTTCTGGCATGAAAAATCTCCTCATAAAAAGCCATTTGCCGTTCGGAGTCGACTTAAAACTGTAGGTCCCTCCATTTGTGAAACACGATCAAGACGCACGCCCCCACAAAAAGTGGGGAGAGCTGTTTTTATTCTCTCTTTCATAAATGCAAATCACTCGTGAAAATTTTCTTGCGATGATTTATTACGATTTTCGACCTAAATTATCGAAATAGGAATGCATTAATCAACTTGCCTCAGCTTTTGGCATTGAAGCACCACACTTAGCCACTGTGAAACCTCGGTACTTCAAATACCAACTTGGTCGTTGATCCTTACAGAATGAGTTAGGTGAAGACTAGGCCGGGTCGATTTGTGGGGAGGCAAAAAAATCGCCCATTGCTCTGTGAAAATCATATTCTAGGGATCAAAATAAGAAACTTTGCCGAAGGAACCATACCTCTAAAACGAATTCTGATGCCCCCCAATTTGGGTCGAGCATTTTAGTTTCTTTTCTCTTGTAAAGGCCAAAAATGGTGATATTTTGAAATGATTATATGGGGAATCCCCCAGGGGAGTTCCAGGGGGTGTGCCACAGGCATGGGTGGATCGGCCGTCCAAAGAATACGATGTTCACAGAGCAATGAGCGATTTTTAAATCGACCCGCCCTAGTGAAGACCGTTCAAAAACGATTGTTGTGTCAGAAACAAGCGCTGCTGTGCATCAGTTGGCAACGCAATATCGCAAATAACATACCCTATGATCAAAAATTACCGGGAATGTTTAATTTAAACGAACCGCGTGCGTAGGAACCGGTCCATATTTTTATGTAAGGCACACATCTGTCACTTTTTAGCGTCATTGGATCATTAGTGTCTGCCTGGCTGGCCGGGAATGTGGGCAAACAATTTTTGGATTTTGCATGATGATAAGCCGCTATCGCACCGTGCCCCAATTGTGCAGTATCATTTGACCAAACCGCAAGTAAATACCACCTGATATGGCCCCGTGCGACCTCGTTTTGTTTCCCCAAGTTAAAGTTACCACTTCGTGGAAGGAGATTTCAGTCGGTAGAGGAGATATAAGGGAATGCGGCGAAGGAGCTGAAAGCCATCCTTTCGTCGGCCTACCAGGGGACCATGGAAGACTGAGTTAAACGTTGGCACATATGTGTTACTTCAGACGAGTCATATTTTGAAGGAGATACAATAAATTTGCCTGAAATTTAACTCTGTTTTGTTTTATATAAACATTGCCGGTACTTTCTGGTCATAGGGTATGTACATATCGCGGGATCAAGGCATGATTTGGGCATTAGTAGAACCAGTATACATTCAATATTGCATGAGCATTTGTGAGTCAAGAAGATTTGTATCCAACGAGAACAAATTTGACTATTGCCCAAAAAATTCCTCGGGTCGATTGGTGTAAAGAAATATTGAAGACATTTAGCAGCGGTGGTTCAACGTACGTCTTCGACATCGCGGCAGGTGACGAATTTTCGTTCTATGCAGATGAACCGGAAACAAAGCAGCAATTGACCGTATGGGTGTTCCAAGACGAGCTTAATGCAACAAAAGTTGTTCGCAGAAGAAGCACTTCAAAGCAAATAGTCATTGGTGTTTTCCGAAAATCTGGTAAAGTGGCAACTGTACTACTTGAAAAACTTAGAATAGTAAATTTTGAGTAGTACGCAACCATTTGTTTGCCAGAAGATTTCGGAAAATTAAGGAAAATCAACCGCCAAAGACGAATCATCCTTCACCAAGACAATGCGAGCTATCTCACAACAGAGTTTTTGAGCACTTCAGAGATCAAATTTATAGGTCATCCGCCTTACAGCCCTGACTGGGCACCTAATGATTTATTTTTGCCCCCCAAACATCATCAATGCCCGAAGAAGCAAATGGTTAAATACGCATAAGGGTATATTCCTCCTAAACTTAGACCGCGGCAACCACTATAGACCAATCCAATCTAACCTAACACAACCCAATCAATGCATACCTCAATAACCAAATAGGCCATATCTTCTGAGTATCACTGCCGTTTATGTTGTCAGCTGCTTTAAGGGGGGGGTAGGGTCACAAAATCGAATTTTTTTTTCTTCACTCATCTTATAGTAAATCATTTCAAGAATGTTGTGTCAAAATTTTAAGTGCATCGGAGCAGAACTCTCAAAGTTATAGCCTTTGTAGGCACTCTACCTCGAATGCGGAGCATCGATAATTTCTCAGAGTCATTTTTTCAAACGCGTTTTTCCCGAAACGACTTCTTAAAAGTCGGTGCCAATCACAACTCCGAAACTATTCAACCGATTCTTTTCAAATTTGGCACACGTTTTCTAAATCAAAAATACCTCCCCCCCCCCCCCCCCCCACTATTTTTTTTATTTTTTTTTTAAGGTTGTTTTTCACTTACAAATATGGCGAAATTTTTCGCCAAAAATGCTCGTTTTACGTTTTTTTGCCACCAAAACTACAAAAATGAAAAAAAAAAAAATTTTATTAATGGGGGGGGGGGGGAGCATTACGTCATACTTTAACTGAAAAATTCGACTTTTTTATTGTAGTTTCAGATGATTCTACGACGAATGCCGATTGGCACCGCAGAGCACCTCTCGAAAAACATATCTCCAAAAAACTCTGTCATGGGCTTATTTGTCATTATTTTATTATTAATATTTTTTAAAAACGTATTGAAAAGATGTACAATAACATGCAACTGATTTTATTAAAGTATCTTAAGCCATATTTCTGTAAAAAATTAAAAAAAAAAGTGTTTTTTTAGCGCTAAACCCTACCACCCCCTTAAAAACAAACTGAGCGCCTTTATGCACATTTGTTTTTCTGTATTTTCCAGCTGCTTTTCAATAGAAATTTTGAAACACTTTAAAGTGAGCAAAATACACTTTTACATGTTTTATTTTTCCCATTTCTATAATCTCCACTTTTCAATTATTTTGCACACTTTTGCCCTAGCATTGCAAATATTACTTTCAGTACATAAAAAAATATTGAAGTCATTACCATTACAAGCAATTTCAAATTTTATGTGTGGGTCTCGTAAGTGATATTTTTAGTTGATTAAAAAAACCAATAAACACACATACAATGTTTGTATGCATTAAGAATTCTAAGCCAAGCAGAAGCATCTTTTAGGAACAGCACAAAGTGACGCAACAAAGTTGTTTTAACAAGTTGCCGCTTCAGTTAAAGGTGAGTGCATTGCAGCGCCTGTTTCAACTCAATCACTGTTTGAGAGCAAAAGAATATGAATTCAAAGAAAAGGACGCTGTGAGCGCGCAACCTACTCGACACAAATGAGAGTGAGTGAGTTCGAGTGCAAAGCCAAATCAACTCAAGCATTAGTCACTGCTTGAGCAGCAAGCGAATTTTTACTCAAACGACATTTCGAATGGTGAAAACCTACAAGCAGTGGAATTCCGCAAAATATGGTTGAATCGTATTTGTAGAAGCTGCTGGTGTTTGAATGCATGAGAGAATGTTGTAAATTTTAGTTTTATTATGAAATATGACATGTGCATATTTTTGTGGTGGCGTATGTGTATGGCGTAATGAGGGGTGTTAAATGTAAAGAAATATGAAGGGGCATAGGTTGGTGGTTTGCAATTATAATTATTTCATTAATTCATTTCTTTTAATGCTTGGAAATTCTTTAATTAATGTTTGAAAGGGAAATTTTCAAGTGTTTTTAACTAATTTTTTGAAAATGGAATTTTAAGACTTTTTTCAATTACTTTTGTTGTAGTAATGGTTTAAAATTATAATTACTTCATTAATTAATTTCTTTTAATGCTCTGAAGTTTTTTAATTAGTTTTGAGAAGGGAAATTTTTAAGTTGTTTTAACTAATTTTTTAAAAATGCAATTTTTAAATTTTTTTTTCCAATTAAGTTTTTTTAATTATGGTTTATAATTGCAATTATTTCATTAATTAATTTCTTTTAATATTCTGCAATTTTTTTTTTTTTTTTTTTTTTTTATTGCAACTAGTTCATAAATATTTACAAATGACTAACAAGCAACTTAATTATGATAACATTACACAATTTTCACTCTACATGACATAAAGTATTTCTATGGAGGTATGAGATCGCTAGGTTTAGTGCGTCTGAGCCTTCGTATTAATCCGTTGGTTTTAATTAAATTAAGTGCTTCTTCATTGATGTGGTTTAATAGTCTTTCTTTGTGGGCAACTGCAATCTTTGCGATTTCAGTATTAACAGAGTTTTACTTCTGCAGTACCATGGTGCTTTGACAATGAACCTAAGGACCTTATTTTGGAAGTGTTGGGTTTCATTTTTCGTACTTTGACTGGCCCACCCCCATAGCTGCGCACCATAACTCCATACTGGCCTTAGTATCTGTTTGTAAATTAACAGCTTGTTTTCTATCGTGAGAGCTGATCTTCTACCCATGAGCCATTGCATGTTTTTGAGTTTGATGTCCAATTCTTGCCTCTTTTTCTTGACATGCTCTTTCCATCGAAGTTTGCAGTCAAGTGCCATACCTAGGTCCTTCGCATAGTTTGAGTATGGGACTTGTTGATCATCTATGTATAGTGGTATATGTTGTATTTTAGTGTTTGTGAAAACTATGTGTACAGATTTTGTTTCGTTAAGTTTAATTTTCCATCTATTACTCCACCGGTCGATCTTATTTAACGCGGTTTGTAATGTGGCTGTCGATTCGTTTTCAGTTTTACCAACTGCAATCAAGGCGGTGTCATCTGCAAACGTTGCTGTGACGTAATTAGGATCAGACGGTAGGTCATGTGTAAAGATGAGGTACAGCAGAGGCCGAAGAACGCTGCCTTGAGGTACTCCTGCATTTATTTGTCGAAGACTTGAATAAGCATCATCTTGATTGGCTCGAAAGTAGCGATCTGATAAGTACGACTCCAAGATTTCGTAGTATTGCTTAGGAAGTATTAATTTTAGTTTAAAAAGCAAACCTGTGTGACAAACTTTATCGAATGCCTTTGCCACATCGAGGAATACGCCAGAACATACTTTTTTATTTTCGAGTGCTTTTTCTATTTCGTGCGTGATCCTGTGTACCTGGTCGATTGTAAGTAGAATGTTTACTTCGAAAACCAAACTGATGTGTTGGAATTATTTTTTTTTTTTTTGTTCTATTATTTTATTGAGTCTTTTATTCAACAGCTTTTCAAACAGCTTTGAGATCATTGGTAGGAGTGATATAGGTCTATACGATGAAACTTCGTGTCCAGGTTTGCCTGGTTTTTGGAGCATAATAACCTCCGCAGTTTTTCAGAGAATAGGAACGTAATGAAACTTAAAAGATGCATTCATTATGCTAGTGAGAATTTGGATGCTTTTAGGGGGAAGCTGCTTGAGTATTTCTGCAGTGATTATATCGAAACCAGGGGATTTTTAATTTTTTTAGCATTTTAATTTCTCTTTTTAGTTCGGCGCTCGTGACTCGTGGAATTTCTTCAAACTCTTGGAGCACGGATGTAGACAGGCTTTCGGATGTTGCCTCATGAGGTGTAAAAATATCAGCTAGATAATCTGCATATAGTTCTGCTTTCTGGGAATTGTTATTAGCCCATTTTCCTTCTTTTATCTTGAGTGGAGGACAGTGCATTTGTGGCCTTTTTAAGTACTTTGTGCATTTCCATAAAGAGTAATCCACACGACGATCGTTGGACAATGAATGCAAGTACCGAGAAAACCCATCATTTTTAAACTTCTTTATTTTCCGACTGAGGTCTTTGGTCATTTTGTTTAGCCTAGTTTTATCTATTGGTGCTCGTCACAATTTTTTAAACTACTTTTTGGAAGAAAAATTTATTTTGAAAAAAGTTTGTACACTGTTTTTTTAATTATTAAAAAAATTATGAAAATAGCTTTTGGTAAATTTATTAGAAAAGTCTAATAATACTATTTTGAAAAAATTAGCTAAAGTAAATTAAAAATTTAGTTTAAAACTTTATTTTGAAAAAATTTAGTAATTAAAAATTTTATTTTAAAAATTTATTTTGAAAAAATTTAGTACACTGTTTTTTTAATTATTAAAAAAAAATTCAAAATAGTTTTTGGAAAATTTATTAGAAAAGTCTAATAATATTATTTTCAAATATTAACTAAAGTAATATAAATTAAAAATTTTATTTAAAAAAAATATTTTGAAAAAATTTAGTATCTACCCTTTTTTTTAATTATTTAAAAATTGTGAAAATAGTTTTTAGAGAATTTATTAGAAAAGTCTAATAATATTATTTAAAAAAAATTGAAGTAAATTAAAAATTTTATTTTGAAAAAATTTAGTACACTGTTTTCTTTAATTATTTAAATTTTTTAACTGGTTACTTAAAAGTGCGGTTTATAGATTTTTTCCAATTAATTTTGTTGTAATAATGGTTTATAATTATTAATGGTTAATAATTATTTCATTAATTAATTTCTTCAATACTTAACTTTTTTTAAATTACTTTTTGGAAGGGCAAATTTTAAGCTTTTTGACAAATTTCTTGAAGACTTTGGAGATTGTTTTTCAGTTAATTTCTTAAAAATTTGGCTCTTCTTTTTAATACATTTTCTTTTAACTATTGAAAAGATTTAACTAGTTGAAAACCCCATTTAACTTTTTTTAATATTTAAAAATTTTTTAAAATTATATTTTTAACTTTGAAGCGTCGCTCAGTTTTATTACCAATGAGTCGCTTTGACACAATACATTTTCAACTTGATTTTTGAATAGTATTATTCGACTTTTTTAATAAATTTTCCAGAAACAATTTTCGTAATTTTTAAATAATTAAAAAAAACAAAATACTAAAATAAACATTGAAATCAATATTTTTAATTTACTTTAATTAATTTTTTAGTTTTTTGCCCCCTACTAAGTTCCCGCTGTTTATCAATAGATGCCGCCAGCAGTGTATGCTAGTCGATTCTAACATAACCTAAACGTCTTAAGCCAAGCTTAGACATATAGTAAATAAACTGCTTCGACACATTAGTGGTATCATATACTTTTGGATTTGTTTTAAACAAAAATTTTATATTTTTTACTTATTTATAGAAAATTTTTTTATTAATATTTCAATACTTTTTCTTGATTTATTACAAAAATTAGTAACAAATTTTTTGGTATGAAATTTTTGTAATTAATTTTTCAAAATAATATTTTTATTGTTTTGTAAATTAATTTGTATAAAGTAATATCTCCTTCGTTTTTTAATGAATAAAATGTCTTTTAAAAAAAATTGTTCATATTTTTTACTTATTTATACAAAAAAGTGTTTCTTCATATTTGAATACTTTTTCCTTAATTATTTCAAAAATTAGTAAACAATTTTTTGGTATGAAATTTGTGTAATTAATTTTTTATTGTAAAAGAATATTTTTAATATTTTTTAAATTAGATTTTATAAAATAATATCTGCATCGTTTTTTAATTAATAAAAAAATGTATTATTTTTTAATTTTATTTATCTATTAAAATTTTTTTTTTAATATTTTTTACTTATTTATACAATAAAGTGCTTATTCATACTTGAATAGTTTTCCTTTAATTACTTTAAAAATGAGTAACAAATTTTTTGGTATGCAATTTTTGTAATTAATTTTTTAAAACATTATTTTTATCTTACACTAAAGATTTGGTTGCATTACAAAAACATTTAAACATAAATATTTACAAATTCGTGCTTAATTACAAGACGCATTTAGAAGAAAGAAATTCACAAAATTCCTCTCCAAACACAAAGCACTAACAGAAGCTTAACAAAATTGAACTAGTCGTCACTGACTTATCACAATAATCACTGAATTCAATTGAGTCAGGTTATTTTTTTATAAACTAACTACAGCATTTGGCTTAAAAATTCCGCTTTCACAAAATTCCAAATGTTCTAACTGAACGTATTCAAAATCGAGCTTATGAAAGGTATCTCTTCGTCATCTTTGCTCACGACGCGGTCTTCATCCTCATCCTCGTCGTCGTAATCGTGGTGCCTGATCTTATGTGGATATGCATAATTTAAAGCAACAAAAAGCGAGATGATTATCGCTACCACCAACGACGCCACTAACACCGCAATCACTGTCTTCTTTAACCAGCCCATGGCATCCGTGAATGGATCTTGACTTGATGAAAGCAATGAACCTACATACAACTGAAAATCGCAGGCTGTAAATAAAGAATACAATAAATATGGCTATGAAAATAAAAACAAAAAAATGCGCATCTCAGCGCTGCTTCTACTCACCAGCCAAACAAGTTAACTGCTAAACGCTTCGTCGACGACTGCTCAACCGCTTGGAAAAAATATGAAAAAATAGCGCTAGCGAAACGACAGCATGCCAATGTAATGGGCTGGGCGGACTTACAAGCGCGCATTCGTACGAGTGTATGCGCCAACAGCTGAGAAACGATGAGTCAGTAGTCCGTAGTAGTCTTGGCGTATTGTCTTAGCTAGCGATCATCAGTGCGCTGATGGTTAACAAGGGGGGGTTGAGTGGAAAGTGGCTTGCATAGCATGGAAAAACAATAGAAAATTAATAAGTCGATGATACGAGTACTCGCGCTTAGCCATTGCCGTTGAGACAGACATGCGCGCATACTCTCCACCATAAATGATTCAATACCTCAATATGCCGTACTTATATGATATGTAAGTCTATGCCGCGAGCATTTCTTAAATACTTTGAGCGTGTTTGGCGATCGTGCACAGTGGCGCACAACGCTTCGTTTTCGACTGACTAAAGATGACTAATGAAAAGTGTGAAAAAAATTGTTGCTGAGCTGAAGTTAATAGCGGGAAAAACTTTTAGTAACATGGATTTTTTTAAATGTTTTCAAAATTTAGGCCACATCATGACTATAAAAAAGTAAATGAATGACACATTTCGAAGCTAGAAACACTTAGCTAGACTAGGTTAGATTATTCAGCAGTGATCTGTGGCAGTTAAGCGCTATAAATCGCTGTGATATATAGTCCATTTAGTATTCCTTATAATTAGCAGCACTCGGCACATTTGACGCATCTACTTAGCTTATTTAAGATATTTTGGTTAAGCTCGCAAGAATACAGTTTACGAGAAATTTTCCCGTAGCACTCGCACCTTCTTCTTGAATTTTCTTGCTTGAATTTTTTGTGAGCTTTTTAGAGCCCTTTGGGATAAAAGTTGTATATATCAATAAATTTAGTAGTTGAAGTCTTATTATTTCACAATATTCAGCAATAATCGCGTCGATTTGCCTGAGAGAGAAAAAATGTTAACCACATTTGGATTCGTTGGAAAAAAATTGCTTGTGGAAACGGAATTTGTGGGCAAATGAGTGAGATACCAACTACGCGTTTGTTCGCTAGAGTGGACGACAGTATTAGGAAAATAGGTACGAAATTTAGAAAAATTTATGAATTTAAGAAAATTTACGAATTTACGAAAATTTACAAATTTAGGAAAATTTACAAAGGACTTGTAAAAATCGCTGGTGTGCCCAATTTCTATATACCCACAATGGAAGGAGTAGTGAGGTAACGCCTCGTGATCCCATTTCTTTTGCTCTCAGCGAATTTGGCAATTTGGCTCTCAGCTGACTTTCGTGCCGTGGTTCAGTAGTTCATTCAGTTCTATTTACACTGTTCATCAGATTTGTGATATCAAGACCTGCTATGCCAGCAGGTGCAGAAAATAAGTGAAAACCAAGATGCTTAAATTTTAGTCCCGCGAAAGCGGGGTAGCTAAGGACAGGTGCTGAGATGATGCCACCTCATCCTCCATACAGCTGACGTTAAAAAGACTCGAATATTAGAAATGCTTTCAACAGTTTAAGTTGGGACGACGTAATTGAAGCCTTAAAGGTAAAATTCAAGACCCCGAATAATCTATTGAAGATTATTCGCAGCTATCTAAGCAATCGCGTGCTCTTATACGAAACGCGAGAAAGGTGTAAGACCAAACAAATAACAGCAGGTGCGGCCCAAGGATCAATACTCGGACCTGAACTTTGGAATATAAGCTACGATGAAATCCTTCGAATAGAGATGCCTGAGGATGTGCATTTGGTGGAATACGCAGATGACATTGCAGCTGTAATAATCGCCCGGAACACTGACGAAGCCAAAAGGAAGTTAAATCAGGTGATGATCCGAGTTCAGACATGGCTAGAAGACCATGGATTAAAGCTGGCCACAGAGAAAAGCTAATCCTTCTAACGAACAGACGTATCCCATTAGAAGTAGACATACAAGTACTCGATGCCACTTTATCGACAAAAAGAGTGATCAAGTACCTAGGAGTGCAATTAGACATAAGGCTAACCTACTGGGCGCATATAAACCATGCTGCCACAAGAACTGCGGCATGTTGAGTAAGCTCATGGCAAACCTTGGAGGTCCAACGCAGAACAAGCGAAAACTTTTAATGGACACGACGAACTCGATTCTCTTATACGGATGCGAAATATGGGCAGATTCGCTAAGGGTGCAATGCCGGCGGAAAACTTTGCAATCTGTGCAACGCACCTGCGCTCTCAGAGTGGCTTCGTCATATAGAACAGTATCAACTCAACTCATCTTAACTTAACTTAACTTAACTTAACTTAACTTAACTTAACTTAACTTAACTTAACTTAACTTAACTTAACTTAACTTAACTTAACTTAACTTAACTTAACTTAACTTAACTTAACTTAACTTAACTTAACTTAACTTAACTTAACTTAACTTAACTTAACTTAACTTAACTTAACTTAACTTAACTCAACTTAACGTAACATTACTTGACTTAACTTACGATTTCTTAACGCATGAATGTTTTGTTCTCGCATTTCCTTTTTCATAAAATCTGTTTTAACAGTTCGTCTCCTATGTTATAATACCATGCCCCAACGCTCTCAATTTGCATAAGGCTGAAACTTAAGAAATTCAAATTTATAACTTCTTAAGTTTCTTGAGTTAAATTAAAAAATTAAGCTAAGTTAATGGTTAGTCTAACACAGCTTTTCATGTAATACAGGCCCTTATTATGAGCAGCATCCGATCTTCGACTGTAGTCGAAAGTGCTGATCGAAAGAAATTTTCATTTGGTATTATGGTGCTCATTCGTTGAAGAATAGGACTATTGTGAATTTCGATCGCTCGACGCATTTACAATAGATAATTTTTTCTCAGCTGATACAGCAAATCAAAATAAAAGAAAAACCGATTGTGTTGATATTCTTTGCTAACAACATTTTTAAAAGTTAAAAAAACTATTTTTTGTGAAAATGAGTACAACGGAGTTGTGGTTCGACGATTCATCAGACGATGAAAGATTAGTGGAACTAACTAGGAGTAGAAAACGGTTGAGGGACGCATCCAACCCCTAGAAATGGCTTCCACTGAGTAAGTTTAGAATTCTCAAAATGTGTTAACGTACTTAATACTACAGAAATTTCCTTACAGATTTTTAAAGAACTTTAGATTATCTACAGAGGCGTTTATGAACCTACTGTCCAATACAGAAAACCAGTTACAGCAAATCCATTCCAAATATTTTTAAGCTAGCCACAGTTCTACGATTTTGTGCTCAGGGATCGTACCAATTGAGTACGTTGTAGCCAGGCCAAATTCCATCCCAGGCGGATTTATGCAGACATCAAATTGCAATAAACCGATTATACTTTCTTCGGTATTTGAAAGTCCCTGAAGTTTGTTAGGGCCCCCACCTGTTGCTCGGAGTTCAGCTTTGTTTTGCGTCATTTTTTTCGCTTTTGACTTCATGTCAGCCCATACCTGCCAAGAGAAAATAAAAATGTATTTCTATAAGCATCACACAAAAAAAAATTAACCTTAATCCATTTTTCTGCCGTTCTAACTGGTGGTCCCAAGCAATTCAGCTTCGTTGTAAATTCCTCCTATTTTTTTGCTGCTTGAACTTTGGTGCAAATCCCTTTTGCGAATTGTGGATTCTCTTCCATTAATGCAACTAGACTTTCTAATTGCTGTTTGGTACTCACGACTTTCGACCTGCACAAAATTAACAAAATAAGTATATAGGTATTTATTATTTGGTTACTATAAAACAATAAATAATCGCAAACAACTTACATTTTAACAATTTTTCCCACAATACGCTACACAATCGAAAACAAAATTGCATTCGACTCTAAATTCGTCAAACAACGAAAATTTCGATAGGGTTGCACCGCTCATAATACCAAATTGACATTCGATTTTCGATCTTCGACAACCAACGAATATCGAAGATCGAATCCAACTCATAATAGGGGCCATAATATAATTAGGTTGGGCAAAATATATATTAAGTTATGTTAAGTTAGGTAAATTAAGTCTAGGCTGAAACGCGTAATTGTTAGCACCTAATCAAAGTTTCATGTATAATTTACTATCTATACAAATAAATGTAATAATAATAATAACATTAATATCCATAGTCGAAGTCTTGATTGACTGAGTTCTAAGGACTGCCGCCCTTTGTACTCATAGAATTCAGCCGAAATCGCTTAGGCGTCTATTGCATCTAAGGAGAAGAAAATAAGAAGAAGGAGTAGAAATAAGAATAAGACTATAAATATGCACATTTTCTAAGCATATTTTCCTTGAATCCTTCCATTAAATATTTTCTAGCTGTTGACTACAGCTGCACGTATTTTACTTAAAACTTTTTTTCAAACTTATTATGAGCTGGCGCACTTTTATTTTACACCTCGAACTAAAATTGTGAGCTAGATTTTTGGTTGCCTTTATTTATTTATTTTTCATTTTTTCTTTTAAGTTTTTAAATAGCTTTTCATTGCACATCTATTAATTTCTACCAATAATTACTCGTTCGTGATCACTGTAGCCATTGTCACGCGCCAAAACCGCTCAACGCTGATCAATTTGGAATGTGAGTAGATGTTAACTACCAAATAAGTATTAATAACAAATGTAAATATTTGAAATATTTGGATAGGAAGGGAAAGTTCTTTCTAAGCACTTTAGTTTTTTTTATTTTAGTTCTTTAACCTATTTATGCTACTGCAGCAGCGCGAGGTTGCTTAACGCCAAAGAAGGATGGTAATAAGGCATGAAGCTCTAGCCAATAAAGGGTATTAGAAAAGCTGTGGAGTTCATGGCAGTTTTCTAAAGTGACTAGAAGTCCCCCGACAATGAAGGGCCTGCAAGCGCGTACCAATACAAACATATACGAGTATACTCACCAGCCCAACGATAAAAATACAAAAAAAACCTCCTTTTTTTCATATTAAACAAAAACTGAAACTGAAGGTCTGCAACACAAGACAAGAAGGCAAACTGGCGAAAGCCAGTGGCAGTGAAAAAAAAGTACCAGCAATCATTACACTTAAAATGCAGACAACGTGCACTGGTGGCGACACCAAATGTTGCACGGACAAAAAGCAATATTGGCTCGACAAGAAAGAAAAAAAACAGAAGACTGCAATGGCCACAACGAGAAAATATATTAGAAAGAAAATAGCTAAGGTAGCTGACAATGAAAACAACAAGTGTTAAAAATGTTACGATAGAGGCAATAAAAGGCGCGATTGGCGTAGCAACTAAGGTTAGAAAAAAATACTAAAAATATATTAAACGTTTGGGAAAGTGAGACATTTTTTCTAAATATATAGAAACCATTGAAGCAGGAAATCAGTGAAGCGAATGCGCTGGACTAGGAAAACTAGCCGCCTAACTCGATAGGAAAATCGCCTGCTCATGCTTGAGCCGCACGGAGGTGAGCTGCAATGGGCCGTGTAAGTAATTTATGGGAGCAGCCAGCAGACTGTAGTGTCTGGCAGTAACTGTAGATGGCAGAGAATGTGTGGTTGTATGTATAAATAAAAATAAGAAGTAATGAGAAAAAAGAAAACAATACCCTTAGTAAGATAGAAGGCGAGAAGAAAAACAAAGAGCATGACAATCGCAAAAACGGCGTCACCTACGCCAACAGCAGTGCCAACGAGAACTGTTAATTTATTTGAAGATAGCAAAGGTGGCAATAAGAGATACAAAATATAGCAAAAACGATATTTTTACACCTGAACAGTTAACGACGGAATGACGTCGCAAGCAGAAGCGCGAGTAAGAGCCAAGGAGGATACAGTAAAGGGCAAGCGGTGTAGAGATTGGCGAAAGGTCACGAAAATCGTGTGATGAAATACAGATGATGTTGGTTGATTGTTACTACTGATAGCAATATATATATATATACATATATAGGTGTATATATATTTCGGAATGGCAAAATTGGTAAGCGGAAAAATACAGCAAAGAATATTCATTATTAGCTGACTTAAGGTTGACAAAAACTGTCGAGTTCTTACCTTACAAAAAAGCTTTGTCATTTAAACCTATTTAGGCCAATTTCAAAAAAACTTCTCCACGTCTGCAATTTTAATTGGATGGCCGAAAAGAATAAGCCAAAGAAAAAATGATCAGTCAAACAGTAATTTGTGAATGCAAATCTCGGCAGCAACGACTCACTCGTTAAATGGCAGAAAAGGAGAATCCAAAGAAAAAATAATCCGTCAATCAGTCATTTTTGAATACAAAACTCTGATTTAGTATCACCAGCCATGACTCGCCTGTGACGAAAATATAAAACGATAATTGTTGTGATTAGCTTGAGGGGAGTGGGTCAACCGAGCATGGCGGAGTATTCTCTGAAATTTGGGGTGTGCTCGTTTGCAGTTTTATCGTATTTAATCAAACTTTTTACGTAGCTTGCGGTGTCTAATAGAGAGTTAGTACACCACTTTTTACTAAGTTCTTTGTGCCTTGTGATTTTAGCGACTCGTGTAACAAGCCGATCTTAGAGGAAAGAGCTTGTTGATGATCAGTCTAACATTTCATAAACCATTTGAGAGAAGCAACGATTTGCTCTACAAATAAAATGAGAAACGCAAAGCGATACTGGCTAACTGCCTAGAAGGACATTTAATGAACAGTTTGCTTGATACTCTTTTGATAGCGTAATTTTGATTAAAAAATACGTTTTTCTGGGTACGATAAAAGAAGTTATAAAATATCAGCAATCAGTTGTTAAAAAATTAAAAAAAATTGAAAACGCATAAATAATAAGTTAATACAAATTTTTTTGTTCAAAAATAAAAAAGGTATATGAACATTAGGCCGGGTCGATTTGTGGGGAGGCAAAAAAATCGCCCATTGCTCTGTGAAAATCATATTCTAGGGATCAAAATAAGAAACTTTACCGAAGGAACCATACCTCTAAAACGAATTCTGATGTCCACCAATTTGGATCGAACTTTTAGTGTCTTTTGTGGGCAGGCAAAAAAATCGCCCATTGCTCTGTGAAAATCATATTCTAGGGATCAAAATAAGAAACTTTGCCGAAGGAACCATGCCTCTAAAACGAATTCTGATGTCCCCCAATTTGGGTCGAACTTTTTAGTTTCTTTTCTCATGTAAAGGCCAAAAATGGTGATATTTTGAAATGATTGTATGGGGAACCCCCCAGGGGAGTTCCAGGGGGTGTGCCACTGGCTTGGGTGGATGGACCGTCCAAAGTTAGTGGGGGTCGGTCATACATTTGGACTCGATTGGAGCACTCTAAATGGGTAAAAGTGGGATTTTTCGTTCGACCCAAATTGGTGGACATCAGAATTCGTTTTAGAGGTATGGTTCCTTCGGCAAAGTTTCTTATTTTGATCCCTAGAATACGATTTTCACAGAGCAATGAGCGATTTTTAAATCAACCCGCCCTAATGAACATATATGTACATATTTTTCAAGACTTAAATTTTTTTTCATTTTGGTACCTATAAAACTTTATTTGAATTAATTATTTATTAAAGCACAGACTATAACTTTTAGGCATTTAGGATTGGAAAATACAAGAGAAAATTAAAAATCTACGGCAAAAAAAGTTATAAAGCACAGGTTATCAATTTTTGGGCATTTGTGAGCGGCAATCAAAAGAGAAAGTTAAGAAAGGTCGATCTGTGAATTTTCCCATACCAAATTTCCGGAAAAAAAATTTATAAAAAATTCACGAAAAAAACCTTTTCCTCAAAGGAACTCAATGGTTAATTTCAAAGCTTTAGCGGCACGGGTGAATATAAAATAAAAAAATGAATGTCTTGTTTTTGGAAATAGAAGGAATTTAAGTAGAAGAAAATATTAAATTTTTTTTACCATCCTTCTGTGCATGTGAGACCAGTACAGTTACAGTACAAAATGTTTTTTTTTCGAAAGGATAGTTTCCAACTTACTTACTAAGTACACGACGATTTTTTAATATTTATAAAATTTTGCGGGCTAAAATGGTTTTGTTATTATTTGGTTTTTAAATATTAAAAATTCTTTAAAATAAAACATTTCAATCAAATTTTCAAATTTTATGCAAAATTTAGATAAATAAAACAGTCGAAGAAAAAAGGTACAATCTTCCGTTTCCTTCGTGAATGCCCTGCCCTATAGAAGGGTAGAATGTTAACCTTGGGCAAACTGCTGTTCGAAAGTCTCGCACAACTGTCTGGCTTAGATGTCAACAACCTAATAAGGTTGCTCAGACTGGAAATAGTCGTGCTGTAAATAACCGTCAAACAAGTTGGTAACGAGGATGTGGCAACAGAATGGAGCGGAAGCGCTAGTTGAAAGAATCAATCAATCAATCTAGTCAGAAAGAATCAGAACTTAAACCAACCAACCGTAGATAAATTCAAAGCTTTCATTTAAATTTTAAACATTTAAAACTGAATTTTTCGAAAAATTTCGAGGATGTATAGGACATTTTTTTTACTTTTTTAAATAAAGTTAAAGTTTTAAATGGCTAAAGGGTCCCATTGATTATAAAAAAAGATGTTAGGGACGTCTCTTATATTTTTTCTTTCACATAACAAATGTAATTTATAAAAACTGAAGTTTATTCTTTAATTTTGTTTTTTGCAAGCGGTTTCCGCATCTTCTTCCCCGAAAAGTTAATTTTTTATGAAATAAAGCCTTAAAAAAATGATTCAAAATCCCCAGCGTTTTATCAGCTGCTTAAACGTGCACATATTTGACAAGAATTTTATAAGCTAAAAGTTTTGAGTAAACACCTTTTCTAAAAATTCAAATTAAAAAATTCAAAATCAAGATGAAAATTTTTTTAACTTTTCCAAATATTGTGAAAAGTTTCAAAGTTTCATTAAACATATTTGGCTAAAGCAGGAGCATTAAAAATAATAACAAAAAAATTAATTGAGAAAATATTGAATATACAGGGTCCGGCACTCGAAGTGTAACCAACTTGAGACCGCTCGCGCAGCTGATGCACCCGCCACACCTAATGGTTTGGGTCGCTGTAACCGCAGACCGAACTAAAAGCTTCACCAGTCTAGAGGCGCTGAAGAAAGCTATTGTCCGTGAGTGGACCAAAATACCTGCAAGTCACATTCGAGCAGCTTGTTATTTCTTTTCTGGACCATCTCAAGGCCATAGTCAGAACAAAAGGTGCTCATATCGAGCAAAAGTAAATTGATTCATAATTTCGAATTATTTTCACACATTTTTTACTTCGAATTGAATAAAACAAAATTTCCGAACTAAAGGGGGGATTCCCATTTCAAACGCCAAAAATACGATTTTTTTACGAATTTTTATTGGGAAAACTAGCAGTTGAATCTTTCGGAAAATTTACAGCCATATTTATTATGCATTATATAAAATCAACTTCAATTTTTGGTAGATTTTCCGGAAAATTGTGGCTTTGACAACGCTCGAGGTGAAATTTCTAAGAAAATTTCTGGTCGCTGGCCGCCACGATAACTCAGCTCCAGGTTGTCTGAAAGGAAAAATTCAAATGGCATTTTACTCCTTATGAATATAGTTTCAGTATGAGCTATTGAAAAAAAAATTTTCGAAAATTAATATAACTGCGATGGTTGAAAGACAAAGTTTGTTTTTTCGCACGTTTTTTCCTCGGATTTTTACTTATAAAAAAAAGTCATGCATGTATCTTATTTTCCGTAGTTTATGATAGAGACAGATATTATTTCGAGATTCGTGTCAAATTTGACAGCAATCGACCGAATAGTTCTCGAGATATCATGGCGACCGTATAGAAAAAAGATGTCTTGAGAAAAACGCATTCAAATATTTATGTGAAAAAAGGTATATATTTAAGACTCACAGCATTTTCGTGTTAATCAGCTATTCCAGGACCATATAGAACTCCCTCTTTCTCTTCAAAAAAATTGATTTTGTACCATTTGCTGACCCCGACGTAAAATTCGAGCTTCCTTCGTTGCATTAAGGCTCCGCCTGGCAGACCTCGGCTATTGCTCGCGCGCTTTCTCAGTATTATGGACCGCGCCAAGTTCATTGATCACGCATAACTTCGTCAATTTAACGAATTTTGTCATGAAATTATGCACAGAGTTCTTTGAAAGTGTAATAAACAAAAAAAAAGGGTACACATTAAAAAAATTATAATACGCTCAATTTTGCTCGCCAGTTGTGATGGAAGTAGTAAATGCTTGTGACCATGGAAATAGAGAAACGATCACAATAGGAAGTTCTTTCCAATCCGTGGGCAACTTACAAACGTACCATTAATGATTTTGGAATAGCTTTTTATCTGTAACATAACTTCTCTCTCATCGAACTCAAGTGCAGTAAAGTCTTCTAAGATTTATCTACTTATCAGCTGATGCTCGAATAGACTGCGTTTGTGACTGTGGAACAGACCCTATGGCGTTCTATTCTGCATTTAGTTTTCATAATTAATGTTGAACCTTCTGTACGAATCTGTCTGTCCTTGGTGAGAGTAAAAGCTTAGGCGAGGGAATTCCTCATCGAAGATTAATTAATTTGAATTTGATGAAATAAAAGGGGCAAATACATATCTTCGCCAGGTTATCGAATAAATAAATAAAAATTTACGGGCTTTCACCTATAAGACATTGGTTTTTCAACCATAAGTCCAGATTTTTCAGGTCAACTCGGAATTCGCAGAATGCAGTTCTTTCTATTTAACAAGGCCAATAGTTTGATGTATATCTCGAAGAAAAAATGTTTCCGCTGTTACACAATGAAATGTATGAAACCCGCATAACAAAATTCCAAAAGAATTTTTTGCTTCCTTGCTCTTTTTTTACGTACTTAAAGTTGGAGATTTTTAAACCGCCCTGAATACAGAAAAAATTCAGCTAAACTCGGTAAGATAATATTTATTTTTCTTGGAATTCTTCTTGAAAGTTTTGGTGTCTTACTATTTTTAAGGTCGAGAAGCTCATTTTTTATGTTAATTTTTACCAAAACTCTACGCCCTACTTAGGCGCTTTTGTAAAATGTTTACTATTTTTACAATTTTATTTTTTTTGTCCCTTAAACCCTTTTTGGGTGTTTCGCTCAGCTCCTCATCTTGTTGTTGTTCCACAAATGGTGAAACCTACAATTTTAAATCGACTCTGAACGACAAATAGTTTTTATGGGGAGTTTTTTCATTGCAGAAATACACTCGGCGGCTTGTTATTGCCTGCCGAGGGGCGACCGCTACTAGAAAAACCCATCCGGCTACGGCGGCCGCACTTTACTAGCCCATTGAATTTTGATAAAATACAGGGTTTGATTGAAAAGTAATGAGCCTTCCCGCGCGGAGCGTCTGCCAAGCGATCAACCGAATCGGCTTATGTGGGAAAATTATCGTTGGACCTTTCCCTTCCACTAGCAACCGGTCCCAGTTCGCTGGCAACAGTCGTGCAGTCAACATCGCTCCGCGCGTGAAAGCTGTTTTAAAAGTGTATTAGGATTTTGCAGTGGCGAAAATGCAGCGATCGTTGGAGCAACGTTACTCGATATAAAGTTTGCGTAAAGCTAAACAAAACGAGTACCGAAACCATTGGGCTACTCAAGAAGGCTTACGAGGACCAATCTCTGTCTAGTGCCCAGGTAAAATGGTGGCACAAGTCGTTCAAGGAAGGCCGGGAGGACCTCGAAGACGAACAGCGATCTGGAAGGCCTGCGACGACGCAAACAGACGCCGGCGCACACCGCCTTCCTCTGCACCTTTGCATTGGCCAAGATGAGGGTTCCGATGCTTCCCCACCCTCCCTACAGCCCAGACCTGTCCCCTCCCGACTTCTTCTTGTTCCCGCGCCTGAAAAGAAAGCTGAAGGGGAGGCGTTTCGACTCCATCGAGGCGATCCAAAAAACTGTGATAGCCGAATTGAACGCGATTCCGGCGGATGAGTTTAAAAAATGTTTCCTGCAGTGGAAGGACCGCTACCAGCGGTGTATTGACGCTCAAGGGTCGTATTTTGAAGAATACTAGTCGTATAAGCCAAAAGGTTTAATAAAATTGCTTAAAAAATAGAAGGCTCATTACTTGTCAATCAAACCCTGTAGAGTGGAAATTGGAAGTGACACAGAAATCGCCTTCATTTTTGACATTTTTTTTCCTGCGTTCTTGTGCATTTCAATCATTTTTTATAAAGAAGAAATATCCAACATCAGCTTATTTTGATCTATTAGAAACTTGCACTTTGTTACACTAAAATTCAATGGGATAGAAATGCAGTCACTAAATTTTTCTAGAAATTCAGATTAAAAAGTTTGAAATTTTGATGAAAATTTGTTGATTTCTTATTTTTAATTTGCACAAAGCGCACAGCAATTCAAGAAGTCAGTGCGAGGCTCCATGCGGGGAACGTGGATTTCTTTTCGCCTTACAAGGCTCTTCGTTCCTCGTTTCTTTTAAAGTGAACGAAGCTGAAGCTCTATAGAACAATAATTAGGCCTTACGTTGCTTATGCTTCAAAAACCTAGGAGATGAGTAAGGCGGATGAGGAAAGCTTAATATACATATTTGAGCGAAAAATCCTACGCCTCATCCTTGGACCGCTGTGGAAAGATCACGTCACATATCGCTGAGCTAAACAACTACCAAATTGCCAACTACAGCAAGTTTCAGCGTCTACGGTAAGCTGGACATGTCCGGCGGATGGACCCAAACTAAATTGCAAAAAGGATCTAAAATAGTAAGCTGTACGAGTATGTGCCATATACGAGTAAAAGGAGTCGCCCAAGGAGAACCTAGTCTGACAAAGTTTATGACGACGCCAAGATCTTTGAACTGGAAAACTGAAGGATGTCTGCAAAGGAGCGTGATGCTTGGTGGAAGTTATTGAGGGAGGCCAAGGCTCAATCCGTACCGTCATGCCAGCAATGATGGCGAAGTTTGAAAATTTTGTGGGAGTGAGATCTATATTTCAATGCCAAAATTATAATAATTAAATGAGAAGCTCATAAATTGTCACAACTTGTCAATAAATCTGAGTTCTATAGTTCTTTAACGTATGTATGTATGTAGCTCCACTGCATTGGCGAGACACCTGCAACATGGCCGTCCTAGCGCTTGCTTTTGCCACATCTTTGTTTTTTTTTCGTGCTGAGTGTGATACTCAGGTTGGCGAAAGCCACAAGCGCCACTGGCAAGTTGTGGCAAACATCAACATTAACAGAAAAGGCATTAAAAACGAAGCAGACACCACCTGCAAAGGCACACCTGAGCGGCAGCTAAGAAAAAGTACAAAGGCGAGGAACTGGAGTTGGAGCAAACAGCAGAAATACATTTCATTACAAGTTTGCAAAAACTCTAGAGCAGCTAACACAGCACACAACAACAGCAAAGGAAGTGCTGAAAGACAAAAATAATACAAGAACAACAAATAACAAATAACACAGCAATCGCATCAAAAAAGCAACAATCACATGTGCAGCAACTGAAAATGAAAACGAAAATGAAGATGAAGATGAATTCGTCTGTGTGTGGCATGAGCGATCACGTGTTACATTACAATTTCCGCGCAGGAAGCAAAAGGCAGCAGTAACAACAATTACATGCAACCAACATATATTTAAATATAACGAAAGGAGGTAGAAATAATGAAGAGTTGCTGCTGTTGGTACAAAGACCAAAAAAAAAACATAGGAAACAAAATAAAAATAAATGGCACACCAACTTCAATCAAGCAACAGAGAGCTGCTGAAGGTGTCAAGTAGCAGACAAAGGCGAATCAGTGTTGAGCTGCCCAGCTCCCAGGAAAGGAGAGGCAAGAACGGCAAAAGGTGTATATGAGTGAAAATAACACTGACAAGCAAGTGGTGGCACATTGGGTTGTGTTTGTTTGTACTGCATACATGCATACATGCATACATACACACATACACATATGCGCTGACGTGATTCTCAAAGGCATGCGATGTAATAAAACAAGGAATTTTTCGCTTCCACCAAAAGCCGTTCGTAATTTGCGTAACAATGCCGTGTTGTCGTCTGTGCAGACTGGTTGCCACTGGTTTTCTTTTTTCATTTCTTCTTATTCCTGTTGTTGTTGTTGTTAACAAACTGTACATAGTATCAAGAGTAGTAGTGGCATGCGGCTTGGTATTCAACGAAAGCTAGCAAATTCTCATCACCAAAAAGCAGCCAAAGGATACATTTAAGAAGCAAGAAAAAACATAAATGTGAAAATGGTGTGAGAAATGCGGCGGAGTGCATAGAGATGGAGCACCTTCAAATATATACATAAGTGCAACACACCGAATGTAGAGTTTAGTTTGTATGTTGCAAAAACCACTAGCAACTTGGAACTTTGCGAGATTGGTGCGAATTTACTGTTGGAGCGCAGTTAAATTCCTGTGGTACCGGTGCTTACCCGCCACAGTGGCAATGCTGACGATGTGACGCGATACTGCAGCTGGCAGTGAAGGTGTAGGCAGCAACAACAGCAATCACACTAATAGTTAGAGCAGCAGAACAGTGAGGATATGGACAGCACGCTCACCTTGCAAGTGGTTGATTGCTGAAGCGAATTTCTTTATTTTGTTTCATTTTGTAAGCTTTTTGCGCGCCTTCATACGTACATATTTATGTATTGTACTTTATTTTGGTTTTAGATAAATATTTTTTAATTTTTGGGTAGGACTTTTGTTTTTTATTTTGTGATATGTGGAAAATTTTTTTGCTTCTTTAATTTCACCCAACCCCCCCCGCACCCTATTTTTTCTTTGCAATGCTCTCATATCAGCGTTTAACGTTGTTGCTGTAACTGTGGTTGGCTCCAAATTCTTCTATTAGAATATTTTTGGTTGCACACAAAAAATAAATATTTAATAGAGCTAAAAGCGCCAAGTACTCGTTAAAATAGAAAAACGGAAAGAAGATTGCTCAGCCCGTTATTTAATAAACTATTCCGCATACATAAGCGCCAGAGAGTACGTACCCTTACTCTTCTTTTTTTTCTAAGAACTCCGTTTTACTAGGTTGTTCAATAACTTTTACGGTTCGATTAGAGAAACACAAATTTATGGTTTAAAATACACTTAATTATTTAGTATAGTCTCCCTTATCATCAGTACATTTGTTCCAGCGAGATTCCCATTTATGAATTCCATCCGGAAGAATCTGGAAGGGCTGCAAAATACGCTTCCACAGCTGGGAAGGGATATTGATTACGAGTTCAATATCTTTTCTGGGTGTTTCAAAAATAGAGAACAAATACAGACATTACCAAAGCATGCGATCCGCATTTACAGCTGGCTGCCCTTTTTGCTTTTCAATTGCTGCTCCATTCGTCGCTGCACAGCAACGGCAGAAAATAAACTTTGGGAAAGTTTCGGAACATTTTATGTCAGTAAAACCCTGAATACCGTTTCAGGTCCGGTGGTTTTCACACAACGTCGTAGGAAATCAATATCCAAAGTGACGTAAGGCAAAATAAACCCTGAAGAAGTCTAAATCAGTTCAGAAGTTCGTACTAACTTGAACCAAAACTAGCGAACCAGAAGATAATGGGCATCTTCGAGATGAAATACCTGGTGGTTACTGAGGGGTATGCTCTCTTCGCTATACACCTCAAAGCAAGTGGTCCCCATGGGGGGCACGTTATTGACCACGGTCCTGATCCACTCGAAGTTGGCTAGAGATGCGCACATCACAGTTATGGTGCCGTTCTTTGTCTCATAGCCCTTCGCGTTGGCTTCAGGACCGGAGGCAATAACCTGACGCATCATTCTGCATCTTTCAGCTGATGGTCAGACCCCAGTTTTCCAATCACAGCCACAGGTCGTGGGCCTGCAGCCCTCTCGCTATAGGATAGCTTGGCCGCACCCTTGGATGTGCTCGGGCGAAGGTCCAGCTCACCATCCTCCACTGACGAAAATTTCGCCGGACAGACAGCTGTGTTGGACATTTTGTCGATGCGCCAATAAGAACGTGTCTTAGCAGAACCTACATTGGCTGGTGCTAAGACTGCGCTCGTACCTTGGAGGGTCGTAGCTCCGTCATTAGCGGCAGCTGCAGGGCAGGGTATTGTCTTCAACCACCGCTTACCTCGAGAACGAGACAGTTTGGAAGCGCCCGTGCCTCTGAGGGTTCGATAGCTTCCGTGGCGGTCACTACCGCTGACCGAGGTCTTTTGGAAGACACAGACGCAGAAGTGCTGACAGAGCCCCGCAGAAGAGCTGAGGACTTCTCCCGCATCAGCCTTGCCCGCCGCTTTCTTATTTCCCTCCTTGCCACACTCTTCAATTTCACGGCTTCTTTGGGAAGTCGTGACCTCACAACTCTAGCCCTCCGAAACTAGGAAATGTTTTTCAGTCTCTGGGGAAGATGTTATTGTGATAGCAACCCCCGTCTCCTCCAGGATGCGCTCTCGCTCATACAGCTAAGAGACTTGAGTAAGGGTTGCGGCCTCCCGAATCCCTGCCCTGACGACCGAAGCGGGTGGATTGCCACTTGTGTGGCTTCCACCTGAAATATTATCCTTTCTGTTGTCCATTACCGAGGAAGGTTTTGATTCGGGACTCCTCCCTAGCCAGTTTGGTTCGCGGGTGGCACCCTGATTCTATGCAACTTTGAGTCATCGCACGATTGTGGAAACTACCCCATCAGGGAAGACCACTCGTGTGATGCCAGGACTTCCCTATCCACTACCTAGGACGCGCCCGATGAGAGATCAGGCAACTTCTCACGGGGGTTACTGATAAATAAATTTCTGTCAGATAGGTGTTGGAGTTACTGTTTCCACTGACGTCTTTGAATGTTTACAAGGCAACACTAACGAAAAAAAAATTTAATCTCTTCCGGATTCTCATGAGCTCTCAATAATATAGGTCAACTTTCACACCATGTAAGTCTTCGAGAATATCCGAGCATATTAAAATACTCAACAGCTGATTTGATTACAAATTTAGATGAACTCCTACAGTTCGCAAGAAAAAAATCTCAATTCCTCCATCTTTAATGCCCTTTAATTACTCTACCCAGTACATTTAAAATTTTCTTACAAATCACATGTGCGCAATCATTTTAACGTTACTGATTAATTTAAATTCACCTATTCATTTCAAAGAAAAAAACAAACAACAACAAAAAAGAATAATTTAAAAATAACTTCAGCACAATAACAATGAACCAACTTTCTCTAACCCGCAGCTCACAAGCTTCGTCGCATTACTATAGTACGCCTTGTTTCACCAGAGAAAATCTAATCAAATTAGAGTGTCAAATTTCCAACTTATTTATTGTGCAACAGCAAACCGCTCCGCAAGCATTTGAACGCCCACAACCGGAGTGCTGTCTGCCACACTCACGCCCAATTTGAAGCTGCTTTATTTGCAAGCACTTCAACCTACCAGAAATAGCAGCAGGAATGGTAGGAACCCACACAAAATTGCTTAGTTAAATATAGGGTGTTTAATAGGGGCAGATCCATTTTGACCGGGTGCCACATTGTGTTGTAGTAGCGACTGATAACACTCCATTATGAACAATTTAAGGGAATGATATCTCTCGGAGGTAACATAAATCGACCGGTCCCGCTAGACCCTTTCTTGTAGGGTTTTGTGAAATTTCAGCTCCACAGAAGTATGACAATATGCAGCAATCGAACGATGCCCGCATAAACCAGATATTGCTCTCATCCAGCTGGATCAATGAAGCAAAATCATTGAGACTTGGACCTCTCGAATGCGCGACGCATTTCATTGAAAGCTCATACACGGTTTGTTTTATTGCATTTACCCATTGACTGCCCTTATGTGAAAACCCTATAGCTACTAGCGCTCCCACCTCACCTACGCACTCATACCCACACAATATTCCACTCTTATCCTCTTCACTTCTTGCACGTTCGTTTTCTACTTTTCTAATCTGATTCCCAGCCGTCACTGCAGGCCGACAGTTTCGCACTGGAAAACTCCCGCCAATGTCACCAGCTAACCTCAAAGTACCGCAATGCCATTTCTATTTCCATTTCACACTGCAAAAAATTCTAGTCACGTGCTTTGCCACACGCCACAACACGCAGTCAAAGATAGGACGCCAAAACGAGCAAACGAGGTATGGAGTGAAAAGCGACTTCGCATAAGCAAATTTGTAGTTGGTGCCGGTAACGCCCCCGACACTTCGTGCCCCTTTAACTAGCTTCATTCTCAACTACGTTTTATCTACCTTCAGTACAACTTTTCTATTCCAACTGATTTTTTGCTTTTACTGAGGCTAAATTTAATTTCTGTTTAGTGTCTGTGAGGCGTGTCAGTGAAGCAGCAAATAGAAAAAAATGAGGGGTGAAAACAAATATGCTCTGAATGCGTCGACGTCGACAAGAAAAAAGTGACCGCATTGTACGTTCTCTAACGGTAATGATGTTAGGAAAATTTTGCTTTAGCGTCAATTTGGTGTTGCCACTTTGACAAATAAAATACATGAAATAAATGGTAAAGTAGAAAAGACCGAAGCAAATGTTGATTAGATTTACATTTTGCGTGCGGAACGTGCAAGTTTTAAGCAAATAGGCAGACGGGCAAAAGGCAGCGAAAGTTTATAGTGGATTAGGTGATATTAGAATTCCACTTTGAAGCAGTTGAACAAAGTGGAAATTAGGAGAATATGCTATGCTAAGGAGTGTACGGCAAGAAAAGTGCTTCTTTTTTTTCAGGCTGGCCTAATCGATAAATATGGCTTGGTATTAGTTGAGCAATTAAAATGAAGTGGAATGGGATTTATGTGTCAAGGCGGAAAGAAGTATTAGAAGTTGTTAGATGCAGATACCCCTGCCCCCGTTCTTGCTCCATTTGAAAATGAGGAAATCTATGAGCAAAACGAGGAGTGTAACTCGGTTGGAGTCCTATGATATGGCTTATTTCGAAAGAAAAAAAGATGAAGAGTATAAGCAAAATTAAAACAAGAGAAGGAGAAGGAGAAAAAGAAAGACAAAGAGAAAATGAAAGAGAAAAAGAAAAATAAAAAGAAAAACAATATAAAAATAAAACTAAAAAGAAAAACGAAAAACGAAACCGAGAAATATGAAACCGAAAAAGGAAGGGAAAAATAAATAGAAAGAGAAAAAGAAAGGGAAAGAGAAAGGCAAAAAAAGAGAAAGAGAAAAAGAAAAAGATAAGTATAAAGAAATAGAAAAGGAAAGAAAAAAGAAAAATAAAAATAAAAAGGAAGAAGAAGAAAAAGAAAATAAAAAGAAAACGAAAAAGAACAAGAACAAGAAAAGATAAAGGAAAAAGAAAAAGAAAAAGAAAAAGAAAAAGAAAAAGAAAAAGAAAAAGAAAAAGAAAAAGAAGAAGGAAAAGAAAAAGAAAAAGACAAAGAAAAAGAAACAAAAAGAAAAAAAAGAAAAAGAAAAAGAAAAGGAAAAGGAAAAAGAAAAGGAAAAGGAAAAGGAAAAGGAAAAGGAAAAGGAAAAGGAAAAGGAAAAGGAAAGAGAGATAAAGATAAAGATGAAGAAGACAAAGAAAAAGAAAAATAAGAAATGAAAAGAATGAAAAGACGCTGAAGTAACTTAATCATGAGAGAATACCTTTAGCGCCTTTAGCCAGCTCAGCCAAATTTAGTAATGCCGGAGATCCCCATTATAAATAAATACAGTTACAACAATGTTTGGTAAGTAAAAGTAGAAGGAAAACTCTTCAAACTTTAAGCGTTATATATGTATATATACATATAAATATATATAAAGGGTGGTTAAGTTTCAAGTACCAGTGTTGATTTTGAATAAAATACAATTTTTTTGGGAAATTATTGTCATTTCTCTTTATTATGATAATATTGGTATGGCTCAATTACGTATGGAGCAAAATATCGGTCAAATGCCCGCCACGGCCTCGGCAGCACACCTCCATCCGATGGTCCAAATTTTCGATGACGCTGAGGCATAATTGAGGTTATATGCCGTTAATGTGCCAAATTATCTCATCCTTTAGCTCTTGAATTGTTGCTGGCTTAGCGACGTACACCTTTTCTTTCAAATAACTCCAAAGAAAGAAGTCCAACGGGGTCAAATCACATGATCTTGGCGGCCAATTGACATCGCCGCGATGTGAGATTATTCGGCCATCAAATTTTTCGGGCAAAATAGCCATTGTTTCGTTAGCTGTGTGACAAGTGGCACCGTCCTGTGGAAACTACATATCGCCCACATCCATATCTTTCAATTCGGGCCATAAAAAATTTGTTATCATCTCACGATAGCGAACACTATTCACAGTCTGCCTGACCGACCTCATTTTGGAAAAAATACGGCCCAAAGATGCCGCCGCGGCGTTTGGTGCATTGGTTTCTCGGCAATCTCTTGGATTATCATTCGCCCAAATGCGGCAATTCTGCTTATTGACGAATCCACTGAGGTGAAAATGTGTCTCATCACTGAAGATGATTTTCTTCGAAAATTGGTCATTCACTGTTGCCATTTCCTGCCACCACTCTGACCATTGACGACGCTTGAAATGGTCAAGAGGCTTTAGTTCTTGAGTCAATTGCACCTTGTAAGCGTGTAAATGCAAGTCTTTATGCATAATGTTCATCAACGACGAGCGTGAGAGGTGCAATTGTTGGGCACGACGACGAGTTGAGGTGGACGGCTCTACAACCATACTATCGCGAACAGCAGCAATATTTCCTGCAATACGAGCTGTACGAGCATCCACTGGTGTTTGCACATTTTCGTTCCATGGTTCAAATTGAATTAGTCTGAAATTCAAAAATGTCAAATGAAATGAAGAAAAGAACTTTAGATTTAGGTGTGCTTTACATTCAATATCGGCCCTTAAAAGTTAACCACCCTTTATAATTGGCGCGTACATCCTTTTTGGATGTTTGGCCGAGCTCCTCCTCCTATTTGTGGCATGCGTCTTGATGTTGTTTCACAAGTGGAGGAACCTACAGTTTCAAACCGACTCTGAACGGCGAATATTTTTTATGAGGACCTTTTTCATGGCAGAAATACACTCGAAGGTTTGCCATTGGCTGCCGAGGGGCGACCGCTATTAGTAACAACTTCTTCTTCATTTTGGTGTTTCGCGGAGATTCGAACCAACGTACTTCGAATTCCGAATGGTAGTCACACACCAACCCATTCGGCTACGGCGGCCGCTCGCTGAGCGTTACGACAATAGAATTTCCAATAAATCAAGCACACGACGAGATGACGTCCAATTCCCAATATAGACCTCGAATACACCGTGATTGAAATCACCACAATTTCAGCAAGACGACACCCAAACAGGGACATTTTTCAATACATTTTTGTCATACATTAGGGCACATGAGCCTATAACAGAGAAGGAAGAAAACTCCCATAGCTCATTTTCCCGGGTAATAGAAACATTCAACCTTATAAATTATATTCCTCCTCATATTGAGCACATATTTAGCTAAGCAGACTCTCTCCGTACCGATTTACATCCTGATGAACCAGAGCTATTTAATTTCATCAGGGCCGAATAATTTATATCTGCACAACCGGTCATTGATCTGACTCTAAGAAGATAAATCGAATTCGTGCTCCAAAGAATGGTAATGCAATGACGACACGTGTACATGAGGAAAATGTTCAACATTGATAGTGATTATCAACATTCTTGGCTCCAAGTCAATTGGCACTGAACATAATGCCAACTCAAGAGACGATTTCTCATATAGCCTCCTTCAGCTTTCAGAGAGCACTTTTCAACACCCACGCCTGACGAGCAAAGAAAGACGATGCCCCGTGGAAACGAGACGAGTGATCGGAAAGTGCATACGACTAAGCTTGCGCTTTCAGTCGCCGCAATTATATACCATCTCCAAACGGCAGTTGGTTTTTATACCTCTGTTAGAAAATACTCCCTCTCTGTCTATCATTTAATGATTAACTTCACACACTCAACAAGCTCAGAATCAGCCGGGTGCTACTAATAGGCAGCGTCTAATTGAAATACAATTCCAGTTCTCTAAGAGACCTTAATTCATTAAGACGGATGATTTTTTTAACATAACTCGGGTTCAGAAATTGTATTTTAACATAGATGAAGTGCTTTTGGGAGCTGAAAGGGTAACAGCTGATTTTACACAGTCCTACAACGAAGGAAATGAGGAAGCCAAGCTTCTCTCATGGATTGCAAACTGCCACGGCACACGTGAATCAGGTGATGAAAAGTTTGAAAGGATTTGTGCACTTGACTTTGATGGGAACTGCTTTAAAAAATTCTATCTGCTGAATATAAATATATCTGTCGATTGGACCTCTATTCATTCAAGGCACACCAACTGCGTTGTTAGGAAGAATGCCTTCGTGTCTTGTGTTGCCGTCTGAATTTTGGGGACTTCGAGTCACACATTTGATTCATTTAATATTGGAGCTTCAGAATTTATTCGATCTTGCGTTATTGCACTCAGTCAGGGTATAGTTTAGGACTCTGGAAGGAAGCTTATCTGAGCAAAATAGATTAAAAAGGACAATGAGTGAGGAAACTAAGAAGCAGCTCCTGCCGACCAGTCAACAGGAATTTTATCTACGCCTCGCTTTTGGTTTTTATAAGCAGCAAAGATGCAATTGGAAACCAAAGTAGCGATAGACTTCGCTTTTCTTACAGTAATCAGTAATAAAAAAATTGTGTCTGATATTTTTTTTATAATAAATATTTCTTGTAAATTCATATTAAAATTTTGGTTTACTCTTCAACTCGTCCAAAACTGATGATTTTCGCCACAAATAGGACCAATATTTTTCTCTTTTATGAAGAAGTTCATCAACTGGTCTAATAGAGACATATTTGATGATCTTTCTGAAATGCTTCGGAGTTTACATAAGAAACTGGTTTATTACGAGAAGCCTATACTAACTAGAAGTTAGTTAAGTTATGATTATTAAATTACTTATCAAATTACTTACTTAAAGAACTGCATGCCATCCCATTACTCACTTCACTTAGCGCAGAAAATCGTTAAATAAGTTTTCTTTGTTAATCAGTAGCTTCACCTCAGTGCATAATTTATATTGTCAGTGGCCTTTTGAAAAGTAATAAATATAGACACGTACGCTATCTATGCACCGCCACCACAAATGGATGCGCGTATTACACTAACTATGTAGTTCGCCCCTCCCATTTATTGCTCTCTGTGTTTGTGTGCTCGCCGAATGCATTATCGTAAATTTCTATGCAAATGCGGTCGTGTAACGCAACAAATAAGGAGGCACTTCGCTTATCAATGTTCAATAGCACACAAGCATAGTTAAGTGTAAAAATATATCTAAGCACAAACACAAATACACAACGATAGCATTGTAGTTGTTGTAAATTTGTGTGTTTTTCGTTGTTTGCAGTTAACAAGTTCACTCAGCCTTTGTGGCTTCAAGTTTACTCGCTTGTAAGTAATTTTTACCTTGAAGCCAAATCAATATTTTCCATCTATTTTTGAAAAGTTTGCAAACTATGCATTCTTGAGTGGCGCTAGAGAGGGTGGAACTTTGCTGTGTGTGTGTTTATAAATACATATCTTTGTTTGTGTTAAGGTAAATATGACTACTACAGTGCCCGCGGCCTTTCAAGAGCTGATATAATCAAAGGTATAAGAGGATGTGAAATTGTAATATACGCAGGGAAGTAACATACATATGTTTGTATGAAAAAGGATATAAGTGTGTATCTATACATATACATATGTAGGTGTGCACATATACCATGCATGAAATGCTTAACTGCTCAGTAAACATTGTAGTTCATGCACAGGTATTTTATGGATCAGGTATCATACTAGTTTGAATGGGACTAGTCGTGTACTAGTTACAAAATGATCAATTGTAGCTGTATAAAGTAAACATTGTAGTTCATGTACAGGTATTTTATGGATCAGGTATCATACTAGTTCGAATGGGATAGTTGTGCACTAGTTACAAAATGCTCAATTGGAGATATATGTAAAAAAGAATTATAACGTTTGTTGTTTTTTTGCTGTCATATTTTTAAATACCAGTATTTAAGAACTTTTATTTCAAGTTGCTTTGTTGTTGTTCATGCACAGTGTTATTCACGCACAGATATTTTATGGATCAGGTATCATACTAGCTCGAATGGGACTAGTTGTGTACTACGTGCAAAATGGTCAATTGGAGCTATATTTAAAGAAAATTATTACGTTTGTTGTTCTTTTGCTGTTATATAATATTTTTAAATACCAGTATTTAACAACTTTTATTTCAAGTTGCTTTGTTGTTGTTCATGCAAAGTGTTGTTCACGCACAGATATTTTATGGGTCAGGTATAATACTAGTTCAAATTGGTCTAGTTTTGTACTAGTTACAAAATCGTCAATTGGAGCTGTATGTAAAAAAATGTATTACCTTTGTTGTTTTTTGTTGTTATATTTTCAAATAACAGTATGTAACAACATTTATTTCAAGTTGCTTTTTTTAAGTAACTCCAGACAGAATAAAAAAATTAAATACGTAAGTTTTAAAAATAAATTCATAATAAATCAAATAACAAGCTAAACAAAAAAAAATTCTCATATTTTTTTATAATAAAATATTATTTGACACGTTCACTTACCAATTTTTGTTTACCAAAATTCGTGACAAATTGGACCAATTTTTTTTTCTCTTTTCTTAACTAGTTCATTAACTGATATAATACTGAGGCAGTAGCTCGAACGTGACTAGTATTGGTCTAGTTGTAAAGTTACCAATTTGAGCTGAAATTTTAATTTCTTTATTTTTCTTTTTGTTTGTGATTTCAATCAATTTAATAACTTAAACACAAATTTTTAAATATAAAATCATATTTATTCTAGCAGCAAACTTAAATATAAAAAATATCGACCACATTTAATTTCGTAACAAAATATTTTTCACACGTTAACTTATCAATTTTTATTTACTCCTTCAACTCGACCAAAACTGGTGATTTTTGGCACAAATTTGACCAGATTTTTTTTTTTTTGTCTTTTATGAACTAGTCCATCAACTGGTGTGATAATGAGGCAGAAATTCATAAAATGACTCAACACAGATGTGGTGGTTAACTATTTAAAGAATTTGTATTAGATGAAGGAAGCTACACTAGTTGGAATGTGACTAGTATTATACTAGTTGCAAAAAGACCAATTTCAGCTTCACGCAAAAAAGAATAACTTATTGAATTTGTGTCTTTTTCTTTTTGCTTATGATTTGAAATAATTTGATAACTTTATTTCAATTTGCTTTTATTATTCTCTTTCAGATTGCTTAAAAATATTAAACATTCTTTAAAAAAATCTTATTTAATCGAGCAGCAAATTTAAATATAAAAAAATTGTATACATTTAATTTCGTAACAAAATATTTTTCACACTTTAACTTATCAATTTTTATTTACTTCATCAACTCGTTCAAAACTGGTGATTTTTGCCACAAATTTGACCAGATTTTTTTTTTTTTGTCTTTTACGAACTAGTCCATCAACTGGTGTGATAGTGAGGCAGAAATTCATAAAATGACTCAACACAGATGTGGTGGTTAACTATTTAAAGAATTTGTATTAGATGAAGGAAGCTACACTAGTTGGAATGTGACTAGTATTATACTAGTTGCAAAAAGACCAATTTCAGCTTCACGCAAAAAAGAATAACTTATTGAATTTGTGTCTTTTTCTTTTTGCTTATGATTTGAAATAATTTGATAACTTTATTTCAATTTGCTTTTATTATTCTCTTTCAGATTGCTTAAAAATATTAAACATTCTTTAAAAAAATCTTATTTAATCGAGCAGCAAATTTAAATATAAAAAAATTGTATACATTTAATTTCGTAACAAAATATTTTTCACACTTTAACTTATCAATTTTTATTTACTTCATCAACTCGTTCAAAACTGGTGATTTTTGCCACAAATTTGACCAGATTGTTTTTTTTTTGTCTTTTACGAACTAGTCCATCAACTGGTGTGATAGTGAGGCAGAAATTCATAAAATGACTCAACACAGATGTGGTGGTTAACTATTTAAAGAATTTGTATTAGATGAAGGAAGCTACACTAGTTGGAATATGACTAGTATGGTTCTAGTTATAAAATGGCCAATTTGGGATGCATGCACAAAAAATATTTCAACATTTTTTCCGTTTTTTATTTCTGCTAGGTTCTTAAATATGTTAAATCAGTAACTTTTATTTCAAGTGGTTTTAATTTTTTTTTTTTCAATTTCGACTTAAGAATTAAGAATTATAGATACAAATACAATAATTTAAAGCTAACAAAAAATAATTTGTCATATTTGAATTCGTAATAAAATATTTTTAACGCATTCAGTTAAAATTTTTATTTTTTCCTTTACTTTTAAACTCATTCAAAACTGGTGATTTTCGCCACAAATTGGATCCGAATTTTTGACTCTTTTGGGAACCAGTTAATTAACTAGTGTGATGCTGAGATAGAAGCTGGTAATTCTTGAACTGTTATTAGCTGAAAGGGGGAATGAAGAAAGTGCAATTGAACTTTCAGGTCGCAGTGCTAGGTCCCGTCATACTAATAATACAGGGTTCGCCATCTATCGTTACGGATTTGAACTAGGTATTATTTGAAGAATGGTAACACTTAGCTGTCATCTGGTTTGACAGAAAATTAGTTTTATTCTTCCGCTGAACGAAAATGGTTGTGTATACGCTCAAAGAACGCTTGGAAATATTGCGACATTACTTTGAAAATCATGGTAATGTTGCAGAATGTGTACGAAAATTACGTAGAAGACTTTTACCGAAAAATCATCTTTTCGGATGGAGCTCATTTCCATCTCGGCGGGTATGTTAACAAACCAAATTGCCGCATTTGGGGCTCAGAAAACCCGCACGCACTCGAAGGAAAGCCGATGCATTCACAACGAGTCACTGTTTGGTGCGGATTTTGGTCGAGAGGCATCATTGGTCCATTTTTCTTCGAAAATGAGCGAGGATGGATATACTAATTGGCATTGCGTCGTATATCGCCATGTTAAAAATAGCCGTCGCAAGCATTGAAACAAAAAATTTAAGATGTGCTACTTCAGCTGCAAAGCAATTAGTACAAAGATAGCTCACAACTACTATATTTGACTGCAGGGTATAAATAACATACGCACATACAGACAAGAAAAGTATGCAAGCACTAGCAGCCAAAGCTCTAATTATGCTAGCGGTATGAGAAATGCTGATACGAGTATAACACGTAACTCATTCTCCGCATTCACTTTTTCCCATTCCGAGATGACCGAAAGAATTTCATGGAGCTGGTTCGAAGAAGAGGATTGAGTCTATATTACGCAGTTTTGACAGCGAAATAAAAAAAAATCATAAACACTCTATCAATCCCTTCATTTATGCATTATTTTTTTAATTCCTCAATGGCTTTCATTTCGATAAGCACCAGGTATAAATTCTATCATTCACACAAGTACCCATAAGCACCGCCGTTGTATATAAATGAGACACACAATTATCACAAAATGCGTTCATATTTGCATACTCACCCATACATGCATACTAAATATCAAATATTCCTTTCATGCATTGCACCAAAGCTAATCAATAAAATGGAACGGGCACTTGCCGTACTAATGATGTTATTTTTGGTATTTTTAAGACGCTTACTCGAGAGAGATTTGCTTTTCCACGAGAGACTTCTTGGTTTCATACGCAGTGGAGAGAATTTATCCTTGGATTTCATATTTATATGAAGAAAAAACTACCATCACCCCTCGTAAGCTTCTGCTCAGTGAAGCTTAAAACGTAGGAAGCAGCAGCTTTATAAAAATGTACGTGTAGAGGTAAGCAGACTGTGCGCATAAACACCCTGTAGGTAATTCGATGACTTTCCCAAAAATGTGATCAGAATAAAACACTTCTTTATTTTAAAAATGAGTAGCATTTTCCCAATCGTCCCTCTATTTATCGCCTAACCAGCATAATCTCTTATCAAAATCAGGTTATCGCCACTGCAGGGGGGGTACATCGACAGTTCAAGCGCTCGAAAAAGTAGTGTGCAGAAATCAAACTGATTTTTCAAAGTATTTTATGAACTGCAGAGAAAATCTCCACCTCTTCTTCAGTATCTGGCAATTACAGCTAAGGCAAGAGATATTTCCCAACAGTACCAGTTGATGACTGGATCAACCTTTAGTGCGCGAGCTAAGACAGCAGTTGGTCGCGATAAAGACTTTCTGCTCATTTCATCAATGCTTTAAGATTGCTGTCATTCAGGCTGAACTGATGGCAATAATGAAAGCCGTGTCATGGGTGGTGTATGATGCGATACCTATAAATGATATCTGCAATTGCTCGAAGCAATGAACTTTGTTGTGGAAAACAGGTGGAAATGCAGATCTGTATGTGTCTACAGCGACAGACAAACAGCGCTCATGGCCTTAGACAATCTGCCAACCGCTTCAAAGGTAGTTGAGTTCTGTAAATCCAGGTTGAACTATGTCGTAGACATAATTTTCCTGATGCTTACATGGGATACGTGGGTATTGAAGGTAACGAGACCTCTGACTCTTTAGCTAGGCTCGGCTCTGAGGCCAACTTCTTTGGCCCAGAGCCCGTTCTGTCACTCCCTTCTCCCACCATCAAAGCCACGGTTAACAAACGGGTTACTTCAACCCACAAGCGAGCTTTGCTAACTGCAGATGGACAAAATTAATGTTACCTGTCATGTTCGATCGACTGTCACAGATCCTATTGTCATTAAGCAGTACGGACTGTAGGCAGCTGGTTGATTGATGGCGGGCCACTTTCTATGGGCGAAGCACATTGAAAAGGTAGGCATCTCAGGCAAGTGAGATGAAACGGTGGACCACTTTCTGTGCGTCTGCCCGGCTTTCGCTCGAATCAGGCTTGAGGTCTTTGGCACTAATGTGTTAAGATGCAATCACCTTGGCTCCTTGGCACAAGATCTACTCAGATTTCTTCGGATGTCAGGTAGATTTACAGAAAATTAAAAAGCGAACCCGAGCACAGTACAATGGATTTAATGTTGTCTGAGTTGTGTACTTGCTAGTTGCCCCGACGAAAAAAATAAAAACTTTCGCAGTGGACAACCGCTTCAACCGAAGCTAATCTGAGCTCAAAGTCGATTTCATAATAAAACAGCGACGACCGGGCACCACTAAGAGTTTCTGAATAAGACTTCTAATCAAGGTCGAAATATCGATAAGCAATAATTGAATTTATAATTTTAATTTTAAACCAGCCTTGGTCTCGCAAAATAAAACCACAAAAACCAAATATTTAACGGCCATTAAAACAATTTAAATCACCAAAAAACGAGGCTGCTATCAAATCCAATTCGTTCTATGCCTCCAACTCTTAAAAAAGCCTGGTGGCACAGTTTGTGTACAAGTAACATTTCTAAGCAATTCTATTAAACGGGGCGTTAAAAATTGTTCGCCTGAATATAGACAACACCTGCAAACGTATATTCCACATCAAGGCATTTTTCCTACAGGGTCATCTCACGAGTACTCAAGTATATCAGTGCGTGCTTTGATTTACATAATACATTGAAGAGTCTATGTGAGGAGCTCTTTTTCAACGCATGTGCATGTAAATCTGCTTTTTACCTGCATCTTCTGCATTCATAATTAGATAGATTGGATGTACAAAAGTAAACAGATTGGCAAATTCGAATTTGTTTGCGAGTTTTATTTGGTTATTTGATAGCAAAGTAATATTTGTTTGCTTTAATTTGCTTCAATTTTCTTTACAAATATTTTATATTATTTAAAATTTCTTCACCTAGCCAAGTCCGTACATCATCATCTGTCCTCCCTGACATCCTCTCACTCCAATTGCTTCTTGAGCGCAACGAGCTCTCGCAAGAATTGATCGCGTTGCTCGCGACGCACCTTCAGTTGCTCCCTCGACACCATTTCTTCACATTCAGCGGCAATCTTCGTCAAGGTCTCACCCGGTTCCATTTTTGGTGTCGGGCCATAAGTTTGGCTTACAGCATAAACTTCACCGCCAAATCGTTGAAAGTAATCAGCTACGCCATCAGCATTCAAATGTGCTGTCTCGAGCGGACCCAACAGAGCATAACGTAAGCCCAAGCCCTCAGTCACTACACGATCCACATCGGCTACACTCACCACACCATCGGCGACCAAACGCCACACCTCATTGAGTATGGCATATTGTATGCGATTTGTGGCGAACCCCTCTATTTGGCGGGAGAGTGTTACCGGTTTTTGTCCAATCTCAAGCATGAGTTGACGTGTGCGAGTCACAGCCTCCGGTTTAGTCCAGGGTGCGGGTACTATTTCAACAAGCGGTATATAGTAGGGTGGATTGAGAGGATGTGCCACAACGACCTGAAATGAGTGCAACATAATTTTAGTATAATAAAGCTAGTAGAGCGTTCGAGACGCACATTCTCTCGATTTTTCGGCATTTGTTCACTGAATAATGACGGCATATAAGTACTCGTGGAGCTGGCCATAATCGTTTGCGGACCCACAATTTCAGCCAGTTGCGTATAGAGTGCGCGTTTCATTTCAATACGTTCCGGTATGCATTCCTGTAGATAGATGGCATTGTTCACCAGCTCGCGTATGTCGATGGTGACGCTGATGCATTTAAATTGTTCGACTGGGCCGAGTGTGCCACGAAGTGCACCTTTAGCATGAAGCGCATGGAGTTCCTTCTCTACCTCTTCCAAGGCGGTGGTTGTTTGTTCGGGTAGTATATCGTACAACATTACTTGGTAGCCGGCAGAGGCGAAGAGCATAGACCAGGCGCGTCCGATGAGGCCGCTGAGGGTGAAAATTTTGTATTTGAAAAATTATGCCTTAAATCATGATACTAAAATAAATTGAAGCGCTATGTAGGTACAACGAAATAAAAGCAAATGAGTTAAAATTTATACAATATAAAACTTGAGCTAATAAATGAAAGTTTTACCTTAATCCTTAGGAAAATATGAATAAGCTCGCTATTTCCTCTTAATACCATCTCCCAGCATTAATAAAAATACAATCACTCAGAGACTTCCAAGGGGATGTGGAGCGATTTATTGTAACCCCCAGAAGAAGATATAGAGTCTATCGTAGACTGTTTATGAGAAAAACTAACTACAAAGCAAATTAATACCCACCGATAAAACGAAGCCATTAACAATATAAGAGTCTCATCTATATATATAAAGGGTTTTTCAATTGACGCGGGTCGATTTTGGCGCCCTGTGGCAGCCATTTTGTTTTGGTGACATCTGTCAAATCTTTTGTTTATTATTCAGTTGTTTATGCCAAATCATCATGGCAAGTTACACGATTGAACAGCACGTTCAAATGATAAAACTTTACTATCAAAATGAGTGTTCATTAACGCAAACGTTGCGCGCATTGCGCCCTTTGCTCCCATTTTTCGGTAGATGTGGTGGCCCTACCAATTTCTTATGGCCCATATTGAACTATATAGACCTAGACGACATGTGGTTCCAGCAGGACGGCGCTACGTGCCACACAGAAAACGCCATTTTATTCCATTTCAACATCTACCCGCCCTTATTGAAAAACCCTTTATATATAATTGGCGCTTACATTATTTTTGGGTGCTAGGCCGAGCTCCTGCCTTTGAAGTAGCTCCACAAATGGAGGGACCTACAGTTTCAAGTCGCCTCCGAACGGCAGATATTTTTGTGAGGAGCTTTTTTCATGACAAAAATACACTTGGAGGTTTGTCATTGCCTGCCGAGGGGCGATCGCTATTAGAAAAAACGTTTTCTTTATTTTGGAGTTTCAAATCTACGTCTTACGAATCGTGGTCATGATGCACCAACTCATTCGGCTTCATCTGGACTACATCTATCCAGTCAGATTCCATCAACCACGAAAAATGTGGTATAGAACAAATTTGTGAGGAGTAGAACACCGCTCTTCAGAAGAAAATCATTCCCCATTTAACAGCCCATCTATAAAACATAATTTCTTTCTCAACCGAGGAACCCTCTACAGCGCACTTTTATTCAGTCAAATTGGCTAAAAAAGAAGCAAATATGCCACATGCTTTTATAGGCGGGAAAAGCGATGAAAAGTTCACTTAAAAGCCGCAGTGCTCCTCACCTGCGTAAATTTCTGTCAATTACATTCACTCAACTCAACAGAAATCCACCAAAAGGAAAGAGCTGTTCAACAGACAAAACTTATTAAAAGAAGGCACAATTCACCTAACACGGAATCGAACTCTCACACAGGTAAATAAATCGATGGGGAAAAAAGTTTTCATAGGAGACAGAATTACGCTCAGGCTTCAAGTCCTCCCTGCATAAATAGAAGGTGTGTCAGTGGAAGCCCACTTCCTCTTCTTAATTGGCGCGATAACCGCTTAGGCAATTTGGCCGGGCTTAACAAACCGCGCCAGTCTTTTCTTTCTCGTGCTAACCGGCGCCAGTTAGACACACCAAGTGACGCCAAGTACATCTCCACCTAGTCTTTTCAACCACCAGCTGGTACCGCAACAAATACGTTCAGAGCCGGAGGGCTTGTACCCATTCGGACGGCATGGCCTAGCCAATGGAGCCGCTGGTTCTTTATTCGCTGCGCTAGGTCTGTATGTATGTATAATTGGCGCGTACACCTTTTTTGGGTGTTTGCCCAAGCTCCTCCTCCTATTTGTGGTGTGCGTCTTGATGTTGTTCCACAAATGGAGGGACCTACAGTTTCAAGCCGACTCCGAACGGCAGATTTTTTTTATGAGGAGCTTTTCCATGCCAGAAATACACTCGGAGGGGCGACCACTATTAGAAAAATGTTTTTCTTAATTTTTGGTGTTTCACAGAGGTTCAAACCAACGTTCCCTCTGTGAATTCCGAATGGTAGTCACGCACCAACGCATTCGGCTACGGCGACTGTTATGTCTATGTCGTCGTACAACTCATACAGATCATTTTTCGATGGCCAACGATGCTCGTCGACGCTAATGGGCAAAGGTTCAAAACACTTCTCTCAAACACTCCAAGTAATGCCTCATGGGATGTTGTCATCGTCCAAGCTGCTGCGTCACACGATAGGACGGGTTGAATAAGAGCCTTTTACAATTTTGTTGTCTACTTAGCCCAACGTAGCGCTTGTTGGCAAGAGAGATTCTTCATTGAATTTCAAGTATGGCATTGTTATCGGTATTAATGCTGGTTCCTAACTAAACGAAGTCCCTTACAACCTTGAAATCATAACTGTCAACAGTGAAGTGGGTGCCGATGCGCGAGTTTGTTTGATGGCAGGAGGGACTTCCTTTTGTCGTCGTTCACCACAAGACTCATTCGCTTTGCTTCTTTACCCAGCCCGCTAATCCGAGGTAATTTTTCTCTAAATAATTAGTGGACAATTATTCCATGTATTTGAGAACTATCAACAAGTTTCGTGGAAAATTCTGACAAATATTTGCATTTGCATACAACTTTTTAGACCTGAAATATCCACTCGAAGATGACTTTTTGGACTTTTCGCAAAAAGTTGTTGAGTTGGCCCATAAACAAAGCCGCGCAAAATGTTTCACAAAAATTACTCTCGTGGAATTCTGCTATAGAACATTGATAATAAGATTTCTATCAGAAATCGACTTATGACACTTTTTACACGTAATATAGGAATTTGTATAACTAAGGTTTAGAAATTTTGACACACTTTGGTAAAAATGTAGCTCTTCTCTACACCAGGTTTACTCGTCATGTACTTTCAGGTTTGAGGTCGCTTTTCTTTTCAAAAAATTCTGTTGATAGTTTTATTTTCAGTTGCGAAATTGAGTTTTTCAAACTCACCTGCCGATAATTCCAATTTTTTCATTCTTCATTTTCAATTATTTATTTTTTTTAAATATATTGTATATGTATATACGAGTAAGTACTTGAAAATATACGTTTATTTATTTTGACAAAATTTGAAAACTACGTAAGAATATTTTGCCCGCTTAAAATCCTCTTTTCGCCATGAAGTTCACTTCAATACTAAAAATTCTGTATTGAAGAAAGTTAAAGCGGCATGCATAAAAGTCTTTCTCCATATACAACTATGCGTGCATGCACAGGACCGACGATTTAAATGAGCAAAATATTTCTTTAGGCTTGGAGTAGTGGACCAAAACTACTGATAAGGCGATATATTTTGAATGTATTATTTCTTGATTGGCTCGAGAGCAGCGCAGAAGAGCTGCGCCACTTAAATCGCTTTGCCACGGAAATAGTCATAAAGAGATAATCGCGTGTTTTGACTATAAAAACAAAAGGGAATTCATGATATTTGTCAAAGCTCTTCTAGAGACTATGTATTTCAATAAGACTCCTACGTCTGCTCACAATAACATGAAAATTCGTGCTCCCCTCGACAGCAAGCTTCTCGATGACTGGTCAACATATTTGTAGCCATCTTGAAATCCGGTCTGCAATTCACTTAGATTAACTTTTGCGAGAGAAAAGTTAGTTTCGAAAAGAAAGGTTGCTGAAAGACCTTTTTATACCAAAGACATGCCAAAGAGCATCGCCATGAAAGGAATGACTCCAATGAATGAAAAAAAGTTGGCGACGTGCATGAGGCCCTTCAGGGCACAGCTAGAAGTGGTTATTGCAGCTGAGAGAGTTTATGTTACCTACAATAATTTTTAACTAAGCCAAATATAATCCCTAATAGATATATGCAAAGAGAACTATTTTTAAAGATACATAGCCATTCGTTTTATTTTTTGATTTGGATTTGCCTCAACGACCCTGCAGGTTAAGATGGCGCAAACCAAAAATTTGTATTACTGATGTTACCCATCTAATGTAATTATATTAATGTTACCTAATTTATTTCCATGGTCAAAAACGTTCAATACGTATTTTTTTGTTTTTGGTTTTTTTAGTTTTACTAATTTCGTATTTATCAGTACCGCCAACGCTTTACGCTTTAAAAATTGCCATTAAATACATGCTCTTCTTCTATATATATAAAAATGAAATGATGTTCGTTTGTACGCATTTTTTTGGGCCGATACGAGGCCAATTTTATTCGTTCTTTTTTCATATTATAGGGATCCACTAGGGGAAGGTTTTTAGCAAAAAGAATTTTTTTTTAAATATTTTCTTCATATAAAAAAAAGAAAAAATCAAAATATTGTAATATACAAATAGTGTTTTTAGTGAAAATTGCCGCAGAACTTGCTCGATTCTTAGATTAAGTTTCAAATTAACATTCATTTTATATGTACAACTTTTTTGAATAAATATGCGAATTTTTCGTTATTGTGAAACGATTTGTGTCGTGTTGCTAAGTTGCAACATGTTTATGATACAATCATGAATAATGTTAGCCATGAAACTGGTGGATTGGTTTTCTTGGATGCTCCTGGGGGAACAGGAAAGACCTTTTTGATTTCATTGATATTAGCAACAATTCGATCAGATAATAACTTTGCATTGGCACTCGCTTCTTCCGGAATCGCGGCTACATTACTGGAAGGCGGTCGCACAGACCATTCTGCATTAAAGTTGCCTTTGAATATGCAGGTAAATGAAACACCAACATGTAATATTTTGAAAACATCTGGAATGGCAAAAGTTCTTAAAGTATGTAGCTCATCGTATGGGACGAGTGTACTATGGGGCACAAGAAACCATTGGAAGCACTTGATACAACTTTGAAAGACCTACGAGACAGCCAAACAGTCTTTGGAGGTGCCATGATTTTATTGGCTGGAGATTTCAGGCAAACATTACCTGTGATCCCAAATTTACGGCTGCAGATGAAATCAATGCATGCTTAAAATCATCGTATTTATGGAGACATGTAAACAGGCTTACACTTGCTACAAACGTACGTATTCAACTACAGAACGATCCGTCAGCAGCTGAATTTTCACACCAATTACTGAAAATCGGAAATGGCCAAATGTCTGTCGATTCAACAGGAATGATTGCATTGCCTAACAATTTCTGCACTTTTGCACAGTCTAAAAAGGCATTGATACAGAGTTATTTCCAAACATAGTTGAACATTACAAAAACCATGATTGGCTCAGCGAAAGAGCAATTTTAGCTGGGAAAAATAAGGACGTCAATGATATAAAGGCAGCTATTTTGGATCAAATACCTGGTGACATAGTTGCATATAAGTAAGCCAATGGACGCTATTACTGATCAAGATGATGTTGTAAATTATCCAACTTAATTCTTAAACTCACTCGATTTGCCAGGCCTACCACCTCATAATTTACGATTACAAATTGGAGCACCGATTATTATGCTGCGCAACATTAATGTGCCACGACTTTGCAAGGGTACCAGACTCGCTGTGAAGAAACTAATGGGTAACGTTATTGGACCAACAATTTTGAAAGGGAAGTACAAAGGGGAAGACGTTTTGATACCCAGAATTCCACTGATTCCGACGGATTTACCATTCGAGTTCAAACGTTTGCAGTTCCCTATTCGCCTTGCCTTCGCTATGACAATTAATAAGGCGCAAGGACAGTCTCTACAAATGTGCGGTATTAATTTAGAATACCTAATTTTTTCTCATGGACGATTGTATGTATGTAGCTTGCTCACGAGTAGGCAAACCATCGTCATTATTCATTTCCGCGATTGTCTACCAAAAAGTGTTACAATAAAGTTCGAATGAAATTGTATCAAAGAATTTGCTTTGTTTCGTATTAATTTTATTCTCTTTCAGCAAATCATTGAATTTATCGCCTAGCGAAGCGGGCGAGGGTACGCTAGTTATATATAAAAACGAATGTTTGTCTGTATGTCCTCGATGAACTCAAAAACTACTGGACCGATTCTCATAAAAATTGGTGTATATATGTGGTTTTCCACAGAGAAGGTTTGTACATAGAATATGCTCATTGCTGCCACTCGCCACCAGGTGTAGAGTAGCAACTTCTTCCCCGTTCAACCGATTTTTTCGAAAGAAACAAAATCAATAAAATGGTTTAAAATTAATTGAATATTTGTGTACTGATTTTTCTTTAAAGTTATATTATTTTTCTTAAATTTATTTTAGTTGTTGGCGTAGCAATGCGCGCCGGATACAGCTAGTTTTTAAAAAATAAAAAAATTTAAGTAAAAAAACTTTAATAAAAAATATTTGTCAATTAAAAAAATTATATAAAAAAATGTATAAAAATGAAATGAGTTTTAGAATTTAATAAAATTTCTTAATAAAAATTTAAATAAAAAATTACAATAATAAAACAATTTTTTAAACAAGTAAATAAAACAAATGTATTGTAATACTTTTTTTTATTAAAAATTTGAAACAAAAAAATTCAACGAAAACCAATATTTATAAAAAATATTTTTTAAAATATAAAATATTAATATTTTTTTTAAAATATATATTTTATAAATTTTTTTTTGTAGAATTTTTTGTTTCAAATTTTTAATATTATTAAAAAATTATTACATTTGTTTTATTTACATGTTTAACAACTTGTTTTATTATTGTAATTTTTTACTTAAATTTTTTTGATTATAAAAAATTAAATTTAAATTTATAAAAATTTAAATTAAAAAAATAATTAGAAAATTAAATATATACCATTAACTTTTTTATAAATATATTTTTCTATAAACTTTGTTTTATATTGTTTTTTTGTAGAATTTTTTGTTTAAAATTTTTTAATGAAAAAAAAATATTACATTTGTTTTATTGACTTGTTTAAAAATTTGTTTTATTATTGTAATTTTTTATTTAAATTTTTTGATTATAAAAAATTTATAAAAATTTACATTTTTAAAAGTTTAAATAAAAAAATATAATTAGAAAATTAAATATATAATATTAACTTTTTTTTGTAGAATTTTTTTGTTTAAAAATTTTAATGAAAAAAAATTCTTACATTTGTTTTATTTACTTGTTTAAAAATTTGTTTTATTATTGTAATTTTTTATTTAAATTTTTTTGATTATAAAAAATTTATAAAAACTTAAGTTTAAATTTATAAAAATTTAAATAAAAAAAATTAATTAGAAAATTAAATATATAATAAAAATTTATTTTATAAATATATTTTTCTATAAACTTTTTTTATATTGTTTTTTTGTAGAATTTTTTTGTTTAAAAATTTTAATGAAAAAAAATATTACATTTGGTTTATTTACTTGTTTAAAAATTTGTTTTATTATTGTAATTTTTTATTTCATTTTTTGTTTATAAAAAATTTATAAAAATTTACATTTAAATTTATAAAAATCTAAACAAAAAAAAAATTAATTAAAAAAATGTTTCTTAATTAAAAAATTGAAATAAAAAGTTTTTATTTTTAATTTTTTTCATCTGTATTTTAATTAAAAAAATTTTTCCCCTACAAAACTATCTTAAATTATTATTGTTTTTTGCGACCAGGGTTGAGGGTTTAATTTTTCGTTACTGTAAAGGGAATTAAAGAGGAGTTTAAATAATATCGATCTTTGTCGTAGGCGACAGGTAAATGTTAGATAAAGAATAAATTTATAAAATAAGTGTATAATTTTTTTATCCACATTTTTTTAGGGTGCAGTTTTATGAAAAAAAAATTATTTTTTAGCCATCCTATAGCACACATTCGCATTTCCAACTGCAGATTTTTCTTTTTTTTTAATTTTATTTTTAATATTTCTTTAACATTTCTTTACGCCGTGCTTATACATATCTGTTAGTGTAATTTTTGACGCTTCAAACTGGTTTATAGAACAGAAATTTATTGTTTTCTTGACATATTTTAAGACAGCTATCTGCTTTAGCCGTCTAAGGTAATCATACAGATTTTATATAAATTTTTCCGAACTCTAAAATCCCTATAAAAATTCTTTTCAGTTCAGTCAGACATTTAGTTAGCTAAATAACCACCCTAGGCAAAAAAAATTATTTTTATCGCGTTATCTGACTTACATGACAACTATGCGTAAACGCCGAATTATGATAAACTATACAATTAATCTATTGATAAAAAAAAGAAATTGTATATATATTTTATAACGTTACATATTTCCATATAATCACAAATTTGCTCAAATTCTTTCTTAAACTCCCTCTTCCGCTCTCTCTCTCGCACACTCTCTTCTGTTTTCAATTTATCACCGCTTAGCCAGTAATCACTAATTTATAGATCTGGTAATATTCGGAACTTTTTATTATAATTTTTGTTTCCTCAACTTTCATTTAGTGAAATAATCACCCAATAATCAATAAAAGTTATAGTTTTCTTCTTTCCCTGTTATTTGGCTGATATTTCAACGCATGTAAACGTAGAATTATGCTAAAGTATCGCATTGATTCAGCTGCCTATGCAATTAATCTTTTAGTATAAACAAATAAGTTATAGTTTTTGCTGCGCCGCTATTCTCACATATTTTTATATTATCAAGAATTAGGTCCATTTTTTCTTATATTCCCACTCCCGACCTCTCTCCCGCACACTCTCTTTCGCATTCATTTTATCCCCGCTCAGCCAGTAATCACTAAATTATACGTAATGCATTCAAAAATATTGCTTATAATAAATAATATATTACTTGATAATAAATAATTCTTGGCATGCCACTTATGTGCGTGTGTGTGTGTGTGTGTGTGTATAACGTGCATGCTCATACATATGTAGCGTATGGACTTATGCTTAAATTTATGTGAGGCAACTAATTGCCACTTAAGCTCGCTTTAATCAGTTTTCCTCTAATTTTAATAACTTTATTGCTCTGCTTATAATTTATGGTTATTTGTAGGAGGTAGTATTTGTATGTACTCGTACATACATACATTTGTATGCATCTTAGTTTGTTCGGAGTATTATTATAATTTTTTTTTTATTTTTTTATTTTTTTGTATGTTTATTACACACCAATTGACTTTTATTCAATTATCGCCGCCTTTTGCATGCGTATCACGTTCTACCGTTCGGCTCATTCATTTCCTACGGTTCACTGAGGTCAATTTTAATTGTTATGTATACAAATACGAAATATCAGAAGAAATAAAGCGATTTGTTGATAATAGCCATTTAAATTTTAATTGTGATTTTAATTGTTTTGGACAACTTTGAAAAACATAAATTGATTTGATTTACTGGGCTGAAATAATTTATATGGGCATCTATTTGTCTTGATACTGAAAAACGAATATTGGGTTGGGTGCAAGGTTTGATTACAAACTTGAACGCATTTAGAAAAAAAGTGCCTCTCGAAATATTCGAGCGAAGGTAATCGCTTTTGCTGGCTCCTGTAAGAAGTGCTAATGATACTTTATTCGAGGAATATATTCGTCGCTTTATTTTCTAACTTTAATACCAACAATCATGACGCTGAAAGACAGTCAAATTTGCTCCATAGGAAAGTCATTACGAATATAATACTACAGGGTGAACGATATGAATAACTTTTTTGTGTGAAATTAGTTTTTATTGATTTCAACGACAAAATTGTTCAAAATTGTTTACAATTTCAACATATATTCACTTTAGCTCGATATGGCCACCTTTTGCCTTGACTATAGCCTTCAAACGGTCCTCACCTTGCTCTCCAAAATAGACCAGATGGAATAGTCCATAGGATTTGCCTCTGGCGAATTCGAAAGCCATTGTGTGGATGAAATGAAGTGTGGAACATGATTTTTATCCATTCTTGGTTAACACGAGCTTTATGAGACGGTGCCGAGTCCTCTTGGAACGTCCATGGTCGACGACCGAAATGTTTGCGTGTCCACGGCTCTAAATCAGCTTCCAAAACATTTTCCCGATAATAAGTCACATTCACTTTGACGCTAGGCTCGATAAACACGATTGGAGAGCGTCCATCAGCGGTTACTGCGGCCCAAACCATTACTTGCGCTGGGAAATTGTTTCGAGTGGCCATAAGTAGCCTCAAATTCTCGTATGAGCGTTCGGTCAAGTAAACACAATCGTTTTGAGTGTTTATGAACTGCTCAATTGGGAAATTTTTTTTATCAGAAAACACAATGTTAGGAAATTCGCCACGTTCGTGCAAGCGTAACAACTCCTTTGCTCTTTCGCACCGAACTTTTTTTTGCTGGGTTGAAAGATCGTATGCTTTTTGGAATTTGTAAGCCTTGGCCTTGAGCTCATTTTTCAATATGCGTCGAGAGCTGTCTGGCGATATTTTCAGTTGGTTGGCCATTTTTCTTCCACTTCGACGTGGATTTCGTTCAAGTCGAGCCTTCTCTTTCCGAACCATTTCTGTCGTTGTTGCGGTTTTTTTTGGTCCACCTACACAGCGTTTTGCAATGCTACCAGTATCATTGTATCGTTTTATAGTGAGATACACAAACATTTTATTCACTTTGAGGTGACTGGACTCACGAACAATGGCCAGCCAAAAATAACGCAATCACACTATTAAGTTTGAATTCCATCACAGAAAAAAAAATTCAACAAAACTGAGACGCAAAAGCTTTTGATGGCTTATAAACAATATATTGAACTGTCATTAGAACAATTTTGACGTTGATGTCATGAGCTGTTTTACAGATACAAGCAGTGCGAAGTTGGTAACACTTCATATCGTTCACCCTGTATAAACATTGATTTTTGTCAGTAGAATACAAAGGGTTGTTACTCGCATATAGAGACACCATTCTTGCTGATTTACGAGCATATTTTCAAACCATGCTTAGCCTTAGAGCACATTTTAATTTTTTTTTTTTTTACTTATGACTTTTTCCATATTTATCGATCGGCCTTTGCTTTTCATCGCAGAGCGCCATTACCCTCTCAGTGTAGAGCTTCTGCGTTCTCTGAGCGAAAATCTCATTTAATAAAATAAATTGCAGATATATAATCAATGCATCTTCATGCAAGTCATCAGATGAAATACACAACACGATCCGCTCATGATAGTCACATCAAAATCGGAAGTTAAATTTTTAAGCTCATGCAAGAACTTAATATGTACTTAGGAGTAGTACTCAGCATAAATAAGGATCCGTCCTTATCAGTACAAGATTGTATTCAGGCAGTTAACAGATAATCCTTTGGTCATATCAAACTTATGAAGGCTTCTCTGTTATAAGGAGCAAAATCTCCAGAAGTACAAAACTATAATAAGGCCGGTTCTATCCTACGACTGTAAAACATGAGTCCTTAAAGTTATATACTACTGTGGGCAAAAAGTAAGGTGAATTTACTTGTCAAACTTCGCGGGATTAAAATTTCGCTCTAGTTATTTTTTTCATGAGTTGGCTGATTTGATTGAGCAGAGAAGTTCCATCAAATTTTGTTTGCGGAATGAAATTTCGGCTGCGGAAACGTTTAGCATGTTGCAGAAGGCATTGGGTGATTCGATCATGTCGCAGAAAAATGTTTATAAGTGGTACAAAGACTTCAAAGAGGGTCGAGAACGTGTTGATGACTTGGAGCGCTCCGGACGACCATCGACGTCAACAGATGACCACCATGTCAATAAAGTGAAGGAGTTAGTGCTCAAAGTCGTCGGTTGACTGTTAAAGACCTTACTGATATGATCGGAATATCAGAAGGATCTGTGAAAACCATTTTGAAAGACCATTTGGGCCTACGAAAAGTCAAATCTCGTTTGGTACCGAAAACTCTCAATTTCTTGGAAAAAACAATGTGTGAAACAATGCTTTCAGACTATCAAGACAAGCTCAAATGCATCATTACGGGAGATGAGACTTGGATTTGTGCTTACGACTCTGAAACAACCGACCAATCAAGCGAATATCGTGCTAAAGGCGAGGCCAGACCGAAAAGAGCACGTCAAAGTCGTTCAAAAATAAAGGTCATGATGACAGTTTTTTTCGATCTTCGTGGTGTGGTGCACTATGAATTCCTTCCACCTGGCCAAACTGTTAATAAGGAATATTATTTGAGCGTTATGCGTCGTTTACGTGAAGCAATTCGTCTAAAAAGACCAGAATGGTGGGCCAACAACTCTTTGTTCTTGCATCACCATAATGCACCGTCTCACACTGCACTCGTTCTTCGTGACCATTTCGCCAAGAATCCCACGCATATCGTTCCGCAACATTATAGGTGGTACGGATACGTTCTAAGCATGAGCAGCGAAAGAGCGACCAAAAAAGTTTTTGAGGCAAATCCTGAAGGAGCAAAAAGGAGGGGCCGGCCAAGACGACGATGGTTGCAAGACGTAGAAGACGAAATGCGTAAGATGAGAATCTCACAACATAGAGCGAAAGCGTGCTGTCAAGAAGAGTGGAGGCATATTATAGAGGAGACACTGGTTCACCCCGCACTGTAATGCCAATATGATGATGATGATGAAAGTATAACGCTTAACTTTGACCGCTTCCTTTGCACTACTTACTGCAAACTCATTAATTTTTGACAGCTGAGTTCAGCATCAATCGCTTGGTTAGGCAGTAGCGGCTCATATAAAACTACTCCTTATCGATTAAATCAAACCGACACCATTAGCTTCGTCACATCGAACTCAATTTTGCTACCATTTAATAAGCTTCAACTTTCTTAGACATTTCCATAACTGGATTGTAGTCATAAACTGTATATTCGTGCTTTGAATAAGAATTTATTGCAAACCTATCAATAAGATAAAATTAATTTCATTCATTCTGAACAGAAGTAATGCGTGTTTTACTGTTGCTTTATGCATTGTTGTGCATTTCGTAAACGCGAGCTGAAGTTAGCAATCCAGCAAAGCAAAATTAGAAGCTTTAGAAAATTGGTAGACGAAGCAAATGTAGATCCGGCCCCATGGAGCGTATAAAACTGTCATGCGAAAAGTGAAGAGACCGCAATCACCTCAACCCACGTGCCCACTGCTATTACAGCAAGTGGTTGTAGGGCTCTTCCCGGCTCATAAAGACAGTAATAACTCAGCGGACAAATACGATTTAGAGCCGAGTATACCTTCGTTAACAACTAACAATGAAGTGCTAGGTACACTGAACCGTATTAAAGACAGAAAGACCCCAAGATCAGATGGTATACCTAACGCTGCCTTTAAGGCAGCTGTACATACGAAACCACACCTTTTTGCGAATTTGTACGAAACTTGTCTTAGAGAGGGAACTTCCCAAATAGATGAAAGATTCAGCGACTTGTGCTGCTCCTCCAACCAGGAAAGCAACCTGTTGAAGCATCCATACGGTGGGAAAGGTATTCGAACGTATCATATGCGACCGACTACAAGTCTATCTCGAATGCCCATCTGGTCTATCGGACAATCAGTATGGTTTTCGAAAGGCGAGGTCAACGCTAGATGCAATCAGGGAAGTGACAGACATTGCACACGAAGCAATCAGTGGTGAGCACTTGCATATGAAGTACTGCGCTATCATACACTGGACATCAAAAATGCATTCAACTCTGCAAAGTGGGGCAACATTTTAATGTCTCTCAAAGAATTAAGTGTACCGGGTTATCTACTGCGCATAATTCGTAGTTACTTCGCCAATACAATTCTGCAATACGACACAAGCTGTGGCCAAAAAACAAACCAAATCACTAGCGGGGTTCCTCAAGGATCTCTCCTAGGTCCACTACTTTGGAATGTCATGTACGACGGGGCCGTCAAACTAAAACTACCAGACGGTGCTACTATTGTAGGCTATGCAGATGATGCTTTCCATTTCAATTCAACCGGGCTATTCGGGTCATGTTCTTCGATTTCGATGTAACTCAAATATGTTGCTCTCTGGTCAAAATAATGAGACACGTATTTTTTTGTTCGCCCGAAAAAAATTTTTTTAAGAGTTATCGGCAATTTTGTTTTTCGGCTCAAAATCGATTTTTTTTGTTTAATTATATAAGACAATTTTTTTTTATATGCCCATAACTTAGTCAAAAATGAACCGATTTTAATAATTCTCGGTTCAAAATGATCGTCATTACTTACACGAGCGACTTCATGTAGAAACAATTGCAAAAAAGTAATTGAAAATTTTTAATTTAGCAAAAAAAAAAAAAATGAAATTTTTTCGAAATTCAATATTTCAAAAAGTTTATTTTTTTTTATATTGTAACTTTTTCCACATCAAGAGGACACCTCAAACTTCAATTCAGCTGAATGCCCAGTAGCTAAAATGAGTTGTTTTTGAGAAATGAATTTTTGAGTAATGAATTCTTGAGTAAAAAACCTGTCTCGCACTTTTTGTTTTTTGGAAAATAAAAAATTTCCAACTACTTTTTTGCAATTGTTTCTACATGAAGTCGTCTGTGTAAGTAATTACGATCATTTTGAATCCAGAATTATTAAAAACGGTTCATTTTTTACTAAGTTATGAGCATTGTTCTCGACCCAGAATCGAAATCTTCACAGTGAATAACAATAAACAGTGCGATACCACAGCTACTTTGCAAACAGCAATAATTTCAAAGAAACGGTAAAATTTCGCAGAGAGAGTAAAAAAGTGTGAGAGAAGTGGATTAACAGCAATTCCCAACGAAGTCCCCAATCCAGCTTAGCTGGTCGTGTTAGCGAGAATAAGTGTTGATTACAGACAACAACAATAGTGCCAGTTTTCTTCCTTTGTTTCTTACATTTAGTGAGATTACAAACCTCTCACTCGATGTGGTGAATTTGTGTATGATCCGCGCCATGAACAGTAAGATAATTAGCTTACGATCTGCCACTCATGCACAGGCACAACGCCAATTGTCCTCTTACCCATTGTCTTCCGCGTGCCCCTTTGGAGAAAGCGCACTCACCCCACCATACCCGGTGCGCGGCCAATCAAACCCTGGCAACGGTCAACCGGCTACTGTCAATGAAATCGACACCAATGATGAAGCCGCGTGCTACAGCGAAGTGAAGCGGTGGAGTTACCGGCATCATGTAGAGAAGTTTTGAACACAACACCCACTCATACTAACCAATCGGCAGAAATCTATTCTCTCGTCTACAATGAAGCACTCAAAACTATGGGTAGAAAACTCGGAGAGCTAAAAAGATGATGGACGAGAAACGGCATGTCAATCAGCAAATGAAGAGCATGCTCTCAGATATATGCAAGCTCTCCAAGACAGTTGAGAGTAAATATACAATAACGAACGGCATCAAAACAACGGTGACCAAAGCTTCACAAACATCAGCACCGACCTTTGCGAATGATAAGGCGAAAAGATAGGCTAGGTCGCTAACTGAGAGCGATCGAGCTACAAACACGATCACTGAGCCAATAGGAAAACGTTCATGAATTTTTTCCCCACCAACCAAATCAATTGTGAAGGATAACTTGCTATTGGCTATAGAGAAGAACAAAAACACTGTCCTTAAGGAGAATAGCAATGCTCAACCGGCATATGTTAAAGGCCCTGCGACCAATCAGGCAGGAGAATGGACAAAAGTCATGAAGCAGAAACGTGCGAAAAGCAAGCCTACACGGCCCGACGCCACAGTTGTTAAGAAATCAGGAGATCTTTCCTATGCTGATATTCTCAAAATTGAAAAAAAATAAGAGACTCTAAAAGGCATGAGTTCAATGGTACGCAAAATCCGAAAAACGGCTCAGGGAGATCTATTATTTCAACTAAGCGAGTCTTCTGAGGAAAATTCCTCTAAACTTCAAGCTGCAGTGGGGCAAGTATTAGGTAGAAAAGCAGAGGTGAAAAACTCACAGATATCACACAGTTGGAAATCCGTGACATTGATGAGGTTACAACTCATGACAAAATCTGTGAAGCCGTTAATGACCTCCCCGCTAATGTTAACCTAGAGACGTCAAACATTCTCTCTTTGCGTAAAGCATACGGTGGCACCCAAGTAGCCTCTGTGACAGTACCTACGGACTGGGCGATGAAACTAATTAAAATCGGGAAAATACGTATAGGTGGGGTTGTTTGTCGCATGCGTAAAAAACTTCAACCCCAACGATGCTTCAAATGCCTAGGACTGGGCCGCACTTCCAGAGATTGTACGAGCAATGACGATTTCAAAGACGCTTGTTTTAAGTGCGGTGAAAAAGGTCACTTTTCTAAAAAGTGCACCAATTCCCCAAAGTGTATATTAAATGCATTAAAAATAATGCTAGCCAAATTGGTCATTACACTGGGAGTAGCAAATGCCCTATTTATTGCGAAGCCTTACAAAATCTTAGGAAATAATGAGAGTTTTACAACTCAACTTAAATCATTGCGAAGCAGCTCAAGACCTCCTAAGCCAAACCGTCTTGGAACTTAACGTTGATGTAGCGGTACTCAGCGAGCCTTACAAGCCAAAGGCATCAAACTGGCTGCAAGACACCAGCGGAAAATCAACTATTTGGTGCTGCCAAAACCAGACGAATACCATGACGTACGAGATTAGGGAATCGGGATTTATCTGCGTCAAAGTAAACGATCTATATATTTATAGTGTCTATATACCACCCAGGGCTCCGATTGATACCTATACGCAGGCCGTTTTGAAGATGGTTATCGCCGTTGAGAAATAGAAAAGAAAGAAAGAAATAAATCCTTCTTGCTGGCGACTTCAATGCCAGGGCGCAGGAATAGGGTTGCCCAAGAATAAGCCATAGAGGGAAAATCCTCCTCGAAAGTATAGCATGTTAAGACGTAGCCCTTCTCAATACTGGTACGCAGCACACCTTTAGTCGCAACGGATTTGGGTCGATCATCGATCTAACGTTTGCTAGTTCAGGTATCGCTAGATTATGCCAATGGAGCATGAAAGATGTCTACACCCACAGCGATCACGCAGCGATAATTTGCGACATAAAAACTAACAACAAACATTCAGTCTCCTTTCGGCAGCCATCTGGTTGGAAGGTCAACACGCTTGATACTGAAGCTTTTAAGATAATGCTACAAAACGCTTCCTTTTGGGGTTCCGCCAACAACATGGCTAAATGCGTAATGAAGAGTATTACAGCGGCCTGTGATGCATCGATGAAAAGAACAACTGCATATAAATCGCAAAGTGCTGTTTACTGGTGGAATGAGAAAATGTCCATGCTTCGTAAGGAATGCCTAAAGGCAAGAAGGGAATTCCAAAGGTCTAGAGGGAGAGTAAACTTTCTGCAAAGTATGGTAAATTTTAAAGCAGCAAGAAAAGCTTTTAAAAACGCTATTAAAGAGAGTAAGCGAAACAACTTTTTGGAAGTTTGCGATGACGCCGAAAGAGACCCTTGGGGCTCCGCATACAGGATAGAAGCCAAAAAGCTTAAGAGCAGCAAATCCGCAGCGCATATGTCCACGTCTTTTATGGCTAAAATCGTGGATACGCTATTTCCAAAACATAAACGTTTGGTGTCGCCAATCATCAACACCAAGTTAACCGAATTCAACTTCATTACATAGGTTGAAGTAATATAGGCTACAATCAGTTTAGCAGACTCGAAAGCCCCCTGGACCGGATGGAGTGCCAAATAAATGCTTTAAGCTAGCAATCGAACAACTAATCAAAGGGTTTAGCAGCTTATTCAATAGTTGCCAAAATTTAATTTTGTTTCCAAAACCAGGTAAATCAGCGGAGGAGCCGTCGAGCTACAGGCCAATATGTCTAACCGACTCTGCGGGTAAGCTGCTCGAACGAATTTTATCCGATCGACTAGACGCGGAAGTCAGATCAAGGAGAGGCCTGTCCGAAAATCAGTTCGGATTTAAAAAAGGGGAAGTCAACGATAGATGCAGTATCTTCAGCAATCCAGCTTGCAACGAAAGCAATCAGCGGCACCCGCTGGCTAAATGGCACCAAAGAGTACTGCCTAATGATTACCCTAGACGTCAGAAATGCATTCAACTGTGCAAACTGGACGAAAACCTTAGACGCCCTAGAGCTAATTGGGGTCTCCATGTACCTGTGGAGAAGATTGCGCAGTTACTTCGATGGCCGAATTCTATGGTACAGTACATGGACGAAAAAAAGTTAAAATACCATGTGGCGCTCCACAGGAATCGGTTCTCGGGCCATTGCTGTGGAATATAATGTCCGACGGTGTTCTCCGTGTCAGGATTCCAGAAAGAACCAAGATAATTGGCTTTGCCGACGACATTGCCGTTGTGTTAATGGCTAAAAATCTAGACGATATCCGCAACAATGCGATCCATGCGGTTTTCAGCGTGTAATCTTGGCTAGCCCAAAATAAGCTAGACCTAGCGCAGCAAAAGACCGAAGCAATCCTTATATCCAGCAGAAAAAAGCCAGAAGAGATCTCTTTTAGAATAGGAGTCTTCAACATAACGACCATTCCCGCAATCAAATACTTGGGAACAATGATAGACAAAAGGCTGTCTTTCAAAGCACACTTCGAGTACGCCAACAAAAAAGCATCCACCACCACGACGGCGCTGTCGAGGCTGATGTTAAACGTACGAGGACCAAAACAAAATCGCCGTCAGCTTCTGGCTAATGTCGTGAAAAGCCAAATTTTGTATGGTGCTCCAATCTGGGCGAATAAAACGGATCATGTATCATACGTTCGAGGTCTACAGTCTACCTACCGGTTGTGCGCACTACGCGTATGTAGCGCATTTAAAACGGTGTCCGACGATGCAGCCTTAGTAATATCTGGCCTGTACCCGCTAGGCATATTAGCAATGGAAACTGCCTAAATAGCGAGAGCACAGCGACCTATAAGTCCGTCTACTCGGGCCGCGTTATGAGATAATTGCATCGACGAGTGGCAAACTAGGTGGGACAGCTCGGCCAAAGGGCGTTGGGCGCACAGATGTATTCCCAACCTAAAGCTTTGGTTAAAGAGGTCACATGAAGAAGGGTCTACCTGATCCAGTTTTTGAGTAGAGATGTATGCTTCAAAGCATATCTATATAGGTTTAACCACGACGGCAATCCTTATTGCGACTACTGCGATGGAAACATTTTAGAAGACGTTCACCACATATTTTTCACATGCTCGCGCTTCCGTTCTGCAAAAGAAAGACTCTATAGAACCTTTGGAGAACCTCCTTCGCCGGAAACATTCGTACATCACATGCTGGAGGAACAGTGGAATGTGGCATGCGACTTAGAGGCCGAGATTATGAAAAAGATGAGGCGTCTGGAAAGAGTGCGACACAGCAACGGCGACAAATCGTCTTCCCTTCCCGCGAAGTAATGCTTGACGGCGAGAGGTGATGGAGAGAAACAGGCTCAGCCTGGTTTCAGAAGCCCACTTGAGGGTAGCGCGCTACCACAACGCTTATGAAAAACAAAAAAAAAACCAGCTCGAAGCAAAACGCAATGACGTAGCAGCAGGGGTGAAGTATGGTTGGCAAAATCCGCATTGGAATTGGCAACCCAAAAAACCGAGGCGGTACTCATCTGTAACTATCTGATAATAGACAGGCGACTTAGCTACAAGCAGCACCTATCTGCAACAAGCGCAAAAGCTGATGCTATCTTATTTTTTTTTTTATTTTTATTTTTTTTTTTTTGGGTAGGAGGTTCAAATCAAAATGTCAGAAACATCATCAAAGGCGCCGTCGCACCAGTGGTATGTGGGGCATGCTCCCACTCACACTATAACATTCCTCCTCCTCGGCGAGGGTTGGCTTTGGCCCTTATGGGGTCCAGAGTTCAGAGCCAGAAAGCCATTTTTGCAAGATTTCACTCCGCATACTCAGGTAACAGAGATTCAAAGCCCCAGCCGTTGTTCGCGTTTAGCGATTAGTACAGCCGCTCCTTACGTGAAGAACAGACGCTGACCAGAGAGCCGCTCAATATGAGTCAGACGCTTCTAGAATTTTTGGGTTGCCTGTTTTGGTCCGCGAGTGGTATTTCATTTCCCACCTACCCTGCATATCTGCTGAGCATTCCCCTATCCGCCACCTGGGAACACGTCCGATGGGAGACAGGCAACTCCACACGGAAAGCTGATGCTATCTATGGAGCGCTTACACGAGTGTTGCCTAAAATTAGCGACCCGCAAGACAGCAGAAGACGTGTCTTGTAGACGGTTGTACATTCCGTTGTCTTTTACGCTGCCCCGTTATGGGCCGGAGCTAATACGTCCAACATACAATATGCAGCACAGGTACTTCGCCGATGTGCAATAACCCTATACCTCTAACCTATTGTGGCTTGCGGCTATAGAACGGTCTCGAGAGACGCAATAGGCGCTATTGCGAGCAAACTACCAGCTGACATTCAGGCAAAGGAATTGCGCCGCCTCTATGGCAGGCGACGGGCTAAGCCGTCATTAGAAGAAAAAGCGGAAGAGAGACTGCATTCGATAGAAGAATGGCAAAGCAGACGGGGATCGTCAACTAACGGACATTGGACTCATTGGCTTATTTCAAATATTAGCCAATGGGTGACCAGGAAACATGGAGACGTTGACTACTATCTCACTCAAATACTGAGTGGCCACGGTTGTTTTTTGGAGTACCTCCATCGATTTAATCTCGAGGACACCCCGTTCTGCCCAAACTGTAACAACGCGATAGAAAGTGCGGAACAGGTATTCTTCTACTGCGATCGATTCAGAGAGGAGCACCTAACGCTTGAAGCACTTCTGGGTGGTCAGCTGTGCCCGGAAAATTTAATTACCAAGATGATGGCATCAAATACTTGCTGGAATGCAGCAACAAATTTTGCAACAATGATAGGACTATATCTTCAACGCGCAGAGTGGCAAGGCAACACGCAGCGAAGAATTCAGCAGCAGCTTCTGACTGGAGGTAGACTGCCTACGAACTGACGGTAGTGCACAAGACGGTATCAGGCTACGACATGTCGGTAATACTTACAACACCTTTTCCGATGTTCCATTTGCTGCAGAACCACTTATGAAGTGGAAGCAATGGATACTATCGATAGCGTATAACCCCCATACGCCCACAGGAGCGGAACCTGGCCGCAGGAACCTGTTGTGTCAAAAGACTGTGGGCAAAAAGTAAGGTGAATTTGGTAGTAAAATGAAAAATCTTTATTTATTCTTGTAAATCAATTTCATCCCCTTCAAAATAATCCCCTCTTGATGAAATACACTTATGCCAACGATTTTTCCAATCCCCCAAACATGCCAAATAGTCCATTTCTGGTATAGCCATCAGCATCTTCTTCGATTCAGCTTTTATCTCCTCAATCGACTCGAAACGCGTTCCTCGGAGTGGTCTCTTGAGTTTTGGGAATAGCCAGAAGTCACACGGAGCCAAATCAGGCGAATACGGTGGTTGCGGAACGATATGCGTGGAATTTTTGGCGAAATGGTCACGAAGAACGAGTGCAGTGTGAGACGGTGCATTATCGTGAAGCAAAAACCAAGAGTTGTTGGCCCATAATTCTGGTCTTTTTAGACGAATTGCTTCACGTAAACGACGCATAACGCTCAAATAATATTCCTTATTAACAGTTTGGACAGGTGGAAGGAAGGTGGCCTCGCCTTAACACGATATTCGCTTGATTAATCGGTTGTTTCAGGGTCGTAAGCATAAATCCAAGTCTGATCTCTCGTTATGATGCATTTGAGCTTGTCCTGATAGTCTGAAAGCATTACTTCACACACATCAACGCGACGACTTTTTTCCAAGAAATTGAAAGTTTTCGGTACCAAACGAGATTTGACTTTTCGTAGGCCCAAATGGTCTTTCAAAATGGTTTTCACAGATCCTTCTGATATTCCGATCATATCAGTAAGGTCTTTAACAGTCAACCGACGATTTTTGAGCACTAACTCCTTACACTTTATTGACATGTTGGTCATCTGTTGACGTCGATGGTCGTCAACACGTTCTCGACCCTCTTTGAAGTCTTTGTACCATTTATGAACATTTTTCTGCGACATGGTCGAATCACCAAATACCTTCTGCAACATGCTAAACGTTTCTGCAGCCGAAATTTCATTCTCAATCAAATCAGACATTGCAAAAATCGAAAAATGCACTCTTAGTCGTTTGGTAAACACAAGCGTAAATATATTACTGATAATGGCATTCACATGAAAGTTGGCCCAGATATTATTAACAGTGCTGCCAACTCATGAAAAAAATAACTAGAGCGAAATTTTAATCCGGCGAAGTTTGACAAGTAAATTCACCTTACTTTTTGCCCACACGCGGCTCCACCTTGAAGAAATGCTAACGCGGTTCCAGGGTGGAAATCAGCCGAGGAGGAGGAATGTTATAGTGTGAGTGGGAGCATGGTGCGACGACACCTTTGATGACGTTACTGACATGTTGATTTTAAACTCCTTAAAAAAACAAAAAAAAAAAATGCAAGCATTCGTTTATTTTCTTCCGTGTATGATACTATATGTTATGTGTTATCATGTTTTATTGTGCTATGTTCTATTATGTTGTGTTAAATAAGGTTATGTTATGCTCTCTAATTTATAACATTCTTTTTATTACTTTTTTTTATTTTTCTTGTTCCCCGTTTTTATTTTTATTTAATAAAATTTTTCTTACTCACTTAATAATTGTCATTTTCCTTAGCCACTTCATCTACTCTTTTAATATCTTTCAACATCTAAAACGCTGGCGCCCAGTCATGCCAAATTTAAAGCAAATCTACTTATTTGTCGTTTTCTATCCTATTCTTGTAGAAAAAAGAAATAATATTTTCATTACTTCTTCAATTCGTCATAAATAATGCAGTCAGGGTCTGCGCCCGATGGCAAATCCGCCAGCTGACTACTCGCATTAATGAAATTAATTTTGCCTTTTGTTGCACATTTTTACCGCACCCCACTTCTACTGCTCTCCTCAAAGCTAACAAATTTTATGCGTTTTTGCCGTTTCTGCTTTTTTTTGTATTTTTTTGCCTTGTTGGCAATTCGTTTATTCGCCAACTCATTCATTTATACATTTGTGTATTTTTTTACTCGTTTAGAAATTTTTGTTTGGCGTAACCGGAAACGGTCAAATGAACTACGCAGTGTCGCTTTTCCTTTTGACGGCTTTGTTTTTATTGCGCTCTCCTTGATGCCTTCGCTTCATCTTTGCCTGCTTCGTTTATAAGTCACGGCTGCATTTGACAAATGAATTCAAGCAGTTGCTACGGTCTGTTTTCCTTTTCGCTTCCGTGTACTGCTTGCTTTCTTTGAAATTCGTGGCTTTGCTTTTGTGCGAATGCTTAGGGTTGGGCGCTGCCAGGCTCTTGCAATGAAAAATGAAACTTTTCATTATGACAAAAATGTATGGACTGCCTGCGTAAAAAAGGAGTTGCTTGGAGCAGGCCTGCTTAGGTTTCTTATCCATCATTGCACTGGCTGCTTCCTGTTTTTGTGTTTGTGTACTGTCACTTCCGGGCGCCTTCTATTTTTCAGTCTCTCGTTTTATTATTCCTTTTTTTTATTTGCCTGCCATCTGACATGTTGGAGCAGAGCGCCACTTCAAACCCAACGTAAATTCGCTAATGAATTAGTTATCATTTGATATGGCATGGGAAGATGCATTTGAGGCATTCGAAATGAAATGCTTGGAAAAGTCTCCTGCGCTTTGATTTGCCGTTTGAAAACAAAAACGGGTGAGATAACAAAATATTGAAGTTGAAATTCAAGACTGTGGTTTGTGAATGGATGAATCATAATAACTGGAACTTTTACAGTCATCGTCACTGCTATGGGAAGAGAAGTGCTTTACTTACGCTCTACTGTATTTATGTATGTAGGCATATAATAAAAAAATATAAAGGGTGTAAAGCTAAGATAATCAGTTGAAACTCGAAAGAACAAAATGGTTTACGTCGATTGTAGCGAGAGACACAGGGACTACATGAGGGTTGCCCTGCGTTATTGAAGGGGTCCCAAAAAAATCATTTCAATAATTAAAACAACTTATGGTGGCGCTAGATGTCTTTTACTACACAATGGTAAGCTATTGGAGCCAATCGAAGTTCGAAGCAGAGTTCGTCCGTGAAATTCCTGTTAGAAATAGGAGTCGTCCTCAAAGCAGCCTTAAGCCCTTTTAACAACTGCGGTCTTAAATGGACGATGGCTTGCACGCTACAACACATGAATTATGCTGACGACATACATATGTCTCCATCGCCCTACCGAACTTGAGGAAATGGGTTTCATGCTTCATAGGAGAGCTAGGTTTGCCGGCCTTAAACAAAATTCCGACTACACGAAGGTGATGAGTCTGCCAAATAAGATACGTGCGTGCATGGAGATTGCCGGTATCTCCATCGAAACAGTGAATGAGTTTGCTTACCTCGGCAGAAAAGTTGCCGCGGGCGGTGGCAGGGATATAGACATACCTGTATACTCCCGAAGCGTAAAAGCCGGCCACTTCCGGATGTTGTACTCTGTATGGCGAAACAATAACCATATTTCCAGTTTAAAGGTTAGGCTCTTCAAGTGGAATGTGTTGTCGGTATTGCTGTATAGTAGCTCTACCTGGAAAATCTCCATCGCTATAACCAATCGCTTACACATTTATGTCAACCGCTGCCAAAAGATTATATGCCGATTTTTTTCTACTTCTCTTCTTCTTCTTCTTTTATTTAGGGCATGCCTGTTTTTCTTTACACAATTTCTTAGATACAAAATTGTATAATTTTCCATATTAATAATACTGAATTATATATGTAATATTTAGATACATAACTGATATTAATTTCCTATTGAAGATGATATCCAGCTTTGCTGTCTCGTGCAATCTTAATTAATCGGTTGTTGGAGGCTCTTGAAACACGCTCGTTCCATGCGCGTCTTCTTGATCTTATAAATTTGACAATGTCATCGGTGTTCGTCTGGATTCTAATATCATAGTTTCTACAGCAATCCCACCTCGTTTTTCCTGCTATTGACCTTAATGTGTGCATTTCTGTAGAGCGCAATAATTGTTTCGTTTTTGTGTTCTCCGCACGTGCTTCTGCACCGTGGTCTTACGATTGTTTTATCCACACGCGTTTTGCTTTCTACATTCATATATTTGTTCTCCATATAATATCTCGCAGAAAACCTGATATTTTTGCACCATTTGTACATCTTTCTCTCACTTCTGTGACGATGTTCCGATCGTTCGATACATCTATTCCCAAATATTTGAATTGCATTACTTGTTCTATAATGTTCTGGTTAATTTCTAGCTTACACCTTATTGGTTCCTTAGATATTACTATTGATTTTGTTTTTGCAGTTGAAACTTCCATATTAAATTTCGAACCAGTAGTAACGAAACGGTGCCTTTGAAGATTATCTTCACTATCAGCAATTAAAACTGCATCATCTGCATAGCAAATTATTGTTATGTTTTGATTGTTCAGTTTATAGCCTCGAAGTTGGTTAACTTGAGAAATAATTTTATCTATGATTAGATTAAAAAGTTGCGGACTTAATAAATCCCTTTGTCGTATTCCTGTGGTGCATTCTATACTGTTGGTAAATTTCTTATTTACCATAACTTCCAGTTGTGCAATTGGTATTGAGATTCCTAATGACTTCAACAATTTGTCAAGGAACTTTTCTCTCTTTGACGTCCTTCAGCTTGACTCGGTCGAAAGCTTTTTTAAGGTCTACAAAACACATAAAGGCTGTAGGATAAAAATACAATCTGTTGTTGTTCGGTTTTTATGAAATCCTTGCTGTTATTCTTGTCCGTGTAGGTATGGCTGTAATTTTGATGATAGGAGTTTTGTGAAAAGCTTTTGGGTGGAATGCAGGAGTGTTATTCCGCGGTAATTATGCGGGTCGTCTTTTTCCCCCTTCTTAAAGATCGGCATTGTTATACTTGTTTTCCATTCTGATGGAGCTTCTTCGTGATTCAAGATGATATTGACAAGTTTTATGAGCTCTTGTTTCATTTGTGATATTGTCATGGCCAGGTGCTTTTCTGTTATTCAAAGTTTTTATCGCATATTCAATTTCATTAAGCGTTACCACTTCGCTTTCAGTTTCATATTCATAGCAAGAATCAGATGCTGTCGTGGTGTCGTTTTTGTTTTTGTATAACTCTTTAAAATATGATTCCCATTTGTCAATATTTATTGGATGTAATTTTACAGTTTCATTTACTTCTAACTTCCTATTTCTTAGCATCTTCCACACTTTCCTTTGCGCACCATACATATCTCGTTCCGTCGATTTTGTAAAACCTTCCCAGTAGGATTGCTTAATTTCTCTTATTCTTTTATTTGTAGCGTTCCTTTGGTCTTTCTAGCATTGTTCACTTTCTTCAGTTTTCAACGACCTGTACTTCAAGTAAGCTTTCTTTTTCTCATTGGTTATTCGTTTATTTTCTTCCGTGTACCAAGGCGTTTTATTTTTTGCTGTTTTATTGCTTGTTGTTGACCTTTTATCTAAGGCTTCTGTTGCTGCTTCCAAAATATTTGTTTTGATTTTTTCCCAAGCTGTGTTTGGACTATCTTCTTCATCCAGATTTCTTTCCTCAATTTTCTAAGTAAACCTTCTTGATAGTAAATATTTAATACTATCGTGATCAAGTGATTCTACATTATATTTTTCTTTCTTACTACTTTTATCGTGTTTGAGATATTTAGTAGCCCATTCTTAATTTACATAATAGAAGAGAGTGATCACTTCCTATATTGGCTGAGTTTAGTGTTCGCACATCCAATATGTTTTGTGGCATGAAATGCCTGTTTGTAATGATATAATCGATCACTGCATTTTGTCCTTGGTAATTTTCAAATGTATATTTGTATTTTACAGCTTGGTCAAAAAAGGTGTTATTAATTCTTAAGTTATTTTGTGCGCAGAAATTTATTAGTGACTCACCGTTCTCATTTATGACATCCTCATTAAATCTTTGTTTTAGACCAGCGATCGCTGTTTGGCCTGTTCGAGCATTTAAGTCACCCATTATTATAATCGGCTCATTATTTTTTATCGATCCAGCTGGTTTTGCAGATTTGCATAAAATTCAGTTCGTTTTTCTCTAGGTTTTGTTATATCCGGTGCATACATGCTAATTAGGTTGATATCGTTTGGTCATTTTTAAGTTTAACGTGAAGTAAATGTTCATTTATGTATTCTATTCCTTTTATACTGGGTTTCAGATTGTTGCGTAGCAGCTGTCCTACTCCCGCTTTTACACTAACTTCCTTACTTACTCCACTATAGGTATATCAAGATATAGTTGTCAATCACAATGTTACCTTTGCCTTTTGACGTGATAACGTCTTATAATTCGATTTAGCCGGCTGCACGCACGAAAAAATGTGTCGTTACCTTGCTCATTAGTGTTACCTTGCTCATTTGTCGTTACCTTGCCCATTGCCGTTACCTTGAATGAACTGCAAGCGAAAGCGCGGAACGAACAAAGCAAACGAACGGCAACGTTCGACATCTTGCTCTCTCCTACTTAAGTGAGCGTATATATGTATGTATATGCGCATATGTACATATATAAATTCACGTATTTGTATTTGCATATGCCTTCTTATTGATTATTATTAATTTGATTTACTTGAAGAATTTAAAATAAAACCAAGTTTGTTAATAATACCTGTTGTTTTAATGTTATTATTATTAATTTTTTTATTATATATGAAGGAAAAATGTATGGTAATATTTACCACATACCTTATAAGATATGATGTATACTAATATATGTATATAAACATGCATATACATATACAATTTCGCGCAATTTTCAAAAAGAACAAATCTATATGTAAAGATGCATACAAGTCATATGGACATATCAAATATACGAATCTATTCCGTACGCAAGCAAATGTAAGCTAATGTGCTTGAACTGCAAGCGAGAGCGCGGAACGAACGACGAAGAGCACAATCGGCCCCCGCGTTCGGCAACGTTCGACATCTGGCTCTGTCCTACTTGAGTGAGCATATATATGTATGTATATGTATGTATATGCGCATATGTATATAAATTCACATACTTGTATTTGCATATGCCTTCTTCCTGTGTGCATGGTAATGAACCATTTCTCTGTTGGGAATAGGACGATGATAGAAAAAGTAGGAAATGAAAGGGAGTGTTTCGAGTGTAAAGTGTCTTGAAAAAGGCAAATCGATGATGGTGCCTCTTATTGTTGTTGACTTATTAACGTCTGATGCACAATCGAAATTGAACATATCTTTCATGAATTTGATAAATGTTTCGTCATTTTTGACGTTTGCGTAAATGTAACTTGACCTATTCCATTGCAATTCCATTTACCTCCTCCTCTATATCCATACAAAATATCTATCAAACAAATAAAATTAAAATTTTGTTTTGAAAATTGCAACCATTCCGTCAATATTTTCTTATGACGTTGTCACGTTAAACTATCGTCAGTAAACCGACTTTACAGACAACCTCTTTTTTTTCTTAGTTTCTGAGAGCGCATAAATATTTATCTGCTTTATATATTTATGTTCCATGAAACGATTCTTATGATGTTTTTATGTTTTAATCTCTTAGTCCTTTGATGTTGCCGGGTCGATACCGTTGAGTTATTGTTATTGTATGCGAGGCTTTGTGTAGTACTTTGAGCACGAAATTTCTAATGTAGTAGGTTGCTAGCCTGGCTACTTAGGATTTTTACGGGTTTACTCCCGATTTTTCTGCCCAAAAATAATACTAAACAAGGAGTTGCTCGGAAAAGCAAACACGGAGCCGCTAGACACTTGGATTCGAAGACAGAAATGGAAGTGAATCGGTAATACTTTACGCAAAGAAGACGGTAACATAGCGAAGAAGGCAATGGAAAGAAACCCGCTCACAGGAGAGGAAGAGCGCTTACAGCCGAAGGAAAAGAATTGTAGATCCCAAGACGACTCAGCTCGGTTTAAGCGGGAAGCAGGTGAAGTTATCCAGTTATCGGACGAGATGGCGCGTAGGTGTTGTCAGTGCCCTATGTCTCGCTGGGGATTAAAGGAAACAATGATGATGAAGCGAGCTTCAAACTATTTGAAAATGGTGGGATAAAGTACTTTGAGCAAAAGAAAGTACAAAGTGGTAGAGAAAGGTTTTCTGTATTTCAATTTTGATAAATTTAATAATAATAGAAAAATATATTTTTAGCCATTTTTACACACTTTTATTTATTTTATTCTTCAAAAAAATTGTTTTTATTCGCATAAAATTTTAATATTAGATCTGGCATATTCACACCGGCGTTGCCATATCTCAAAATTTCAGTAACTACGTACGTAACACCGATTGCTCGCATCAGAAAAAAAAAATTGTTGAACCTACGCATTTTCTTTTTTCGCCTCTTCATTTTTCCTTTAAACCTCAATAAAAAAATCAGCGCATTTTGAACTACATTTTGAAATTCTACTCCAATATCAAAAAAATCCGTTCAGTTACCTTTTACATTTTGCTCAAAAATTCTAAGCGCATAGCGCTGATTTCTGAGCAGCATTCCACCCTGAGCTACACACGAAAAATTCCTAATAAATTAAAATGTCCAGTTAAGCGTAGTCAGCAACAATTTTATATGTAACATCGAGCACTCAATCGCCATGAGTTGATGTAAAAAACCAAGATGAGCTGAACTATTAAGCAAAAGTGAAGAATTGAAAAGGTGAATAAAAATTGACTTGCGCAAAAATCAGCAAACAAAGCACGTTGAACCAGTAAAACGGAAGGCGTAAATATAATGCGTAAAAAAAGCGAAGTTTGGGTATGCAAGCAAATATACGCACGAGAAAATCTGCACATGGCACAATTCACGCACGCAAACATACGCTCATGGATATAACACGCATACATGAACGCAGCGCCCATAAAAATTGGAATAAATAGAGCGGCGCACTGCTATAAACTGCGCTCTAAAATATGCCTTACCAAGCACCGACCATCACTTTTTGGTAAAGGAAACAAAAAACGTAAGCTTTGCAGCACATCAACAGGCATTACAACGTGATGTGTGGGTAACCGGTCAATCAGTCAGTCAACCAGCCAGCCAGCCAGCCAAGCTTTGCTACCACTCCCATCAGCTTGCACCAAGTGCTGGTCATTTCTAGCTATGAGCAGCAGCAACCTTTACTAAATTCTCCAATGGTGCGCCACCAACTACAGCAAAAACTTTCGAGCAACTCCACCTTCTTATTGTGCACAGCAATAAAAACATATACATTTTTGTTGTACGCAGTTTTTTTCGTTTTTTTTTTTTGTTGTGCAACCGTCAAATATGCTATGCAGCGACATGAATTTGCTCATATCACAGTTACCCACGTATGTAGTTATTGAAGTGCGTATATGTATGGCATATTTATAGGCGCTTAACATGTCGAAAACACAAATCTCCATTTTTTTTCAAACTTTCAAGCTGCTAAGTTGTGTAGCTGTTTGCAGTATGGGTATTTGGTGTTTGGCTGAATTTTATGCGCCCTGTTTATTGCAAAGTTGTTGTTGTTTAGAATTCTGCTACGCTTGATTTTTGTTTGTGCTGCCCGTGTTTGTTATGGTTGTTTTTTTATTGCTTGTTTGACTTGCATTGCTATGCGCTGCATATCAATTGAGTTTACTGCGTCCCTTCTAGTTGCTTTTTGTGTACTCGTACTTTGCCATGGAGGGGAATTCTTTTTCTTTCATTTTTTCACGCATTTAAATTCCTAACTCGGCCAGTTTACATATTAAGTGGCATAGTATTTTATTGCTGTTGCGGTAAGCCATTTCATTTTCTTCTTTCACATATGTACGAATATTTTATTTACTCCATTTTTATGGCGACTGGGTATGCGTCGATTTTACTGCCTTCGATCTCCGTTCAGCAGCAAATGCTTCTTACTCATCCTCTTACGCAGTCGCTTGCTCCCCTCTGCCGACGCTTGTCACTTTTGCAGTATGTGCTTTAACTCACAGCATCATTGCTTTCTTCTTCCACCCCTCATATTCTTAATCGCTTTACTCACTTAACATCACAGCGCTTTGCTTTCCCAGGCCTTATCACATTTCTCACAATTTCCCGCACTAACTTCCCCCAAAGGAGCCATAACTGGATGTGCTAAAAAGTTGCTATCCTCAAGTTTTTACCCATATTTATTACGGATGCTTACCACATCCATCGTCTATTCGTACTTGTTTCTGCCCTTCGTTTTTTAACGCCTTTCCTCTGTGCCCGTTATTACCCACCAAATTATTATAACTATTTAATAGTCATATGCGGCGCTTTATTGGCGCACTAAGCATCACCGAAGGCCCGTTAAAGCATAGTTCTCCCTCCGTTTTTTTTTTTTGGTTTTTTTGGTTTTTACTAAATTTGGTTTATTTTGCATAAAAACTCCAATCCATTTACATATTTTTGTGAAATTCATGCAAAAACCTTATTTGTTCCTCAAATGCATTTGCATATGACAAGCGGCTATCCAGCTGGTATCCATCGAGTGACAGAGCGTATGAGTAATATTTATGTGAGGTATTTTTAATGTTGATTGGATTTGATATGAATATAAATTTGCAATTCAGATAGTTTTAAAATAACATTCACCAACGGATGTGAAAAAGTGACAGAAGTGTTGGTAATCGTTTAATTGTGTTTAGTGTATAGAGTATTTAAATTTATTTATGGAAAAATTAGAGAGTGAATTCTATCACCCACAATGGATATTAAAAACTAATTTTATATACTGATTGGGAGCAAAAAAACCTATATTTGTGCTATTTGCAAGCGATCGAAAATTGAAATTTAGCTCGTTAAATCTCTAAATGCTATAAAACGCTAATAATGCCACGAAGTTAAGCGCTGCACTCGTCAAAAGGCTAAATAGTTTTAATCACTTAATCACTCAATGCGCACAGTGGAGAGTCTGAACACAAAATCAGTTACAAGTTTAGTTAAATAAGCTACAATTACTGTACTTTCCACTGATAATAGGATCTTCAGCTCTAAGAATTGACTGCTCTTCACACGACTTTCGACAAACAGCAGCATCTTCGAGAGAGTTGCAATTTCTGGTATGTGACGCGAAACTACTTCAAAACAAAGCTTCACTATTTGTTTTCTACTACTGTCGATTGTACGCTACCGGCATGACGCCGCCTTTAAAGCCTAGTACTGTCAGTTCAACCAACAACTCCAGCAAGAGGCGGTAATAGCGCAGACACACCAAATTCAGCGAAGTCCTCAACCATTTGTGCAATCCTTCTGGCAAAAAAATGTGAAACACAGATGGCGCTCCAAGCAGTAAGAAGGCATTGTTACTAAGCAACGACAGGTGAGCATTCCCACTATTTAGGACTGGTAGTGGCAGGCTAATCTAAGATACGATGACGAGGACATATACATAGCGCAGCGAATAAAGATCCAGCGGCTACATTGGCTGGGTCATGCCGTCCGAATGGTTACAAACGCTCCGACTTTGAAAGTATTCGATGCGGTACCAGCTGGTGGTAGTAGAGGAAAAGGAAGACTTCCTCTGCGTTGGAAAGATCAGGTGGAGAAGGACTTGGATTCACTTGGTATGTCGAATTAGCGCCGGTTAGCACGAGAAAGAAACGACTAACGCGCTTTGTTAAACTCGGCCAAAATCGCGTAAGCGGTTATCGCGCTAATTAAGAAGAAGAAGTGGCAGGCTAATCACCTTCCCTGTCAGAAATCAAATAGAAGAACGAAACCATTGCAAGACAAAAAGTCTTGTCGAGGCCCTATACTCCCGAGAGGAATGAACAAGGAAAAAAAACACTGTCAGCTTAACAAAATTGCCCAATAATTGCTGGCCTAACAACAACAACAAACATTTGTTCCCTAACTTCACTAAATGGCTCGAAAATAAAAAAAAATTATTACGCGAAGAAATGTTTATTTTGAAGAGCTTAACAAATTTCTTTAAAAAAAAAGTGAATTACTATATTAGAGCACCATTACGAAATACAAGGTGGCACAAAATTTGTTTTTGAATTATTTTTTTATAAAATAAAAAAAATTTTTTTGAGTAATAGAAATCCTTATTTGCACCTTTGCGCTTGCTTGTCTGTTTGTATACAGCAGCTGTCTGGTTCACAAGTGTGAAATATGATTCATGTACGACGCCATATGCAAAAATTACAAATCTTTCGATAGGGTGTATATAGGGGATATACCTTGGCCTTTCTGGAGATTTTGAAAAATAAAAAAAGAGGTGGTCTGTAAAGTCGGTTTACTGACGATAGTTTAACGTGATAACGTCATAAGAAAATACTGATTGAATGGTTGCATTTTTCAAAAGAAAATTTTAATTTTATTTGTTTGATAGATATTTTGTATGGATATAGAGAATGAGTTAACATTAACATAACATAATATACTTTAACATAACATAACATAACATAACACAACATAACACAACATAACACAACATAACATAACATAACATAACATAACATAACATAACATAACATAACATAACATAACATAACATAACATAACATAACAAAACATAACATAACATAACATAACATAACATAACATAACATAACATAACATAACATAACATAACATAACATAACATAACATAACATAACATAACATAACATAACATAACATAACATAACATAACATAACATAACATAACATAACATAACATAACATAACATAACATAACATAACATAACATAACATAACATAACATAACATAACATAACATAACATAACATAACGAATTACCCCGTATTAAAGCACTTATCAACAGCTTTCATTTGATACCCATATTGTACATACACAACCAAAGGTTACCCGGGTCCACGTTTTGACCTATATCGCGAGACCCCAGTCACGGAGCGGCATGAAAAATACTCTGTACTAAAGCATTCACCAACAGCTTTCATTTGATACCCATATTGTACATACACATCCGAAGGTTACCCGGGTCCACGTTTTGACCTATATCTTGAGACCCTATCTACCAATAGGTATTCAAACTATACGGAAATCATCTTCAATACCTACTTAACAATGTGTGTAAGTTTGGTTTAATTCGGTTCAAAGACACGGCGGGTCCACGTTTTGGCATATATTTCGAGACCCTAGTCATCAATAGGTATGAAAATTACCCCGTATTAAAGCACTTATCAACAGCTTTCATTTGATATCCATATTGTACAAACACATTCTAGGGTCCACGTTTTGGTCTCTATCTCGAGACCCTAGTCACGGAGCGGATGGAAATACTCTGAACTAAAGCATTCACCAACAGCTTCCATTTGATACCCATATTGTACATACACATCCGAAGGTTACCCGGGTCCACGTTTTGACCTATATCTCGAGCCCTATTTCCAAAATAAAATATAATCCATGTTACTCGTGGAGGATGTAGCTTTCGAATGGTGAAAGAATTTGCAGTTCATTCAATGCAATGAGCAAGGTAACTACATATGAGCAAGGTAACACTAAAGAGCAAGGTAACACTAATGAGCAAGGTAACACTAATGAGCAAGGTAACTACATATGAGCAAGGTAACACTAATGAGCAAGGTAACGACACATTTTTTCGGGCGTGCAGCCTGTTAAATCGAATTATAAGACGTTATCACGTCAATAAGAAAAACCAACAAAAATATAAGTTTCTATTAGTGGGAAACTTTGTAATCGACCCTCGTAAAAACCATTTTCTAGTATCATTTTTAAGCAACAAAAAATATTTCGATAAACATACCTGCATTGTTTTCCGTGCAAAGGGCATTCGAGAATTTTTTGTATGGAAGAAAATGGCTAGCACCGTCAGCAAAACAATTTTCAAAAATTATCAATGTTTCGTAGCCATTTGTATATTAACTTGCACTTTATTTAGCTACAATTGATTAAGCTATAAAACTACATACCAAAAATTATTCTAAAACTTTAAATTAAAAGGTTCGAAATTTTGGGGAGCATTTCTGGAATTTTCATGATTTTCGCGCAAAGTTAATATAGAAAAAACTATTTCAATGTTTTTTGTTGTAAAATTAGTTAAGCCTTTATAACAAATTAATAGACACTAAATAAATAAAAATAAAACAGTCAAAACTGGTCGCAATGTTGAACACCTATCTTTTTGGTCCTGAGTCTAAGTAGGCAAACTTAATAGAGCAGAAGATACTTCCTTTCCAGTTAATGGGAGGTGAAATTGATTTTGGTTTTTGTAATTTGAAATGATGTTTATATTTGGCTCCCCTGGTTGCTCTGTTAGCGCTCAAGCCGAGACATTTAGAAAAGAGCATCTGTGAACGGCAGCGCAGTCAAAGGGGGGTAGGAAAATAATATTGTCGTGAAAATCTGTCTTTAGCAATTTTGTTCCCATTTTGATGAAATTTTACACATTTTTTTTTAGTATCGAGTCTGAATCGGGCATGAAATATCAAACATTTTTTTCTTTTAGTGGCCCCTCTCGGCATGTAGAGTTTGTTTCTGCTATGAAAAAAGCTGCTCATAGGAAAACCTTTTGAAGTTCAAAATCGGCTTAAAACTGTAGGGCAAGTCGGAAGAGGAGCTCGGTCAAAAACTCCATAAAATATTGGAAATAGGGTAAATAGAAAAAAATTTTAAGAACAAAACCTCTCAAACCCATTGCCCGGATTTCGATTAAATTTTTTACTTGACTTTGATCATAAAAAGGCATACGAATACATGGAGTTTATTAAAGACGAGTAAGGGCGATTTAAGGGAAAACTTTTGTTATCTAGCAAAGGGTAACTTCTTCTCTCTCATTCAGGAAGTAGAGGAAAGACGAAGAAGATTACCGGAAATAACGCAACAATGAAAGGTGGCTTTAACCTAAACCAATTTAAAGATTCTATGCAATTAAATCGGGGTAATTTTAAGATCATCACAGAATTGAAAAAGGGCATTTCAGATTGAATACACACTTCCAATACTTTCAAACCGGAGCGTTTGCATCCATTCGGACGACATAAGCCAGCCAACGTAGCCGCTATGTCTATGCCGTCGTAAAGCTCATATAGCTCATCGTTCCATCGCCTGCGATATTCGCCGTTGCCAACGTGCAAAGGTCCAAAAATCTTGCACAGAATCTTTCTCTCAAACTCTCCAAGCGTCGCTTCATCGGATGTTGTCATCGTCCACGCTTCTGCGCCATACGTTAAGACGGGCATGATGAGAGTCTTGTAGAGTGTTAGTTTTGTTCTTCGAGAGAGGACTTTACTACTCATTTGCCTACTTAGTCCAAAGTAGCAATTGTTAGCAAGAAAGATTCTATGTTGAATTTTAAGGCTGACATTATTTTCGGTGTTAATGCTGGTTCCTAAATAAATGAAGGTTTTTACAACCTCGAAATTATAACTGTCAACAGTGACGTGGATTCCGATACGCGAGTGCGCCGACTGTTTGTTTGAAGACAGGAGGTACTTCGTTTTGTCCTCGTTCACCACCAGAACCATTTCTTTGCCTCTTTATAAGGCCAATGATGTCGATATCATCGGCATACGCCAACAATTGTACGCTCTTATAAAAAATTGTGCCTGAGCGATTAAGTTCTGCGGCTCGTACGATCCTCTCCAACATCAGGTTAATATTTGGTCGATAGTAGATTTTCCAGGTTTAAAGCCACACTGATAAGGTCCAATCAGTTGGTTGACGGTGGGCTTCAGCCTTTCACACAATACGCTCGCTAGAACCTTATAGGCGATATTTACAAGACTAATCCCGCGGTAATTGGCGCAGATTGCAGGATCTCCCTCCTTATGGATTGGGCAGAGCACACTTAAATTTCAATCGGCATGCATGCTTTCATCCGACCATATTTTGCATAGGAGCTGATGCATGCACCTTACCAGCTCCTCGCCGCCATGTTTGAATAGCTCAGTCGGCAGTCCGTCGGCGCCCGCAACTTTGTTGTTCTTTAGCCGCGTTATCGCTATTCTCACCTCGTCATAGTCGGGTAGCGGAACGACAATACCGTCGTCAACTATTGGGGTATCGGGATCTTCACATTCTCTGTGACATGCGTAGCTACCACTGTTTAATAGGTTCGAGAAGTGGTCCCTCCATAATTTAAGAATGTTCTGGATGTCGGTCACCAGATCTCCGTCTTTGTTCTTACAGGAAAACGCCCCGGCCTTAAAACCTTCTGTAAGCCGCCGAACTTTCTGGGAGAATTTTCGGGCGTTGTTTCTATTGGCCATCATCTCAAGCTCATCGCACTCACGTATTTCGGCCTCTCGTTTCTTCTTTCGGATAATACGTCTCTCTTCCTCTTTTAGCTCTCTGTAGCAATTCCACATGGCTCGCGTTGCGCACGATCGCAGCGTGGCTCTATAGGCGGCATCCTTTCTTTCTGCGGCAGCATGATATTCCTCGTCGTACCAACTGGATTCCGGCGAAGTCGATCAACCTCCGTCCGTTACCGGATGTTTGTGCAGGCTGAACTTTCCGACTGTGGGACCAAAAATTCCCTCCTTGCCCACCCTGGCGTTGAAGTCGCCAAGCCCGATTTTTATGTCGTGGCGGGGGCAGCGCTCAAAGGTACGTTCCAGGCGCTCATATATAGAATCTTTGGTCGCATCGTCCTTCTCTTCCGTTGGGGCGTGGGGGCAAATTAGCGAGATGTTAAAAAACCGCGCTTTGATGCGGGTTATTGCGAGACGCTCGTCCACCGAAGTAAGAGACAGTACTTGGCGACGAAGTGTCTCTCCCACAACAAATCCGACACCGAATTTGCGCTCCTTTACATGGCAGCGGTAGTAGACGTCGCAAGGTCCTATGGTTTTCTTACCTTGCCCCGTCCATCGCATCTCTTGGATGGCAGTGATGTCAGCGTTTACTCTCACGAGGACATCAACCAGCCGGGCACAGGCCCCTTTCCCCATTAAGGGACCGGACATTCCAGGTGCATGCCTTCAAATCGTATTCCTTATTTCGTTTACAGAGGTCGTCATCAGTTAAAGTAGCTCTCATCCGAGGCTTTGTACATATGTATTTTCATTGGGGGGGATTTTTAAGTGGCGGGTTTCAAATCCAGCGCACAACCAGCTATGCTGGGATGCTTCGCCTTCTCACGTTTGCTCACTCCCGAACGGGTGTTCAGAAGCTACCCAGAGGATACGTGGGCTAATCCCGGACGTTGTGAGCTGCTTGAACCATATGCAGAAGACTTCCAAGGGAATGGCGGTCAGTAACTTTCCCCACTTGCGTGGAACCAACCTCCACTTAAATCTTACAATTACATATATAATTTTTTGAGAAAAATTTACTTTATTTTCATGAGAAATTTATTAAAACTAAATAAGAAACAAACAAACTGCCAATAGCTTCCTCTGCTCTTGTTATTTAAGGGGTTATACGCAGTTATGAAGCAAATAAAAGACGGGTTGTCAAGGATTTATCCTGAAGAAACTTCAGAATATTTTAATTTTAAAATTTTTGGCGGTTATAAAAGCATCCTTCAAGAACGTAACAAAATTTTTTATTTATGAAAATGTTGATTATAGAGCGCGCTGCAGGCGATTTCTGGAACCTCCTTTAAAAAAAGACGATTTACGGTGTACATCGTAACTCAGGATTGGATTATCTGAAATCAAAAAACCAAACAAATTTTGTTAATATATTAGATTATCTAGTAATTAATCGTTCGGCTAATCAAAATAGTGAATTTTCACAAAATGGCAGCTTTTAAAAGAAATGATTTCGATTTTTACGTTAAAATTTGGCCGTAAATTGATTATAAAATGGAAAATAAGTATCAGATTTACAAAAGGAACGATTAATTACTAGAAAATGTATCTTTAAAGATTGAGTTAAAACGGTTGACCGATCAAACAAGCCGTTATCGAATACACCGACTTGAAAAATGCCGTTTTGAAAAAACACGTTTAAAGTTTCAATACCTACCTTAAAACGTGCCGAGGCATCTCTACATATTTAGGTATAACTCCGAAAGTATTGCTTAGATCTACCTCAAATTTCGTGCGTATTGAATATTTCTACATTACAAAAATGCAATAAAAAAAAACGATTTTTTTGAAAGTCATAACTGCGTATAACCCCTTAACGCTGCATGTATTTACATACTAATTACGGACTTCCGTAATTATACTTATATTTATCGGCAATTAAAAGGTTGCCCCTACCTTCATAAAGCCATGCGCCCAATTTATTTACCTATCCTCTTACTTCTTTTCCTGTGAATTTTTAATTTTCCTAAAAATATCCGAAAACTTTTCTAATAAGTCACACCTCAAAAGCCAAATACACCTACATTTCCTAAGTTAACAAAACAAAAAAAAAAATCCAGATAAATTGTGCAACGAGGCAGTTCAAAGTAGAATTAGAGCAAGAACAAAAAAAGGAAAAATTCGGATATCGTTAACATACCACGCCAGCACTACCAATTCCACTAATTGACTCACTTCAAACGGCGGCAGCAAAACTGAGTGAAAAAGTTTTTACGCAGCAACAACAATGCAAAGAGTAAGCAAAAAGCCGCCAACTGCCGTATCCAAAGCGCCAGGAGAAAAATTGTGGTCAATAAGAGATGCAAGCAACAAGAGAATGTTAGAAAAGCAAAACGCGGATGGCAAAAAAAGGTAGACAGCCACAATTGTGAACGTCAATAAAGCCAAAAAGCGTGCACATCAACGAAGCTGAAATGTTAGTTGTCCACTTTGTTTGCGCCGTAATGCTTGTCGCCATCACCTGGGCATGCCAAACTTTTCTTATCGGCTGTCCAAGGTAGCAACGAAAGCGCGTTCATTCAATTTGTGCGTTATGCTGCTTTGCGGGCCAAGCGCTTTTTTCTCAGTTTTTTTTTGTGATACAATTCTATTTTGCTGCGGTTTTCTCTTTTCTTTCTTTTTTTGGCTTGCACGAAAGCGCAGCAGGATGAACAGCAGCTACTGAAGGGCACATGGACTTCCTTTTTTTATTTTTCAGCTTTTCCGCCACATTCAAGGCTTTTTATATGTTCTTCTCGCCCACCAACACAACTCGCTGTCAGCGCTTAAAAATCTCCGAAAAATCATCATTAATTTTCAGCCTGCCCGTAGATTCTACCGCCAGCTTAGCTTAACCTGATTTTTGGCTCACAACCCAATTGAAATAGATAGTTTGCGCAACCAGTATGAGTAGGCGGCGTTGTGTGTAGGTAAGGGAGCGAGCACAAAATAGAGATGCAGATCAATGCACATCTTCTGCCACGCTAACTTTTCCTACTACTTCTCACTTTTTGCAAGAGTTCAATGCCTAAGTCGATAGTGCGGTTTGCGTGTTTGCCAACTGGCCATTGGGCAAAGTTTCAACTGTCTAATGACATTCCGTTCGCTTCGAATTTTCATTGAGTTTTGAGGGCGCAACGTAACATTTTAGGAGCTCCACTGCTCTCACTCCGTTCTTGCTGCATGCTGCACCACAGACTCAACTCAATTTGGTAGCAGCTTCCGCTTTACTTCATCTGCTTTACTTTGCGCTTTACTCTAGTTTTTCGTTCCTTTTTTCCCTCATTCTTATATTGCGCGCTCCATTGATGCCACTCGACGAATGCTACCCGCACTTCCATCGATATCAATATACTTTCTTACCTTTCATAGCTCTGTTGCTTGCCTGGCTGCCCTTTCGCATTCTTTTCGATTCAACTCTACTCACTCTAGCGTTGGCAATCAAATGCTGGCATAAAATGCCTGAAAATTCATCGACGAATGACCGAACGTTTGGGTTTGACTTCTGAAGTTTTATGTCGCCTGTCTGAACTTTTGCTGGTATTTGCGGTGATTTTTCGGCAACAGCTTGCGAAACGTACGCGCGCTACACTCAGCAACAGAGGCAAAGTTGGTAGCAAAGAGTTCGAATTTGATTTTTATCTTTTTCACAGGCGTCGAAGGCATGTAAAATTTATATGAGAAAAAATTGTAATAAGAAGATTCAAAAACATTTTCGAGCGGGGCAAACAAGGAATGTGGAATTGTATATTTTCGTATTGAAAACTAGGAAATATCTGAAGAGAAAGCGCTTGGAATCAAAATCAATATCTTATAACCAAAAACAGTTACATGCTCAAGGAATAGACCGAATTTCTTTCATATAAAATAAGAAAAGGCATTTTCTATGTTTTAAATATAATCAAAGAATGCCGTCCCGCTTATGTAAAGATTCATTAGGCCTATACTAATGTTTTCTGCTATTTCGAAAGGCAAAAAACATGTTTGTGGCGATCCTCATTGGGTATAGAAGGTTCTAAAATACACTTTCATCTAAGAAAAAGATTGAATAATCGAGTTCCAGTGGCAGATCTGGTACGGTGTGCAAAAAAATATATGGTATTAGTTGAAAGACTTATTTATCCCCTTTGAAATGAAAAACTAAAAACTCAGGAAAAAAAATAATTTAAAAAAAACTCGCATATTACGATGTGAAACGATTCCATGTGAAGTTACCCAAACATTTAGAACATGATCTCAAATTTTTCTGAAAATTGGTTGATTTGTAAGCTTGAGTATAATAAGAAATAAATTAAAAAGTGTAGTATTTAATTTTCAGATCTCTTCAATAATCCAAATTTTAGTATGGAGTTTTTTTTTAATTTTTATAAAAGTATTTTTTATTTTTTTTAGCGTAAACTATAATTTTTCTTAATATTTGTTTTGGAAAAATTTGTTTATATAGTTATTTATGTAGCAGTTTGCGCTTTTTAAAAATATTTTTAAAATTTTTTCATGGACTTATATTTTATTTTTTAGCTTAAATTATAATTTTTCAAAAACGTTTTTAAAATTTATTTTCCATTTTTTAGCATACTTAATACTTGTTAGCAATTATTTTTAAAATTTTTATGCAGATTATTTTTTTTTTGCATTAATTATAATTTTTATTAAATTAATATTTTGGATTCATTTTTTTTTTTTATTTATTTCTTTTTTTTTAAGCATAAATAATGCTTTTAATTTTTTATTTTTGTAGCAAATTATGCTTCTTAATTATATATAATATATAATTATATATAATACTTTTAAACATATACTTTTAAAACATATTTAACAAATTTTAGTGTGGAGTTCTTTAACATATTTTTATACATTTTTTTTTTTTTTTTTTTTTTTTTTGCATAAATTGTAATTTCCATAAATATTTCTATTTTTATATACAACTAGCAACTCGCCCAGCTTCGCACGGGTATAAAATATATACCCTATGTCACTCACTGAAAAAATGATTAAAATCGATCCAGTAGTTTTGGCTTATTCATTATTGCCCGTGGCCCGCACGCGTCAAATTTGGAGTAAAACAATTCCCCTTTCTTTATAGCATGAAGATTTTCTGCTATCTTTGGGATATCTAAATTCATACCCTACATTTTTGCATATTAACTTTTTGCATTTTTACATATGTATTTATTTTATTTTTACAACAATTACTATATTACAGAATGTCTTTATATACAACGTTCATAGCCTTCTTGTCATTAGACAATACAAACATGTTTTCTCTAGAGGTTACTCTTGAAAGAGCGACATACAGTTGGCCATGTGAAAAACAGTCAACACTCAAATCTAAGCCTGCAACGTTGAAGGTTTGACCCTGAGATTTATTAATGGTCATTGCAAAAGATGTCTTTACCGGAAATTGTAAGTGTTTAAATTGGAATGGTAGATCCGATGGTATCAGAGGGATTCGGGGAATCAATACATCTTCTCCGGTACCACATCCTGTGAGTATTGTGCACTCTATTATGAAAGATTTCAGTGATTTTACCAGCAAACGCGTGCCATTGCAAAGTTTAGGTGGACTTAGGTTTCTTAATAAAATAACAGGACAACCTATTTTCAGCTCCATTTTGTGAGGAGGGAGTCCAGACGGTTTCAAAGAATTTAGAAATTCTGTAGGAAATTGAACAGCTTCTTCCAAATCGAGAACAGTATCGACCGAGTAGTATATTTTCGTCGGCGCATCAATCTTTGAAATAATCAAGTTATTTACTTTATCTACTTGTTCGTTAGTTGGTGACAGAATAGCTCTTTCTTTAAACCAAGATATTGTCTTATAACTTATGTTATCAATGTCTGGATAGACATTGTTGACTAACTCTTGGATGTTGTCTATCAAAACACAAAGGTTTTCTAGGTTAATCCTTCCCTCACTTTGTGTTAATTCTCCATTGCCAACTTTTAGCAGCATCTCTGGAAATAGCCTGTTCTCACGTGAAGATGACGAAATCCTCATATTAGTTTTAAGCTCTAATTTATTGACATACGACTAAAGGTGGGATCTTTTTAGCGAAGCATTTATTTCGTCAGCACGTGTTCCTCGAGTCACAACTGGTAGGATTTGATAGAAATCTCCTGAGAACAGAATTGTACATCCACCCATAGGTGCATTTTTGTTGCGCAAATCGCGCATTGTCCTATCCAGTGCTTCCACAGACGTCTTGTTTGACATGGTAGCTTCGTCCCAGACTATTAATGAGCAGTCACGCATCAATTTTCCTGTATTGCTCTGTCTAGAAACACTACAGACGCTGTTATCATCATCGGTGGCGATTTTCAGCGGATGCTTCATTGTAGAGTGTGCGGTTCGGCCTCTTTCCAAAAGAGTAGCGGCAATGCCGGATGACGCAACAGCTAACGCAATTTTTCCGGTAGATCTCAATTACTAATTAGTGATGAAATATCTTGAAAAATATTGTTTTTAATTATATGCTGTAAAGAGCCATATACATAGATCTATATGAAAACAACAATGTATTTAAGGTATTTAATTGGATAAGGATTAATGCTGTACCCATTTGTTGAAATCGCTTCGAAAATAAGCTATTAGTTGTCGTAAAAAGTAAATGACAAAAAAGGTTATTGTATGGAATTGATAGCAAACTAAACGCGCTCCGAATCAATAAAAACTATTCAAAAACTGTATTTTACAATAATTATGTGCGATTTACTAATATAGAACCTGAAAATAGCGTTTTATTTCGCTGTAAAATTGTATGTACATACATATAATTACATGGAATTCAGTACATACATAGATACATATGTACATATGTCCGAAATGAAATAATGCGAGCGATTCGTAAATACATACATACATACGTCACCATACGATGTAATTCAACATTAATGAGGTGTGGTGAGATTATCGCTTAATCAAACACACAAACAGCTTTTTTTGGAAAAAGAGCTGCTTTTGTTTAAACAATTTTGGTTAAATAACAAATAAATCAATTTTTTTTTTTGATGCAGAACGAAAGTAAATATTTCAAAGTTAAACTTCAAGAAAGTTTCATTTTAATTGGTTGATTCGTTTATGATTTATGGCCGTGAAAACAAAAAATTTATGTTTTTTTGCCACATTTTGACCGATTGCCACGCCCCCTTTATATATTTCTTCACATTATATAGATATAAACCTTCCTCTTCAATCAATCTATCTTTAAAAAAAAGCCGCATCAAAATCCGTTGCGTAGTTTGAAAGATTTAAGCGTATAAGGGGACATAGGGACAGAAAAAACGACTTTGTTTTATAATATGTAGTGATAGTTATTTATGTAACAATTTGCACATTATAAAAAACATTTTCAAAATTTTTTCAAGATTTTTTTTTATTTTTTTAGTATAAATTAATCTTTTCAAAAAATATTTTTAAAATTTATTACCTATTTTTAACATAAATTAAACTTTTTACTAAATATCAAAAAAAATTTTGTTGCCAATAATTTAACAAAAAATATTATTTTTACAAAATATTATTTTGGAAAACATTTTTTTATTTAGTTACTAGCGGACCCGACAGACTTCATTCTGTCAAATAGATTTTGAATGTGGCAATTTATATGATATTTTGACCTTAAGAAGTTTTTAATCTGCTGACCCTCACACACCGTCCTATCATCATGCTGACGGTTCTGTTCAGGAGAATTAAAGAAAAGGGTTCGCTCGGGTGACCTAAGTATCTTCGCTTCTACGGACTTTGGCCACACTAGATGTTTGCCAGAGGGCTTCAAACTAAGAGGGGAACTTGAGGTTCAAACCTGATTGAAAAATAATCTAAAGGGATAGTGGGAACCTAAAGGTGACAAATATTTATAAAGTGGGTGGTGCTTCAATGACAAAACATAGAGATAATTAATTATTTATTATTATTATTATTAACATAGGGTTAATAACCGATATAATAAAGAATAATGAAATAAAACGTATATAGGTATGTATTTTCAGTAATCGCTTTATTGTAAATCAAGTGAATCATAATTATTAACAAAAATCGGTTTTATTTTTATTGTAGTGCTTTATGATATACAATGTTTTTTGTTTGATTACCTGTTGAATATACAAACAAATCTGATGGTTTTCCAACACGGGAACAGGCAACATACAATTGGCCATGTGAGAAACATGGGCTTTCTATATTAATACCACAAACACCTAATGATTGCCCCTGGGGCTTATTTATGGTCATAGCCGAAGCAAGCCTCACTGGAAACTGTAGTCGTTTAAATTCAAAGGGTACTTCAGTCGGAATCATTGGGATGCGTGGTATCAAAACGTCTTCTCCTTTATACTTTCCTTTCAGTATAGTTGCTTCTATCACGTTGTTCAATAATTTTTTTTATCGCTAACCGTGTTCCGTTGAAAAAACGCGGTTGGTTAATATTTCTCAACATTATAACTACCGATCCAACCTTCAATTGAAGATTGTGAGGTGGCAATCCTGGTAAATCCAGCGAGTTTAAAAATGCAGGCGGATAGTTGACGACATCATCTTGGTTTGTAGCCGAATCAACTAATTTATAGTATCGTCCCCTTAGCATAACAATAGCCTAAGTGCTCATAGGCTATTATTTTTTTATTGAATTTTTGGATTCTCCATCGTCGATTTTATATGTGGTCAAAATTTTGTCAAATTCTATTTCCACAAAGTGGGTCAAATCGTCAGTCAAAAATAAGAAATATTTACAGACATAACGAGATTTGAGTGAGAGCTACTTTCGACAAAAAGTTTGAAATTCATTTTCTCAAAACATCAAAAAATGTATAGGCTATTTTAATACTAAGGGGACAGTATATCCTCAATTCGCCTGTAATTTGTTCTTGAATTTTGAATTTTAATAATATATATGTATGTTTTTTGCAGCCAACATAGCCCGTTCGCTCAGCCAATCATGGCTTCTGTAATTTTGGGCAACATCTGGAAACACCTTTTGAATAAGTTCGTCTTTTGATCGAGTTAACTGACAAAAACTTTGAGGAAAGTTAATGCAAGCAGTCAAGGTGTCTATAGGAAATTCGCCATTACCAATGTCAATGAGTTGTTTAAAGAATATGTCTCCATATTGGTCATTTTGTAACTCGACACGCAAATTCTTGCTTAAGCGTAATACCTTGACATGTTTCCACAAATTGGAGGACTTTAAACATGCATTGAGTTCATCAGCTGGCGTTGATCGTGGAATCACTGCCAATATTTGACGAAAATCTTCTGCTAATAAAATCATTGCACCACCAAATGGGTTATGATTGCCCCGTAGATCTTGTAAAATATGTTTGTTTTTTGTTCTTCTTCTGTTTGGATTTATTCAACCCTGCATGATTATTCTTAGAATTTACTGAACTATTTTTGTTTATTGTTTGTGAATGAAATCATTCCTTGACTCGTTCTGAAACTAAAACAAAAGAAGGAATATTGCAAGGCCAATCAAATCTATAGCTCTTACTTTTTTTGACTTTTCAATTTGGTCGGGTTCACGATAGTATCACTTTTGTGTGAACGCATTAGATCCTCCAACGCGAACACGCACACACACGAACGCGAAATATTTGTATGGGAAAAAGAAAAGGGCTAGGGCTAGGGCTTCATCTTTAAATTATAGATTTAGTTTTTATTTATTTATATTTTTTTAGCATAAATAATGCTTCTAATTTTCTATTTTGTAGCAAATTATACTTCTTAAAAAATATTTTCCAACTTTTTTTTTTAATTTTTTTTTTTTAGCATAAATTATACTTTTTAAAAAACATTTTAAACAATTTTTTGTAAATTTAATTTTATTTAATAACTTATATTTTTTATAAAACATTTAGTTATCTTGTTTGTTTTTGAGTATAAATAATACTTATTAATTTTTTATTTTGTAGCAAATTATACTTTTTAAAAAATATGTTTAAAATATTTTGCGTAAATTTAAATTTTATTTTCTAGCATAAATTATACCTATATTAAAAAAAAAAAATTTAATTATTTGTTTATTTTTTTAGCATAAAACTATAAAATAATTTTTTACTTTTTTAGTATACATCCGTGAGGAAATAGCCGAAATGTTAGCTAAAACTATGGAAAATGCTGCAAAACGGGCACAATACGCCGTACAGGCTCAAGGCGGCCGTTTGAGAGATGTCATATTCAAAAATTGATGTCAACAAATCTACTTGAACCAAATAAAATGATTATTATCGTCAACATCAAAAAAATTGTGCTTTTTTTTTTATTTAAATAAAACACATGGGTCCGTCGAATATGGGCAACCCAGGAAATTATACATTTTAAAAAATATTTAAAAAAATTTTTTTGTAAACCATTTTTTTATTTTTTTTTTAGCGTAAACTTCAATTTTTATAAAATATTTTTTTGGAAAAAACAAATTATGCTTATTAATTTTTTTATTTTTGGAGCAAATTATGCTTTTTAATATATCCTGCATAAATTTGTCTTTTAATTTTTACCATAATTATACTTTTTAAAAAATATTTTTAAAATTTTTTGTAATTTTTATTTTTTATTTTTTTAGCATAAATTATATATATTAATTTTCTATTTTTCTAGCAAATTATACTTAAATTTTTTTTTTTAAGATTTTGTAAAATTGCATTTTTCCTTTTTTAGTAAAAGTTTTGTTTTTGTTGGCAAATGATTTTTTATGAGAACGTTTTACATAGCAGAAATACCCTCTGAGGCTTGCCGTTGCCTGCCGAGGAGCCGACATATTACGAAGTCTTTTTATATGGAAGCAAATGCTCAACTTCGATTGGGAAAAAACTTGTCAAAAATCAACGGAATTTTTGAGCGCCTTGAAACTTCTAGTTTCGAATGCTAATTGAATGAACTATACAGCTGCATACAGCTCTCTAAAACTCCTAAGAAAAGTTTAGAAATTTTATGTTATTTTTTTTAAATTTCTTAAATTTTTGTGAATTTGTGCCCACTTTCCAACTTTGATTTATAAGATCTTTGTTATGCAATGAACTATATTTTTATAAAAAATTCACACAAAATAAATTCGGCATGAAAAATATTGCTAAATATTCATGTAAACAAATGAAGTGACTTAATTATGTGAGCACAAGTGTATAAATAATTGCCGCGAACATCTTTATTGGGCGTTGGTTGAGGCAATCTGCCAATTTTTGGTGAGCCTTTTGATCGGAGTGACTTACACTTTTATGCCGGCTCCGAACGACTGATGACTTTATATGAGAAGCTTTTTCATGGCAAAAAGCAGCACCTTAAAACACTTTCTAAGTGGTTTCGATGGTAGTGCTGATTGCGATACGTTTGGTAAGCAGCTTAAATTTTATCTCTCAAAATTCAAATTCAGTTGTTTTGGTCTAAATCTTTAAAAACCTGTGAAATAAATACCAGAGGGAAGTGCTAAGCCTTTTGAGCTCCTCCAACAGTCGATTCTACAGAACGAATCGGTTTTATATCTGTCGAAGGACTGTCACTTCAGTAGCATAACCTAAAAGTACATAGGGAACAAACAAAATTTTTGCTTCAAAATTCAAGTTTCTAATCCGATAAAATATATCGAATTCTTTTCAAATTACTTTGAAGTGGTAGCTGCTTAACTTTCTGAAGATTTCTACATACATTTTTTTACAATTCTTTCTCTACCATAACCCACATTACCAACTCTGCCACGCGTATCCAATTTTCACTTTTTGTCTTTAATCTAAGTACAAGTGGCCAACCAGAAGATTCATGAATATTCGACTTTGCCATGGCAGGATTTTTACGAACTTCGATGTGCTGGTATAATTCTCGCGTTCGTATGCCTGAATGAGTGTCTTAGTGGTGCAGTGACCAGCATCACCACAGCTCCTTCAAACTTTCTGTGTGCCTCTGATTTTGCAACTTTTTCTACCGTTGCACGAAATGAAAAATTTCAATTGAATTCATTTATTGCACGAAAAAGAAGAGAGAAGAAAAGCAGGAAAGTAGAAGAAAGACAAAAAATTAAAGAATATATACAAGTACATATACATACATCAATTTATAAGAATCGCCCGCACAAGTAAGCTTGAGATTTCCTTTGCTCTCACACGCTTCAATCTTGACCAAAAGTTTTACACACAAAAACAAAATTCTTTTCAACGTAAGCCAAGTAAATTCAAGTGACTGTCTCTCATTCAAAGTGTGGGTGTCTTTTGCTACATTTATTGTTTGTATGTATGTATGTATGTTTGGAAAAAATGTCAGTTTTGTATGGCGAAGAAAAAACAATTTTCATTGCGCTGAAAATTTGCAAGAAAAATTGGCAAAACTTCTGTCAGGCATTTTTCATTGCGCTGTCCACTAGGCTTGCGGCAGACGTCCGTACTCCGCATTGCAACATTGCGCTGCTCTTTGCTGCTATTCAATGGAAATCTATTGAAAAAAGTTGCAACGCTGTTTGGGGAATATTGGCAACATTGCTGTCATTTTCTCTTATATGCATTTGCGTCCATCTATTTGTTTGTTTGTCAGCGGTTGTGTGCTGGCTGCGTATGCAATGCCACTTTATTTGGCTAGCCAACTTCAAGTTTCGGAATGTTTGCTGGTAGACGGTTGGCACTGGGCACTGAACACTGACCACTGACCGACCACTGGCCTAGCAGCTTGCAACTTTCTTAGTTCTTTGTGTTGATCTCTATTTCACTGTCGTCCGCTCCACACACCTGCACACACATATTGCCTGGCAGTCTTGCACTCCAATCTGGTCCTAATGTCTCAATGCTTTACTCTTGTGGTCGCTTATCTCAATTGCAGTGCTTTCGTAGTTTAGATTGCGGGTGTTGGTGGCTTTTGCTGGGCGTTGGCAGCAGTCGTTGCTTGTTAAACGCAATGTCTTTGGTTTTTCACCAGAGAACTTTTAATATGCATGTGTGTTTGTGTGTGCGAGTGTAGATTCAAGTGTGTGTGTGTGTGTGTGCTATAAGGGCATAGATAGGCAATGCGCCATATGCAATTGAAAATCAAAGAAGTGAATTGAATAAAATATTGCTTCATAACATCAAAGCCGCAGAGAGGTCGAGGTGTGTGGGGGTTGTTGAACATAAAGGTGAATTATTGTGTTAAATTAAGTGAAAACGTTTCTGTTGTGGCAAAACGATTCGAAGATTGTGAAATGCACTTAAGGGTTTAAGAGCACTTTTAGGGGTCCAAAGTCTTAAAAGCAACATAAATTTCTAGAGTTCCAGTATGGAACATAAGACCACAACGAATTTCTTCCATTCGAGTCGGTTTTGCGTCAATCTCTTAACTAAGGTGCATGACGCGGATTTCTGACTCCAGTAACCGTCTCGAGTTGTACGCTGGTCTTCCCCGTCTGCGGCTTTCTTGGAGATTGGAACCCCAACCCCAATCACGTCCCTTGTTAGTCGCCATATTCCTTGCGCAGAACTTGGCCGAGCCAGCCCAATATTCGCTTTCGGATCCCTAAAGACATTGGCTTCGGCTGTATTCTAGCCCATAAGTCAGCATTCGATACACAAGTAGTACTGGCCCAGAGTGTTTTGGGGATTCTTCGTAGGCATCTGTTTACAAAGCCTTGCAGAGATCTTGAGTCAGCTGCCCTCGCATTCCACGTTACACACTCGTAAAGTAAAAACGACTTTACATTGGAATTGAAAGTTCAAAGTATTGTGCGCCGTGAAATATGTGAAATAACTTGCAAAGGGCCTAATGCCGCCATTGCCTTGTTTATTCGGCTTTTGATATCATCAGTCCAAGAAGCAGAAAGATTGCACTTCTTCAAGATCAATACCATCAGTTGGGATATTTCGGTATTCATACGCATGATTTTTTTTTTTTGAATATTGAACGTCAGACCGGCTTTGGGTACGCATGGGTAGTGTCACAAAGCGATGCTGCAGCTCTTGGGGTGTTCGAGAGAAAAGTTCTTCGTAAGATCTTCGGTCCTGTGCGCGTTGGCGAAGACTACCGTTCAAGAATGAACCACGAGCAGTATGAGCTCTACACCGACATTGACGTAGTTCAACGCATCGCCATCCAACGCCTGCGTTGGCTAGGGCATGTCTTGCCTATGGATGAAGAAGCTCCAGCAAAGAAGATGTTCGAGGGCGAAGTCCAAGGGAGCCGACGCAGAGGAAGACCATTGCTCCGGTGGAAAGACCAGGTGGAGGAAACGCTATGCTCGCTTGGTGTACAGAATTGGAGAAGGCGCGCGCGGAGCAGAGGCGCCTGGAGAGAGCTAGTGAGGTCGGCCGTAACTCGGTAACGGGTTGTTATGGCCACCTAAGTAAGTAAGTAAGCTTGCTGTTTGGCAAAGGGTAAGTACAATATTCATTCGGCAGAACTCTTTCTGCTCTACCGAACTATGTTAATTGTATTTCAGAGACATGACATTTGTGACGCATTTGAAGAAGGTGTCGTAAGCGAGTGTACATCACGAAAATGGTTTGCAAAGTTCAAAAATGGCAACTTTAACGTCGAAGCAACGGAAGGCCTTCTGAATTCGATGAAGAATGTCTTAAATCACTTTTGAAGAATAAAGGTCGCCAAATCAGTCATGAATTGATGACAGAAAAAATGAACTGCGATCATAAAACGAATCTCAATCACCTTCATTCAATGGAATTTACCGAAAAAAACAAAGAAAATCGCCTTCAAATTGCTTCTCAGCATCTTGCAAGCCTTCGAGCAACACGCGGTTATAAACAGTGTTTTTTGTACGGAATCGTCACAGAGGAGAGAAATGGTGCGTATACATCAGTATGAAGCCAAAAAAGGAGTAGGTGGCTCCAGAAGATACGCCAAAGTCGAGAGTCAAGGCAGATCTTCATCCAGAGAAGATCATGATATGTGTTTGGTGGAACTGAGAGGGCATGGGGCTCTGGAAAATGCTCGAAAAGAATACCGCGGTCAACAAGGAGCTCTACATTGCCCAGCTACACCACGTGAATGAGGCTATTCGACTGAAAAGATCTGATCGACATGGTCAAATTATACCCCTTCACGACAACGGAAGCCACAAGTCGTCAAAGCCATATTCCAAGAGCTCAAATGAGAGCATCCACGGTATTCTCCGAACCTTGCACCGACCGTTTACAATCTTTTCCGCCAAACTATATGAAGGTACCAAGATGTAAAAGTCATAGCTGCAATGACCGCATGGACTGTCTACCAAAATTAAGTGCTACATGAAAATTCCATGAACGAGAACCGAATTTGAGGGCTTATTAAAGCACACACAACGAAAGTTACCAGAACTAATCAATGACTAGGAATCTAATGAACTCATACGACCTTGAGTGGAAAGTTGAAGATAGAAGCAGACAAAACAGTTTAGTCTTCATTTATCCTACTACTTGTAGGCTCTTAAACGTGGATAGAGCGGACTAAGGCACTCTCACTAGATGCTACGTGCGACATTGTAGTCTTGATTATCTTTTCAAAACTAGAACTAGCAAAAGAAAGCACCTGCCGTTTCTGCGTGCTGGACGATGGAACGCCTGAGCATCTCCTCTGCAAATATTATCACTTGCCAGACGGGGACTTCCGCATCTAGATGTTAAGACTCTCAATCCATTGGTAGCGAAGAACTAAAACCTGAAGAAGCGCTCAAATTAATTAGAAGACCTCAGTTATAGGCACACAGCCACGCACAGAAGTCGCAGTGACATTCATTTTAATATTTCAAATAAAAAAGTACTTGACCTAGTTGTTTCCAGTTTCTTACTCTCACCCTCACCCTTACCTTCACCCTCACTCTCATTCTCCCATTTTCTCGCCCTTTATTGGTAAAGTAGATTTTTAATGTCCACTCACAAAAAATATTCAACCGCTCATACCTTTGCTACTCGCTGTCAGTGTCAGCTCAACACTTCACTCAATCTTTCGCACTCACTCATCAGGCGATCTTCTGCAACTTCATATCATCAAACTACAATTTTCATAAAATACACTTAATGCTCATTCACCTGCAAATAAATTTAGTTAAAGTTTATGAACAAAAGCAGTTAAGTACATGGTTTGCCGTTGGGGAATGGCTGCTAAGTAACTACTTATGACAGCTTTTAAAATATGAAAATTTGCTTTGACAACAGGCAACAGCTTTGTAAGGCATCTGAAGCAGAGCACAGGTAGAGAGGTGGAAAATCAAAATAAAAAGCAAACCGCAGCAACGGGACACCCAACACAAGTGGAGTGCTGAAATTGAAGGTGTGGCAGGTTTGAAGGAACACAGCTACTGGTCGTTAGCAGTGTTGCTGCTGTATATAAATAGGGACATTCTGCTAAAAAAGTGTTGGTGTGTTGATCATTTACAAAGCACGTGAAGCAGCCGCCGAATAGCAAATATACTGTGTAACAAAACAAAATTTTTTTAAATACTTTTACCAAGAATGTCACGTGTTGTAGACTTAAAAAGTAGAAAAAAATGCATACTTAAAATATTGAATTGATTCTCAATATCTGCGCTTAGCGGTAAAACCAACGACGATAGTAGCTCAAGACTTTGACCAATGTTCGGAAATTCATATCTGCCATAAAATGACGGAGGCTCATATATACGAGGGTCGTTTGAAAAGCCCGTGCAAAACTAAAAACTATTTAATTGTTTGAGGTAAATCTTTTTTTTTATTTTTCGACATAGTCTTCTTTTAGGTTTTTACACTTCATAGTTTGTTAATACCTTCCGAATAAAATAGCACTTTCGTTTCTGCAATCACCTTCTCGTTTGAATAAAAATTTTTCCCGCCAGGCATTTCTTCAAATTATGGAACAAATAGTAGTCCGATGGATCTGAGGAAGCCAAGTCTGGAGAATGAGGGGATGTGAAACGAGTTGGAACTCTATTTCCATTAATTTTGTGACCACAACTGCTGGTGAAGCGTTCTCGTGATGAAAAAAGACATTTTTCAAAATTCATTTGACTTCCTGAAATCAAACGAATGTGAAACACTAAGAAATGGGCCAATCTGACTGAAACTTAGTCTGTGTTCTTCCGAGAGATGCTACTAACTATATATAACCCCGATAAGCGCCAGTAACGTGGACTTTTAAAACAACCATCGTATGATATAATTGATACGCCACACTTTCTTAAATAAAAAAAATTAAGGCAATGTTGAAAAAATTTTACTGTTAAATATACCATAAATTTTCAAAAACACAAAACAATACCTATGCTGAAAAATTTTTCAAAAATACATTTTCCCCTTAAATAAAATTAACAAAAAAAAATTTGCAAAATCGAAAAATTAAAAAAAAAAATAATGACAATATTAAAATTTATTTTAAACAAAAAATTATAGTTTATGGTATAAGTTAAAAAAACCGTCAATGTCGAAAAAAACTTCAAAAGAAAACGTTTTAACCTTAAATTTAAAAAATTTGAGAATGCTTTCAAACAAAGAATTGTAATTTTAAGTTTAAATTCAAAAAAAATTGGCAAAGTCGAAAAAATTTCACAAAAAACATTATCCACCTTAAATAAAATTCACAACAAAAATTTAGCAATGTCGAAAATTTAAAAAAAAAAAAATGATGGCAATGTTGAAAAAATTTTCAAACAAAAAACTATAATTTTAAGTTCACATTAAAAAAACATTGCCAATGTTGAAAAAATTAAAAAAAAACATTTTCCACCTTGAATTAAAAAAAAAAATTATGGTAATTCTGAAAATTTTTTCCAACTAAGAATGGTAATTTTAAGTATAAATTCAAAAAATGCCAATGTCGAAAAAAATTAAAAAAAAACATTTCTCACCTTAAATAAAAATCACAAAAAAGATTTTAGCAATGTTAAAAAATTAAAAAAAAAGTGTATGGTAATGTTGAAAAACTTTTCCAACAAAAAATTGTAATTTCAAATATGTATTTCAAAAAACCAATTACAAAGTCGAAAAAATTAAAAAACAAAATTGTTTGATTATAAAGGATTTTCAATAACAGGTATTATTTTGAATAGCCCGCTATTTCGGTAGATGTCACTTTCGAAGCTGTCATTTTTCGATATTTGACAAGTAGAAACTACGCCATTAATAAAAATGAAACGATGCACCCTTAAACAACGCACTGAAATTAATAAAATTCACTATAAAAATGGGGAAAATTTAGCAGAGACGGTTCGTAAAACTCGAACATTTTTGGGTTATCGTGAAGCAGCTTGTCGGACCGCAATACAGAAATTGGGGAAAAAATTCGAGCTGTTGGGACAAGTTATGAAGAATAAAACCCGTGCACGTCGCTCAAGAGCAGCCGAAAATATTGCTGTTGTAGCCAGCCGAAAGTGTTAAAGAAAACCCAGGTTGGTCCATTCCTCGTCGTTCTTTCGAATTAGGTATTCCACAAACGTCATTACACCGTATTTTGCATAAAGATTTGGGTCTTAAGGCTTATAAAGTCCAGCTAATACAAGAACTAAAGCCGGCCGATCATCAACAACGTCGTGTCTTTGCTGATGGGTCGTTGAAATGCATGAAAATCATCCGGAATTTCATCGAAAAATCATCTTAACTCGTGAGACCCATTTCCACCTCGGTGGCTTCGACAACAAGCAAAATTGTGGAATCTGGGGCTCAGAAAAACCAAGAGTTATTGTTGAAAAGCCTCTCTATCCTCAACGTGCGACTGTTTGGTGCGATTTATGGTCCGGCGGAGTTATTGGACCTGACTTTTTCGAAAATGAAGCTGGCGCAACAGTTACGGTGAATGGAAATGCGCTATCGAGAGATGATTAACGATTTTTATGGCCGGAATTGGATGATATTGATCTACACAACGTTTATTTTCAACAAGACGGCGCTATGTGCCCCACAAGCAACGAAACCATTGACCTTTTGTGGGAATACCACCTTTAATTGGAAAACCCTTTATGTTGACACTAGCATGTAATATAGTTTACGCACCACATTTTTTAAAATTAAATTCAGAAAAAAAAATTTAGCAATGACGAAAAATTAAAAAAAAAATATAAAAATGTTAAAAAAAATTTCGGACAAAACGTTGTAATTTTATGTCTAAATCAAAAAAAAAAATTCGAATGTCGAAAAAATTAAAAAAATACGTTTTTCACTGAAAAAAATGCTGGCAAAGTTGAAAACTTTTTCAAATAAAAAATTTTAATTTTAAGTGTAAATTAAAAAAAACTTGCCAATGTTGAAAAAATTAAAAAAAAACACCTTAAATTAAAAAAAAAATTATGGCAATTCTGAAATTTTTTTCAAAACAAAAAAATGGTAATTTTAAGTATAAAAAAATGCCAATGTCGAAAAAAATTAAAAAAAAAAACATTTCCAACCTTGAATAAAATTCACAAAAAAAATTTAGCAATGTCGAAAAAAAAAACAATTTAATTTTAAATTTATTAATTATAAATTTTTTAATTTCCAAAATTTTTTTTTTTTTTTTTGGTTCTTGTATACGAGCTTAGTTAATTTAGTATAACCTAGAAAACGGAGAAACTTCGATCAAATGTATTTTTCTAGATGATATTACCCTTCGATTAAAAAGTTGCTTGCTGGGCTTTATACAACGTTTTAGAAAGCACATGGGTTGTGGGGGTCTTGTAGTACGATCATCGCCGTCTCGGACGACTATTGTTTTGAAAGAATTTTGGATCAAAAACCCGAAAATTTTCATTGGGCAGCCACTATATGACATTCACCTGATCTGGCTCCGACTAACTTTTTTCTCCCTACAAAGCTTATATCAACACCTCGATGCACTCGTTTTGAGAGAATTTTTGACAAGCATTGAGGTGAATTCCGGAAAATACGTTTCGAAAATGTTTTGATATTTGAATTACTTTTGGCGTCCATGTAGATATTAGTTCGAATGGAACATAGTTTGAAGCACCAATTTTGAATATATAATATAAAATATTTTAATTTTTATTGCTCAACTCCGGGTACTTTTTTCACAGAGTGTACATCTAGTCAAATGCATGACAGCGCCCACTGGCGCCGACGACATTGATTTTCGCCATTTACCGTGCTTTAACGCTTTCGTCTGTTATTGTAATTTTGTTTTGTCTATTTATTACTTTTTATTCCTTTACGGGCACCTGCCACCAGTTTTGTGCCACATAAGTTTTGCAACTACTTCCTGGTTAATATTTTTTTTTTTGCATTTTATACCTAACTGCATTTTTTCCAACTCAGCTCTTTCTGCGATTCCTTTTATTATTACTTTTTACACGCTCCACATCTACATTATTTTGCTTTCAAGTCGCCGCTGCTGCCAACGCCTACACACAAAGTTCTTGTTTGTATTTTTTGTTTTTGTTCTTGTTTTTTTTTTTTGCTATTTTTTGCATTATTTCGAAACCAATTAAATTTAAAAGCAATCTGCGTCTCACCGCCGTCCAGCCGCTCGCCATACTTCTATGTTCCAACTGCACTCAACGCAACAAAAACAAAACAGGCAATGCTTTCAAAGCGCCGACGGTTTTTCTCCGACTCCCGTTGAATAGCTTCGTTGAAATTGCCGCTTATGCTGGTATTGTAGCCGCCCATCTTTGGGCGCTTGACAGCTACTCGCGTGCATTGCCCGCAGCCAATTTTGCCATTTACGTGCTTTTTCACTTAGCAAAGCTACTTTACTAGCACTATGTTGTTGTTGCTGTTGTTGTAGCCATTCTTGTTGCTTGAGCTGGCATTGTTGTTTGTTGCGAAGCAAAAAATCGCTCGTAATAAGATTGTTGCACGTTGGCAGCTGTTGTCATTTGTGGCACTTGAATGTTCACCAAAAAGCAATTGCATTCCGCGTTTTTATTCTACACTTTGTTCTACGGCGTAGTCTTAGTATACAGTCTTTCATTCTGCTTATAGCATTTTTCAAGTGTAATTTTGTGTTCTACTTAGAAGCTTTTTCTCTCACTGAAGCTTTCTCAAATCCTTTTTATTTGCCTTTCATATTGCTTTGTTTGAAATTTATGAAATTTTATAGTTTTTTCCGCTGACAAATGTTTGCAAGTTGACTGCCCTTACAATGTGGCAATAGAACTCCATGCTCCACCAGCTTATTGCATTATCGTGTACATTGTGTTGCACGTTGTATGTTGCATATTACGAATGAATGTATTGTGCCAAAAGCAATGGCAATTGTGTAAGCCTTTTCCAATCCTCTCTAGTAGCTGATTTTAGTGCTTAGCTCTGTTTCCGCTTCTTGGATTTATTTTTTATTTATTTTACTTTTTTATGTTTTATATTGTAACAAATATCAAATTAAATTTTCATTTCAAAAGTCGCGACATCTAATTTTGCCCAAATGAGATTTCTACGGTTGCACTACAGACAATTGCAGCAAATTGATGTTACTTATACGCCCGGGTGAGGCGAAAAATATTAGAGAGTACAATAAAATTCTTATTTTTAGTAAAGCGTCATAAAAGGTGGCAAATGAAGGGAAGGCAAATAAATTGGAGAGATGAGATGAGAGAGAGATCTTACAGAGATTTTGATGCAAGGGTGGATCAACAAGCTGCTGGATATTGAATATCAATTAGATGAAAACTGAGTTGCACAAAAAAACACTTTTTTGTGTAAAAAATTTGAATTTAAAAGTAGTCTTACAGAAAAATCGTTACGAAGGCGGATCAATAAGTTGCTGAATATTGAAATAAAAGAACTCTAAGTTGCGTTTTATTTTTTGTGTGAAAATTTTGAATTCAAAAGTAGTCTTAAAGAAACATTGCTACGAGGGTGGATCTCTAAGTTCCTCAAAATTAAAATTAACAAAAACTACGCTGCGTGTGTGTTTTTGTGAGAAAATTTTGTATTTAAAATAACCTTTAAGAAAACTTTTTACGAGGGTGGTTCAATAAGTTGCTGAAAATTGAAACAAACAAAACCTAAGTAGCGCGTGTGTTTTTGTGGGAAGTTTTTGAATTTAAAATTAATCTTAAAGAAAAATTTTTACGAGGGTGGTTCAATAAGTTGCTAAAAAACTTGAAATAAACAAAAATTAAGTTGCGTGTAGGTTTTTGTGTGGAACATTTTTGAATCTAAAATTAATCTTAAAGAGAAATGTTTACGAGGGGAATCAAGAAGATGCTGAATATTGAAATAAATATTACTTAGTTGTGTGTGTTTTCGTGCAAAAATTTTTAATTTAAAATTAATCTTAAAGTAAAATTATTACGAGGGTAGTCCAATAAGTTCCAGAAAATTTAAAATTAACAAAAACTAAGTTGCGTGTGTGTTTTTGTGTGAAAAATTTGAATTTGGTTGAATAAGTGCTGAAAATTGAAAAAAAAACCTAAGTTCGTGTGTGTTTTTGTGGGACAAATTTGAATTTAAAATTAATCTTAAAGAAAAATTATTACGAGGGTGGTTCAATAAGTTGCTGAAAATTGAAATAAATAAATTTAGGTGTGTGTGTTTTTGTGTGAAAAACTTGAATTTAAAATTAATCTTAAAGAAAAATTATTACGAGGGTGGTTCAATAAGTTGCTGAAAATTTAAATAGACAAAAATTAAGTTTCGTGTAGGTTTTTGTGGGACAAATTTGAATTTAAAATTAATCTTAAACAAAAATTATTACGAAGGTGGTTCAATAAGTTGCTGAAAATTTAAATAGACAAAAATTAAGTTTCGTGTAAGTTTTTGTGTGGAAAATTTTTTAATTGAAAAGTAGTCATAAAGAAAAATTTTTACGAGGGTAGATCACTAAGTTTGTTTCATCAATGACTTTCTCATTACATTTCTCTCATTTCCCACCACGGAGCCAATTCTTAATATTTGCAAGAAAGAAATAGTCCCATAGAGAACTGAATCTGAAAAATATGTTGGCTAACCAAATTCACACTATTCTGTAATTTCGACCGAGTACTTGTGCGCCTGTGCATTTTCCTGGTGAAAGACTACTCTGTTCGCTTACCAAGTGTAGTCGCTTTTCGACGGCAAATCGATCCAACTGCTTTGCCAAATACGCCAATTATCGTTTTACCATTTTCTTTGTAATCGATGTGAGTGACAATAAATGTGAATTCGAACCACAAAATGGCCTTCTTAGCCTAGACCACTTGGCCTCCTCATTTTTGATACATCTTGCATTTCCCTGTTACCGACTATAGCTTCGCATCTGTTGTGTTGTGAAGAATTCATATTTTGTTCTCGGTTAAGAGGGGACGCCTAGTTCAGTTTGGATTTGAGTAACGCCTAGCGCTCCTTTGAAGTTGTCAGAATAGTTCGTTTGTAGGCAATTGTAGACCAACGTGCCGAGCATCTTATTAATATGTTTGTCGTACTCGAGTATTTAGACAAAACTGAAATTACTAATCAATGCGCTGAGCTTGCAGCCTCTTCTACTTTGCGCTCTTTCTCTCGTCGTTCGTCCAATATCCTAGAGGGATTTTATCGAACTTTTCTGGTCTGTTTGACGTTACTCATGATAGTATGATCGCACTGAATAGAGTAAACTAGTGATGAATGGAGCCAAACAGTTTTGAAGATTATAATTCTATTATTATCCTATTATATTTTTTTAGTAGAAAGTTCGAGTTACTTATACAGGTATATACCTATTTATCCACAAAGAAGGTTAGCAGAAGTAAATACCTTGGTTTCAGTCAGAATATGTAGATGCCTAGCTAAGCCTTCTAGCCCGGTTTTAGTTATATGAACTTAGTGTTTATTTATCCCTTGGGCGCCCACTAACTATTACTAATTTATTTCTGTTTGCTCAGCTTTGAGAAAGTCAAAGAGATTGGCCAATGCTTTTGAGCCTACTGGCTGACACTGTCAGAAACGTAAAATTCTACATCTCTTCACCAACGTATTGCAAAGACTATGAATGGCGCCTAAGCTAGCTTTCATTATGCGAGTTACAAGCACTGAGGTCGCCCAAAGCATTTAACAGCGAATGATAGCATAAATCTGTTAGCTAACATCATGCGAGTTACGTGCATCGAGATCACCTATAGCATTTAACAGAAAGTGACAACATAAAGCTGTTAGCTTACATCACGCGGGTTGCATGCATTGAGATCGCCTTAACCAGTTAACAGCCAGTGATTGCATAAAGCTGTTAGCTTACATCATGCGAGTTACATGCATTGAGGTCGAATGAACGAATGGTTCATGGTAGCTAAAACTTCAAATAATGTTCAAGTAAGCCAAAAAAAATTTAGATTTTACTAACTCACTTGCATAAATCGCAAAAGCTTCGATTCATTTGCGATAATTTTTTTACCCGTTCGCATATTCCCGATACTGAGTAAAATAAGGCCCATTGCGACAAAATTTGTACAATTTTTTATGCAGAATTCGGAAATCTTTAAAAGCGTTATCAGTTTTTTGTCTCCTAAAAATGTTGTGTTCGATTCGATTTTTTCAGCCGCACATTGGCGAAACTACCCGAAATTCGGTTCACTTCGCCTTCGATGCATTTGCTATTATTGATTTATAATACGAAACATTTTTAGGTAATTTCTTCACGCTTTTGCAGTAAAATTTTAATAAATCGCTTATAAAACGACGTAATTGCTTAACAGAGCTTAGCAATTGAGTGCGTGAAAGTGTGAGAAATACACCCAGAGGGAAAATGAGCAGACAATTTTTCTAAGAAAAAGCGTAACAGAAGCTCCAGACAATGAAATATAATAACATGAAACGCTGCTAGAGAAAAAATACACGCGCATTATTCTCCAACAACCAACCTAACGTTGGCAAAAAACAAAAACGAGCATTGCACAGTCTGCGCGCTACGCGACACCAAAACGAATCACATTCTACGTAATATGAGTGGCAACTGTTGCAGCACACGAAATAAATGAATGAATAAATGAATAATTTGCATAGAAAAGTGAATATGAAAAAAATACCAAAAAATGCCATCAAAAACAAATAAAAAATTCCAATTTTACACCAAAAAAAAATTAATGAAAAATTTTATAAAATCAAGGCTGCGAAATATGAAAAACGGTGGTGGAAAACAAAATTTGAAAAATCGAAAAAAGCTTGTGAAAAAAGAAAGCGAAAAGAATAATAACAAGACACTCTTAATAGAATACCAACTCCGTGTGAGCTTAGCAACAAGCGACAACAATAGCAGCTAATACGCCGCAGGCTGCCTGCATCTTTAGGCCATGGCTTGTACCTACGCGGGTCTAAGGAAACACCCGTCGCTTGACTGTTTATTAAAAAATGAGAAATGTGAGCTGTCACTGCACTGAAAACGGAAGAAGCAACACACACACACATCGCAGGAAGTGTTTGAGGATATGTAGTAGCTGCTATTTAATTTGAGAAGTAGCGAAATTATGCCAAAAACAAAAAATAAAAAAAATATTTTTTGTCGACTCGCCAGCTGTGCGCTGGTGGCTCGTACGGGACGGCAGACAATTTATTTTCACGCATATTTTTCGGTAGTAAAAAAGCAAGCACCATAGAAAATACAAAAAGCAGCGACACTCTGGCACAAAAATATTACAGACAAAGTTATTTTGCTTGTATGTGTGTGTGTGTGAGTGTACTTGTGCGGAAAATGTGAATTTCAAATTAGAAATATGAAACAAAAATATTACTGTTTATTTTCCATATTTTTTTCTATATATATTTTTTACGTGCGCCTTAATCCATTTTTTCACTTTGTGAAAATTTTGCTATCACAGGAATTAACAATATAAATACAAAAACATATACATACACAATTATTTATTCAAAAGCACGTAAACGATATGCGTCTACAGAGCTTTTGCAATGTTAGACATCATCAGCCAGAGAGAAGTAGTATGGAGGCTGGGTGTATTGGTGTACACTAAATATAACTTTGGTACCACAGAAAGTTTTGTCCATACGCCAGACAGACAGTCAAACCTGTGGGTAATCGCTGGCAGCTACGTGGTAACAAATATTTAAATGTAGATTTATGACTTCAAGTTTTTTAGTTTGAATAATAAAAAGTGCTGGAATGCCAAGTAGGAAATACTTGAGTTTGCTGGTTTGACTTTGGCGAATCGGTGTGGGTGTCAGTTTTTGTACTATTCATATATTACCTTTTACCAGCCACTTAGCCGTTCATCAAGCTTAAACTTAATAAAGGGTGGTTAAATCTCAAGGGCCGATGTTGAATGTGAACTACACCTAAACGTCAAGTTTTTTTCTGCATTTCATTTGACATTTTTCAAGTTCAGACTAATTCAATTTAAACCACGGAAAGATACTAATCAACCAACGCGTTAAAGTTATTCAGGGTTATTATGAAAACGGGCGTTCAAATCAAAATGCATATCGCGCACTTCGTGAAGAAAATCATCTTCAGTGATGAGGCACATTTTCACCTCAGTGGACTCGTCAATTAGCAGAATTACCGCATTTGGGCGAATGATAATCCGAGAGTGATTGCCGAAAAACCAATGCACCCACAAAGAGTGACTGTTTGGTGTGGCTTATGGGGCCGGTCAGGCAGTTACTGTGAATATTGTTCGCTATCGTGAGATGATAACGAACTTCTTATGGCCCGAATTGGAAGATATGGATGTGAACGACATGTGGTTTCAACAGGGCGGTGCCACTTGTCACACAGCTAACGAAAAAATGGCTCTTTTGCGCGAAAAATTTGATGGTCGAATAAAATCACGTCGCGGCGATGTCAATTGGCCGCCAAGATCATGTGATTTGACACCGTTGGACTTCTTTCTTTGGGGTTATTTGAAAAAAAAGGTGTACGTCGATAAGGCAGCAACAATTCAAGCGCTAACGGATGAGATAATTCGGCACATTAACGGCATAGAACCTCAATTATGCCTCAGCGTAATCGAAAATTTGGACCATCGGATGGAGGTGTGCCGCCGAGGCCGCGGCGGCCATTTGGCCAATATTTTGTTCCATACGTAATTGAGCCATACCAATATTATCATAATGAAGAGAAATGATAACAATTTCTTAAAAACATTGCATTTTATTCAAAATCAACATCGGCTCTTGAAACTTAACCACCCTTTAGTTTTGGACACTAGAAAGGGTGCATCACTTTGACTGCCCTCAATCACAGAATGAAAACCGAAGCAAAATTTGAGATAATTTTTGGCGTCGTCATGGCGTCGTACATCTGTCACATCAAAAACCAAGTGGGATGGTACATTTTGCTATCTTGTGATTACGTTGAAATCCATATAGCAATTCTGAATACTATTAGATTCAACACTTCACTGGCTCACTGAAGAAAATTTTCTTTGAAGCTTCGAACTGCCATCTACTATCCACCAATCGGTTAGCCACTTCACGTGGCACATCTACATGTGTTGTGCTGCAGGTAGAATATCGGCGAATATCTAGAGTTCCTCGAGTTGAATCAGAAGGCTTCATTCACATCTTCACCGAGGTCTCGCTGAAGGAACTTGACCCAATCGGTTTAAGCGCTGTCATACAATCCAGAACCGGCAATATCTGGAATTTTGGACCTGTGAGTGTGGAATGGACGCACCAACCATTTTAAGAAAGATAAATAAGAGCACATCTAAGTAATGCAAGCTTTTGCCCGTTGATATGGAGCCAAGCGGCTAAAAAATGGCGCTACAAATGAGAGATAGAAGGCCGAAATTGACTGCATATGTAGACGACTTGCAGTCATCAACTCAGGCCGTTGTTTAGACATAATGCGTGAAATGCTTCAGGAGACACGGAAGGGAACCGCCAATTCGAAAAACAGTGGGACTGAATGCGAATCCAGTCAATATGAATTAATACTCTTCACAAGAAGTGTAAACTTCCGCCTTGAGATCCCTACAATTTAAGATATACCACGCTCACGTTTGAAGTCTCTAACGGAGTAGAATACCTCCGAGTAACTATCTATAAAGGGGCGCAAAGTTAATCACCCCATAGGAAAATTAATAATTTTTGCAAATGGTGTCGTACATTATCCAAAAACAGGATTGGATGAATTATTTTGCGTCACTTTGCACAGTAACCCGAAATGGACATTTCATGTAGAGCAAAAGTCTAAGAAATTCCTCAACACTTTCTAGATATACCAGCAGGAAAACGTTGCTTAAGACATGGGGTTTATCCACAGGGTACTCACATTAGAGGGGCGCAGCTGTTAGAAGACTGATAACAGCTGTATGATATCTTGGCACAGAGGTCGACGATATATAAAAAGCCATTTGCCAAGAAGTGGGAAACTATTTAGTGAGTCAAGTTTAGAAGCTCGAACACTAAAAACCATATCCACAGCAGGACAAAATACAGATTCTCTTCCCGATAAATTTAATTACACAGAACTCAGAGGAGAAGCCAGCGCTGAGGCGGAGGGTAAAAAAGCAATTGATATAATTGCCATTCGGTCACATCAATAATAGAGGACTGCAGAGGATAGCTAGGACTGCATCGTTTCTCGAATTAACTTCATGAATAATTGTCCGCATATGGTAACAGAGCAAGGCAGGTTGTCCTCTAATATTGTCACCGAAGGGCAGCTCGGACTGCCTCGAGGTGACTTCATGAATAATGATGCAAGATGATAATAAAGCAAGGCTGTGGGAGGCAAGGACTTCGATTGAGCCACTATACTCCAACTTCTTCACAGGCATATCTAAAATGACTGAAGGAAGAGGAGCCACTGTAAGCCGCTCGGAGCTTGATATTCAACAACCATTGAAGTAAAAGCTCCCGAATCTCCACAGAGTTTTCCAAGTCGAGATCTTGGTTGCATTCACAGCCAAGCAGATATTAAAGATATCTATCATTTCCGCGGAGTGTGTGATAGATTGTGGATAGCTTTTTAGTACTTAGGTGTAGCTATGCCGGTATAGCAGTACTCATGAGAGTTTCCTCTTCATGGGCATCTTCCCGAAAAAAAACGATAATAAGGCAGTATTTTCTACATTGTGTTCAGCAATAAACGGCCAACGTAAATTAACTCTCCACTCTCAAAGACTTAAAGCGGTATAAGCTGGTAGATGTGCTCACCAAAGCCAGCCTGAATGTCCTTATAAGAGAATGATGTTTCTCGCAGGTTCCAGGTACCGTCTCATCCGATATTGCACTGTCCTAACTTAAGCGTCATATAATGGAAAGAGCTCAATGAGTACTTAAATAGTGATGGTAGCTTTACTTCGGTCCACTCAGTCCAAAATAATGTGCAAATGTTGGTTTAACGAACGATTTTTTCTTTCTTTGCCTAGACAACTAGCACGTACAGCACTCAGACAGCATTAAGTCTATTGTACTGCACTCGGGTTCGCTTTTTAATTTTCTTTAAATGTACCCGAGCTCCGAGGAAATCTGAGTAGATCTTGTGGTGCCAAGGAGCCAAAGTGGTCGCTGCTTAACACATCAGTGCCAAAGACCTCAAACCTGATTCGAGCGAAGGCTGGTCAGACGCACAGAAAGTGGTCCGCCGTCTCATCCTCCTCTCCACATGCTGGGCAGAGTGCAGTGTCTGAGATGCCTACCTTTTCCATGTGCTTCGTCCATAGAAAGTGACCCGTCATCAGTCCAACCTGCCTACAATCCCTTAATTACAAAACCATTGGTAGGAAATGAAAGGTAACATCAGTTCTGTCCATCCAACGACGACAATTTGTTTTTCCTCTGAATTCACTTCTTTGACGCCGATCTATTTTTCGAAAAATTTAGAATGGTGAGATTTTTCCAAGTTCTATTGATTTTCCATATTCCATAAACAATTCCAGCTGGTCATCTAATAACAATGAAACCTACAAACTAATACATATCAACAGTCTAGCGTGGCTGCAATTCTCTGATATTCCCAAAGTCAGCATCGCGAATTGAAATGAAAATCTGCGCTTAACACCCGCTGAGTGTTTATCCTGGTGCATTTCGTTTCCTCTTCCCAACCACAAGCTCAACATTATTTCTCGCAATCTTATTGTCTGCCGGTGGATTTATGTATTTGTCTGTCTGAGAAGTACCAGAGTATTAGTGATTGTGTATGTGTGTGTGGCGGCGTGCGCTAAAGTAATTGTGCATAGCGCTTTTGTGTGCTGCCAAGTGTTGAAATAGGATTAAAATGCTGGCATTATCAGCTTCTGCATATAAATTTAAATTCATATTTTTGCTACAGTAAGGTGTGAAATTATTCATAATCGCAATATGTTGACACTTTCGCCATGCGGGTAGAAGTGGATAATGCAAAATATCTAAAATTTACGGTAATTCGTGTGAGCTAAATTGTGTTAGAGCTGGAAAATATTAAAGCTTTAAATATATTTGTATGGGATAATAGGGCGGATGCCGTAGCCAAATAGGTTGGTGCGTGAATACTATAGGAGCTGGTGCATAGGTTCAAAACCCCGCGCATTAAACACCAAATGATTGAAAAAGTTTCTTTTCCAATACGCCTCGCTTCTCGGCAGATGATGGCAAGCCTCCGGGTGTTTATCTGCCATGAAAAAGCTTTTCATTAAACAGCGTCTGCTACTCGGAGGTGGCATAAAACTGTAGCAAATCATCTAGATGCACCACAAATAGTAGTAGGAGCTCGGTCAAATACCCAATAAAGGATGTAGGCGAGAATTACCATTATTATTATTATTATTAATAAGGATATTAATAGTTGTGATGTGTTAGAGTAGTGCAAATTTGTTTTAGGTTTTTGCATGTACTGTAATAGATACCTGCCAATATTTATCAAGAAACCGCAATCCGTAATCGACCCTTCACGACGACAGTCTGCTCTACGTAGACGAAGCCACTCAGATTCATATACGGACAAGGACTGTCATTTCAGCAGTATTCCGCAAAAATGGATGGGGATTATATTAAGCTATTGCAGCAACAACAATCAAGCTTTGACGAATTCGCGTAGTTTTCGCATCATTAAGCTTGTTGAATTGTTCAATTATATGAGCCAAAAACTTTGAGCTCCTCTTTCATAGTGTGAAACATTCGCAGAATTTTAGTAGCCTTTTAATAGCCTTTTAGCCTATTTTTCTATATTATTAGCATAGGTAGGTGGCAAAAGCTAAGTTGAACTGCTGTTTCTTGCACGGCCCTCTTCACTTCAATGCCTGATTTTTTGCTATAAACATGCGACACCCACGCCACGCCAGGTAAGAAACAGAACTCTTCTAATATCAAAATGAGATGGTTTCGCCGCGAAATGAGAGAATTGGGGTTCCCTGAAGAACCTGCGGTCTGCTCCTGGAAAGATGGGCCTCGAGTCAACTCAGCGAGCGCTGGGCTAGTGCACAAACGTGCAAGGTCGCGAGATCCTTCTGACCACAGGTAGATCGAGGACGCTCGAGGGAACGCCTAAGGCTAGCAAAGCCCCAGCTCTCGATGGTGGTGGCCATCCTTACCGGACATTGTCCGCTAGGTATTCATGCCGTGAGACTTGGGATTGCCTCAAGTCCGTTCTGCAGAAGCTGTCTGGAGGACGAGGTGGAATCATCTCAACACCTTCTTCTCAGCTGCCCTGCTCTCGTCTGGCAAAGATTTAGACATATGGGCTCTCATTTTTTCGCTACGCCTGCGGATATAGCGGGTATAAATATCACAAATTTGGTGAAGTTCATCAGTAGCTTGTTGCGGCTAACTACGAATGCAAATCAGCCACCGTCGGCGTCGTTGTAAAATGCATGGTCATCATCATCTCTAATCCCCAGGCTCCTTCCCTTCTCCTTTCTCCTCTCCCATGTATGGCGTCATAACGGACGAATTTTCAATATCTGACCAAGTGTGCCCTAAGCAAGGGCAGCCATTTAACCTAACCTAACCTAACATCAAAATAAGGATTTAACGTCAATGCTCCACTGTTTTCAAGTTACTTGCGATGAAGTCAATCGTTTTCAAAGATGTGCTTACACCAATCTCAACCCGAATACCATTGGGTTAAGGCGCTCGCCTCATTTGAAATGGTCCTTTTTTGGTGTTTCTTTAAAAGTGTGGAAAATGGAAACGAAAAAAGATTTTTTTATTTTTGTTTTTAGTATTTCATTTTTTGATCTATTGTTAAAAAATTAAATTTTTTTTTTGGTCGTACAAGGTTCATTCAAAAGATTTTCAGCCTTAAATAAATATGAACTCATGCTTTGTTTTGCCTGAATACTAAATTTAAAGTTTTGCTGTAGAGGTTGCACCACTAAAATGGCTATATCTCCGTAAATATTCTGAATTACGAAAAATCGTTTGGGGACGATATTTTTGAATATTTCTCTACGTAAATATATTAATTTAAAACTTTTTTTTAAAGGAGACGAGGGTCTTAAGCGAAATTTGGCAACAATGCCGCGCGCAAATATTGATCACCCCGGCCAAGCTCTTGCATCGTTTAATGCAGCTTTAAGGAAAGCTTGATTAATTTAGCAAAATCTTGGCTGATTTATGCTTCCAAGGTATCATTCCTTGTAAAATTAACCCATTCACGTCCCGAATGCTGTGGTTTTCCAAGTAGCACTATTTGATGCTGTTGATCAAATTTTCACAAATTTGCAAAACCTTTACTGGTCTTCTTTTAACACCCATCAATATTTGGGCGAATGTTAACAAAATAATTACTGAATTTCAAGCAGGTTTTAGAAGGGGACTCTCAACGATATATAATCTTTTTAACCCATTTTCGATTGTGCATCTAAATTTCAAGGCTAAGAAGAAAACTTTTGGATCTTATAATTGGATGCTGGGATGCGTGCTCAAGGTCGATCATGTTTTATGGGGCGCATGTTATGAGTGTCGAAGAATACGATTCAGTTGAGAGATTTCTACGCCAAATTCACATCGAAACAGATTTGTTTCCGCAACATCTCCATATACAGGGTCCGGCACTCAAAGTGTAACCAACTTCAGATCGCATGCGCAGCTGATGCGCGGGCACACAATGGCACTCAAATTCCCTAGACGCGAATCCGATAGATTATTCTCCATGGGCCAATTTGGAGAACAAAGTCAGAACAAAACGATTCACCAGTGTCGAGACGCTCAAAAACGCCATTGTTCGCGAGTGGGCCAAAATACCTGCAAGTCGCATTCGGGCAGCTTGCGAATCGTTTCTGGACCGACTCAAGGCCATAGTCAAGGCAAAAGGTGGTCATATCAAAAAAGTAATTTGATTCCTAATTTGGTATTATTTTCACACATTTTTGACTTTAAATTGAATAAAAGTAATTTTCCGAACTAAATTTATGGTCTTTTTAAATGGTTACACTTCGAGTGCCTGTATTATCTATTATCTGTTATCTAAATTCTGCATTCTATACTCTAAATTTTGTTTCGTATTTATATGACTAAAAATATGCGCTGTATTCTATGCGTGTAAAGGATTTTCCGATTTTCCGATAACACAAAGCACCAGGCCCAGATGGCGTTCCTAACATTGCCTTTAAGGCAGCAGTCAGGCGACGCCAGAAATCTTCGCGACTATGTATGAAGCATGATTTAATGAAGGGACCTTCCCGTGCAGATGGAAATTGCAACGACTAGGGCTATTACTCAAAGCAGGCAAGCAACCAAATCAGTCCTCGGCAAACAGACCACTGTGCATGCTCGACACGGTGGGTAAAGTGCTTGAGCGCATCATTTGTGACCAGCTACAAAGCTATCTGGAATGCCCAACCGGCCTATCTGACAAACAATTTGGCTTCAGACGGACTAGATCGACTGTGGACGCTATTAGAACGGTGACAAATATAGCGCGCGACGCCATTAACGGAGGACACACACGGATGAAGTTCTGTGCAATTACCACGCTAGACGTCAAAAATGCGTTCAATTCGGCGAGATGGTCAAACATTTTGCTGTCTCTAAAAAATCTCAAAGTCTCTGGATATCTAATACGCATAATACGAAGCTAATTTAGGGATAGAATCTTGCAGTATGTATGATTCGGTTGACGGTCTAAAGACATATAAAATCACTGGTGGTGTCTCTCAGGGATCAGTACTTAAGTACTTAACCTAGAGTACTTAGGTTAAAATTGCCGGATAAAGCAACACTGGTAGGCTATGCCGATGACATCGCTCTCGTGGTCACGGACAAGAAGCTACACCACCTGCAGGAGAAATGTAATGATGCAGCAGCTAGGGTCCAATTTTAGCTTTCTGCAGCGGGGCTGAAGTTGGTCGTACAAAAAAAAGAAGGGGTCCTCGTAACTGCGCGAAGAAAAAAAAAGAGTGCATGAAATTGCGAATAGGTGGCCATGAAATACTTTCGCAAGAGGCAATAAAGTATTTAGGTGTAATGATTGATGCATGGCTCTGCTTTTAGCAGTATTTAGCAACTGTGGGTTCCAAAGCAGCGGCAGTCAACGGTGCTCTTACAAGAATTCTTTCAAACATAGGCACCTCCTGGCAAGTGTGGTGAATTCAGTCATCTTATATGCTGCTCCTATATGGGCAGGAGCTAAGCCATCGAATGTTAGAACAGTAGCTCAAGTGCACTGGCGAAATGCACTAAGAGTCGCATGCGCATACAGGACCGTATCAGATGACGCGGTTTGCGTCATCGCTATAAAGCTTCCAATAGATATACTTGTGCAGGAAATGGGACAACTTTATGGCAGACAAGGAGTTAAGCCGACAACTGAAATGAAAGCTGCAGAACGTCTGCATTCGTTAGAAAAATGGCAAAACAGATGGGGCTCGTCTGTTAATGGACGTTGGACCTATAGAATTATACCCAAAATTAGCCAATGGATGACCAGAAGGCACGGTGACCTAGATTACCATTTAACCCAAATATTGAGCGACCACGGATGTTTCTTGGAGTACCCCCATCGATAATATAGTCACCATGCGACTTTTTTCTTTGAGGCCACGTGAAAGAGAAGGTCTACGCCAACAGCCCAGGGTCGATTCAAGACGTCAAAGATGGTTTTCGCGAGGCTAACGAGGACATAGGGCAGCCACTTTGCAATTCGGTTATGGAAAATTTCATGAAAAGGATATTGTCCTGTAAGCGTGGTCGTGGTGGTCATTTGCCTGATTTTATTTTCCACTATTAACGGCATACCTTCCTCTCTATACCGAAATAAACATCCGATCAATTATATTAAAAAATAGCATTTTTCTGTGAATATCAAAATAACACCTCTTATTGGAAAACCCTTTATATGTGTGTATTAGTAAAGTGCAATACGTCCATAAGCAACAAATTTGCAACCAGGAAGTCTGCATCTCTGCTAAGTGAATAAAATGCAGCGGAAAATGTTTCATTGAACCGAGAAATTCCAACTTTTCTTCAAACTAACGTTTTTCTATACACACACACATGCAGTTTTAAACACACATTCGTAGTTATTGTGTACTAACACTTGCTTCGCCGTATTTAATCCTCTTGTGAAAAGTTTCTTATATGAATAAACAATAGGAAATCAATGAATTGTAGCGTAAATTATTTTCAACTTCCTTTGATGCTCCTCCTCTGCATAATTTAGAAAACAATGTTGTGCTTTCTTTGTAAGCACACACGAATATTTTTAAATAAATATATTTATATAAACATATAACAGCTTGAACAAAATAATACAATTATTTCTCGTTGCAAATTGCCACTTAAGATAAGAGAAGGTATGTATTTTATCGATGTATTTTTGTTAGATAAGCAGGCTTATCTAAGTAGAAACATTGGAATGCATATGTAACATACTTATATACATATTTGCTTGTACATGTTTATAGGTATAGGTTTTCCTTTGCTTTCACAATATTTTACAATACACTATCAAATCTTACAGTTCATTAAGCACTTAAATACTATGAGACATAGCATACATATACATTAGGGTACATCACTCACCTTACAAAAAAGATTTTTCCAGTACAAAGAGGGAAATTATAATATTTTAAGAGTTTTCTCAAAATATTTCCGAAAGTGATTAAGAATTACGTGGGCTGTCCCGATTTGAAAGCACCTCCAAAAATTAGTTTTCAAAAATATTTTTTTCTAAAAAATTAGTTGCGACGATAGAAAAGTTGAAGCTTACAAATGTATGTGTGTATGTACATATCTTGGAGGAGAACTGTCCAGAAGGAAGTTAAGATGTCAGGAAAAACTTGGAACCAAATCAAGCTTCTTGCAGAAAATGGAGTCAGTTGGAGGTGTTTTACTGCGACCCTATGTTCCGTGGGAGAAACAGGAACCGATGATGAATTTAAAAATTAGTTGTACAAATTTTTGAAATATTTAGATGTTGGTAAAAAATTATATTTTTTTATTTTTATTTCTTTTTAGAATTCAATTTTACAAAGTTTTATTTTTTAGATAATTCTGTTTGTTGAAATTAAAAAAAATTGATAATCAACATACATGAACAAAATTATACGAGGGGTGCCTTTTATATGTCGGGATTAGAGAACAAAAACAAATTTTAATCATCGAAAATCACTTTATTGTTTTTCAAAATATTCTCCATGAAGATCTATACACTTTTGCATGCGTTTGAACCAGCTGTCGAAGCACTTTTGCCACTCTGAATGAGGTACCTCCAAAACATGCATTCTGAATGCCGCAACCGCTTCTTCAGGTGTCGAAAAACGTTGACCTCTCAGTTTGTTTTTCACGTACGGGAATAAAAAGAAGTCGTTCGGTGCCAAGTCAGGACTATACGGCGGATGACCAATTAGTTCGATGGTTTGGGTGCTCAAAAATGCAGTTGTTTGAGCCGATGTGTGAGAGCTCGCATTGTCCTGGTGAAGAGTGATCCGTCTTTGGCGATTGGTTTTCCTAATTTCTTGGAAGACAACTGGCAAACAAATGGTTGTATACCACTCAGAATTTACTGTTCTGCGTTGTTCTAGTGGTACGGTTGCGACATGTCCAGTTTTTCCGAAAAAACAGGCGACCATTTACTTGGAAGTGTTTCGTGCGCGAACAACTTTTGTTGGATTTGACTCATCTTGAAACACCCATACAGTCGACTGCTGTTTACTTTCGGGCTCATACGCGTAAATCCATGATTCATCACCTGTCACGATGTCATAGACGTGTTTCGAAGCCCCGCGATCGTATTTTTTGAGCATTTCCTTCGACCAATCGACGCGAGCCGTTTTTTGAGCGATTGACAAATTGTGGGGGATCCAACGCGAACAAATTTTTTTGACAGTCAAATGTTTATGCAATATTGAATGTATGTATAATTATTTAGGTCCCACTAATGCCTAAGATTGTCTCAATCTCACGATAGGTCACATGACGTTCTTGCAATATCAGTTCGCGCACAGCATCAATGGTTTTCGGAACAAGAACTGATTTTGGACGACCTTCACGAAATTCGTCTTGAAGTGAACTACGACCACGATTGAATTCACCATACCATCAATAAACACTGGTCATTGATGGAGCTTCATCGCCAAGAAATGAATTGAGTTCATCCATGCAATGTTGCTGAGTTAATCCACGTCGGAAGTTGTAAAAAATAATCGCACGAAAATGTTCACGATTTAATTCCATTTTTGGACCGAGATTAATCTTTTAAGTTACTGTAAACAACACAAATAGCACTGGTATTTCAAAACCTTCTGAGTACATAAAAGCCAAAAAATGTCAAACTTTGCGATACAGCTGTCAGTTGCCAGATTGCAACACCAGGGTTGCCAAAACCCGAAATATAAAAATCAAAAGTTGAAATATTCAACTTAAAAGATTTGAAACAATTTAAGAATGCGCAATTTTTTTTTTGTTTTAAAAGACTTAATTTTTGTACGGCCGTTATTTTTTAAGGGTTTTTGGAATGTAACTAGTTTTTCACTTTTTTTTAGAATCGGAATTTAAAAATCTTAAAACAAGCGTGGTTTTAAAAATTGATAATTTTAAGCATCGAAGAAAAAATAGAGTAACTTAAATAAAATTGCAAACCATTTAAGTTAAATTTTAATAATTTTTTTTTTTTTTTTTTGAAATATTTGGTTAATGGTTAATGGTAGTAAAGGGTTAAGGTATGGGCCTTTAGCACTGCGACCATATTGATCTATTGTGTTCCCTATGCTGTCTATTGACTCTTAAGTATGCTTATGAATTGTACCAGCTCCTTCTGAGGGCGTGATTGTAGGTCTTCCTCTATAAGCATGAACTTGTTTAAAAACTTTTTTCTTCTATGCGTCAACCCCGGACATTCGATGATGAGATGTTCTATAGACTCCTCATCTTCACAGCAAAATCTGCAGGGCTGGTGTTAGTTATGCCTAATTTAAGTAAGTGTTTGTTGCAGGTGAAGTGACCCCTGAGGGCGCCTGTGAGAGTGAGAATGCTCTTTTTGTTTAACGTGAGGGCCATGTTAGCTCTTTTGGAGTGTCTAAGACCCTCTACGTTGTTCCAATGCTGATTTAATAGAGTTTTGGCCCAGTATTTTACTTTTTGTTTTATGCTGTTTTTGTTAAATCCAAACATGGGACTAGGTCCGATGAAATTTACATCTGCCCCTTTTTTGGCTTGAAAGTCTGCCTTTTCGTTGCCGTCATATCCCTCATGTCCTGGTACCCAAATTAATGAGACATTGTTTTTGGATGCCAGGTTATTGAGTGCCTTGTGGCATTCTAAGAGAGTTTTTGAGTTGTAGGTATAGCTATCTAAAGCGTTTAGAACTCATTGGCTGCCCGAGAGTATTCTAATCTTTACTCTCTTGTGGTTTCTACGTTGTATGATGTTTGCTGCTTCCATTATTGCGTATAATTCCGCTTGGAAGATGGTGGTGTCCCTGGTGAGAGTGAATGATTTGTGGATTCTGGGCCCCACTACTCCTGCTCCTACACCATAAGGTGTTTTTGATCCATCAGTGTACCATTTTTGTGAATCATCATTCATCCATTTTGGGTTTGTTTTCCACTCGTTCCTCTCAGGAAAAGTAACTGTGTATCTTTTTGTGAAACAGAGGGTTGGGTTAATGCGGTCTGAAACTTGAGCCATGCTTATGGTGTTTTTGACTTTATTTAGGATACTTAGGTGACCGGTGAGGTTGCATAATTTGAAATTTTCTTTCATGTGTAGCATGATTGCTTGCGTAGCTGCTTCCTCTTGGATTGCTAAATGAAGTGGTGGGAGATTAAGGAGTGCTTCCATGCCAGCTGTTGGGGTAGTTCTCATAGCCCCTGTAATGCATAGGCAAACAAGCCTTTGTACTTTCCCCAGTTTGGTTAACGCTGTTTTTTGAATAGATTTGCTCCACCATATCAGTGCGCCATACAGTATAATTGATCTAACCATTTGGGTGTATATCCAGAGGGCCATACTAGGGCTGAGGCCACTGGATCTCCCTAGTAATTGTTTGGTTGTCCACAAAGATTTCGTGGCTTTTTTTGTTATATTATTTATATGTGACTCCCAAGTGAGTTTTTTGTCTACGGTTAAACCTAGATACTTGACCTCTTCCTTTAATTCTATCACTGTTTCATTTATTTTCAATACAGGAAATTCCAACTTTCTTTTTCTTGTGAAGGGGATAATTGTGGTTTTGTTAGGGTTGATCGACATGATCGACAGCCCCTCCAGGCATTTTGCATTAAGTCTGTTAGTGTCCTTTCATGATTGCCTTTTAATCTAACGGATATGTCATCTGCATAACCAATGGCTATATATCCCTTATTGTTTAGGTGCTGCACCAAGTCATCAACTAGTAGGGGCCATAGCAGTGGAGAAAGAACTCCTCCTTGCGGGCATCCCTTTACTGTTGTTACATTAAGTTCAGCTTGGCCTAACGAGGCTTTAATACTCCTCTGATTAAGCCTTTGGCTTACCCAATGTGTTAGTATAGGGTTTGCACCTCTTTTCTCGAGTGCTGTTTCCATGGATTTGTAATTTGCGTTGTCGAAGGCTCCCTCTATGTCCATAAAGGAACAGAGGGCTATTTCTTTCTGATTTAGAGCCTTTTCTATATTGATAACGAGTGTGTGCAGTGCTGTGACTGTGGCTTTACCTTTTTGGTAAGCAAATTGCAGCTTATAGAGGGGTTTTTTGAAGATTACTTCTGCTCTTAGATGGTATTCAAGTAGTTTTTTCATTGTCTTTAACATAAACGACGATAGACTGATTTGTCTGTAAGATTTTGGAGAATCAGGGGGTTTGTTACCTCACTTAGGAATAAATATTACCTTCACTTTCCTCCATATCTTTGGAATGTATTCCAATATTAGACTGAGCTATCATGTCTAAACTATTGTCGATTGATAAGTCATGACTTTTACAATCTGGTTTATTTACTTCGATATCAATTTCACATTGTTACATTTTTTATAAACTTTTTTTAAAGAATTAAAAATTAAATTAAAAACTGATTCAACGGCCAACAAATATTTAATAGGCCGTTTTAACAATAAGACAATAAACTAAATATAAAATAAACAATAATTAATTTTATTCGAAAAATTAAAAAAAAAATAAATAATTGGCGCGTACACTTCTGTTAGGTGTTTGGCCGAGCTCCTCCTCCTATTTGTGGTGTGCGTCTTCATATTGTTCCACAAATGGAGGGACCTACAGTTTCAAGCCGACCCCGAACGGCAGATATTTTTATGAAGAGCTTTTTCATGGCAGAAATACACTCGGAGGTTTGCCATTGCCTGCCGAGGGGCGACCGCTATTAAAAAAATGTTTTTATTAATTTTGCTTTCACCGAGATTCGAACCAACGACCTCTCTGTGAATTCCGAATGGTAATCACGCACCAACCCATTCGGCTACGGCGGCCGCTTTATTTACTTCCATATCAATTTCATAATGTTACATTTTTTAAAAATTGTTTTTTTGAAATTAAAAATTGATTCACACTGATTTAATGACCACCAAATATTTAGTTTTCATATTTTTATATTGTGAGCTCAGAGTTGTCTTAACTATACAGCAACAAATTAAATACAATATAAAGTAAATAAGAGAAAGAACTTAAATTTTTTTTTTCATTTTCGCTATAGAATAAGACGACTAAATGATTTTTTTATCTCGTTTAAACCGTTTATTTGAAAGCAATAACACACCTTCGAAGACATTTCTGCTAACAAAACATTTTTAATGCATACCAGTCGATGGCACTATGCAAAGTGCTGTTATGTGATTTAATTCTTGCATACAAATATTCCACGAACTTCGAGCCACAAATTATGTAGTTACTCAAAAGCGTTTAGTGCCAAATCAGTTGATAGTTTTGTAATGAGCAAATCACCAGCCAATTCAGCATCAGCAGTGTGAACAGCAGGGAAGTAGCAGCGGGAGAGCAAACAATTCTCGACTTGCAAGCTTTTGGCATACATCAAGGCGCACCGTTAGACTACATAACATAACCGAGCCAAGATTGACAGACTTGTGTACTGCGAGTGGCAAACATTAATGCATTAAACAAGCAGCTGTCGCCACTGATGAAGATCACAACCAAGATGAAGTGTAACGCAGTGAGAGACTCAATGAAATGCGTGTGCGCGTATGTGTGTGACACGTACGCACAAAGCCATGCAAACCGTTGAATGTTAAAGCAATCAAATTGTAATCAACAGGCAAATGGCATAAATGGTTCGCAAACTTCAACGTTGCGTAAGTACCATCAATCGGGAGGGAGAAGAGGAAGAATAGTTTGTTTGTTGAAGATTTGTTGGAAAGCGAATCGAGGGAGCAGTTAGCCAATCAACGCGTTTACAACAGCTGTTACGAGTATTTTACATCGATGAATGTGGCAAACACATCGTTAGGTAAATTATCTGAAATCTTGCAAATGGGTTGAGGTTGCATCAGCTGCGGTGAATGTAGAGGTCGGAAGAAGCGCAAGGTGAGGTTATGCTAAGCCAAGCTGTGGCAAATGGAAATCGATTAAGCAGCGAAGTTTTGAGGCACAAAATCGATCACAGCGGTATCAAAGAGGTTGCTGGTGATGGAGTTTAGGCAGCAAAGTTTCTGTCGCCGTTATTGCTTTTCTTTCATTTTACCGCTTACTAATGCAGTGGTGAATTTTTTGCTTCTAACTTCTCCTAAAAACTACCAAAAGACTATCGAGGCGTAGCAGTTCCTGTCGTTTCCTCTACTTATGTTTTTACCGTTGCTAGTGCCGACGGTTAGGCTGTTCGTTGTAGTGTGAAATCTGCTGTGTTGGGTTATGCTTCCCAGTTGCTTGTTGGCGGCAGCAAAGTGAACAAATCAGTGGGTGCATTAGGTGCTAGTAAAGTGAAGAGTAATTTCCTTGTGTTATATTTGTGTTGCGATGGCAATACAGATTTTAAGTTAAATTGTAGCTGGTTTACAGTTTATCGGTTAGTGAGCGCTTATGAAAGTCATTTGGCTTTCACTGGGTATACAAATTGCAGACTAAGAAAAAACTGAGGGGGAAAAATATATAGATAGATTAATGCAACACTTTGCTTCTTGGCGTATTTCAAGGCTGATGTGAAGTTCTTAAATATGTCTGCATTGTATTTATCACCTAAATATAAATTAATAAATATTTGAGCAATTCTAAGTGAACTTTGCTCTACAATTTGAGCGAGTATCAGGCAAGACTTACTGAGATTAACTGTTCCTTTAGCCTTTTAAAGCTACTTGATGCCAACCAGTGAAAACTACGCCATTGGCTATTGGTTTCGTGCGTAGAAAGAGAATGTGTTCCAAATTGTTCCGTGGCAAAGAAAGTTCAGACTATGTTTTGTGGTACATGGTTTTCTTAAACATCTAGAGGGCCCTTTAATACCTTTTAGGGAGCTGGGGTGTTATTTCGGGAACTGCCTAACCACTTTTTTCCAAGTTGCAATCTACTTTGGTATAAAACGATACGCGGTGTGTTCAACAAGTATCGCGAATTTTGAGTTTTTTTCAAAATTATTTATTTATTCATTAATATCTCTTTTGTCCCCTTCAAAGTAATCCCCATGAGATATTATGCGCATATGCCAACGTTTTTTCCAATCTACGAAGCACTTCAAAAAATCATTTTTTCTATCTTGTCCAACTTCTTCTTCGATACCGTCTTTATCTTGTCAATAGTAGCGTAGTGCCATCCTTTCATGGGCCTCTTCAGTTTCTTGAGCCAGGAAAAGTCACAGGGGGCCAGATATGGGGAATACGGTGGCTGTCATCATTAGTGTGTTGTTTTTGGCCAAAAAGTCACGCACAAGCAACGATGTGTGAGCAACAAAGCTCAAAGAAAAATTGTTAAAAAACTTTTCTGTTAGATATTTAAATTTCTATTTCAATGCATTTCTATGTTTACACTGGATAAAAAAACCAAATTTTTTCCGAATTAATCCTTTTGAAATTGAATTATAAAATAAAAATAAAAAAAAAAAATTAAAATTTTTTAATTTATCACATCAGCTCTATTTTTTTCATTAAAATATTTTTATTCTATTTTAATTAGATTTCATACAAAAAAATAAATATTTTAAAGTGAAGTTCAAAAAAGTTAAATAGTTTAAAATTTGTTCAGTTCGATGTTTAAACTTTTATTTTTATGCATTTCTTTGTTTATAATTGGGAATTAAAGAAAAACTATTTCAAAAATTAATCCTTTTGAGATTTAATTATACAATTCTTTTTTTTTTACATTTCTTACACGACCAATAAATTTGTATTATTATTTTTTTTAGTTTATTCCATCAGTTCTATTTTTCTTTTGTAGTTTAATGTTCAAAATATTTGAACTAAAAACAAAAATATAAAAAATTTTTATTTTAATCTAGTTGGATTCCACACAAAAAATTAAGTATTTTAAAATAGAGTTCAAAAAAATTCAATAGTTTCAAATAATTATACTTCTATTTTTATGCATTTCTATGTTTAAAAAAATTAATCCTTTTGAATTCGAATTCTACAAAAAAATGGTTAATTAAATTAATTAATTATTATTAATTAATTAAATTCATTAAAATTTTTTTTTTTTTCAAATTTTTTCTTATTAAAAAAGAATATTTTTATTAAATTTGGTATTTTGAATTAACGAGGAATCATTAAAAAAAATTTTTAATTGAATTCCTAAGGAATAAATTTAATTTCTTCTTCTAATTGGCGCGATAACCGCTTACGCGATTTTGGCCGAGTTTAACAAAGCGCGCCAGTCGTTTCTTTCTCGTGCTAACCGGCGCCAATTGGGCACACGAAGTGAAGCAAAGTCCTTCTCCACCTGATCTTTCCAACGCAGGGGAGGTCTTGCTCTTCCTCTGGTACCACCAGCTGGTACCGCATCGAGTACTTTCAGAGCCGGAGCGTTTGTATCCATTCGGACGACATGACCCAGCCAACGTAGCTGCTGGATCTTTATTCGCTGCGCTATGTCTATGTCGTCGTAAGGCTCATACAGCTCATCGTTCCATCGTCTGCAATATTCACCGTTGCCAACGTGCAAAGGTCCAAAAATCTTGCGCAGAATCTTTCTCTCAAACACTCCAAGCGTCGCTTCATCGGATGTTGTCATCGTTCAAGCTTCAAATTTAATTTCTAACCTTCTTAAATTTTGTATTTTGAGTTAAAAAAAAAAATCATAGAAATAATGCTTTAATTGCATTCAAAAAGAACTAATTCAAATTTGTAATTTCTCTAATTATTTTTTTAATTTTTCCAACAAATTTTTTTTTCTTAAATTTTTTATTTTTAGTTAACAAAAAAATCAAAGAAATTATTTTTTATTGAATTCCAAAAGAATTAATTTAATTTTTAATTTTTTAATTCTTTTTTTAATTTTTTAAAAAATTATATTTTTCTTAAATTTTGTATTTTTAATTAACAAAAAAATTGAAGAAATAATTTTTTATTGAATTCCAAAAGAATAAATTCAATTTTTAATTTTTCTCATTTTTTTTTTTTTTTAATTTTTAAATTTTGTATTTTTAATTAACAAAATAATCATAAAAAAATAATTTATTTGAATTCCACAAAAATTAATTTAATTTTGAATTTTTAAAATTCTTTTTTTTTAGGTTTTTAAAAACCATTGTCGCGGCTACGATGAGATGAAAGGGGTTTGCTACTAACTCAATGGCAAAGAACGGTTTATTCTGAAATTCAATTTAATATTGTACATTCTGTATTTTAATAAAATATAGAAACTTACCACAGTTTTGCACCCCTTCTTCCTCGACTGATCGTATGCGAATGAAAAATAGAATAGAACGAAGAAGAATGAGTGCGCAACTTTGGTTCACAAGCAGGGTTGTAATTCTACTTATTACAAATTTTACATATCATTTGTCAACACCCCCACCCCCGTGGAGCGATCAGCTTCACCACTTTCCAGATCCAGGACTGCCAATTTAGATACCGCTCGTTGCAGAAGTCCACCAACCGTACGCACGTCCGCACGCCGAGCCACACCATCTGCGCCAGTATACACACGCTCAACAATACCACGTCGCCACTGAATCCTTGGCACATTCGGATCGCAAATAAATACTACATCACCCTCTTTAAGAGGCGCGGTTCGTTCACACCACTTAACTCTTCGGGTTAGCGTTGGTAGATACTCCAGTACCCATCGCTTCCAAAATGCATCTCTTAGGCTTCGTGCAATGAGCCATTGCTTGCGTAATAAAGGTATCTTTTCACCAGGAGAGTTGGCCGTTGGAGTTTTAGGGATATTACCCACGCCAATCAGGAAGTGGTTAGGCGTTAATGGCTCGTCTTCGTCGGGAGAGATGGGCAGATGCGTCAATGGACGTGAGTTTACTATGTTTTCCGCTTCTATCAGAAAGCTTTGTAAGACATGCTCACGTGGCGCTTTTTCTTTTAATGAATGTCGAAGAACCCTTTTAACGCTCTGCACCATTCTTTCCCAAATTCCTCCTTCAGATGGATTGGCGGGGCAGTTGAAGAACCATTCAACTCCCTTGGTTGACAATTCATTTTGTATTCGCTCAGTGTCAAAAACATCAGGAAAACGTTTCGCTTCTTCGTTGGCCCCGATGAAGTTTTTCCCATTGTCAGATCGTAGACGTGTTGGAACCCCTCTCCGATTCATGAAGTTGCGCATAACTATTATACAGGAATCCGTTGATAAGTCGTGGGCGATTTCCAGGTGGATTGCGCGCACGGTGAGGCACGTAAACAACGCGACCCAACGCTTTTCAGTTCGCCGCCCGATAGTAACCGAAATAGGCCCAAAATAGTCCAGTCCCGTATAAGTAAATGGTCGTACATAGGGCTTCAAACGATCCTCTGGTAGAGGACCCATCATAGGCGCGTGAGGTTCTGTCTTCCTGACTTGACAATATTTACATCCGGCTATTACACGTCGTAGCATTTGCCTTATTCGGGGAATCCAGTATTTCTGACGTATATTGCTTATAGTCGCCTCGTGATTCTGGTGCTTCATTGTGCAATGGTGATAATTAACGACCAGATGCGTAAATATATGTCCATACGGCAGTATGATCGGTCTTCTGATGTTATACGGTAAGAAGCTAGCTGCATCTATGCGCCCTTGTACACGAAGTAGCCCCCTGTCGTCCAGATATGGCGAAAGTTGCTTTAATGCGCTGTCATTTGGAATGGCTTTACCAATTTCGATACTGTTGCGTTCTGAAGTAAATGATTCCGATTGAACGCGTAGGCATAATAGGTGCTCCGCGGCTTCCAGTTCAACAGCAGTAAGTCCATATTCCAGATATTTTAGCTCCCGTTTACGGCAGCGGTTTATGAATCGAAGCACCCACGCTACTGCTCTTTTTAATCTAAGTAAATTTGAGAAACGATTGTAATCTATAAAAATATAGTTGTTGGCAATTAAAGAAAATTTAGAACGGAGCTCTTCATCTGCTTCCACAAAGATCTTGCTGATGTTTTCTTCAGCAGGCCACGTCTCTTCATCGCGTCTCAGAAAATTCGGTCCCTGTAGCCAGCGAGATTTTAGTGAGAAATCAACACTCCCATGGCTTCTTGTCGCCTCATCGGCTGCATTGTCTTTCGTTGGCACCCATCGCCATTCGCGAACTTCACTCCCATCTAAAATCTCTGCAACGCGGTGCGCCACATACGGTTTGTAGCATCGATGTTCGCTTCCAATCCACTTCAAGATAGTTCTGGAGTCGCTCCATAAGAAGCATCGTTCAGGGCGTATTTGGTGATTTTCCAATATCAATTTTCGTAAACGTACACCCAGGACGGCTGCTTGCAATTCCAGGCGTGGAATGGTTACGGCCTTCAGTGGAGCGCACTTCGTCTTCGCACAAACTAACGTAACACCAACTTCACCAGTCGACTTTCTTGACCTCCAGTAGGCGACAGCAGCGAAGGCCTCTTCGCTAGCGTCAACGAACACATGCAGCTCCAAATCCGAAGGCGCACCATGTGGGAAATAGAATCGCGGCACACGAAATCCCGCTACTTTGTGCATCTGCTGGCGCCACCTTTCCCATATTATATTCACATCATTTGGGATGGGCTCATCCCAACGGACATCACGACGCCATACTTCACGCATAAGAGATTTGGCTGCAACAGTAAAGTGACTTAAAAATCCCAACGGGTCGAATATTGACATAATAATACTAAGAAGTTCCCTTTTTGTGGGACTCCTTTCGCCTGTGATTACTGCTTGTTCAATGCGATGGAACTTCAGGTTGAATTTAAAATTATCAGTTGCTGACTCCCAATATAACCCAAGAACCTTCTCTGTGCTCTCAGCGACTGCGATCTGTTTCGTTGCCGTACTACCATTTAATTCTTTAACTACCTTCTCTGAGTTCGATACGAATCCACGTAACTCGAATCCACCATCGCTGTGAATGTCACGAACCTGCTTTGAGATATCTACGGCCTCTTCAATTCCATCAAAACTGTCAACAAAATCATCAATATAATGATGATCAAAAATAGCTTTAATTGCACGAGGATGACTTTCGTGGTGCTCCTTGGCGTTCAGCCTCATGACATATTGCGCCGAGCAAGGCGAGCACGCGGCGCCGAAAATCATCACTCGCATCTCGTACTCCTCAGGTGGCTTAGTATTTTCGCCATCACGCCAAAGAAAACGCTGTGCACACCTGTCTACTGGCTGTATAGCTACCTGGTGGAACATCTCTTTAATATCTCCGCAAACTGCAACTGCACGTGTTCTAAAATTAAATAAAATCGAAGGTAGTGATATGTAGAGCTGTGGTCCCTTCAATAACTTGGAGTTCAGAGATACCCCTTCAAATCGCGACGCTGCGTCAAAAACAAAGCGTAATTTTTGAGGTTTATTTGGGTTGACGACACCGAAGTGTGGGAGGTACCATTTCCTGGATGAAGTCATACTCGATTCCTTGGGCGTAAGCTTTCGAGCATAGCCTTTACTTAGGTACCCATCAATGATCTCTTTGTACGCGGTTGCGAACGTTTCGTCGCGTTTCATCTTTCTCTCAATCCCTTCAAGCCTATGTAGAGCAGCCGTATAATTATCGGGCAGTTGTATGCTGTCGTCCTTCCATAATAGCCCTGTTTGAAATCGACCTCCCACTCGTTTAGTTGTGCCTTCAAGTAACATCTTAGCTCTGACGTCATCATTGCTTTCGACAGGTGGCGAAGATCTAACGCCAAGACTTTCAATATTGAAATAGTCGAACACAAGTTGACGCATGTCTTCTTCTTCTTGCATTTCTTGGGTACGTAAAAAAAGACAAGAGCGGGTTGCTAACGACGCACGACTGGTTGGACCAAAAACTACCCACCCTAGTTTAGTGTTGCAAGCGTACGGACCTTGCTCACTAATCCCTTTTATGTCAATCGGCAGGCCTAAGTGTGCATGATCGATTCCAATTAAAAGTTGAGGCACAGCATCAAAATATGGCTGGAGAGGCAGAGACGAAATTGATTTGTCACTGCTCTTTAAATCATCATGACTTAAACTCTGCATGGGCAAACCTAGATTAGCTACGGTATACACGTCGCGCAGTAGGTAGCGCCTATTTTTACCAACACCGCTAATTTCAATATTGAAAACCTCAGTCGACTCTTGGGCTGTTCTTCCTCCAAACCATTGTATATCTAACGAATGTCGACGGCCGCGTACTCCCAACTCCTTGGCCAAATCACTGTCTAACATCGTAATTGAAGAACCTTCATCCAATAGGGCGTACGTATCGATGCGCTTATTATCGCCATACAAGGTTACCGGCAGCACACGAAAGAGCAGCTTGGGCTTAGTGCTGCTAACATTTGCGCAGCTCAACACGTTTCCTCGTACGTCACTTTGTTCTTCCTTTAATAAACTTAAGGTCGGCGTAACAGCATTGGCCTCATGCAATAAACTGTGGTGTCTACGCTGGCATCCTTCTTCTAAACAAAGCTTTTTACGGCGACAGTTACGCGTGTTATGGCCCACGTTCAAGCATGAAAAACAAGCGCGATGTTTCTTCGCGAACTCCCATCTATTAGACACTGCGGCATTTAAAAAACGACGGCAATCTTGCAGTTTATGTTGCTCCTGGCATAATGGACACTTAACGGGAGTTACACCTGCATAACCTAGACACTGTTTTTCGGATGTATGTAACACCGCACGACGCTTTTGATCTTTATTGTCGATGTCTTGCACTGTACATATCAGATTAGCAAGTTCACTTACCCAAGCGCTAAAATGTACAATTGTCGGATACGGCTGTATTGAGGCGGCGACTTTGGCCCACTCCAGTTTCTTACTCATAGGAAGCTTAGCTAATAGTTCCTCTAATAGCGTAGGATTGGCGATGTGTTGTTGTCCATTCGCTGACTGTAAGAATGTTGCTAGGTTTCTCACTTTAGTGGCAAAGGGTACCAGTTTGGACAATGCATTCTCCGAAATATTAGGCAAATCCCTCGCTTGACGTAGCTGACTCTGAATTAATTGTTCGGGTCGGCCAAAGCGAAAACGGAGTTGCTCTATGGCGGCGCTGGCGTTGTCTGGATGAATTAAAGCGATTTAATCACTTCCCGCGCTTCTCCTTTAACAGCTTTCTGCAACCGTTGATTGTTTTCCAGATTAGTGTAGTTGTACATTGAAGTCGATTGGACGTAGGCTGTATAAAAAATTGGCCAGTCTTCTGGCTCGCCGCTAAATTCGGGTAAATCTTGCAACTTCCGTGGTACTGTTGCAGAATTGTTTAAAAATGAAAAATTGTTTAAGTCATTTGTTGGCATAGGACCATGAACAATACTGTTATAATTATTAAAAACAGGGGGCGAAATTATCGACGACGATGTAAACGGCACGCCAGAATTACCTAGTGTAGCGTGTGTTTGGCCCTTTATTGAATACGTTGGCGCAAAGACGGCGCTCGCAGTTAACGACGGCAGCGAAAAAAAACTACCACCGTTTTCAGCGGCTTGCTGGCCTGGCAGCATGGCAGCGCTGCTCGTGATAGTCGACGTCGCAAAATGTGCATAACTGTTTATGGTCGATGGCGTGATGTTATTTGTTGTTGCGTTAACCGACAATTTTTGCATACGTGAAGTACATGAAAAATTTGGGAATTCATATAACGGAGCACCTATAGCGGGTGCTAACGATGACGCAACGACGGGTATTGTTGTTGTCGTGGCGGTGGATGTAGCACTATCTAAATGACCTGAGCTACGCAAAGCAATCTCTAGCCTTTGGCAGTGGCGGTTTTGTTCACTTAATCTTACCTGTGCTTCTTCTAGTTGTCTTTGAAGAGTGGCGATTTGATTCTTCATTTCCAATCTTAAACTTACGGATTCTGATGAGAGGGCGGTATTTGTGACGTTTGTATACGTGCTGGCAGCAGTTGTGGCGTTGGTATGCGTGGTGGCGGCGGAGGCGGCGTCGATTATGATGGCGGTGGAATTAGGCTGAACTTCACCTGACTCTGGTTCTAATTTGTTGAGCCGAGGACTGCGGCGTTTTTCTATGGTTTCCTCCGGATCATTCATTTAAACGGCCCCAAACTTTCACTCTTTTACGGCAGGGAAAAATACGCAGTTAATCGCAAATAATCAAATTGTGAATAAAGATGTCGCGGCTACGATGAGATGAAAGGGGTTTGCTACTAACTCAATGGCAAAGAACGGTTTATTCTGAAATTCAATTTAATATTGTACATTCTGTATTTTAATAAAATATAGAAACTTACCACAGTTTTGCACCCCTTCTTCCTCGACTGATCGTATGCGAATGAAAAATAGAATAGAACGAAGAAGAATGAGTGCGCAACTTTGGTTCACAAGCAGGGTTGTAATTCTACTTATTACAAATTTTACATATCATTTGTCAACAACCATATTTGTGTTAAATTTTGTATTTTTTTTTAACAAAAAAATCATAAAAACAATTTTTAATTGAATTACAAAAGTATTAAGTTAATTTTAGATTTTTTTTTTATATTTTTTTTTCTAAAATTTTGTGTTTTGAATAAACAAAAAATCATAAAAACGATGTTTTAATTGAATTCCAAAGGAATAAAAAAATCTAATAATTTTGTTCACTAAAAAAATTTAGTTATTTTAAAAGAGACATTTAAAAAATGTTGCATTGCTAAAAATTGATTCAATTAAATAATAAAACTTCAGATTTTTTCTAATTCGGCTACATGAAAAAAGACTTTGAGTGTTACAAAATCGAAAGATCTTATCTTTTCAAGCTATTTTCATAGAATTAATGAATTCTTGAAATAGCCAGCCACACCTTTTGAATTTGCCTCCCTGTGGTTATTAAATCACGCCATTTTTTCTAATTACACTGACAAACCGCTCACTCAATGCCAATAGAAAGCTTTCGAAAATAAAACCCTACCTAACAGTGTCCCTTCTTTCCTCCTTTGTTCCATCCTTTACAGCGCCCTCTTTATATAATTATCCCATTTTTTGTCACCACTGAGAATAACAATAAACACTTCCATAATTGGACGCCACGAACAATTCAATTTCCAAACGAAGAGCGACAAAAGCAAGAACAACCCAAACAAATGCATTTCCATCCCCCACAACTGATTCCGCTGCTAAAGTAATAAACGTCAAATTGCCAGAATAAATATTGACACTGACGATAAAAAATAATAGACGCAGAACAATAAAATACAAAACAAATGGAAGGACAAAGCGCAATATAAAAAACAGCCAGTTCTACTGATGAGTCACAAAGTATGGGGTAAACGCGCGTTTGAACCGCCCGCATTTGCTGTCAATACGAAATTACAGTAAGCGATGTGAAGGCTCAAAAGGACATTGAATCTTTATGCGATGTGACAAGGCATAAGAGAGATAGTGAGAGAGAGAGAGTGTGAGAGAGGGGGCTTCCTAACCAAGCGCTTTTGGCCAAATAAACAAATAAACAGTCCGATAAAGTTCACAAGCGCTGAGCCGCTAGCGAAACTGCAATGAAGATATAAAATGCGAAATATAAAGGAGAAATAATGATAATAGCAAATAAAAAAGGTAGGCAAATAAAATAGAAGGATATCGTGGAAAATAAAAACACTTTGACAGCATTGACGCGCAAATGAAGAAATAAAGAATAAATAAAAAACAATATAAGCCGTTGCGGGAAACTCGTAAAAACCCAAACTGGGCAAACTGTGCCTACACACAATTTTCGCCGAGGATGCCGGAAGAATTGCAATGGCTAACTATGCACTTGGGGGGAAGTGAAGATGTATGAGCCGCTTTCACGCTATCTCGCTACAGGCCTCCCTGAAGAGCTTATTATTTCAATCGAAATAATAGACCCACGCCAACAAGTAAATAAATTCTCCAAACACTGCAGTCGATAGCTGGCATCCGCAAGAGTAGGCAGAGTAGCGAAAGCGATAAAGGTGGAAAGCGGGTGGGAAATAAAGCTCAAACTTAAACGTTGAGTTGCCATGCTGCCTGCAGTCAATGGCCGGTTAAGTATGGGAATTTTGCTTCAATTCTCAGTCATATCTAAATGGCATTGAAAATCGATCATTTTGAGAAGCGAAGCGCAAGCGACTGAATGTTTTTTAAGAATACTAAATTGTTGACAGTAAAATGAAATTTAGTAATTGGACTGCATGTAAGTGTAAAATTGTGTGATTTTCTCAAAGGAGGGCTTTTCTGATTAAGCGTAATAATGCAAATGTCTTGGAGGACGATTGAAAAATTTGGCGCTTCGGCGACGTTTGGCGATTTTTGTTCAGTTTTCCGTTGGATAAGTTGATTGACTGAAATCCTGCGAGAATTGTAATTCAGCTGGTAGCGACGAAATGTATTTTTTTTAAGTAGAAGCCGCTGGATGAAACCAAACAAATTTGGATGGGAGAAAACACAGAGGAAACACAAATGTCAGGAGATTCAAGTATTTTGGATATGGTTTTGATTTTTTTAAATTAGTTTAGTTTTGAGCATAATAAGAAGTTGACTGAAAAACTTTTGAAAAAGTTTAATAATTTTGAGATTTCTTCAATGTTGAAAATTTTGTAATGGAATTTTTAAAGATCTTTTTGAAATCGATTCTACAAAAACATAGTTAATAAAATTTCTTGCACAAAAAAATAATATTTTTTTTAATTTTTTTCAAATTTTTTCTAACTTATCCATTAAAAAAATTATATTTTTATTAAATTTGGTATTTTGCATTAACGAAGAATCATTAAAAAACAATTTAATTGAATTCCAAAAGAACGAATTTAATTTCTAATTTTCTTAAATTTTGTATTTAGAGTTAACAAAAAAATCATAGAAATAATAGTTTAATTGCATTCCAAACAAGTTAGTTCAAATTTTTAATTTCTCTAATTATTTTTTTAATTTTTCTGAAAAAATTATTTTTCTTAAATTTTATATTTGGAATTAAAAAAAATAGTCATAAAAACAATTTTTTAATTGCATTCCAAAAGAATTAATTCAAATTTTCAATTTCTTTAATTATTTTTTTAATTTTTAAAAACTTTTGTTTTTCTTAAATTTTATATATTGAAAAAAAAATAATCATAAAACCAATTTTTAATCGAATTCCAAAAGAATTAATTTAATTTTTCATTTTTTTTAATTCTTTTTTTAATATTTTTTTATTTTATATTTTGTATTTTCAACTAACAAAGTAATGATAAAAAAAATTTTAATTGAAATCCCAAGAAAATAATTGAATTTTTAATTTTTCAAATTCTTTTTTTAAGTTTTTAAAAAGCCATATTTGTCTTAAATTTTGTATTTTGAATTAACAAAAAAAATTATGAAAACAAATTTTTTAATTGAATTTCAAAAGCATTAAGTTAATTTAAAATTTTTTTTTTAAATTTTATTTTCCTTAAAATTGGTTCTTCGGTTTTTTAACATATTTCGGAAAATTTTATAATTTTAAGATTTATTCAATGTTAAATATCTTTTGTGAAAATTATATTTTTCTTAAATTTTGTAGTTTTAATTAACAAAAAAATCATAGAAATAATTTTCATTGAATTCCAAAAGAATAAATTCAATTTTAAGTTTTTTAATTTTTTTTTTTTTTAATTTTTTTTTTTTATTTTATATTTTGTATTTTCAACTAACAAAGTAATATTAAAAAAAAAAATTTAATTGAAATCACAAAAAATTAATTTAATTTTTAATTTTTGAAATTCTTTTTTTTAAGTTTTTAAATATGGTGTTTATTTGTCTTAAATTTTGTATTTTGAATTAACAACAAAATTATGGAAGCAAATTTTTTTAATTGAATTTCAAAAGAATTAAGTTAATTAAAAATTTCTTTTTAATTTTTTTTTCCTTAAAATTGGTTCTCCGGTTTTTTAACATATTTTTTTGAGTAAATTGCAATTATTTTTTCTAACTTTTATAATTTTGAGATTTATTCAATGTTAAATATCTTCGGTTGTTTAACATTTTCCTAATTTTTTAGGATAAAATGTACGTTTAAAAAAATTCTATGGAAAAAATGTAATTTTCTGGTTCAATATTTTTGGGAAACCACTTTTTTCTCTTATCATTTGCGAAAACCACAACCTTAAGTTTTTTTTTTTATTTTTTTTTTTAATAAAATATACTTTTAAAAAGAATTTTCTACTGGAAAAAAAATTTGTTTTTTCTATTTGTTTGCGAAAAAACTCTTTTCTCTTATCATTTGTGAAAAACACATCCCCGAATGTTTATAATTTTTTTCTTTACCTTATAGAATAAAATGACCTTTTAAAAAAATGTTCCATGCGAAAAAATTTTATTTTTTTTTGTTCAATATTTTTGGCAAAACTCTTTTTTCTTTTATCATTTGTAAAAAAACACATTCTCGAATGTTTCTAAGGCAATATTTTTCGTCCTAAAACTGCCAATTTGTGGTCGGTTTAACTTGCGACCATTCGTCCACAATAACTAAAACAACAAATACCCAATTTCAATAACACACACATAAACAAATATGACTACAAATATCTACTTTTAAACTACACATAATTGGTGCTGATTTGAAAAATAGTTAAATGCAATGTAAGGTAAGCTCCCAAAATATTTCAAAATTCATGAAGTGTAAAAGAGAAAAATTCCCAAAAAAGCAAAAACTTTATTAATTGCCAGTTGTATTTTAAATTAAACAAACGTAGCAAGCGAGACAACTGACAGTCTGATTACACACACATATACGCATATATTTCGGCATTATTGCTTCTATACTTATCCATACATGCACGCACACACATACTCGCCGGATGTCATACACCGTAATAATTGTTCATCTAGTCGATACCAAAAAGTTTCGAACCTCACAGCCGCATGACCCCACAGTCGGCAGAGCGGTCGAGGTGCTGGCGAAGCGCTTGTAACGGCAAAAGTAGAAAATATTGAGGTGTTGCCGACAACTTTCCAATACCAATAAAGTTAGAGTAGACGACGTGTGTAGGAAACATCTGCTACAAGCGGTCGCCCATAGAAGGAGGCGTAGGTGGGTAAATGTAGTTTGTGCACCAAAGCAGGTATACATACATGGGCACATGCATACATACATATGTACCACCCCCTAGATGTGCATACATGTGAATTTTACTTTCTTCTCTTCTCTAACCCAATGTTGCCATTGGCTTTTGTATTTGCAGACGCTTTGACTAAGCAGTGTACGGACAGACCTGTAGGCGACGATGAAAAATAGGAAAATGAAATGTTAATTAAACTTTATGGTTGAGAAAGCTGAGTAGTGCACAAAAGCTATAATGCAACAACCACAATAGGCAAGCAAATATGATAGTATTAGCTTGTGTGTGTGTGTGTGTGTGTGGAGACATATAAGTAAATATAGTTATACACACTCTTAAAATCTCAACATGGCTGCTGTAAAAACGAAAGGCGGCTAGCGTCTGCAAAAATTGCTTACACTCGAATGTACAGGTATGTAAGTGCATGTGTGTGTATGCGTGTGCATGCAATCTTATGTTGCGGGCGGAAATCGTTAAAGTAATTACTGAAATGTTTTGCTAAATGTTGTCATATGTTTGTGGTTTCTGCTTTTTTTCGTTTTTTTTTTCATGCTCCCGCATGCAGCTGTTTACTGTTCATTTTACAATTTGTTGTTTCTAATTTGTGTGAATTAAGCAATGTAAGAATAGGTAATTTATTTTGTGTGATGAATTTTTGTGCCGTGCAAGTAGGTATAAATAATTACATGAATTAATAAGGAAAATAGGTAAATATTTTAAAAATAAAAATGTTAAAAGTCAAGTAAAGTTTGGTGAGGTGATGAGAAAAAAAATGGACGACTTGAATAAAACTTATCTGCAATGAAATGTAAATGGCAACAGATAACATAACATAGCATAACATGGCAATATGTAACGCTGTATAAATTTATATAATAAAATATAACTGTTTTTTCTTTTTTGATGAAAATACAACTTTATTCTAAAAAAATGGTTACAGGCGAATCATTTGAAGTATTTCCCATCGCTGGCTACTACTTTTTCACATCTTTCTGGTAGATCTCGTATACCGTCGCGGTAAAACTGTTCATCTTTTGAGGTATCCACGGATCAAGTCATTTTTTGATCTCTTCATATGAATGGAACTGCTGGTCAGCTAGACCATGTGCCACCGATCGGAACAGTTGATAATCGGATGGCGCAATATCTGGAGAATATGGCGGGTGGGGTAGGATTTCCCATTTCAGTGTTTCCAGGTAGGTTTTAACGGGTTTGGCAACGTGAGGCCGAGCGTTGTCATGCTGTAGAATCACTTTTTCATGCCTCTCCGCGTATTGCGGCCGCTTCTCGCGCAGTGCTCGGCTGAATCGCATCAATTGAAGTCGATACCGATCCCCAGTGATGGTTTCGCTTGGTTTTAACAGTTCATAATAAATAACAAAAACTTGGTCCCACCAAATAACCTTTGCAGCGGAAATATTCGGTCGAGGTGACGACGTAGCAGCATGACCGGGCAGTCCTCATGACTTTCTTTTCTTTGGATTGCTGTAATGAATCCAGTTTTGAAGAAACGCCTTCCTTTTTTGCCGTTGGAGCAGTTGCTCACAGGCGAAAAAACGACGTTCAACTTCCCTTGGTTTTAACTCTTAAGGAACCCAAGTCCCCTGTTTCTGAATCATTCCCAAAGCACGCAATCGTTTGGAAATGGATTTGCGGGTAACTCCTAATACTGATGCAAGCTCTTCTTGCGTTTGACATGGATCCTCATTGAGCAATGCCTCCAATTCAGCGTCTTCGAAAGGGTTTGGCCTTCCTTCACGCGGACGGTCGTCAACATTAAAATTACCGTCTTTGAAGCGACGGAACCAATATCGGCACGTTGTTTCACTTAAAGCAGCATCTCCATAAACTTTTTTGTAGCTCTCGATACGCTTCAGCCGCCCTTTTTTCGAATGAAAGAGAAAAATCAACACTTCCCGCAAATGACGATTATTCGGCACAAAAGCAGACATTTTCACAGAACCAAAAGTATAAGATACCAAAACAAAATCACTAAGGTGTCGAAGCAGTTTGTTTACCATGTATCTAAGCTTGGTTTATGACGCTTAGGTTATGTTAGAATCGACTAGCACACACTGCCGGCGGCATCTATTGACAAACAGCGGGAACTTAGTTGCTAACCAAATATAACTTAGCATAACATAAAATAACATAGCATGCCATTATACAACATTACATAAATTAACATAACATAATAAAACATAACATAACATAACATAGCTTAACATAGCATAGCACAACATAACATTACATAACACAACGGCAATAGCAATGCAACGACGAATTCTTTAAAAAAGCTTTAAAAGTTTACAAAAAAAACCAATACCGTTCGCCGTTGCTCGGTTAGAGCTGAATAAATTTTGTCAGCAATTACAATTCATATATGTAAGTCGATTGTAATGCAACAGCTGATTTAATTTCTTTCTGTATGAATTTTAACAACATTTAAATCTTTTTCTGTTAACCGCTGTTCTCTTTACGATATCCCGCATTTGGTTAACTGTTTCTAATTCACGAAGGCTAGAACGCCTCCAAGTATTTCGTGGACGACCAGATCGTCTGTGTCTTTGTAGGTCTCATTCCAATGCTGTTATGCAAATGCTTTCCCTGTCCTTTCTGAGAGTGTGCCCGATTCATCGCCATTTACGACCACTTATCACCTTTTGGATTGCATCTTGCTCGGTGATCTGCCACAAGTCCGTATTTCGGATAGTGTTCGGCCAAAAAACTTTACATATTATCCGAAGGAATTTATTTTTGAAGCTTTGTAGTCTATGCGCAATGCTTCCCGACACCAGCCACGTTTCACTGCCATATAAAAGTGTAGATTTTACGAGTGATTTGAATACTCTTGTTTTAGTTTTCTGCGAAATTTGTCTATTCTTCCAAATTGGCTGTAACCATCCAAAGGCTGACCTAGCTTTACGCAGACGGGTTTCTGCGTCTTCTTCAGCTCCACCATTCATTGAAATTATACTACCGAGATAACAGAAACTTTCAACATACTTCACTGCTGTATTGTTGATTCGCTTGTGACGCCATTATGGAGAACTGTTAGCTCTGCAGTACGGTAGAGTGCCTTTATAATCTGCACAATTTTTGTAGGAACTCCTCACATAAAAAAAGAAGAAAGATAAGATTAACATACGTAAGCACTGGGGGAGTCTTTGTTTTGCTTATTTTAGATGACATGGGGGTAGGGGAGTCTAGATGATGATTACGTCATCGGTAGTTATTTACTTTTTTACACGAATGGCAACCCTCACATTGTCTATGCTTTAAAACGAAACGCATTTTCGGGGATTCCCGCATATATACACGCATACGTTTAGGCACTCGCTTTAGAGTACGTTTATAGTGAGCCACGTTGTCGACATTGCAGTATACTGCAGTACACGTACTAGTAGCCGTACATAATGAGCCAGGTAAATCTGGCTGTTGTGACAACAATTTTTTTTTTTTTATTTGGACTTTTCGTTTTTTATAATCGGGTGATATAGCCAAAAATTTTGACTTGGTCCGATTAAACAGGAAGATTCAAAACGCAGTCGCCCAGAAGAAACACAGGGATGGTATGAAAAGAAAGTTGGAAGATATTTGTCATGAAAATCCAGAAATAAAAAAAAGATTATCTCTGCAGCGCAAAAACTCTTGAAGAACTCAGGAAAATTGAGACTATCAAGTCGAACATCCAAAACGTGTGGTCTTTATCATGCTCTCATCAAGTCACTAAATCGTCACATCGAGAAGATCCATAAAAAAGCAAACACGCACACTGATAGGAAAGTTAGACCTGTAAGAGTCGCTGCTCGTCGTGCTAATGAAATGATGTGCATTATTCAAAATTTAGAGCACCATGATGTTGAATGGCTCGATGAGAACGACGTAGACATTCCAAAATCGGATGAAAGGGAGCAGATTCACAACACTGAGCAGCAATCCAAGCAATCCAATGTCTTCGAAAACTTAGAATCATGCATTCGGGTTTCATGGACTGAAGACTGTTAATTTGAAATTAATATGTGTACCAAAAATTTAAAATAAGTTTGTTATGTTCGTAAGATTATAATATTTTTGTCCCTTACTCTATGTTGAATACTGAATCAGTAAAATCTAATCTCTATTCTAAATCTATTTTCTTATTTTTAAAATTATAATTATAACATTATAATCATAATATAAAAAAATACATTCTTAATTGAAAAATGTGTACGTAAGCATGGGGGGAGGGGGTAAAAGCTATGCTTACTTTTGCTGACAAGGGGGATGGGGGGTAAATAATTGTTATAAATCTGCTTACGTAATACTTGAACGGCCCCTTAGTGAAAGTGAGTGATTATATTAACTTATTGCCCTCGCAATTTTCTCCTGACATGAGCATAGGTGTAGAAAGCAGCACTTATTTCTTTTTTATGATATACAAAGAGATATGTTTGGTCGGGCATATCAAGAACTCCTGAGATGAGTATTATTAGCAATGCTCCGGTGATATCCTCTCATGCCAGTCCTTGAAGTATCTCAAGCACAGCCTGCAAAAACTTCGCCTCTATCTACAACCAACAAGCGGACGTAACATTTGACAAGGTAGCATTGAAGGGGTTACTAACACTTTACTTCAATCTGTTCATGAATACAAAGATCTTCGAGTGATCTTTGACTCCCATTTTTCATTTAATAGTCTCATTAACTTTATTGCTTCCACTTTTTAATCAATCCTAAGTTTCATACGGCGTAATAGTTCGAAGTTCTTGTGCTCTTACACTCTCAAATTACGTTTTACTTCCTATGCAACAGTTATCTGGAGGCCTTGCCACCAATGTGCAATTAAGAGAATTGAACGTGTACAGAAGATGTTCCTTAAATATACTCTCTGGTCGTTAAAATGCTCAAATCTTATAACTTCCTATAATTCTCGTTTGATTTTAATTAACTTAAAGTCTCTCAAGAGTAGAAGGTCTATACTCTCACTGTTACTTGGCTAGTTTGATCTTTTGAAAACCTTTATCGAGCTACGGATACCAAGAGAACTTGTCATCAAGGATCAACACCAACATTATCATCATAACATTACAGTTCGTTGTAAACCATTGCTTCCGTTACTATTCGCCGCCAGGTCACTCCGACATAAGCTTTTCGTTTGATATCAGATATGTCCATATGTAGCCCCAAAGTCCCATTCAATGTCATCTTTCCATCGTTTTCGCGGCCGGCCTCTTCTTCTGTCGCCTTGTGGATTGGTTTCGAAGATCTTTTTTAGAGTTCTGTCGTTGCTCATTCGTAAAATGTGGTCGTACCATCGAGTCCTTTGCGCTTTGATGTACCTGATTACATTTGCAACCCTGATAAATGTGTCTAACAAGTTGTTGTACCGAATGCGGTAAGTACCGTCTTCAAGTCGTACAGGTGTATATATATTTTTCCTGGAATTTTCCCTTCAAAGCAATTTAACTGATCGGTTTCATTGGATTTCAGAACTCAGACTTCGCACCCGTATGTGAGTGTAGGTTTTATTGCAGTTTTGTTAATTCGCAGTTTCTGGTTCCTAGAAAGTAGTCTCGACTTCATCAACTTTATGTGTGCGAAGTAAGACTTATTTGCAGTTTGTTTCCGGTCTTGCATGGCAATAGATTTGTCTTTCTGTGCGCTCAGCACCTTTTCAAGGTACTTAAATTCATTAACCTTTTCAAAGCTATAGCTGCCTATTTTTAAGTTAAGTGTTGCGTTGCGCGCCGCACCTTCCATATATTTAGGTTTTTTCTTCGTTGATGATAAGTCCTACCATGGTTGGTTGGTTGGTTTAAGGGTGACCCCGCATCGGAGTGCCACATAGACCGCAAGTTGGGTCCGTTGTGGTGTCCTAAAGCTCATTATTTTATATGATTTCCCCACCTAACCGAAATTTTTATTATAGATTTTGGTCCAAAATATTAATTCGTTTAGAGAATTTGATGAGAGATTCGATTTTCAGGTCCGAGAGTGCTGAAATATTGTCAATTGTTGGAGAGCCTAGAAGAGCGAGTCGACTTCTGGCTAGGCCGGGACAACTGCACAGCAAATGCCTGCTCGATACTTTCTCATCTTCGTCCTCGCAGTATCTGCACAGGTCGTTTTGAGGAAGCCCGAGCCGACGTGCGTGAGTGCCCAAAAGGCAGTGGCCGGTGATAAGAGATGTTATATGCCTTAGTTCGTGTTTCGAAAGACTTATAAGGGTTTTTGTCTGTTTCAGATTGTAGGATGGCCAGATTTGTCTGGTCGTAACGCAAGTAGTTTCCACTCGCCTCCGATCAGCAATGCTGGGAAATTCTCGATCAATGATCATTCTACATGTTGCGAGCGGAATGTGGATTGTGGGTAAGTTACTAATATTTGATTGCGCAGCTCCAGCTCTTGCGAGCTCATCAGCTTTGCAGTTACCTTCGAATCCACTGTGACCCGGCATCCAGATAACTTCGACAGAATTCTGAACACTTATCTCGTTACGAGATAAGAGACAGGATCGAACCACATCTCAGTGGGTGTAAGAGGAGCTGAGTGCTCGAACGGCCGCTTGACTGTTAGTGAAAAAGCGGATATCCTCAAGTGATATTCTCTTTTCTAAGATAGTTTTCGCAGCATACCAGATAGCACATACTTCCGCTTGGAATACACTACATTAGTCGGCTAATCTAAATGATAGATTGATGTGAGGGAAATTGGAAAAGATTCCAAATCCCACTTTACCGTTTTGTTTTGAACCATCTGTATATATAATCAGAGGCTCATCGATTTCGGTAAGATTTGTCTTCCATTCTTCCCAGGAGAATAGCAAGGGTGGTGATGGAAGACTTACATGATAGTCTATGTCGGAAGAGTAACAGTGTTTCTGTTCAGTATGGCCGAATGGCCAAGATACTTTTTCCATTTCGATATGGCATTCATGCGTGTCGCTGCTTATGCTGCAATCGCTTTACCAGCCAGATCGATAGGGAACAAGTGAAGCAACGTATTTAGAGCCTTAGTAGGTGTTGTACTTAAGCATCCTGTTATCAGGAGGCAGGCTGTTCTTTGGACTCGATCTATTGTGGCTACTCTGCACCGTTTTTCGAGTGCTGTCCACCATACAACCACACCGTAGAAGAGTATCGGTTTGATGATCGAGGTATATATCCAATAAATGATCCGAGGTGAAAAATCCCAGGTTTTTCCTATAGTTTTCTTACAAGTATAAAGTGCTATGAAAGCTTTTTTACATCTGTAATGTTCAATTTCCAACTCAACTTCCTATCTAGAATTACTCCTAGATATTTAGCTGAATCTGATAGAAGTAATGATTCCCCTTTTAAAGTTATTGCTTGCAGTGGAGGAGATTGTTGTTTCCTATTGAAGAGAACAAGATCTGTCTTTGCTGGATTCGCATTTAGTCCGCATTCGGTGCACCATTTTGACAGAATATTGATTGAGCGTTGCATGAGCTCAGTGAGGGTATTCAGGTGTTTGCCTGACACGCAGAGAGCAATATCATCTGCATAGGCTACAACCTTGCAGCCTGCTTTTTCGAGATTCCGAAGCAAACTGTTTACAGCGAGATTCCAGAGAAGGGGTGAAAGTACTCCGCCTTGAGGAGTGTCTTTGACGGCGTACATTCTCATGCGGCTTAACCCAAGCTCTGAAGTGATTATTCTACCTGAAGTCCTACCATTCTAACAGATGATTCTAGACGCAGAAATGTTTCTTGCAGAGCCTGTTTGTTTCTGGCTATAATTACGATGTCATCCGCATAGGCACAAATTTGAGTAGAGGTGCCTCCGGGAGCTATATTAAAAGGATCAATCAGCGTTATATAAACTCTTTGAAGAAGTGTTTCTCTAGATAGGTAGGTGAAATGATTGAAGTGCCATTCTGGCACTACCCAAGTAGCACTAAAGCGCCGTTATGATACCATTATGAGACCTCCAACAGGCAGATATCTACAGCCAGCCAGAGCTGTTGATATAATGGAGAAGATTGTTGGGATTTATGTAGGTTGGCGCACTGCTCTAAGCTGTCGAAGAAAGGAGTGTTTCGAAGAAATGGTTTGAGTAGTTCGTGAATTTACAGTAGAAAATTTCATTGCTAGCCTTTCTCGGATTAATATTAAATCCATTTTGACTACGTAACTTAGAGCTGGTATATATTCTCATAGACTTGGAATTGAAAAATCTGTTCGTCTCCCTAATACCAGCAGGGTCTTCCAAGCGGAATTACTAGCAATTGGGGAAGCATGTAGGTTACTCATGGCAGATTTCTCTTTTAAGGGCAATATCGCTATTCTTTCGGATAGCCAAGCTGCAATCCAGGTGCTGGACGCGACTATAACAACCTCTAAAGTGGTGGAGCAAAGTAGGAATAGCCTCACCAACTTGAGTGAAAACCATAGAGTAACCTTAATTTGGGTCCCGGGACACCGGAACATAGAAGGTAACGAAAAAGCTGATGATCTGGCAAGAGGGGGATCTGCCATGAATAGCGCTCTTGCAGTACCAGTATTCACTCCACTAGGTGCGGTCAAGAATGCAATTTCCCTAAAATACCTTCGAATTGCAGATTGTAGATGGAGAGACCAGACGAAATGCAAAATCAGCAGAACGTTATGGCCCACCTACAACCTCAAGCAATCGTTGACATTAATAAACATGAAACGACGGGACACCTGTAGACTTACGGCAGTCATAACTGGCTTCTGGTCTATCGGAGAACAAGCCGCCAAAATGGGCATCCCTCACAACACATACTGTCACAGTTGTAAACGACCGGTGAAAAGGAAACAATCTCCCATTTCCTCTGTGAATGCCCTGCCCTATGGAAGGACAGAATGTTAACCCTGGGCAAACCGCTGTTCGAGAGTCTCGAGCAACTGTCTGGCTTAGACATCAAGAACCTAATAAGGTTCCTAAACCGCACAGACTGGATATAGTCCTGCTGCAAATAACTGTTAAGCAATTTGGTAACGAGGATGTGGCAACAAAATGGTGCGGATGCGCTAGTTGGATTCTGGATGAATCACCACTCTAACCAACCAACCAACGTAACTTACGCTGTAATTAATTTAATTAGTAATTTCATAGTTTTTGCGTAGAATGCAAATGAGTTTTAAGTTACTTACTAGTTTAGTTCGCCGTAAAATGTGCTACTTTGAAATTAAATGCATTAATTTTCCTTTTTGACTCCTTTACGAATATTTTACGCAAGCTCATTTAATATTCAATTTAGCGAAATTTAATTGTAACATTTTACTAATCACAAGATAAATTTTCGATTGCTCTCACTTAATTTTTTTTTATTTTTTTTTTCTATGAATTTTTACTACAAAAATTGTTCAAGCAAAAAGTTCCCAAGTCTGCCGCCCAAGGGCAAATAGCTACGTACACTACGAAATACTAACCATTTGCGGAAAATAATAATAAACACAAAATTTAAATAAAATTCTCTCAATGTTTATTTAATACAATATTAACAACAACAATGCCAACAGTAATATCCCATGCATTTATTTGCATTAGTTAGTTATTTCGAAAACATTGCCAGGACAATGACAGACTAATACTCGCAAATGGCATGCCTTAACATAGCTGGCATTGTAGTAGGCAGGCAGGCATAAACTTACAAGCATAAATACATGCAGGCATACTTACGTACTTATGCGTAAGCATAGAGGCTTAGGATTTGCCCAGAGCTTGCATTTAAATGCGCTTATGTGTATGTATTTACTTGTATATATATTTGCATATGCATTTGTGTGCTGCTTTTTAATTATATATGCATGCGGTATGCGGGTGTATGCGTGCAAGTTGATGTAGCCTTGCATTTGGATAATACGAGTCTAGTGCAGTGAGCGCAACGAGCGCACGAACGAGCAGCCTCGCTTACCCAAATAATGCAACAGTGCGTAAATTGTAACACTAACACCAAAACTAACAAGACAACAGCCAGAGTCCACACACTCGTACAGAACATTTCGAAACATATCCTGTTGTAGGTATGAATTAAAATAATAATATATTTTAACAATAGCAATAAGCAGTTTTGTAGTTTCAAAGCGAGAAGCAATTGCAATGATGTACAGCAACAAATTATTCCAGGCTTGACTCCCTTCCAGCTGAGGCTGATTTAAAGTGGCCTGCTAAACCATATATTCGGAGGAACTCTCCACCCTCCAGCTATTTTCATCACTTTTCGTTTCGTTCATTTTATGGATAAATTGAATTAAATTGCTGCAATAAGGACGTTCCCATGACAGTCGGTTCCACGTAACCGGAACGACCCAGATTTATATCCGGTCTAGGACTGTCACTTCAGCAGCACTTCCAGTATATGGATGGAGAAGGCAATAAGGAAGTATTTATTTCTGGCACTTAATATGTATATATATATTAGGGCGGGTCGATTTAAAAATCGCTCATTGCTCTGTGAAAATCGTATTCTAGGGATCAAAATAAGAAACTTTGCCGAAGGAACCATACCTCTAAAACGAATTCTGATGTCCCCAATTTGGGTCGACCGAAAAATCCCACTTTGACCCATTTAGAGTGCTCCAATCGAGTCCAAATGTATGACCGACCCCCACTAACTTTGGACGGCCGATCCACCCATGCCAGTGGCACACCCCCTGAAACTCCCCTGGGGGGTTCCCCATACAATAATTTCAAAATATCACCATTTTTGGCCTTTGCATGAGAAAAGAAACCATAAAGGTTCGACCCAAATTGGGGAACATCAGAATTCGTTTTAGAGGTATGGTTCCTTCGGCAAAGTTTCTTATTTTGATCCCTAGAATATGATTTTCACAGAGCAATGGGCGATTTTTTTGCCTCCCCACAAATCGACCCGGCCTAATATACATATATGTATGTATATTTGGCGCGTACACCCTTTTTGGGTGTTTGGCCGAGCTCCTCCTCCTATTTGTGGCAAGACGCACGTCTTGATGTTGTTCCACAAATGGAGGGGCCTACAGTTTCAAACCGACTCCAAACGGCAGATATTTTTATGAGGAGCTTTATCATGGCAGAAGTACACTCGGAGGTTTGCCATTGCCTGCCGAGGGCCGACCGCTATTAGAAAAATGTTTTTGGTGTATCACCGAGATTCGAACCTACGTTCTCTCTGTGAATTCCGATTGGTAGTCACGCACCAACCCATTCGGCTACGGTGGCCGCCTAAATACGCGACAGCAATACTATGCCAACCTGCTTGCTGCCCAGATCGCACAATTCCCCACACTTCGTTCCGTTCGTACTATTCCTAAGTTTTCAGGCAAGAAATCCTAGTGCGAATGTAGCAAATGCAATAGAAGAGGCATTTCTCTTTTATAGCATTGCAAGCTGATTTGGACTAAGTTAATTGAGTAGTAAAGTCCTCTCTCGACGAACAAAACTAACACTCTTCGGGGCTCTCATCATGTCCGTCCTAACGTTTGGCGCAGAGGCTTTGACGATGGAAATAACCGATGAGGCGTCGCTTGGAGTGTTTGAGAGAAAGATTCTGCGCAAGATTTTTGGACCTTTGCACGTTGGCGATGACGAGTATCGCAGGCGTTGGAACGATGAGCTGTATAACCTTTACGACGACATAGACAAAGCGCAGCGAATAAAACTCCAGCGGCTACGTTGGCTGTGTCATGTCGTCCGAATGGTTACAAACGCTTCGGCTCTTAAAGTATTCAATGCGGTACCACCTGATCATATCAGAGGAAGAGGAAGATCTCCTCTGCATGGGAAAGACCAGGTGGAGATGAACTTGGCGTCACTTGGTGTGTCCAACTGGAGCCGGTTAGCACGAGAAAGAAACGACTGACGCGCTTTGTCAAGCTCGGCCAAAATCGCGTAAGCCGTTATCGCGCCAATTAAGAAGAGTAAGAGAAGCTGATAACAAAAATTTCTCGATTTGAGCGACAAAATCACTTCTTTTTTTCAAAAGGTTCTCAAAAAGCCCAGAAGTTCACTCGAGAGTTACGAAATGCAAATCACGGTTATTCAATTTGTGATCTAACGAAAACTCCTTGCTTCATTTTAGCCTCACTAAGGGTCCTAGCCCAATGGGCTTGTGCGTGACTACAATTCGACAGGTCTTGCAATCGAAACTCACTGTCGGCATAAAATGCCAAATGATAGAAAAGATATTTTCTAAAAGCGGTCGCCACTCAGCATTCAACGGCAAACCGCCGAGTGATTTTTGCCATGAAAAATATTCATCTGCCGCTCGGAGGCAAGGTAAAACTATAAATCTACATATTCATTTGTGAATCAACATCGAGACACACGCCACAAATTGAAGCAGGAGCTTGGCCAAAAACCCTGCGAAGGATGTATGCGCGGTATTTCAACTGTCTGATAAAAATTATCTACTCTTTAAAAATACATTTTCTTTTCCTTTTTAAAAATAATTTCCTTCTGGTTTAAAGCTGCTTACATACATAAAAGAACTATAAACAGATGCCACTTGCAGGGTGAGATTTGAGAACATGCTGAGCGGGGGCATTCAATTACAGACAGGAGTAAAAGAGGGCTGCGCACTTTCCCCGCTCCTATTCAACCTGGTGTGGGACCTAGTAATACATCAAGCATCCGTGGCTAACAGAGGTATATCCTGGATTGTGGGCGGCGACGTAAAAGATCTTGACTACGCCGACGATATATGTCCGCTTTCGCACAAATACTCACATATACATGTATACTCAAACATCGCAGCGGTAAGCAAATGTGCAGCGAAAATGGTTTCAAGCCCCATCAATATTGCGAAGACAAAGATGTTGTGCGGCAACACTGCGACTCAGCAGCGGACATGCGGAGTCGAATATCGAAGGGACGCGCTGTGTTTGGTCTTTTGAACAAAATGTGAAGTTCATCACATATGTTATCCAGGCGCACGAAATGGAGGATATTTGAATCTAATGTTTTAACCTCTCTGGCAGCGTGAATAAACAAAATTGCCGCATTTGGGGAACTGAGAATCCACACGAGATCCATGAAACGCTTGCATGACCGGAAACTAACTGTTTGGGCCGGCATTTGCGCCAAAACCATCATTGGGTCATAGAAAACGCGGGTCCGAGAAAACGAAACGGTCGATGGAAAGCAATATCTATGGATGTTGGCTCATTATGTCTGCCTGCAAATGCGTGAGAAAGGTTTAGACGATTACTGCTTTCAACAAGACGGTGCGCCATGCCACACTGCGAATGCAACAATTGAATTTCTGCAAAGAAAATTCCCGGGGACGTGTAGTGTCAAAAAGAGGTGACATCGCCTGGCCCCCCAGATCACCTGACTTAACCCCCCAGACTACTTTTGGTGGGGTTATCTGAAAAGTAAGATTTACCCCAACAATCCGCAGGCTATTGACCAGCTTAAGGCAAACATTCGTGCCGAAATCGACGCTATAAAACCCGAAATGCTTGACAAGGCTTGTCATCGCAGAAAAAAGATCGCAGTGTGTGATTGCGAATAAAGGTGGCCACTTGATTGATATTGTGTTCAAAAAATTGTTTTAACCCATTTGATCCCATTGTACTCGCTTGAGTACAGAAAAAGCACTAAATGTAAAATGGAGAAAGAGAATAAAAAGTGCGGAAATCCCAGAAACGCATTTTTACGAACAATCCCAACTTGAAGCGTGTTCTTTATTGGTAACTAAGAACCCAGTTGAAATTTTTGAAATTATTTTTGACGATGAGGTGGTAAAATTAATAATCGATCTAACGAAAATATATGCCTTGCAGCATAACAAGCATGATTTTTGTTTCAATGAGGAGGATCTTATAATTTTTATCGGAATTTTACTCTATATCGGCTATCACTCAATGCCAAGAGAACGCATGTACTGGCAACTGGATGAAGATACCAGAACACCATTTTTAGCCAACAATATGTCGCGAAATCGCTTTCAAGGAATTAAACAGTTTTTGCATATTACTGATAACTCTAATTTAGATTTTAGCGATAAAATGGCAAAGATAAGACCACTCTCTCAAATTTTATGTAAAAAATTTTGTCAGTTTGGTTATATGCACCAAAAGCTGTCTGTTGACGAGTCTATGGTTAGGTATTTTGGAAGCCATTCCGCAAAACAATTCATTAGAGGTAAGCCAGTTCGTTTTGGCTTCAAAAATTGAATGATCACGAGTAGCTGTGGTTATTTATATGAGTTCGACACATATTGCGGTGCGAAAACGGTCAGAAAGAAAGTCTCCCATTAGGTTCAAGGGTCGTCCTTGATCTTTTGGCAAACATTCCACATCCGACCGATCACATCGTATTTTTCGACAACTTCTTTACGTCATATGACCTTCTTAGAATTTTGAAAGAACAAGGATTTAAGGCAACTGGGACTGTTGGTGAACGGCGGACCAAAAAATGTCCTCTGGAAACGAACAAAGAACTACGAAAGAAGCAACGGGGAGAGTTTGATTTTATGTAAGTTTATCATAATGATTTATTTGAATAGTTGTTTTGTATCAAATTTTGTAGGTGTTTTGACTCAGGAATACTTTTTGTGAAGTGGAATGACAATAGCGTTGTGACAGTGGGAACAAACTTTGATAGAATTGAACCTTTACATACCGTCAAACGATGGTCAACACAAGAGAGGCGCAAGGTGAATGCCCATCAGCGGAATACAACTCAGAAATGGGAGGAGTTGACCTCCTCCCTATCAAATCAGCTGAGGTGCAGGGAGTGTCACCAAAGAATTCGATGGATTTGCGAGTTATGCAATGTAGCCCTTTGCGTGGAGAGAGAATGTTTCAAAAACTTCCATACTGTTAACCGAACTAATAACCAAGCAAGTCTTTGAAAGTGTCTTTTTATTTAATACTCCATATTTTCATATACAGGCAATGTATTATATATACATATTATCTCATTGTACTCGATTGGGTACAGCCCAAAAAAATGCATTTCTTTGATTTTTTTTCGTGTTTTGTTTTTAAGGAGCTTAATTACACTATTTCAATAAACGTTTTATAAACGCATTTAAAAAAAATTGTTTTATATAAGGTTGGGATTTAATGGGTTAATGAATGGTAAATAACCAAACCAAATAAAAATACCTCACTTATACAAATCAGTTGTTTTTTTTTGAAGGTTTTTCCATGTTTTCATACCGACATAAAAGACGGTACACCCTGTACATAATTTCATTTAAAAAGAAATTTTATATTGTATATATATATATATATATGTAATTGGCGCGTACACCCTTTTTGGGTGTTTGGCCGAGCTCCTCCTCCTATTTGTGGTGTGCGTCTTGATGTTATTCCGCAAATGGAGGGACCTACAGTTTTAAGCCGACTCCGAACGGCAGATATTTTTATGAAGGGCTTTTTCATGGCAGAAATACACTCGGAGGCTTGTCATTATCTGCCGAGGGGCGACCGCTATTAGAAAAATATTTTCTTTATTTTGGAGTTTCACCGAGATTCGAACCAACGTTCTCTCTGTGAATTCCGAATGGTAATCTCGCACCAACCCATTCGGCTAAAGCGGCCGCCTGTTTTCTGTCACAAACTGTAAATATTTTTTGAGAAAAATGAAAATTCACCTAATTTTCTGAACACACCTGTAAATTTTCGCGTCGCTAAAGAATTTTCGCGCTTAATGCTAGTGCACAAATTTGCTTGACTCGCATATTTTTTTTTTGTTTTGTCAACTGTGAATGGGTAGTGGTTGCCATATGCACTAGCAGTAAAATAAAAAAAAAAGTAAAGTAAATTAAAAATAGGTTTCCAAGCATGCACTGACTTTGAAAACCATTCAATATTTGTATATTCTATTGTAATATTTTTAGTGTTTCTCATCGACATTGAACAAACTTTGGTACATAGTTGTAATAGTTAATGCCTTCTCTTTAAACCGAATTAAATCGAAAGCAAACTATTTTGCGTACAATGTAGATGAGTGCTCACAAACATGTCTCTTACATGAATATACAACAAATTGTATCAATGGAAACGCCTGTGTATTAACACGCCTCAATGTACTTGTTTACATCCACAATACAACAATATGCAACTAAGTTACGAGTGCAACATGCATGCCACACGATTGCGCTGGACATTCGCAACACATGCTTACACGACTTCCATAACACACAGCCATTCACACAAGTTGGCACAGTACACACTCGGTCTTGCTTGCATTCAATTGCAAGGAAGTATCAAATTACTAAGTCAGGCGCACCTACTTGGCTATGGAGGCACAAATGCAATTCATTTCACTCGAATAGTAATTGCATGAATGCACTTAAGCAGCTGCAATTATGCATTCGTATGTATTTCTTTGCATGTGTGTATGTATGTGTAAGTACAAAGTAAATACATACTTATCGACTTCCAGGGCATTATTGGTCCACATTCGCGTCATTTAATTCAACAACGTCGTTGGAACATTTTTTATTCCATTTCCATATAAATGATTGTGTGTGGGTGTGTGTGTGTGTGAATTTATATGCGCGTGAACTTTATTACGCCAGTCATTGCTTTTGCACTTAATCGCACTTTTCACCCGCACAGCGCAATCACGGAAATTGCAATTTAACCACCTGCATTTCCTTGTTTGCTGTCCTTGTCTAACGGCGATTGCACTTACAGCATGTAGGAGCAGAGAATGTTAATGGGAGTGGTAAGTAAAGATCTGAGATCCTCTACTAGTATGGTAAAAACAGCAAAAAATCTGAAATTCTCTACAACGAATCTACAAATTAGTACTCGAAAAAATGTTGTTTAACATTTGCACCTTCTCATTCCATTAACATTCTCTGGTAGGAGTGCATATAAGAAACTACTCATTTGAATATCTAGAATGGGGAAATTGTGCTACTAATTTTTCAAAGGTGGCAAGAACTGGTGATATTGACATCATCGGCCCTGACAACCGCGCTGTTAGTTCTGCCTTTTCCACATTGGATAAGGAAGCAAAGCGAATGGGTTTGGTGGTGAACGAGGACAAAACGAAGTATCTCCTGTCATCAAACAAACAGTCGACGCACTCGCGTATCGGCACCCACGTCACTGTTTACAGTTATAATTTCGAGGTTGTAAAAGACTTTGTTTATTTAGGAACCAGCATTAACACCGATAAGAATGTCAGCCTTGAAATCCAACGGATAATCTCTCTTACCAACAAGTGCTACTTTGGACTAAGTAGGCAACTGAGCAGTAAAGTCCTCTCTCGACGAACAAAGCAACACTCTATAAGGCCCTCATCATGCCCGTGCTAACATCCGATGAGGCGTTACTTGAAGTGTTTGAGAGAAAGATTCAGCGGAAAATTTTTAGACCTTGCACGTTGCTGACGGCGACTATCGTAGGCGATGGAGCAAGGAGCTGGATGAGCTTAACGGCGACATATAACATGAAGTCCAAAAATGCAGGCGCCATCTTTTTAATAAGTTAGTGCGTGGGAAGTTACATCCCTAGCAGACTTCCAGTGAAAGCTTGGTGGCATTCGGTTCCATAGAAGCGAAGTTATTGAGTCTAAAGTGTCAGTATGTTTGTGTCATCGGTACAAAATTGAGTTTTGAACAAAGAGCTACTATCAAATTTTGTTTTAGAATCGGTAAAACATTTACCAAAACATGTGAATTGATGAAAAAAGTTTATGGTGATGATTATCTATTTCGTGCCAAAGCTCATGAGTGGTTTACACGTTTCAGAGATGGTTGTGAGGCCATAAATGGCAATGAACATACGGGCCGCCAAAAATCAGTAATCACCGATCGCATTTTAACTTTAACATTTGTGCTTACGAAAGGTCTGTGCACGTTTCATTCCGCACAAGTTAACTGAGGACCATAAATTGCGCTCAGAATTCAACATTCGAACGACATCATAAAAGAGGCGAGAGAAGACGAGAACTTCCTTTACAACATTGCAATTGGTGATGAAACGTGGTGTTTCCAACATAGACCTGAAACTAAGCGTCAAAGTGCCGAACGGAAGGACCCACACGAGCCACCACTCAAAAAATCACGTTTGGGGAAGTCAAAAATCAAGTCGATGCTCATTTGTTTTTACGATTCCAAGTGAATTGCCCACATTGTCTTGGCGTTTTGAAGCATTTGTTGCATCGCATTCATCGAATTTGCCCTGAATGTCGTGAAGGAGGAAGCTGGCGCTCATTGCATGATTCCGCATTTTAACCATCAATCACTCACCGTAGTCGCCTGATATAGCTCCCTGTGACATCTACCTATTCGAAAAATTACATTTGGCTATCCGAATGGGATCAAACGCTCCGGCTCTGAAAGTATGCAGGACGAGTTGGTGGTAGCAGAGGAAGAAGAAGGCCTCTGCTGCTTTGGGGAGATCAGATGGAGAAGGATTCTGCTTCCCTAGGTGTTTCCAACTGGCGCCGGTTACTGAATGTATTGTTTAAAGCTCATTTTTCACTAAAAAATGTCTAGATCTTATTTGTCAGTGAAAATAATGGCTATAGTTTTAGTTACAGTGAAATCTACGCCGCCGTAGCCAAATGGGTTGGTATGTGAGTAGTGCTCTAATTCGAAAAACCAAGCATGGAACTCCATATGTTAGAAAACGTTTTTTCTATTAGCAGTCACCCCCCGGCAGGTCATGGCAAAGCTCTGAGTATATTTCTGCCATGAAAAAAGGTCTTGTTAAAAAACTATCTGCGGCTAAGAGGCGGGATAAAATTGTATGATAGGTCCCTCCATTTGTGGAAAAACATAAAGAAGCCCACCACAATAAATAGACTACAAAGCACGGTACATGTCTTCCCATGACCTATCTACCCTGCACATCTCTTGCAGATAGTACCACGACGAACCGCACAAATTGAAAATTGGACAAGTCCATTTTAACGCATAGAGACCACTTGGCCGTTGATCCACAGAGAGCAAATAAGGCGATCCAGTACAGATGGAAGCAAGAGGATTTTAATGTCATAACTTTCGAATAAGCCTGGAGCGACGTGCGCTTTATGCATACGAGTACATCAGCGGAGAATATAGCAGATGATGATTGAATTAGCTTGCGATTCAAGTATGCCGAGAACAAGATACCCCAGAAACAGAAAAACAGCCTACTGGTAGACGGATAAAATAGCTAAACTTCGCAATACTTGCAATAGTGGTAGAAGGAAGGCTCAAAGGACCCGGAAATGACCAATCTATGGGGAACTGCAAGCAGTATACATGTATGTTTTAAAGATCTACGAGATAGGGCTGACTACAACCCTTGGGGACTAGCATACCAAATAGTAATGAGGAAGATAAAAGGGCCAAGAGCTCCACAGCCCATTTGTCCCGTCATAATGGAGAAAATTGTTTCAGCACTCTTTCCACTCATAGGATAGAAGACCCAAAAAGGTTCTATGCCAGAGGATACAAGTGCTGCACATGTGACGAAGAAAGGAGTGTTCAAAACCTTGAAGCAGATAAAAGACACCAAGGCCCTCCAACATGGTGCTCAAGGAGACGATACGAGTAAATCAAAAAACAGTAGGACTTATACATCGCTTGTGTTACCAAGGGAAAATTTCCATCCAGATGGAAAATACAGCGCCGCGTACTGCTGCTACTGGTAAACTACCAGACCTTCACTTCCCTTCAGGAACATGTTATCTGTGAACGACTACAGGAGCATCTTGAAGGCTCAAACGCCCTATCAGACAACCAATTCGGCTTTCGGAGAGCGAGATCATCGGTTAATCAAATAAGAGCGGTGGTAGAGATAGCACGAAAAGCTATCAACGCGGGGAGGTCCGCAAGAAAGCTTTGCGCTGTTAACACCCTGGATGTAAAAAATTCCTTTAACTCGGCCAATTGGTCCAGCATCATTGCGGCACTCAAAAGTTTCAACGTTCCTGCTTATCTTGTTCGCATTATCAACAGCTATTTAAGCGAGCGAATTCTGCGATACCATACAGAGAAGGGCCTAAAAAAGTATCAGGTGTCTGGCGGAGTACCACAAGAATCAATACTTGGACCAACCCTGTAGAACACAATGCATGATGCAGGCCTGAAGGTGCACTATCGGGTAACATAGTGCTGTATTAGTGGGATATGCTGATGATGTCGCCCTAGACACACGAAGAGGAACCTATAGCATGAAACAGGCTACAAATATGTATGAGGGACCCAGACGTGGGTGAATAGAACTGGTCCATTTTATAAATACCTTTGGGGTCCTTCCCGAAATAATACAGAAAGTAGTCCCGAGAAGGGTATCTTCCCAGAAGAAGAGGAGGAATTGGTTTAGTGGCCACATCGTGAAGCTGCCCAAGAAAGGCGATTTGCGTGACTGCGGCAACTGGCGAGGAATAACTCTGCTCAACACCACCTACAAAATTCTACATCCAATGTATCGAACGCTCCTTCAGGGACGAACAAATTGTATTGCGCCGTCACCGAAGCTGTGTTGACCAAGCCGACACTCTTCGCATCATAGTAGAACAATCAGTTAAGTGGCGCTCCCCAATTTAAATGCTGTTCGTCGACTTTAAGAAGGCATTCGACACAATCAAATGAGAGTCAATATGGCTGGCGCTTAGTAGAAAGAGAGTTCCCGCTAAGATAATCCGCCTCATTACAGCCCTTTACGAGAACTCCAAACTGGCAGTGCTTCAGAACGGCAAAATCAGCGAACCATTCACCACAAACGCAGGCATAAGGCTAGGTTGTCCCCTTTCTTCCCAAGGTTGTCCCCCTTCTCTTCGCCATCGCCCTAGACGACTTTATGAGCCAATTGAGCCTCCACGAAAGAGGCATCATATGGAGTTTCACCAGATCGTATGGAGATCACTACATCTCGAGAACCTAGACTTCGCCGATGGCATTTGCCTCCTCTCTCACAAACTCACTGGCATGCAAGCGAAGGCGGACAGATGAGTCACGTTGGTCCGCACTGTCGGATTGAAGGTCGCGGTCAACATAGCAAAGAGCAAGACTATAAGAGTCAACCACATAAAGCAAGACCTTTAATGGTTGACGAGCCTCCGGTGGAATTTGTCCAAAGCTTCTACTACCTCGGCTGCACTATCACGGCAGGCGTTCGAGCGAATGCATACAGTATGAACGAGTTCGCAAATCTTCGAATATTCGCAGGTGTGTAAAGTCTGTATTGCTGTACGGAAGTGAAATATGGTTGGTCTCCAACACCATCACACAGAGGCTACAATCATTCGTCAACAAATGCCTCCGCATCATCAGCAGAATATTCTGGCCGAACACCATTAGCAACGGTGCGCTGTAGAGATCAACAAACGAGAAGCCCATCCTATGGCAAATCAAACGAAGAAAGTGGGAATGAATAGGTCACACGCCTAGAAAACCACCATATAGCATCACGATAATGGCCTGGACTGGAAGGCGCAAAGCAGCAGAGGTCGCGGTCGGCCAAAGATCACTTGGCGAAGGTCGATGTTGCGCGAGCTAGCAGATGCCGACATCAGATGGGAGTGGACAAGAATATAAAAAAAATGTGAAGCGTGCACAGATTACTGAGCATAGTCCAATCTATTATTAAGGGGTTATACGCAGTTATGAAGCAAATAAAAGACGGGTTGTCAAGGATTTATCCTGAAGAAACTTCAGAATATTTTAATTTGAAAATTTTTGGCGGTTATAAAAGCATCCTTCAAGAACGTAACAAAATTTTTTATTTATGAAAATGTTGATTATAGAGCGCGCTGCAGGCGATTTCTGGAACCTCCGTTAAAAAAAGACGATTTACGGTGTACATCGTAACTCAGGATTGGATTATCTGAAATCAAAAAACCAAACAAATTTTGTTAATATATTAGATTATCTAGTAATTAATCGTTTGGCTAATCAAAATAGTGAATCTTCACAAAATGGCAGCTTTTAAAAGATATGATTTCGATTTTTACGTTAAAATTTGGCCGTAAATTGATTATAAAATGGAAAATAAGTATCAGATTTACAAAAGGAACGATTAATTACTAGAAAATGTATCTTTAAAGATTGAGTTAAAACGGTTGACCGATCAAACAAGCCGTTTTCGAGATATCGTGTACACCGACTTGAAAAATGCCGTTTTGAAAAAAACACGTTTAAAGTTTCAATACCTACCTTAAAACGTGCCGAGGCATCTCTACATATTTAGGCATCACTCCGAAAGTATTGCTTAGATCTACTTCAAATTTCGTGCGTATACTTTTGAATATATGTACATTACAAAAATGCAACAAAAAAAATCGATTTTTTTGAAAGTCATAACTGCGTATAACGCCTTAACCTCACCTCCGCACTTTCTGCTAACATCTGTCAAATTCCTATTTCGGTTTAATCTTATTTTCTCATGTAAGAAAGCTATTTCATTTTCAAAATGGCTTGATATGCTTGAATCAGGTCGCTATATTTGCACATGCAGAAGGCGCGGTAAAATGAAAATTGAGTTGTCAAACTATGAAATAACAGCTGATGTCAATAACCTGGACAAACGGTGGCATTAATCGAGATTAACGACTTAATGTTGAATTATCTCAGGTATTAAGTGCAACTAATGCGAAATGGCAACTAGACTTAATTCTCATAATTTAAGCGGATTAGAGAAATTTTCGTTGCCAACATTGCCGAAAAATTACAGTTTATAACTATTTCGAATGATAAATAAAGAAGCTTTGAAGAAGAAGAACAAGAAAGAATGTATGCAATGTTAGTTTGCGCTAACACGTTCGAAATTTAATTGTTTCAATATTTCGGAGCAGTTTGAAAAATTGGAATTTAAGATTTTTTTAAATAAAAAATTATTTCTTAGTGTCAGGGCAGCTAATACACGTATTTGTTGCCTGCGGTTCATTTTTTACTGACAAAACCAGACACTAAGCAAATCAGTTGTTCACTAATCCGCGTAACAGGCGTCTGTCCCACTACAATTTTAATCAGTATTAACTGCGTTGAGTTAATCCCGGCAATCCCGATTAACGCCGCCATCTGTCAAGGCTATAAGACAGTAATGGCAAGAAATTCAGAGAGACAGATATATTTTTTTCAGTAAAGCACGCGATCTCCACCTGTAATTTCTGTTTTAATATAGGTTTTTTTAACATAATCTATAGAAGGTGTAAATGTGGCGTTAAAATTAATAAGAAAAAAACTTGCGAGATGGACTTTCAAATATTACAAAAAATTTTCAATAAAAAAATATAGTTCTTTCTCAAATAATTTTTTAAATATAAAAACATTTTTTTTTACTAAAATATTAAAAAAGCGAAGGTATTTCACCTCGAAAAACTATAGATGTATCGAAATTTTCAACATTGAATAAGCCTCAGAATTATTAAATTTTTTTCAAAATGTTTCCAAAAATTGTCAATAAAAAAATATAGTTCTTTCTCAAATAATTTTTTAAATATAAAAACATTTTTTTTACAAAAATATTAAAAAAAGCGAAGGTATTTCACCTCAAAAAACTATAGATGTATCGAAATTTTCAACATTGAATAAGCCTCAGATTATTAAATTTTTTTCAAAATGTTTCCAGTTTACTTCTTATTATACTCAAACCTACAAACAAGTTAATATTTAAAAAAATTGACTACAAAATACAAAACACTTGAATAACTCGACATGGAATCGCTCACATCCTTTCGGGTGTGTTTGTCCAACTTTTACTCCCAAATTGCGTTAAAATGCTTCAATTGGAGGTAGCGTCAAATAGCTTTTAAGAGCAGGTTTAAATACTTTTCTATTTTGCATATTTAATTAAAGTTCTAAAAACAAGTATTTTTAATATTTATTGCTATTCTCACACACAGCGCATATTTTACTGACCCATCGACCTCTGCCGACCATTTTGTGTGGCTCATACATGAAACAAATATTCTTAGCACTGGCAACCACTTGTGACCTTGTACACCTACCGTTACGCCTTTGACAGCTGATGAACAGCTGCAGGGAAGGCCGATATATTTGTTTTTGATGGAATATTTCTTTATACAATAAAAAGAGAATTTATCCAACGGACTTCAAATTTATAACATCATCGGTATTAGCTAAAACGTTAACAATGGCTAAATTCTTAGCGCTCATCGTGCTTACCTTGGGTAAGATTTAATGGCATATTTGGCAAATTCAATACGATTGACCACTTTTCCGCTTCCCATAGCTGCTTTGCTTAACTTCGCCGCCGCTGAAATGCCCGCATTTAAAACGATCTTTAAATTCTTTGGCGGTGGCAATGGCGTCGAATTCAATGGCAATGGTACGCGTACCAAGGACATCTCCCAAATGACGCCCGAAGAGCTGGGCATTTCGCGTGGACAATGTCGCTATGATTTTCTGCCGTACATAACGTATAGTGAACGCATGTATTGCACACCTGATGATCTCTATATACTGCATCTTTTGCCTTCCAATGTTACCGAACCAATTCGTAAGCCACCGATAATGGTGCGTTGCCTGCAACCGGAACTGCCCGAGAATGCTACACGCAACGACAATACCCTACTCATAATGCAGAGTGTCAAAGACATAGTTGCGCTGCTGAAGCCACAAGGCGCTGCAACTAAACGCCATGAGCCGGGCAGTTGTGTCATTGTACTCTTCTACACCGAATCCAGCCTCGGCTGTGCACATGTAGCGCCCTATGCCAATATGCTGCCCATACTATTTCCGACATTGCGTTTCGCCGCCATTGATGCATTCAAATTTCCCAGCTTCAATACAGAATTTGGCATTGTTGGCTTGCCAACGCTGTTACTTTTCCATCAGGGCCGACCGATTGTGAAATTCTACAGTGATGTGGGCACTTTTCATGCTTTCGTCACGCGGCACACGGGCATCAAGCATATTGAACCAATGCCAAAGGAATCTGAAATGACTGGACCATTACCGGTACAGCCTGTGCCGCAAGTTGATTATGTGCTTCTACTTGCCTGGTCATTCATTTTGCTATGCGTTGGCAATTACTTTGCAAAATCACGGCTGTGTAAGCAAATTGTGGAAATGATCAAGCGGAATTGGCGGGAATCAGAGGCACGAATGGAACGCAATTGAAGACGGCGTTGCTAAGTTTTAGTTATAAATGTTATTTCGTAGGATTATTTTAAATTCGAATAAAATAAAATTAATAAAAAGCGTACACTTCTCGATTCCTTTGAATTAGGCACAAAATACACGTTGTTGTTGTAGCAGTATAAACATTCCCACACATATACGGGGAATGCTGCTGAAGTGCCAGTCCTTGGCCGGGGATAAATCCGGGTCGTTCCGTTTACGTAGAACCGACTGACGTGGGAACGTTAAACTCACCTAACGTAAAACCCAGAAAATGTACACTTCACGTCAGCGAAGCCACAGCCACAAACACATCTAAAAACCTGTTGTGTCTTTAATGTACAAATGGCATTATAGCTTTTCGGAATGTCCGTAGAGCAGATTAACTTTATGAGAAATTTTTCGTGGCAGAATTATAAACAGATCTTTGACATAGCCTGCCGTACGGCAAACGCTGTTAGAAACCACTTTTCTTATTATTTCATGTGTCATATCCCGACTAGACATTGGTCAGGGCCATAGTCGAATGACAATCACGCACAAATCGGATCGGCTACGCAGGTAATTCTTAGCAAGCAGTTACTCCGGCAACATGTCATGTTGTTGTTAGTGTTGTAGCAGTTCACTAAACCCTGTCAGAGTAATGTAAGCCCAGGGAACTTGCTGTTTCGACAGGTTGGGTCCAGAGGGAGAGGGGTGTTAGATGAGTGGGTTTGAAGGGCAGGTGAAAAGTTGGTTAGTATCGTACGGAGCGCCTTCACATGCTGGACATTTGTTGGGTGTCAGGGTCAATTCTAGATATGTGCGAATTTAGTCTGCTACAGTATCCAGAGTTGTAATTGCGCGAGTCTCCCTGGGTAGCTGAAGCTCTTCATCTGCTAGGGTGATGATTGGACTTCGATTGTGGCATTGAGGGGTCGGGAGTTTAGGAAGGTGATAAGTGCCTCCCGATGAATGTCGTTTAAGTCTGTCTAAACACTGTTCGAGCCAGTAGTTGTCGTTTTGTCCTAGATCTCGTCAGAATAGCTGAAGATATGCCTCCTGACTTGCCCGGGAGGCGGCTCAGGTTCTAGAAGATGTCTAAAAGGGTGAAATCCGATTAGAAACTGTTTGCTGCGCATTCTGTTGTGCTCGTTGGCTGGGAGCCTTTGCGTCTCATTTGTAGGTGTTGTAGGGGGGACATCAGGAGGCATCGCGTGGCTGTCCTGATCGCAATGTTTTGACATGTCTGGAGCTTTGTTCACTGCGAATCACTAGTTCCAGGCGACCAGACAGGCGCAGCATAATTCAAAACCGGCCGCCCAATTGCTTTAAATGTCGCCGGCAACAATTCTTTGTATTTGCCGCAAGTACTGCCGGATAGCGATTTGGGGACCTTGTTGCGGTTGTGTATGCAGAGATGGAGAGCAAACTATTGAAGGTAACTCCCACAATTGTGGACATGTTTACTGTCGGTATTGGTGCGTCGTCGACTTTTACCTTCAATTGCAGTTTGAACTCCTTGTCCAGGTGGTAAAAAGGGTTGCCGTGGATTAAGTGGGGGAAAGTTGAAAATTCCTCGCAGCGAAAAAGCGAGAAAAACTGGTGAGGTAATCGTTTACTTTGGCGCACAGGTCATCGACGTCATTGCCCAACGCCATTATCGAACAATCGTCAGCATAGGAGACCAGGGGGCCTCCATCTGGTGGCTGAGGATGTAGAAGTTGAAAAGCAAGGTTGATACGACACCACCCTGCGGAACACCTTGCTCTATCTCCCCCTGTTTTGAGTTTTGACCTCGGAAAATTACTGACGAGTGACGAACCCTGTCTAGAGCAACGTACCCTAATATATTTTCGGTGTTTTTAAGGGATTATATACAGTTAGAAGGCCGTAAAAAAGTGAATATTCCACAACTTTTTCTGAGAGTACTTTTAAATTTATTGATCTAAAAATTTGTGCACATTCTATGTTATCTTTTAACTATATTTTAAGACTTAGTATTATTAAAAATATTTATTTGGAAAGGAGCTACAGCTGATTTCCGGGAGCTACTTTCAAAAAAAGACGTTTTGCGGAGACCACTATATCTCCGACCCGGATACACTGAAATTAAAAAAAGCCAAACAGATTTCGTTAAAGTAATGTTAAATCTAGTAATTAATGGAAGGAATAAGCAAAATAAATTTGTTTGACAAAATGGCGGTTTCGCAAAAAAAAAATCGATTTCTGACCAAAATTTCCGTCTTAAATTTTTGATAAAAACCAAATTTTTTTATCGGTGAGGAAAAATCTTCGATTAATTACTAAAAAATATATTTAAGAAACTCGTGTTAAAATTTGAGATGTTGAGATTTGATGTTGGTCACCGACTTTGAAAACATTATTTTGAGAAAAACGCCTTTTAAGTTTGAAACGCACTTTCAAGCACTCTGAAATGACTTTTCAAATTTGTGTATAACTTAGAAAATATTCACCAGAACGATATTAAATTTTCTGTGTGCATTCTTAAATATATCGCACCCTAAATACAAAAGGGTCACAACTCAAAATTTTCCACACTCGAGCTTGACTTGTTTACAGTAGCACAGAAAACAAACTATGACATATCACGCTGAAATTTTCCATGTAAGCTTATAACAGTCCTACCAAAAAACAAAAAATTTATTTTTGCCATGTCATCCGCGGACCGTTTTATTGATAACGTCTCGTTCATATTTGAGCAGAAGGGACATTTTGAGTTGTGACCCTTTTGTATTTAGGGTGCGATATGTATGTACATTAAGGGGTTATACGCAGTTATGACTTTCAAAAAAATCGATTTTTTTTATTGCATTTTTGTAATGTGCATATATTCAAATTTGAAGTAGATCTAAGCAATACTTTCGGAGTTATGCCTAAATATGTAGAGATGCCTCGGCACGTTTTAAGGTAGGTATTGAAACTTTAAACGTGTTTTTTTCAAAACGGCATTTTTCAAGTCGGTGTACACGATATTTCGAAAACGGCTTGTTTGATCGGTCAACCGTTTTAACTCAATCTTTAAAGATACATTTTCTAGTAATTAATCGTTCCTTTTGTAAATCTGATACTTATTTTCCATTTTATAATCAATTTACGGCCAAATTTTAACGTAAAAATCGAAATCATTTCTTTTAAAAGCTGCCATTTTGTGAAAATTCACTATTTTGATTAGCCGAACGATTAATTACTAGATAATCTAATATATTAACAAAATTTGTTTGGTTTTTTGATTTCAGATAATCCAATCCTGAGTTACGATATACACCGTAAATCGTCTTTTTTTAAAGGAGGTTTCAGAAATCGCCTGAAGCGCGCTCTATAATCAACATTTTCATAAATAAAAAATTTTGTTACGTTCTTGAAGGATGCTTTTATAACCGCCAAAAATTTTCAAATTAAAATATTCTGAAGTTTCTTCAGGATAAATCCTTTGACAACCCGTCTTTTATTTGCTTCATAACTGCGTATAACCCCTTAAGAAAACAAATACAAAAAAAATCGATTTTTTTTAATTCTAACTGTATATAACCCAATAAGTTGTTTAATACAACAACAAAGCTTTCTGCGGCAAATAATTTCACTTACCAGCTACATTTCCTTTACACTATGAAGCACAAAAAAACACACAACAGATGCGTGATGGTAAGTTTTTATATTTTATTATTATACTTGAACTTGTATCTTTTCTATATCGCAAAAGTTTACTTTTATATCATACTAACATTACTGTAGCGGACCTTAACGAGTTTAAAAAACGAATATAGCCAAAAATAAAATTTTAAATTAAAAACGTGACTGCGAAATTCGAGCGCACGTGGTGAATGTGAACATTCGCTAAAAAAAAGAAACTAATAAAATAACGGGTATTATATTCTCGAATAATATTTCATTTGCTGCGCTTCGTCATCGATCAGCTATCACAAAACTAAATTTCGAAGCGACTTTCGCACACTAAACTAAGGTAGAAAGCGTAAGCGCCTGCCAATTTGTTTTTAAAAACGAAAATTTCTTTCAGGAAATAATGAAATGTTTAAAATAATCTTAACTTTGCTGCTTTTTAAAATAACCGAGACTTAACTGTAGCATTTCACGTGAAACTCGGTAGGAAGCCGTTGCAGCGCTGATCACATGAATTTCGATTGATGTCTATTTGTCATAAATAATCACTAAATCATACAAAAATTTATATATTTTTTTGTTAACAGATTAAAATAAATTGAAAAAATTATTAAAATAAAGAATTCATTGAACTGCAAAACTTTTAATTTCAAATTAAATGGACACTTCTAACTCGAACTATAATAAATACGTTGGCACGCAGTCAGGTTGAAAATAAAATACACTTCAAAGTTTGTCGCAGTTTTTTGAAAAAATTTTTTTTTAACCCTCCATTGGGCACCTGGGTCTGACCAGACTTTTTCGACTTTGCACGTGAATTTAACATATTTCTTTTATAGCTCACGACTTGAGTTGCCATGAATATTCCTGAAATTTAATTTTCTATCGCTTTATGGATATAACCTTTTGAAAAAGATACTCGAACAGGGCGAAAAAAGGCCAGACCCAGGTGCCCAACCGTAGGTTTTAAAAAAGTTGTCCAACGGAAAGTTATTGGGATATCTCTGGCAAATAACTTGCAAGCGCACAGCAACTTCAAAGTATATTCTATTCTGACTTTGATTGTGCGCGCCTAGGTTTTTAGAATGATTCATTTTTTTTCTTTTTCCCTTCAAAGTCGCCGCCTTGCCTTAAATATGCTACTATCATCTCGCACATAAATTCAAGTTGATAAAACTATCTTCTTTTTTATGTTTGTTTACGGTAGAATTTGAATTTTGACGCACAATTTACTGCCTTACAATCTGCGTATTTTTGTTGTTTCACCCTTTTGCTTATCCTCAATTTGCTTTTCAACAATTTTTTCAATTGCTTTGAAAAATTCATAATTTGCCAAAAATTTACATTCTTTTTTTTAATTTTACACACATTTTAAAAACACCAAAAATTGACAATTCCCTTATCGTAGCAATTGAAGAGCGTTTGAGGCGCCGGTCAAGCAAAGCGGCGCAAGTATTAAAATAATTCATGTACGCGGCGCTGTTGGCATAAAATTTCTACTGCCTGCTGACCAAATTGCTGACAAAATGAAAGTAGCTTCGCACACGCATCCCCTGCCAGTTTGAATCAATACAATTTTCTTTGCCGTAGCCTCAGCTATTTTTACAAACCTTTACTAATACTCTCATACATATTTTAGCCATAACTTTTGTGTGATTTTTTGTTTGTTTTTGTGTTGCAAGTAATTCACAAATATATTTCATAATACACAAGTAAGGTTTAGAATTTCTTATATTTGTATGTAGGGAAATCAAGTAAAATATTTGATTAAATTTGTTGAAAGCATAATTTGTATTGAATTGGTATACGCCTTGAATTGAGCGGCAGCTACTACGGTACAGCATAGCACAGCCTGATCAGCCTGCCAATCTCATACAATTAATTTATGTTTGTTTGTTTATGTTTTCTTCTATTTTTGATTTTATTAATCACAAACTTCACTGCTATAGAATGTTCCTTGCGCGCAGCATACATTTCAAACAAAGTGCAGGTAATTTTCAATAAAATGATACTATAAATGATAAAGTTTTAAATGTTATCCTAAGGTGGCTTTTTTTGTTGTTTTGTTTGCTTATTTGCCTCCATTGCTTAAAATCCTAAACGAAATATGTTTGAATGGCGCTGCTTTTCATACAGCGCGCACACTTCCATGTGCCCCAAGCCACCATATCTTATTTTTCCCCTCCTCTTCAACGCGCTCCTCTACTATTTTTAACTAAATAATTAAACAGCGCACGTTACGCTTCTGTGAACCACCTCAATTTTTGAACATTTCATTATAATCGATGAATGTGCTCGTCGTCGTCGTCGTCGTCGTCGGGCTATTACTTAAAATCCAATACGTCTGTCGGCATTAGCATTACAACTCATTCTCTCATGTGCGAATTAGTTATTTATATATTATATTATATTATTTATTATTATTATTATTATTATTATTTTGTTTTATGTTTTTTTTTTAATAATTTTAATGAGCCGATGTGTGACATTTATTAGCCGGTGTTTTAGCTGCTTGGGCTGCTGGATTGATAACGGTTGTAGCTTCTGCTGCCTCATCATCTTCTTCAACTACTGTTACTGTTGCTGTTGTTGGCTGTGGCTCATCATCATCGTCGTCATCGATTATTTCGGTTATGGTCAAGGTCTGCGGCTGATGTGGCTGCTGATGCTGTTTGGTATGTTTAGAGCGATAATTGCGGCGCGCGGCCGAAGCATTATATGGATGGGGATGTACGCTGTAAAAATTCGAATAAAATTTATAAAAATTAGCAACGGCAAGTGACAAAGAATTTCAAGCTTAAAAGCTAAAACCAAAAAAAAACTAATGTTTAAAGTTAATAACAAAAATTAAATTGAAGAAAATAAAAGAAACAAAATTAAAATTAACACACAAATAGGAGAGGATGCAAGCAAACAACAGATGGCATACACATATGAATTATCTGTGAACTTTTAACAAAATAACTGTGTAAATAAATGTATTTTAAACTGCAATTAGTGGCGCCGACCGTAACCGTAGCAATCAGCTGTTCTGATCAAACAAATGGGCAGCACTGTTAAGGGGTTGGGGTTAGTCAGAATTTTCAAAAAATTGGATTTTTGTTTGCATTTTCAAATATCTTAAAGATATTGTGTGAAAATTTTAAGTGAATCCGGCAAATACATTTCGAGTTATTCAACAATTAACAAAGGGCGCTCCGGAGCGTTCGAGAGCAAAACTTTAAAAGCGTCTTTCTCAAAACTATGTTTTTTGAACTGGTGATCACTGTAACTTAAAAACCGCTTGGTAGGTTTCAATAAAATTTATACTGCTTTTGAAAAACACGAAAAACTCGTACCTGATCGAAGGATTTTTTTTCAAAATTTCGATTTCTTTTACAATTAATTGTCGGTTTTTTTCTCGAAAATCTCAAAAATATTTCCTGAGGCCGCCATATTGTTAATTTTGAAAAAAAAACAAGCTTCGATCAGGCACAAGATTATCTATTAATAAAACTAATTTCTCTTGTCCGATTCATTTTAGATGCATCTCCAAGGACTTGAGATGAAAACGGAAAAACGAGCTCCACACAAACAGCGACAACTTTTTTTTTTTTTAATTTTGTTTAAGTCAAGTCGAAACATGATGTACCTTCTGCTCAAATATGAACGAGACGTTATCAATAAAACGGTCCGCGGATGACATATGGCAAAAATAATTTTTTTGTTTTTTGGTAGGACTGTTATAAGCTTACATGGCAAATTTCAGCGTGATATGTCACATAGTTTGTTTTCTGTGCTACTGTAAACAAGTCAAGCTCGAGTGTGTTCTTCGAATTCTCTTTTATGACTTCAATTGTCTCAAAATGTTTTCCACGGAGCGGCAACTTGAGCTTGGGAAACAGGAAAAAGTCACATGGAGCCATATCAGGCGAACACGGTGCTTGCGGAACGATATTAACATTATTTTTGTTCAAATAATCGCGAACAAGATGTGATGTGTGAGCTGGTGCATTATCGTGATGCAAGAACCATGACTTATTGTCCCACAATTCCTTCCTTTTAAGACGAATGTTCTCGCGCAAACGCTTTAAAACGTCTAAATAATATTCAGCGTTAACCGATCGGCCTTGCGGAAGGAACTCCGAGTGCACCACACCTTCGTAATCGAAAAAAACAGTCAGCGTAACCTTAATTTTTGAGCGACTTTGGCGTGGTTTTTTGGGTTGAGAGGGCCGTACCTCTTTGAACGATTTGTACCACTGGAAAACACGTGCACGCGATAAAGCAGTCCCCATAGGTTGTCTGTAACATTTTTAAGGCGTCTGAAGCCGAAATTTTGTTGGAATAACAAAATTTCAAACAAATTCTTTGTTCAACTTCAATTTCCATCGTTAAATTCGAAAAACACACTCGAGCTTGTCTTGTTTACAGTAACACAGAAAACAAACTATGTGACATATCACGCTGAAATTTGCCATGTAAGCTTATAACAGTCCTACCAAATAACAAAAAAAATTATTTTTGCCATATGTCATCCGCGGACCGTTTTATTCATAACGTCTCGTTCATATTTGAGCAGAAGGTACTTTACATTTCTTTTGATATTTGCGATAAAAATTTAAAATATTGGAAATGAAGGGCGAAAAATTAGCTGACTTAGTGAAAAATTTCCGCATTTTTACGACCAAATGCAAATGTTCCCATGAACTATACTTCATTATCAGCTGTTTATGGTTACGGCGCGACTTAATCGACAAATACTGCAATGTTTATGGTTACGGCTATGGCTTTATGGTTATGGCACCACTAAAATTGCTGCGTTAAAGATGAAGAAATACGCAACGTTTCTAGGAAAATATATATTTTTTTAATAATATTTTAATGCAATTTTCATTATCATGAATTCCAAGTAATAGTAACCAACTCTACTAGATGATGCACATCTTCGTCAAATCGGCCGAATTTTCATTTTGAGCAAGGCACATTGAACAGGTAGTTGTTGTTGTTGCTGTAGCGGCATAAACATTTGCCTTACATGAACGGGGAACGGTGCTAGAGTGACAAGTACTTGGCCGGACATAAATGCGGGTCATTGCGGTAATGTACAACCGACTGTCGTGGCAATGATTGAACTGGTAGTAGAGCAGTTGATTTAAGTTTTCCTATTTATTTGCCATCTAAATCGTTAAATTTTATTTAAATTACGCTAAACTGTCAGTTTTCGTTTATAGATTTGGCCTCCTGAGGACCAAGAGGAGAAACAAAATTCATTGCTCTTGTTGTTTTTGTTCTACTGCCAACTAAGCACCAGTTTACACGATGAGTTTTCACCCTGAGTAGAAAGTCATGCGAGTCGAGTTTGATGGCAAAAAATGTAGAGAAGTCAATGGGGTAGGCATGCACGCACGGTCAACTAAATAGAGGTGATTTTTTTGGCATTTCGCTTTGATGGCATTCACAATTTCGTATTTTTGTTCAAGTGCACTTTGGACGCGCGCATAACGAACGAATGAACAAAGAAAATTGCTCGCTTTAACGTCAAAAACACGCAAGGAAAGCCCCGCAAATAAAAAGTCACCGTGTAAATGCACGAAGATTTTCGCAGATTTCGTTGAAAAAGAATGTCACCCATGGTGGAAAGTCTTCGTGGAAATAGGCTCTAACTGTTTAATGTACCTTAATTTTGAGTCTCTCACTTTCTCTAGAACTCAATGAAAAATAGAAATGGGCAATTAATTCAAATAAAACAAGAAATGTGTAAAAGAACACAAACATTTAACTAACATTTTTTTAATGTATTTTATGGAGCAAACAATTAGAATTCGCATGGAATAGAAAATGCCGATTCGTTGAAGAAGTACCGCACTGTATAAAGAGTAAGTAGGGCCGGCCTTATAGGGTTAGCAGTTCAAATATTTCGTTATAACCAGGCACGCGATTCAATACAGCGCCAAGTCGATTTCAGTTGTTTTGTAAAAAGTCCATAGATTTGCAAATTGAAGGGAAATTTGTAAATGAGGGGCGTGCAATCAATTCGAGGTGGCAAGCAAGCAGGCAGGCAGGCAAGCAAATGGCATATGGTTAAATTCATGAGTTTCAGGCGATTCGAATTTTGACTGATTAGGATATATTATATTATATTTTTTTTTCTCGCCCTTAGTGACTAGTGCACCAATAAACAATGCAAATATTTTAGTAATACAAAAAAATTGTGATGGGGGTGAGGGGATGTATGAGAATATGCAAAATTTAACTGAAAATTACTCCTTAAAAAATGTATTAAAGATAAACAAAAATAAAACAAATGTATGTAAATCTATTCGCTAGCTTGACTACTTTGGTTAATGTCATAGATCATCTCTGTAGGTTTTTCTCTGGCCTCCTTGAAATTTTGACACAATATTTAGAAAGCTGTATGCTCTAGAAGGAAGTAAAAAACCAGAATTTGATATTTTAAAAATAAATCTATAAAATTCATTTGAAGTCGCCTTTCTTTATAGTTCCCCTAACTAGACTACTTCGGTTAAAGTCACATATCTCCGTAAGTTTCTCTCTGATTTCTTTGAAATTTCGCCCCAATATTCAGGAAGTATTATGCTTTAAAAACATGCAAAAACCAGAATTAGATGTTCTAAAAATAGATCCACAAAAACCGTTTAAAATTTATTTTGCGTTAAGTTTCCCTAACTTGACTACTTCGGCTAAAGCCACATATCTCCGTAAGATTATCTCCGATTTCTCTGAAATTTTGACACACTCTTAGGTAGGTAGGTAGGTTGGATGGTTGTTGTAACGACACACTTAGACCTTTCGCAGGTCCATTGTGACACCACTACAGCTTATCCATACCCTACGTGTTCCTTTGTCAAACCATCCGGTAGCTTTAATAAACGAGCAGAACTTCGTTAGTTTTAGATGCGCTATGTCCGCTACATCGGTTAAAATGGCGTATCAAGAGTGTGCAGCCTCCTCATAGCTAAGCTTTCACACTCACATAAAAGGTGTCTGACTGTTTCCTCTTCTTCTGTATTAAGACAGCTTCTACAGAAATCGAAGTACGAGAGTCCTAACGTTTACCATTAAACAATGACCAGTTAATACTCCTATCATATTTCTTATAGCTTCTCTGTTAAATCTTAACAAGCTTTTCGACCGACTGCTGCTCCATTTCGGCCATGTCTGTCTGCTTAGTTCGCATGTTGTGAGGTTTTGAAAAGTTGTATTAACGTTTTTGATGGTTTCTCTATCTATAAGTAATTTATAAGTGACTATAAGCAGGGGTATCAGCGTCTTATCCGGTTGTAGATCGAGCGTTGTACCTGTGGCTAGACACCCAAATAAGGTGCACTTTGTAGTACTTGGATACGTCATTTAGAAGTTTAAAATATTCTAAGACTGTTTTTGACGAGTGTGTTTTAGATCCTAGCGCTTTTATTGCCGCTTGACTGTCCGAGTATATGAAGACTTCATTTGTGGATAATACTCTCATTTTTTTTTACCGTAAGTCCCTCTTTTATGGCGATGACTTCCGCCTGAAATACACTGCTATGATCAGGTAGGCGAAATGATTGGCTAACTCCTAGTTTATCGGAGTAAACCCCTCCACCTACTTTGTTGTCTAGTTTTGAGTCATCTGTATAGATGTTTATATCATTTTTCTTAACAATAGGCCCGTTATCCCATTCCTCATTGGAAGGAAATACTGTGACGAAGGATTTACACTCTCTTATTCTATGCTTTTGAATGTCTTTGACTGCTATTTCGTTATTACATCTTAATTTTAACTACAATATTTTATTAATCGATTGACACGCCATTGATGATTAGCTGCTTTTAACCCCCTAGAAGCATTTTCTAGCTTCGGTCTATATTGTGAAGTACCTATATACAGACTATCAAGTCGCTCACTAAGAACGCTTAAAGTGGGCTTAAGCTTCAAGATTCCTCCAACTTCGCTTTATTCTCTACAATTGGCTAAGAAAAGACGGAAACTTATAACCATACCCAATACAAACAATATTAGAAATTTGACCGCGGCACCACCTATCGCATCCTAGCAATGAATCTTCAATGGGTTAAGTCCTTCAAATATTACACCACGGCTAACACACGATCAAAAAATTTATTGCGCATGCGTAGAAGTTTTATGATAGTATTTATTAAAGTTAAATTTTAGTTCATTTTATAAACCTTTGTGAAGACCGTAAAGCCAGCAAAATCATTGCAAGTGTAAAAGGATAATCAAATTTCTCCAACGCGACCATTAGAAATTTTGTGAATTCAAAATATGGCGTATATTTACGTGTACGTATGCATGTAGATCATATACCACTTGCGTAAATACAAATTACTAATTTTAATCAGACAAATGAGAGCGACGACGTGCAAAAATCCTACCACCGAGCAGCCAATACCACCCACCACCAGTATCACATTTTTTTTTAGCGACTACAGGCTACGGGTAATATATGAAGACAACCAAAATACACATCTAACTAAAGGTATGAACACAACAATTTCTCCAAGGGCCATGAATTATTTCAATGCCATTATAGTAGTTACGCTTTGATCAGCTAACCATCTGTCTGATTTCCGTAATCCCGCCAATTCAACTCCGTTGCGAACGTGGATTTCTACACAAATTACCATTTATTAATATATATTTCAACGTTCTGTGCACTAGCGATTCATTTTCACACACTTTTTGTGATTTTATTGAACGCATTATTGCAGCGGCAAGTATTTACAGTATTAAGCAGCAAAATAAGCACAGCAAAGTCTTGTTGGTGAGACACATCATCGATGGACGATGAAAACAAAAAGCAACAATTAATATGGAATTTTTGTAGATCTCTTTGTAAAATGCGACGACAAACGTATACACAGCATTCACATGGAAATTTATGTACAGTGACGGGACTTTTTTGAACAAACAAAATTTTATAAAGCGGCCGGTTGTAGTAAAACTGAGTTCTTACACGTAAAACTGCAAGGTGAAAGCAGAAGGACGTTGACTGTTAAATATTTGTAGAGTTGTACTGACAAAAGGCAGTCAAGATGTCAGTAGTGTGAAGAAGGCTTGGCGGCAGTAGAAGAATGCGTTGACTAGGGGCGAAAGAATTTCAAAAAAATCCACATTTTTAACACATATTTACTATTATTATTTGTTATATTTAGTTTGTAGCGTATCGATGTTGTTGTTTTAGCAGCATAAACATTCACCATGCAACGACGCCGTAGTTCCGGTAACGTAGAACTGACTGCCGCGGAGAGTGCATCGACCTTTAGTAGTGGTTTCCAACAAGTTTTTTTGTGTAAAAGCTGAAAACACTTTCCAACCATGTTTCTGCAATGCTGCTGAAGTTTGACAGTGGTTGATGGAATATACAACCGAGCCGAGCCGTTAAAATAGATTCAACTATCGAAGAGCCACCATATTTTTTTTAAACAGCTAAGCACCCCACAAGAAACTTTACTGAGTGCCGCTTGAGTAATAATTCTATTCTTGACGGTGTATGAATCCGAATTGTTCTATCAATCCGTCGATTTGTTGTTGTAACAATATATAACATTCCCCATACGTTTTTAGTGAATCCTGTTGAAGTGGCAGTCTTTGACCGAATAAAAGCCAGGTCGTTCCAATAACGTAGCTGTGACTGTCGAGAGATCAGCAGCAATCCATTCCATTCCCTTAGTTTGTTTCCGTTTTTGTCGTCTCTCACTGCACAAATAAATCAAAATTGCATTCAAGTGAAACGTCTGTTATTTGAAGGTTTATTTACTACCGCGTTTCTTATTATGTTGGTTGCGCTTTGTGATTTCAAATCAGTTTTGTTGACGCGCGCTGCATTTCAAAGCATGCCAATATTGTTGTTGTTGCTGTAACAGTTCACTATTGTTTTATACAGCCCATGTATTTACTATATTTCAATCGATTCTTAGCTTACTTGATTCTTTTACTATTTTTTTGCTTTAGCTTATTATTTTTTGTTTATTCGTTAAAAACTCGTTTTTTTTATTGTTCGTTCGTTTCGATAATTCGCATTTTTTTTGTTTGTTTTTGTTTTTAATATCTAAGTATTTACATTTTTCCCATCTGTATTGTTTTTGTTATTATTTCCGTCTGCTTCACTTCTAATTTCCATAAGTTTCTTAAATTACTGCGTTATATTTGCTTACTCTGATATTTTATCGATGCTCGCGAATCACTGCAATTGTTTTGGTTTTGGTTTTGGTTTTTGTGTTGTTGCGGTTGCTTATATTTTATTTGTGCGATAAAAACGTGGATTGTACAAACGCCAATCTCTGTTGGGTGGAAAAGTTATTTTAAGTTTAAATTTTTTGTGCCTTTATTAAGATTCAAGAAGCGAGAAAAAAGTAGTTAAGTTGTTGATAAGATGCCGTGAGAAGAGGAGAGAAAAGATTGGATTATTGGGTGTTGAAAAAGGGAGCGAGGTTTTGCCAATGATTATTAGTATTTTTTTTTGAAATTCGATGAAAAATTAAATTGAATATTTATTATTAGTATTAAAAAATTATGTTTTGATGCAGGTTTAAGATGAATTAAATGAAGAAAAAAATAAATTTAAAAAAATTGCAGAAATTTGTACTTCGAAATTTAAAATTGGAAACAAATTTGAAAATTTTTCAAACATTTTATGGCGCTTTTGCCATTTTAAAAGTTGGGAATTTTTCCATTTTTGGCCGGTTTTAAGTCTTTTTGTATTTGAAATGAATCGGTTCCCCATGAAATGTGTAGTCTTAAAATGACAAAAAAAAAAACTAAAAAAAAATGTCAGGAATTTTTTTGTTAATATTTTTATGGCGCTTTTAAGTTATTAGTCGTGCCGAACAATAAGAATGATTAATGAATGTTTGAAAAGTTTTCATGGGAAATTAAATTTAGTTTTAGAGAAGTATTAGTTTTAGCATATTTTTTTTTGGAAAAATTTTAGAAATGAAGTTTAACTTATGAAGGGCGAAATTGACGGTTATTTCAGTAATAAAAGTTACTAAGCATTATTAAAATTATCTTATAATAAAATATCTTCTAAATATTAAATTTAAAAATAACAAAAAATGTGTTAAGGGCAAACGAAGGGGAGTGTTTTATTCCCCGGAGATACCGTTGCTGCGACAGCAGCTGGTGCAAAATTAAAAAAAAAAAAAATAAAAAATTAAAAAATACAATTTTCTTTTTACGCCCTAGTATTCACAATAATACCAGCGTGGCATATTGCAAAATTTTACCCTTTTAAATTGATTTTTTTTATATTTTTTATAAAAGCATAGCGCCTACAATAACAAAAATTATTCAATTAAGTTTTAAACTTTTTAATAAAAATTTTAGAAAAATTACGAATATGCATTATTTTCAATTTTATATATTTATTCAATAATAATAAATTAATTAATTAAAAAAAATTTGTAGACTTGGCTTAAAAATCGGGTTTTGGGCGGTCTTGTGCAATGTAAAAATCAACAAGCAATCGTTATATGTAAAACAGCATACACAAAATTTTTCGACAAATTCAGACCAAAAAGTTAGATAAAAAATTTTAGAAGTTTTTGAATTTTTCGTTGTAGTCTGAGCTAAAAAAATAAATGATAATCAATATAATAGATGATAAAAAATAATAATACATAATAAAATATAATAATAAAAATAATAAAATATAATAATAAACATAATATAAATAATAAAAAATAATTAATAAAAAATAAATTAAAAAAAATTATAAAAAATAATAAGTAATAAAAAAATTAAATAAAAATTAATATTTAACAAAAAATAAATAAATAAAAATAATTAATAAAAATATTTAAAAACTTTAATAAAAAATAATAAATTTAAATAAAAAATTAGTAATAAAAAACTAAATAAAAGTAATAATCGATAAAAAAACTTATTAGTAATAAAACAATAAAAAACTTAATGAAAAAATAATAATAAAAAAATAAAAAAAAGTCATAAACAAAAAATTTAAAAATCTAATAAAAAATAATAAGTAATAAAAATTAACTAAAAAAATAATAAGTAATACAAAATGTAACGAAAAAATTAAATACAAATAAGTAATAAAAAAGTTTAAAAAGTCCAAAAAAAGTAATAGGTAATAAAAAAATAAAAACAAACATTTAAATAATAACTAATAAAAAAATTAAATAAAAATTATAAGCAATAAGTGAAAAAACAATAAAAGCACTTAAATAAAACAAAATGAGTAAAATTTTTTTTTTTTCATTTTAAAAAATAAAAGTAGTAATAATAAAATTATAAAAAAACAATAAAATATAAAAAAATAATAAAATTATAAAAATAATAAGTAATAAAAAATAATACGTAACAAAAAAATTATAATAAATAAAAAGTAATGAGTAAACAAAAAAAAAAATATTAAATAAAAAGTAATAAGTATATAAAACTAAAAAATTTTAATAGAAAATAATAAGATATACAAAAAATTAAATACAAAGTATTAAGTAATAAAAAAATTCTAATTATTAAAATCATAATGCAATATGCCGGCCTGCTTTTATTATGAACACAGGTGTACGTAAAAACGACTTTCGCGATTTTTTTTAATGTATTTTTAAATACTTTTAGAATCAGTTAAATTTAAATCACAGTAAATTTGGCACAACTAAGAAAAAATTATATAAATAGGAGTATATAAAATTTAATTCAAATTCGTAGCAAAACATATGAAAAAAAGACTGAAAAAATTGCTAAATCTGCACTAAATAATACTGTAAATGAGAGATAATTGTTTCCTAACTGTCACAGAATGTTGTTACCAACTAAAATTACAAAAAAAAATAATAATAAACGCAGAACATCGAAATGTAGCAACTGTAATGCCGCAGATTCTCTGAAAGGACGCAGGAAATCGTAGCAACAATAATTAAATGAAAAAAATTGCGACGTAGAAATTCTGCATTTCAAGAAATTACGAAATTAATAAACAAACGCGTAGTGTAGAGTCTTTAGTGCTTAACAGTGGCTTTGGACACTTTTGCAATTTCATATTCAATCGAATGCGAGGGATGGAAATGTTGCTTTGTTCCAATTTTCGCAAATTAATTTGCGGTTTTTTCGCTATATCTTTTTATATTTTTCTTTCTTTTGACTGATGTTCTCTGTTTGTTCTTAAATATTGTGACACAAACCTTGTCGTTACCGATGCGCTGCTGTGGCTGTGATTGGTCGGCGTGGTGGCGAGTGGCGACGATGGTGGCGTACGCAATGGACGACGAGCTGTAATGCCACGATGTTGATAACCGGCGGCGGCTGGGGAACGACGCGTTGCATTCGACGTCAAGTAGCTGTTGTTATTGCTGTTGGTGTTCCTCTTGCTCGTTGCAGTGGTAGCATTTCCTTCGGTGGTTATGCTGTGATTCGTTGTAGTGGTATTTTTATTAGAGTTAGACTTGGCGTTCGACAAATCAACAGACGACGACGAATTGGACAACGGAGAAGAAGAGCTGTGTTTGGAACGAAGTGTGAAAGGCGAAGAAAATTGAAGTGAAAATACAATTTTTTTACGAACATATTTTATTTATGGTTGGTGGTGGTGGTGGTGTTATTCTTTTTTTTTTTTATTTGTTTCTAAGTTTTTAATGAAGATTTTTTTCAATGCTTACAATTCTTTTTCTGAAAACGAATAGAATGAGCGCGAATATAAGGAACGATGTCGATGATGCTATGACCTACATCTTGTTTATAATTTAGTAGAAATGTTATTTTAGTAAAAATTGTGTTTAATTATATGTATGTACGTATTAAATGTGCTCTACTTTAATGTAGTCAACGCTATTTAAGCGCATTATAATTAGTTGTAATGAACCTATATAACTGATATAATCAGTTGCAAATGGATCAAAGCGAAAGTTGCCTACTTTGCGTAATCGATGTTAGAGAAATTGATTTTTGAAGGCATAACATACCATATTTCTTTAATTATAACTTTTAAACACTTGCAAGTTATAGTTTTATTTTGTTTTCGTTGCTTTTTGCTTTAAAACGCGCTACTTTCACAAATTTCCACATTTTGAAAAGTACTGAGGAACTTTTCGAAAATGTGCTTCATAAAATAAGTATGTTTCAATTCGTTTTTTTTTTTTTTCAAAAATCTACATCGCGAAATTTTGTAAATAGTTGGCGCCTAAAAATAGGCAATATTATGAGCGGGGGATCAATATGCCATTGCCATGAAAATATACCCTTAGCTTCACATTGTATCTTTTAGGCGCGAAAATTTATTTTTCTAGCTATACTGGAATACAGACCGAACGCTAGAGCTTAAGGGGACAGATACCTGTAAAATTCCGAAATATGTTTTTTTTCATAAAATGTTAATATCATATAATCCTTTAAGAATATGTCAAAAAAATTTTAGAACGTAAATTGAAGTATTTCTTATATTATAGATCGTCAACCGTGACGACTCTATTCTTTGCATTCGAGCGCTGGGAGAGGTATAGTTACGCCTTCAAACTTTAGACGCGTTTTTCTCAAAACTATATTTTTCGAATTTGCGTATACGATAACTCGAAAAGTTATTGACCGATCTCCCTGACATTTTGCACGCATCTTTTTTATGATACTACTTTCTATGTATTTCAACTTTTCGAAAAAATAGTAGGAAAACTCGCCTCAAAATTCATTTTTTTAAGCATTTTATTCCGCGATTTTTTTCTCCCCATTTATTGTTAATTCATAAAGAAATTATGACATTAATAAACAAAAAAAGTTTTGGTTTTTTGTATTCAGGTCACTGACGCCGATGCTACAATGCCCGCCGATTCAGAAGCCCCGCTGCGACTTCCTGGAAGAATTGAGTGTACATCCCCCATTTTAAATGATTAAAATAAAAAACAAAATTTAATATTATTTTAATGTATAAATAAACTATATGCCAATTGTGAAAAAAATATATTGACTTCTTCATTTTAAATAATTTTAATGAAAATCAGAGAAAATATGGGCGTTTGTAGGTATCTGCCCCCTTAAAAACTGCATTAAAAACGGCATTTACTTTTTCGTACTAATAAAAAAAAAAACACAATCAAAAAATATCGAATGTACACTTTTGGGGTAATAAAAATGGCAAATATATTTTATAAATGAAATATAAAGGCCGCTTCCATTTGCCACTTCTCTGCTTGACTAACTTGACGAAACATTTGCGTATAAAAGCAACAACAAAGCTATCGAACAAGATTTGCCGCTAGCGAGTACTATTATAGGCCCTTTCTATTCGCCATTTCCCCGCTCGCTATCTCTCTGCTCGACTAACTTGACGAAACATTTGCGTGTGAAAGCAACAACAAAGTTATCGATGGCCTCTTCTATTCGCCACTTCCATGCTCGCTATCTCTCTGCTTGACTAACTTGACGAAACATTTGCGTGTAAAAGCAACAAAAAAGTTATCGAGCAAGTGGCGCCGCTAGGGAGTACTATTATAGGCCCTTTCTATTCGCCATTTCCCCGCTCGCTATCTCTCTGCTCGACTAACTTGACGAAACATTTGCGTGTGAAAGCAACAACAAAGTTATTGAGCAAGTTTCGCCGCTAGCGAGTGTGGCTATACCTCATTCAACTGGTTTAACTCATTATCTTACAAAAAAATTTAATTTAAGGCAGCTCTATTCTAGCGCTGCCAAGCTACTTATTCATACCAGTTGCTTCATCTATTCGCCACTCGCTAACGTTGGCGAAAAGAAGAGACCTTAAGAATAATTCCTATAGAATCAAATTATATACGTTTTTTTATTTGCAAATTTCTATGCCTAGAAAACCTGTCAGTAAATATTTCAAGGATGACGTTCTGTCTGCTAGAAGCTGGTTTAAAAAACATTTAATTAACTCTTCTGTTTTGATCTTTCTTCAATTGACAGTGGACTAAGCAAGTAAGGCGAAAACAATGAGCATTCTCTATACATAAAGAAAACATTTACTCCAAACACACAAGAAATATTACAGAAAGAAATTAAGTTGAGAGGTGATGCTTCAAAAAGTTAACAAATGCTAAGAAATACAAATCAAATAGGAAATAAAAATTCCAACTACCAACACAATAAACGAGACAAATAAGTATAAGTAAAAAAATTCTAAAAAAAAAAATTTATGCTATTTAATTTACAAAATGGCCTACCTCATTTTTGCTTTTAGGACGAATTTGTGGGTGTCGAAAAATTGCTTTACGGGACGCATTTAATTTAGGCCTTTTTTGTTGTTAGTATTAATAAGTACGTTATGTATGTGAAGTGGAGTGGGAAGGTGTTGTGAAATTGAAAAAAACTCGTAGGCTTTCATTTTTTCAAGTTGCAACTGCTTTTATTAATAATATTTCTTCCTTTTCTTTGTTAATATTCTGTATGTAGTTAAGGTATGCTGGCCACTATTGTATATTTAGTTACGCTTAATATGCATTTTTTTTTTCAATATTTCATTTTTGGTTTTGATAAATTTTCTGATTATTGCTTGCAGTTAATTACGAATTCGTTTGTTTCTTTATTCTGTTTCGAGGTTTGGGAATGATAGCAGTAGTATAAGTTGTATAAGTGATATATAGATATATACATATACATTTTAGTGGTATGTAGTAGCAGTAGTAGTAGTAGTTATATGCTAGTCGAAGTTAAATTCAATCCTCAATCAATTGTTTCATTGTTTCTATATACTTGTTTCTTATTTTTTATCATATCTGCAAGTAGATATAAAGTAACAATTGTTTTTTGAATAAACCAGTGAATTTTTTTTAGTGATTTACTATTTGTACGAAAAGCGTAAATAGTTATTATACATAAACGCAAAAATAACATAAAAAATAATTTCGAAAATGCAACAGTGGACAAAAAAAAAAACAAGACGATAAAACGCAAAAAAGTAGAAAAGAGAAATTTCGGTATATCTATAATTAGGGCCGATTCAGATGTAGAAAGAAAGAAAATAATACACATTGCATTAGGGAAGGACGGGAATTACAAGGAAGATTTTTTTCTATATATTTACGCGCATGTTAAAGTAATTTTAATAAAACAGTACGACGAGCTAACTTTGCTTCGATGGACACCGTTTTTAAAACCTTCAGCTGGGCACCCGAATCTGGTGGCCTTTTTTGTGCTGTTCGAGTAACTTTTTTAAAAAGTTATAGCCATAAAGCGAGGGAGAATTAAATTTTAGGAAGTTACTTGGAAACTCTAGTGTTTAGCTATAATAGACATATCGCACCCTAAATACAAAAGGGTCACAACTCAAAATGTTCCTTCTGCTCAAATATGAACGAGACGTTAACAATAAAACGGTCCACGGATGACATATGGCAAAAATAAATTTTTCGTTTTTTGGTACGACTGTTATAAGCTTACATGGCAAATTTCAGCGTGATATGTCACATAGTTTGTTTTCTGTGCTACTGTAAACAAGTCAAGCTCGAGTGTGGAAAATTTTGAGTTGTGACCCTTTTGTATTTAGGGTGCGATATGTTAAATTCACGTCCAAAGTCGGAAAATTCTCGCCAGTTTCGGGTGCCCAACGGTGAGTTAGGGTTAAACTTGCTATTAAAATTAGTCATAATTCCATAATTTTAGACAGCATAAAAAATATGCCTAACGGCAGCATTAAAGCATTGGTAAACCAATCACATTTATAATTTATAATCCTAACCTGTTTAGAACGGTTTTTTTTTTTTTCAATAACACCATTTCATATTGCATAAATAATTAGATATCTATTTTATCCGCATACATATACAAGTAAGATATAAAATCATATCACACATCTAACTTAAAACAGCATAAAAACTGAAAAAATTATATTTCACTAAATTTTGCTTAATTAGTTGTGTAAGCTCATACCCGCAAGCAATTTACCCGAATGTTGATAATTAGACTGTCTCAGAGTATATACACGTCATACACACACACCAATTAAAAATCAAAATGTAAAGTAAATCTAAAATAAACTCCAACATAAAGAAAGCAGCTTACGCAAACTTACCTATTCTGTTGTGGTGGTGCGGGCAATGCTGGCAAATGTCTGCGATGTTGTCCACCACTGCCATGATGCCTGCTATAATGACGCGGACGTGCATCATCATCGTCAGCCGATTCAATTGTGATCATCTCTTGTGGACGCGCACCACGTACACCGCCCATGCGCGCGCGATTGGTGAATTCACGATCGAAATCCTCTGCTTCGTCTTCCTCCAAATTTATAAACTCTTGACGTTCCTCCAATTGACCGGAACGCAAGTCTTGTTCTTTCTCAATAATATGCGAACGTTCGCCAATGTGATGTCCAATAGCCATTTTCTTCATGCCTTGCCTTGAGTCTTCCACTGTTTTACGCGTCTCACGTATACCGCCTGGCCCAGTTTTTGTACTGCTTGTGGCCTGATAGATTTGTGGGCGTCCATCTGGGCCAGAGGACATAGTGATAACTGAGCTAGAGCAATAAGAGGAGCCATGTGGTTGGCCGATATCTACAAATGAAATATTTATATTTTTAATTTGTTATTAACGAAAAAAAAATTCAAATTCAAGGACGCGAATGTGTTGTTCGGCGGCGGCAACTTACCTGAGTTGAGTAGTCGATTTATATTTGCCATTGGGGGAAAACCCATAAAACCACCCATTGGATTACCGACATGTGGATTGCCGCGTTCCATGAGCGCATTCTGTTGGAAGCCTGAATCGAACGGTGTCAGCATATTGAATGGATCGGGCATGAGTGAATTCATTAGACGATTCATCGAACGCATTTGCATATTCATTGCATTCATATGATTGCTGAAATGTGAAAATTTTATTAGTAAATGATTGAGCAAAACAAGGTATTCTAGGTGGGTATTTAAGGAATAAAACTAATTTAAATGTAGCATACGGTTGTGACCGTCGACGTGCGCCTGCAGGCATTATCACGAACAAAATTTTTTACTTCCAAAAATTATATGTAGATAACAAAACGCCCAAAAACAAAATTAATTCTGCCAAAAACATGACTTTTCTGATTTTTGAAGTACCCAGCTAACTGAGTTGATGGTAAATTTTCTTCAAAGTTCAAAATCAAGGCGCATTTATTGAAGGTGGTGGCACTAATTCGCTTTGTTTTATTCTGTGCTGACAGCTACATGGACGCAGCCAAAGAAGAAAAAAACAAATCAGCTGATTTACCAACACCACCTTTAATAGATTCGCTTTGATCAGAATGGGTTTTAGAATAAGAAATGCATGTTAAGGGAGGGGTCTAGGGTTTGACTTTCAAAAAATCGAGTTTTTGGAAATAGCTTTTTCTTATAGTAAATCATCTCAAAAATATTGTCCCAAAATTTCAGCTCAATCGGAGCAAAACTTTTGGAGTTATAGACCTTTTTGTCCCCACTCCTCTGCGACAGCTGCGAGCGTTTGGAGCGGAGCGTTACGTTTTTCTCGAAACCACTTTTTCAAAGTCCGTGACTATTAGAACTTCAACAATATTTAACCGATCCTTTTCAAATTTGGTATACAACTTCTATATATAAAATACCTCCCCCCCACTGAGAGATTTTTCACTTTTTTGTTTTACATTAAGGGCGGTTTACACTTATACAGCGAAAAAATCAGTGAAAATCGCACTTTTTGCTTCAAAAACGCGCTGGCAAAAAAAAAATCGGAGCCAGTGGGGGGGAGGTTTTGGTGATAATTTAACCAAATAATTCTGTTTTTTTTATTTCAGGTGATTCTACAACTAGATACGATAGTCACCGCAAATCACCTTTTGGAAAAGGCGTTTTCGGAAAAGTTACCTCACCGGCTTATTTCCCGATATTTTCTTACAAAAATTTAGTACAATATTGTTGAAATGATGCTTTATAATGTACAAAAAGTTTAAATACATTTTCACTATTCATATCTCTAAAGCAAAGTCTCAAAAATTCATTAAAAAAAATGCTCAAACCCTAGACCCCTCCCTTAAGGTGGAAGTTTGCGTTTACAGTAAATGGCAAGCATTCAAAGTTTAATTTCATATAATTTTTTTCATATTGTTTTCTAAGTTTCAATCATTTTTATTTTTATATAGTACGCATTCTAAATTTTATTCGGTGAAAATCTATTTTAACCATTCCATTTCGTCAAATTTCGCGCACACCCTAATATTAAAACAATAAAAAAAAAGATTATATAAGAAATGCGAATAGGCTTGCAAATTGCGATGATGTCACTGAACCTTTGAGCTGCTCAAATGCTTTTATTTGTTTTCTTGCCGTTTTTGCTGGTGATGATGTCCAAAAACTTCCGCTAAGTTTGAAAAAAAAATCAATGCTGATCCTTGCAAACGATTTTACAAGACTAAAGTTTTCATACATTAACACAAACATATTGCATAGGGTTAAAAATAATAAATTTTATAATTTTTTAGCATGTAAAATCTATTACTAATAGTCTGTTTGAAGCTATTGCTGCAGCAACCGAAATATGTAAAAAAATGTAAGGATTCCAGCTGTAAGCTGTTTGATATGTCATCGCCATCAAATACCCCGCAGTTTTTGTTATGTATCGGGAATTTTTGCAGCTGTATGAGAACAATCGATATGTTGTTGTTGTTGTTGATGTTGAAGCATCATAAATATTCCCCACTCTTATACAAGGAGTGCTACTGAAGTGACAGTCCTTGGCGGAATATAAATTCAGGTCCATGGTGAAAAGATTTGTTTGATTTGTACTATCTAGCATACCGCTATTCGGCTCTGAACGAATTTGACAGATATGCCGACGTCATACGTTCTGTATTTCACTACGCTAAAGTTAAATTTTGCGAAACACAAAACGAATGACGTAGAATCCAAAGTTACCCTCAAAAATTTTTTTTGACCATACCTAACGAACAAACCTGGTATACTGTTATACCAGTATGGTATAAAACCTACTCATCTAACACCCCTCTCCCTCTGGACCCAACCCGTCGAAACAGCATGTTTCCTGGGCCTACCTTTAGATGAGCCAGACGAACCCCACTGACGGGGCTTTTGTTACTGTTAAAACAACAACAAGCAAACCTGGTATCTATCATCATTGAATCCGGGTCTTTCCCGCTCCCTAGACCCGACTGTCGTGGGAATGGAACATCGATATCGGAAAATCGAAATAAATAAAATGAAAAAAATATGATGGTACTAGAACTAGAATATAAAATTAAGTTACAATTTTTGAAACACATTAATGCCTATTTCATTGTTGAATGCCTGATTTATTGTTGCATTATATTTGTTCCACATGAAAACAGAAAAATGTGCTACTATTTTTTCACTCTCCTCACTCATTGTACCTTCCTCACTCGGAAAATCGATATCGATAACTACGATTTAACAGCTGATAGTCCAGGAGCCAGGGGTCATTTTGATCTCATCATTTCATGCCGACTGATTTTAATATTGAAGGTAGACGCCATCCAATGGATGACGAAACCAACCGTCAGCTGGTCCAGTAGCGGTGGGTACGTGCGTGGGGTGCTGCGAAACGGGTCGAAAATAAAATTTTAACTCATAATTACCGGCTGAAATTTTTTTTGTGTATTGCTGACATTTAGTAATATAGAATAAAAAAATAGTCAGCTGCGCGGTAGAGGGGGAAAAATACGTCAGCTGTACAGGCAAACTTGTAAAATAAATTAAAAAGTAAAACTACTTTATACCAATTGAAATTTTTTTACATAATTTTGGACACATATGAAAATATAATAATGATGGTCAGCTGCGTTTATAGCGGTGGGAAGACCGTCAGCCGAAGCATTGAAAATTCCGCCCGCTGCGAAGATGTATGAACGCAATGATACATTCTTGCTCTTGGCACGTTTCGTACCCTCTCACAATCACACCCACCGTGGGTGCGCCAGCTGACGTTCACTTTCGTTATTCATGGCAGCTAAATTACAAGTATGTATAGTCAAGAATTTAACGGTATAAAAACGCAGTCCAAAATCGACTGGCTCCCGGACTATGAGAATGGCAAACTGTTGACATTTCTGTTCATTATGGTTTTACAAGTCATCATGAATCGTTTAAGGCCAGAACAACGCTTACAAATTGTGTGAAATTTTCTTTGAAAAAATAAATCTGTTCGCGAAGTTCATAGAGCGAAGTGTTGAAAAAGATACCGTCGGTCTTTATTCCTCGTCGTTCTCAATTTGTTGCCCTTAGTCCTACGACGATATGGAATATTTTACGTAGGGTCTTGGCTTACTTGCCTATAAAATACAGCTCGTGCAAGAATTGAAAATAATAGAAGTCAAATGACCACCTTTAGAGTCGCATTTTTTCAGATTGGGCTCATTTAAAATTTTTATTCAGATTCATTGGAAGTAGTAGACAAAAGGCGGACTGTTCAAATGTGCTATGTAACTCGTAGGTGCGGCTAACATTTGTTGGAAAAATAAATGCCATGAAATTATCTACCAGATAATAATCTAAAATTGTATCCAACAATATTTCTATTGTGTATTATTATTTTGAATTCTCAAGCTCGATTTTTTTTCTAACATACATATTTGTTGGCATAGAAAGTAAATAAAAAATCGAAAAGCCAAACCTATAAAAAAGATAAGGTTTTTAAGAAAACAAACTTTCAGTAGACAGTGTCGTATAGGAATTGATTAAATTGTGTGTAGGTATATCAAAATTTAATTTTTTTTTAATTTTCCTCTAACCTTGGAAGTGCCCAAATACAAATTAAAATACTAATAACGGTAAAAGGTAAAGATATGTATGTATGTTAATTTAGAGAAGAGTTTCATACCAAAATTTTTCAAAGCTTAAACAAAATTTAGCTTTATAATTTCAGGCTGAGGTAAAGATGAAATGTTCAAAGCAGGGTTGTTGGTTAGTTTGGAGGCACACCAACAAGAATTGTTTGGAAAAAATAAGTTCTTTGCCCAAGCCACTCATTTGAAGACACTTATTGACATATCTAATAGACATGTTACAATGGGTCAGTTGCGTCCGTTCCGGCAACGAATTTGACCGAGAGCAAAAAAGATTACATGTATTTGATTCGAAGGCGTCATGGCAGAATGCACAGAATTTGGCAACTTTCTACTTTTGCCGTACAACAAGTCCGGCGAAATTGACAACTGTTTAAAGAAGAACAAGTTTGTATCGCGCAAATTTTTATCGATGGTGTTTTTTTATTATATCTAATTAAATACATAAAATAAACGGAATTTAAATGGATTGAGTCAATTCAAGTGCACCCTTATTTCTTCGATAAAAGCTTAAAGAATAGAGAACACGCAAGGCTTAACCAAGTTGTCCCGCAAAATGAATGTCCGCCCAGATCTCGAAGTTACGGTCACACCCACCGTCTACGACTACCATAAATTCTATTAAAACCCTCTTTCGCTTCAATAAGCATTAATTTTATAAAATATTTCACAATCAACAAAAACCGGTTTATACAACACGAAATATGGTACATATTTGCTTTCACGAAAAGAACATCTACTGTTTTTTTTTTAAATGCGGCAATTATTTCGTTGTGGCACCACTGTACGTTTTGCACGTCACGTCAGTCAAATACGTCGCCCCAACGGACACAAAGGACCCCTTTTGACAGTCCTATCACTCCATGTACGGCACGTATGTGGCGCCTTCGACTCAAGTACATATATCTATTTTGCTCTCAGCGAATTCGTTGCCACAACGGTGGCACTAGACCAACATCAATGTTTTGTACGTTGGATTGTCACGACAAAGTACCTATTAGCAAAGTAGAAAACAAAGAATGAATTCCTTTTTAATTCTTTCTGTACTGGCAGCCACTGCGAAAGAAAAATACAAATCAGCTGATTTACCGAGACCACTTTTAATATATTCATCTTGGTTCCGGCAATTTTTATTAAATCCAAACAATCAACAAAAAGAAATGGAAATGTTATTTCGACGAAGATTTGATATAAGTGAAAAAACTGGTCAAATGTGTTTTGTGCGTAAAAGTAATGAAAGGCAGAATGGGTACTTTTTTCCAAGAACCGAAATTTGTAGAAACGCGTTTGGTGTGGAGCAGAACTTGTTGTATGGAAATCACAGTAAAAAGAGAGAATATGTGCGGATCAATATAAGCCTTCAGATATTATAGTTCGGTAAGGAGGGAGTTTTTGCTGTTCCATATCCTCCACTGTTGCAAATTACAAGCTTCAAACTTTTTGCTCATCGCTCAGGAATCTTTATTCAACTAATTCGCCTTGGAAATAAGCATTTTGATATTTGAGCCCAAAGAACAAAAACAAAATACATGCAGCTTTTTGCTTTTGTACAATTGCTAACACCTTAAACTGGTCTTGGAACCTACTGTGACAGGCCTATAAAGCAAGCAACGCCAAACTATCAAAATGTTGAAGTTCTGTAGATTAAACCCGTTCATATCCCGAACTGACCCAGACATAGTCATCAAATATTTTGTTTATGAACGTATGTATATGGATGAAACTAACTACACTCCTTCAATTAATTCTTAATGACTTTCTCTCTGACTCTTCAACTCAATCGGATCAGTACAGATCTAAGGCCTATCATAAGATGGCACAACGAGAATACCTAATGAAAAAGTGATGTGGCAGGAAATATATAGCTTTCATAGTCCAAAGAATGGAAAATATGTAGTAGGTATATTATATTGCCTATAATGACATAATTCGTTTCTTAGGCTCAAACATTTTTTACCAGCTTTTGTTTAGAAAAACCTTTTTAAGGACAAACGAAATAAGTTACTTTTCAATTCTGGAAAATTTTCATTTCGTGTTAAGTAAACACTTTAGCCAAAAAATCTTGAACTAAAATATGTAGAGAGGATTAACCGTGCATATTTATACTATACTTTATACTGAAAATCACTAAAATTACTTGCGATACAATCGATTTTATACAAATGAGTGTAATAAAGGTTGCTACAGCCATTATTTTTGTATTAAGCCAATATTACACGATATTATAGGCGATCAACAATTAAGTGCAATTTTCCCCCGTCTTCTAGCAAATTGAGCCATTAACCCTAATAGCTCAACATGTACGCTAAATCAATTAGGACACTATGAATAAACAAATATGCTTTACATCATAAACAACAGTTAGAAATAATATCTACACTTGCCGACAGTCAAAAAAAAAAATTACCAGTGAGAAATTAATTAATACAAGTGTCAGTAAAGTTTAAAAAGTATGTTTGGAAAAATCGAAAGTTCCAGAGAGGGTGGGAATGGTGGGCCTATGAGGAAATGCAAGGCAATTTCATCAACAGCGGCAGGAATATAAAAATTATCGATTTCTATGATGCGCGGTTGTCGTTGCGGCGGCGCTATAGCTGACGTCGTCATTGACGTACAAATATATTGACACATTTATACATACATAAATATTTTGTACATAACCGTAGTTAAGTGATGGAGAAATTGGCCACCGCAAGCAGTAGCTATCAAACATCTCACATTTCTTTAGGGCAAGAGTGTGTATTTAATCTATACCAAACAATAAGCTGGACAATCAGGCATATAATACATTTGAAGAGGTCTGATGTTAATTATTCTGGAAATATCAAAAGGTTATTTTTCTCCATCAATCAGCCACCTAGAAGAAATTTATGATACACACATCAATCGTGCGCAATCAACATTTTCAGCTATTTTTCTTCACTTAGATTTTATTCTGATGACAGCTGTAGTGGCAAACAAAATCGAAATTTTCATTTCCTACATACACCTGGATTTTATTTTCTTAATTTTTCTCACTCCCCTCACCGCGTAACATCTTTTTAAGACATAACATTCACATTCACATATACTGGTACACATGTTATGGTGGTGAACACAAATTTTTTCAACGATATCGGCAACGGAGCACCCAATACCGAACATCAAGCACCAAGCGCAAAGTAGACACAGCAACACAACCACAAACTTACCCCATAAAAAGGTCATCATCGAAATCTCCCATCAATGAGCCGAATAGCGACATTTTGTAGTGATTTTCTTTTTTCAAATGTTTTCTTCAACAACTTTTCTCAATTATTTTGCTATTTATGAGCAATTAAATGTGTTGAAAATTAATTAAAACACGAGCTTAAGCACTTGGATGTAAAATGTAAAACGCGTCTTCGTATTCGTCTTAACCTTTCAATGCTTCGTTCAAAATTCTACAAATTTCTTTAGCTTTGTATTGAAAACGAGCATCAAATGTGTGTTTGTGTGTGCCTTGCAGTGTTGCATGGAATGTCGCTTCATACTACAATTTTCTTACCATATTTAGATGCTTGTTGAATATATAAATAAATATACAAAATTACTCTCATATGTTAATTTTGTGTACGTGTTTTTTAAATTATATTTTATTAAACAACTGTTATGCCGCCAGCCAGATGTAAAATTTACAAAATATGTTTGTAAATCACCTTCTAAAATCCAAAACAAAAAATGGGTCTATTACAATTAACAACAGCAACCCTGAGAGTGTTGAGGTTCGTGTAAAGGTTCGTCCGTCATTAGTGCGAAAGAGATAGCTTTGAATTTCCAAATTTCAATACGTAATGCAATTAGTGCTGCCAACTTTTTAGCTAAAGCTCATAATATGGGATTTTCACACAAAATAAGGCACGTGGGATTTGAGACTCATAATATGATTTATTCATTATTTCTTTTAATATAGCTGAAAAAAGTTTATTTGTCAATTATAAATTTTCTGCCTTTTGGAAATTCTTATCTGGTTAAACAGCTAAAAATAAAAATAAATTATCCTTTCGATTTTATTGCAACTTTGCTACACTCAGACTGGGATATTTAAGCTTGGAAATTGGCAACACTGATGCAATCAGGTTGGCTCCCATAATGTTAAGAAAATTCGAGAAGGTGTAGGGGACTAAAACCCCCACATATGCTTTTTATTTTATTAACACTCTTTATTTGTGATGTTTAATTCAAGGCAGTTAAAATAAAACTACTAACTTATAAAGGAACTCTAATTTTTATATGTCTTGTCGTTTGCAAGAACGCTTCTCGAATCATCTCTTTCTTAGAACGAATAACGACGTTAAAATTAAATTGAAATTAATAATGAATTCAGTGTGGCCAAAAGGATAGGTATAGGTGTGTTCCCGTACGACACTTTCAGCTGTGTTCCCACAATGGAAATACGAATAATGATTATAGTTGAGTTGACTGCCATTGGCTACAGTGGTGGTCGCACATAACTAACTTAATTGAGCAAGTATGCATTTAAATGCTAATTAGGAAATTGTTTATCATATACTACATTAAGCTTTAGTGTTAGTAATCTATTTGAGTTGTACTTTAATTGATGAAAGAATGAATAAATAAATAAATATTTTTTTTATTATTTAAAATTAGTGATATACAATGTACATATGTATGTTGCTTATTTATTTTTTTTTTGTTTTTAATAACCCCCAGCCCTACATCAGCATGGATTCCGAAGCGTGTACAGTACCACCACTGCACTCACCGCCTTAGCACCCAAATAAAGCGCAGGCTTAACCAAAATCGCTCCTGCGAAAGGACTGTCCTAGTAGCGCTAAACCTGACAGTCAACCACTCCACGCTACTAGATGATATTATACAGTTGAAAAGGGGTTCCACAGGGTGGTATCCTATCACCCTATCAACTTCTACATATCCAAGCTTCCCCAACCAACAGGTCTCTCTGTTCTCCTATGCTGACGATTGTTCGCTAATGGCGTATGGCAAGGACAGCGATGACCTGTGTGACAAAGTAAACGATTACCTCACTAATCTTTCTCGCTTTTTCTCTGCGAGCAATCTCCAACTTTCCCCTACTAAATCCACGGCAACCCTCTTTATCACCTGGACAAGGGAGGTCAAACTACAGTTTAAGGGTATAGTCGACGCCATACTAATACCGACAGTAAACAACACCACAATTTTAGGTGTTACCTTCGATAGTTTGCTCTCTTTCTCTGTGTACACAACCGCAACAAGGTCCTCAAATCGATTTACGGCAGTACTTGGGTCCATTACAAAGAAATGTTGCTGGTGACATTTAAAGCAATTGGGCGGCCGGTTTTGAATTATGCTGCGACAAAGCTCCAGACATGCCAAAACGCTGAAATCGGGACAGCCACGGGATGCCTCCTGAGGCCCTACATAATGAGGCACAAATGCTCCCAGTCAAGGAGCACAACAAACAGTTTCTACTCGGGTTTCACCCTTTTAGACACCTCCTAGAACCTGAGTCGCCTCCCAGGCTCATCAGAATGCATCTCTTCAACTACTCCGACGAGATCCAGGACAAAACGAAGCGACAACCACTGAACCGGACACACATACGCTCAATGACATTCATCGGGAGATACTTTCCACCTTTCTAATCTCCCGACCGCTGAATGCCGTAAACAGAGTCCAAACAACACTCATGGCCGATGAAGAGATTCAGTTACCCCGAAAGACTCGCGTAACTTTGGCACAGATAGGTCTGGATACTGAAGCATATGTCCAGCGTGTGAAGGCACTCCGCACGATACTAGCCACCTTTTCACATGCCTAATCAAACCTACTCACCAACACTCCTTTCCCTCTGGACCCAACCAGTCGAAACAGCAACTTTCGTGGGCCCACCGTTAGATGAGCTAGACTCCTCCCTCTATTATATGTTAAATTTCGTTTACTTATTTTTGGTTGCCCCAGCCCACGGCCTCATCTACATGTCACTCTGGACAGAAACAATATTCGCTAAGGTGAGGCGGTTCAGATATTTTTGGTAGCACCAAGTCTGTATCTACAGGCGAAGGAGTAAATCTTGAAAGTTCTTCTTTTTCAGAAGTATTGCAGCCGTTGGAACAAAGTTTATTTGTGCAAGTCTGCCATTCGGCTCGTCTCACGTTTGATGCCCACTATAAACACGGAACATCAAATGATAGGAAATTAAAACAAAAGTATCTAATAGTCGTAGATCCGCAAAGGACAATGGCAAACCTCCGTTCTGGTACTAAAAGCGTTCGGGGCGGCATAAGCTGTGGAGTTCTCCATCAAGGCTCATATCAAAACTTGAAGGGGGAGCACGCTTCCCGCTTTCAACAGAAGTTAGGTATCTTAGAGAGATACTTGACTCCAAACTCCATTGGAAGCTATTCATTGAAAATCGGGTAAAGAAGGTCAGCATAGATTTCTACTCCTGTAAATCTATATTTTGCCAAGAATGGGTACTTAAGCCACAGGTCGTTCTCTGAATGTACAACGTAGTGGTTCTGATAATTTTAAAATACGGATACCTGGTTGGTTGGGAAGCTCTTCGGAAGGGCTATAGTGTCACTAAACTGAAGAGCGTGCAAAAGATTTTATCGCATGTATAACTTGTCGCTGTGTTGCCCTTAATGTCGCTTCGCACCTACTTCCCATCGAATTTGATGTAATTTCTACCGCTGCTCAAAGTGCAATGAGGTTAAAGGAGGTTGGCCTCTGGAGGCAATCTCGCAAGCATTTCTCTGAACTTTGAAAATATCTTTCTACCCGTATACCGGAGTTTGAAGGTTGTGCCTGGTATCTCTGTCTGCAATGACGATTCCAAGATAGAATTGGGAGTCGAAAAAAGGTTTTCTCTAAATCAGCCAATTTATCTAATATATTTCCTTAAAACTGCCGAATACTGCTAGTGTTTTTAAGGCAGAAGCCTTTGGGATCCCGCAAACATGTAGGATGTTTAAGGAATGTGCAACGGGGGCAAGGGAGATATTAAAATTTTTTCCGATAGTTAAGCCGGGATCAAGGCTCTGACGAAGCTACGGTGCAGATACAAACTGGTCAACTCCTGTAGAGAGGAGATCAAATCTCTTGGGTGTGCAGGTGACATTTATCTGATCTGGGTTCCAAGAAATAGGAATATAGAGGGAAATGAAATTTCCGACGAGCTTGCCAGGAAGGGGTCGACTGAATTGGTCTCAGAGGTCTTCTACACGGTTATCGGTATTTTATTAAAACCGAATTGCACAACTTATCTCGCAGAAAAGCGTAGAACAAATGGAACTCCATTTCTGCGTGTGTTAATATACTTCGAAAACCCCTTAATAAGAGTGGAATAGATGCAGGACGCAGAGAGTGCTGGGGACTCCACGCCATTAAAATTTCTAATTCGTAGCTGTTTTTACCGGTCATTGGACCATCGGCACACACGCAGAAAAGCTAGAATTACCATTTAATCCCCATTGCAGAAGCTGTGGGTACCTTTCAGAAAAGAAGACTGTTGAGCACTTTCTCTGTAAAAATCCGGGTTTGGCAGCCAGAGTACCCAATTACGGTCTTTGTGTGCTCCTTTCTACGACAGCCTAGAGCAGTCCTCCAACCTAAATTCCATTCCCCCTTCTCCATTACATCAACAGCTCTGGTTCGCTGTAGATATCTGCCCGTTGGAGATCTTATAATGGAATAAAAACGGCGTTTTAGTGCTGCTTGGGTAGTGCCAAGCTGGTACTTCACCAATCTACCTACTTCCCGTACCCACCTCCTATTTTGGAGCGTAAAGAGATCTGGAACTGGCCATAAGGCCGCTTCCAAGGTTAACTGGAGTTCGTGTGACTCTTCTGGCCATTAACCAGCAGGGGAAATCAATTCATGACTCTTAAGCTTCTTTCTGGCTTAATGGTTTCATCATATCATTGAACCAATACTCGTAAATTAATGCAATCGTTTTTCAATATCAGTGCTTGTATAAATTCAAGCCAGCTGTTTGCATAGGTTGAAGGCATCATTTCCGCCTTAGTTAAAATTTTGATCCAGATCGGTTATCTTACACATACTTGTATCTATGGGCAATAAGGAATAGATAAGACCAAATGATTTGTATTGAACGATAATTGGCACTGCATTATCTATATGGTTTGCAGTGATATGTAAAGAAAATTTTGAAATCATACATTCGATTTCATATAAAAATGCATTGCGTGCCCAAGATAAAGACAGACGACGTCTACAATTAAACGTTAAGCTAAATAATTACAGCAAAGTTCGGCGATGTTACATTTTCTTGTCCTGATTGTAGGTTGGCTATTGGCCATCGGCAATGCAGCATACACCTCCACATCACGTCTCTACGCACTGGACGGTCGCATCGTTGGGGGTGAGAATGCCAATATCAGAAACTTCCCCTATCAGGTTTCTGTTCGCTACTTGGGTTCACACAGCTGTGGCGGCTCCATATTGGACACTGGCGATGAGAAAAATAAGGGTTTATATGTTGTCACAGCGGGCCATTGTGTTACGCCCACCTTACCACGGCAACACAGCATAAAATATGGTGTAACGAAGTACAAAGATGAATCCGGTGGCATAGCGTTTGTCGACCGCATCTTTCGACATGAGCAATACAATGCAAATACCATCGACTATGACATTGCTTTGATCAGACTGATGACGCGCATACCATTCTCTGACAAAGCACAACCGATACGAATGGCCAACGCGACACCGCCAGCCGGTACAGCCGCCGTGGTAACTGGCTGGGGTAGTGGACAGGAGGGCGGCCAACTGTTGACCGCATTGCAACAAGTGAGCGTTGAAGTAGTTGATCACAGCGAATGCGAGCAGCAGTATGCGCCATATACTTATAATGCCGTAACAGGGCGCATGTTGTGTGCGGGCGTACCTGAGGGTGGTAAGGATGCGTGTCAGGGTGACTCCGGTGGGCCGTTGGTGGTTGATGGAGAACAGGTGGGTATTGTGTCGTGGGGTATCGGCTGTGCGCGCCCTAACTTGCCAGGAGTATACAGTAATGTGCACACGTTAAGGACATGGCTGTATAAACAGATTAAAAAGTGAAATGATGGAAGGAATAAGGGGCAACGAAATTCAACACAAGAAGGTTGTAGATTTGTATATGTATTTATCCCAGAGAACAATTATAATAAAAAAATATAAATAAAGTTTAAAAATAAAAAAATCTCCTTCAAATTAAGAAGAGAGGACTTAAATTTTTGTTGGTTTGTTGCTCTTCTTGTATTATGGATCCTTGGCGCTGTCCTAGCCGTATGAGTTTGTGCGTGACTACCAGGTTCATAGCCCTAATAGCGATCTCCCCTCGGCAGATAATAGCAAACCTCCGAGTGTATTTCTGCCATCTCTTAATAAAAACTACCTGCCGCACGGAGTTGGCTTAAGATTGTAAGTCCCTCCATTTGTGGAACAACATCAAGACGCACGCCTCAAATAGGAGAAGGAGCTCGGCCAAATACATAGCGAAAAACACATCATCCATCATAATGGACGTTACCGAAAGAAGAACCAAAGTCGCACCCAAACTAACAGGTCCACAGTGGCAGGACAAAAGACTTGCCAGCGAAGTCCCACAGCAGGTCTAGCCGAGACTAGAATGAAACTCCTAGTAGATGGACTACGTAAAGCTTGCGATACTTCCACGCCCAGCCGAGTTGTACGTAAACACATATCTCCTTGCTATGGTGAACGAAAACATGAAACTACTGAGATCAATTTGCCTTCGTGCTAGATGTAAGATGCAGCGCAATAGAGGGAGACACGATTTCGTTGACAATGTTCATATATTCAGATCAGCAAGGCAGTCATTAAAAACAGCTATGAAAACAAGTAAACAAGAAAGTTTTAAGAAACTTTGCGAAGAAGCTGATATCAGCCCTTGGGCCGCAGCTTACCGGGTGGTACTAGCAAAAACATAAAGCGCACAATCACCACAAATTACTTGCCCAGTAAGGTTGTGCTTTTACCCAAGGGAAATAAAAAGCCTGGTGAACCGGCATCTTATCGACCGATATGCTTAATAGGTATAATGGGGAAAATTCACGAGAGAGTTATCTGCGACAGTCTATCATCTTTCGCAGAAGATATGTAGAGGCATTTTATCCACATACCAGTTCTTCTTCTTAATTGATGCGATAACCACTTACGCGATTTTAGCCGAGTTTAACAAAGCGCGCCAGTCGTTTCTTTCTCATGCTAACCGGCGCCAGAACGTTTCTCTCAAACACTCCAAGCGTCGCTTCATCGGATGTTGTCATCGTCCGCGCTTCTGCGCCATACGTTAGGACGGGCATGATGAGAGTCTGGTAGAGTGTTAGTTTTGTTCGTCGGGAGAGGACTTTACTACTCATTTGCCTAGTTAGTCCAAAGTAGCACTTGTTGGCAAGAGAGATTCTACGTTGGATTTCCAAGCTGACATTGTTATCGGTGTTAATGCTGCTTCCTAAATAAACGAAGTTTCAGACAACCTTGAAATCATAATTTTCAACATTGACGTGGGTGCCGATACGCGATTGCGCCGACAGGAGGTACTTCGTTTTGACCTCGTTCACCGCCAGACCCATTCGCTTTGCCTCTTTATCCAGTTTGGAGGTGGCAGAATTAAAAGCACGGTTGTTAAGGTCAATCATTGGTCAATATCATCGGCATACGGAAACAATTGTACGCTCTTATAAAATATTGTGCCTGAGCAATTAAGTTCTACGGCTTCCTACGATTCTCTCCAACGTCAGCTTAAAGAAGGCACAAGACAGCGAGTCATCCTGTCTGAAACCTCGTTTGGTATCAAACGCCTCGGAGAGGTCCTTCCCAATTCTAACGGCGCTGCTCCACATACCAGTTCGGCTTGAGGAAATCCCGCTCAACTGTGGTAACTTTGGACGTTAAAAATGCTTTTAATACTGCTAGCTGGCAGCATATAATAGAAGCCGTCATAAAAGTAGGGGCTCCCAGTTATACCATCAGAACTATTGAGAGCTATTTTTCGGACCGTATACTGCGGTTTAGAGCTGACAAAGGCATTGTGCAATGTAACAGCAGGTGTCCCCCAAAGTTCAGTTTTAGGCCCACTACTATGGCACCTAATGTATGACGGTATATAGAACCAAACTCATTCCATTCGCGTATGATATCGCGGTGGTTATAGTGGCAAAACACATCCAAGATATTGAGTGGATCGCCATCGAATCCCTTGGTAGGATCAAGGCTTGATTGATGTCCATGAACCTGGGATTATCAGAGCACAAAACTGATGTGGTTCTAATAAGTAGCAGCAGGTCAGAAGAATTTATATTTGAACTGTAACTATCAATTCAAAACCCGCTTTAAATACTTAGGGATTATGATTGATAGTCGTTTAAACTTTAAAATGTACCTAAAATATGCTGCGCAGAAGGTATCTGGTGTACAGTCTTGTCTTGGCACGAATAATGTCAAACAACGTAGGCCCTAGCCATAGCAAAAGAATATTATATAGCAGGGTTATCAGCACTGTCCTTTTGTACGCGGCACCGTTTTGGGCTGATGCACTGAATATAAATAGCTGTGCAAAAAAACAAAAAAAAGAATAGTCGTCTATGGGCTAAACACTTTGCGAACTATCTGCGGCTTCCGGACAATTTCCGATTACGCATTCTTCGTCATTGCAGGACTACTCCCGATAAACATTCTGGCAAAAGAAATGAAGTTAGTTTATATAAGATATAATAATATAAGACTATATGAACAAAACTGTAAATATGTATATATACGATCGTCTAACTCCTAGTTGGATCATACGACGTTAACAACTCCTCTTCGCCATCGAACACGGTTTTGTGCAAGGACTCTCAGTTCGGTTCAGGCCTTATTTACGAACCTCATTTCCGCCTCCGTTGAGCGGCGCCAGGTGGTTCGTGGTCTGCCCGCACTTCGTCCTGTAAGGGGTTCCATCGCATCGCCTGTTTGGCGATGCTGTTGTCGCTCTTCCTCAGGGAGTGGCCGATCCATTGCCATTTTCTTCTGCGGATTTCAGTTGCCACATCGGATTGATTAGCCTTCTTCCGTAGAACGGTGTTGGATATAGTTCGAGGCCAGAAAATTCACATTATGCGGCGCAAGCAGCGGTTGATGAACATTTGGAGACGCCTTGTGATCGTTGCGGTGACCTTCCACGTTGTTAAGCCATATAGCAGAACTGACTTGACGCATGAGTTGAAAATTCGCAGTTTGGCGTGTGTAGTTATGTTATTATTTTGCCAGAGTGGTGCAAGAGTGCCGAACGTCGCTTTGGCTTTGGTACTGCTTTCAACGTCAGACTCACTTCCTCCATCTGCGGTGATATACATCCCAAGGAAATTATCCTCGATTTCAAAGATCTTCGCACTCACTTTTAAGGAATCCGATGAGCAATTCAGGTTAAATGCTTTTGTCTTTCCTATAATGATTTTAAGTCCCGTTGCTTGTAACTGTTCATGCATTGACTGTGTCATCAGAACTATAAAGCAAGGCGGAAAGAAATTGCAGTAGAGGAAAAACGTCGTTCGATCGCCCACTGGCAGGACCGGTGGAGCAGGACACCCAAGGGTAGATGAACGCATGAGCAAATACCCATCCTCACGATGTGGCTAGAAAGGAGCCATGGGGGGCAAACTATCAGCCAACCCAATACCTTTCAAGGCATGGGGTATTTAGAAAATGCCTCCATAGATTTGGTCATTTCACAGCTCACCTAATTGCCCTACCTGCACGAAGAGGGAAGAAGATGTTGATCATGTCTTGTTCAGGGAAAGCGCACTGAATTGGCAATTGGCAATAATTTAATAACCTACCAGAGCTGGCTAACAGGCATATGTGAACCAACTATCCTTCATGACACAGCAGGTCACATGTTGCCCAATTGACCGTTGGAGAGTTAATGCAATTATGCAGCATTTCCCTGAAATTATCACCCACAGGCCAACACCTTCTCAAGATTTTCGGCAAAACCATCAGCAATCAGTGTTTCTGAAATCGTATCTGGCATATTTTTAATTTAAAAAATAAATAAATAATTGGCGCGTACACTTCTGTTAGGTGTTTGGCCGAGCTCCTCCTTCTAATTGTGGTGTGCGTCTTGATGTTGTTCCACAAATGGAGGGACCTACAGTTTCAAGCCGACTCCGAACGGCAGATATTTTTAGGAGGAGCTTTTTCATGGTAGAAATACACTCGGAGGTTTGCCATTGCCTGCCGAGCGGCGACCGCTATTAGAAAAATGTTTTTATTAATTTTGCTTTCACCGAGATTCGAACCAACGACCTCTCTGTGAATTTCGAATGGTAATCACGCACCAACCCATTCAGCTACTTACCAAATATTTGGAAAAGAGCACCGATGTAAATGGAAACCGTTTTTTGTTTTTTATATTAAACTAAAGTGTTTTATTTCTCAACAAGTAAAGTTGGAAAACAGGTAAGCCTGAATTGTTATAATAAAAATCAAAGCGCATGCATTTATCAATATAATAAAAAATATGTAAATTAAGTAATATTTGTTCATTGGCCTTTTGTTCTTTTCGCTTTTGTTTGCATGGTGCATCCTCTTCACTCTGTCTTCTCATTTCATACAAAAACTTATAATCACGCACCCTTTTCCTGTTCCTCAAGTTGTTACTACCTCGCCACACTTGCATTTTCTCTTTCTATTTTTCACTATCACTCTCACAAGTATTGCGCTGCTTGCTGCACAATCCATTCGACGTGATATGGTACACTTACGTACACGCCAGGATAATGTTGAGCACAACCAATGCCCCACGAAACAATGCCCAGCAACTTGCCATCCACCACCAACGGACCACCAGAATCACCTTGGCAGGTGTCTTTGCCACCTTCTTCCGCTGCTGCGCATATCATCTCATCGGTGATTACATAATTGTTCACTGCATATTGCACGGCACACTCCTCGCTATCTACAATTTGCAATTCGACTGCCTGCAATAAATTGGTCAATTGCTGTGCTTTCTCATCGTCCTTGCCCCAACCGGTGGCGATGGCTCGTGTGCCCACCAGTGCAGAGCTTTGTGCCAATGGAATGGCTTGAATCGTGCTGGAGTACACCAAAGCTGTTTTCAAAATGACAAGACCCACATCATTGTCATGCGTCTTTTTCACATAGCCGCTGTGGTAGATTAGCTTCTGCACGGCCACGCCCTCCTCTGTGGAATTCGCGATCGTGGATGATCCGGCCACGATGCGTATGGTTGAAGCGAAACGTCCTTTCAGACAATGAGCAGCAGTAATAATAATGCGCGGCGCATAAATCGAACCGCCACAGATGTGTATTAGCACCGACGAGTCGAGACGTATGGAAACTTGATAAGGAAATTTGCCGATATATACTTGATAGCCACCTACAATGCGTCCATCCTGCAGCGGTTGAGCGTTTGGCAAGGCGGAATTGATAGGCACAACGGCGGCCTGTAGTCCTAGCAAGCAAAAGCTCGCTAGTGTAAGTAGACGGAAATGGAGAACACCACTCATCGTTAGCTTATTGAGCTTATCAATTGCGTATACGAAGTAACGAATAGTAATCGATGTGCTTAAGGCGAATTGCGCAAACACTCTGTTGGCATATCTGCGATGATTAAGTGTTTTTATACGACAAATGTTAGTTGGCCAAGGGGCGAACTGAATGAAGTACGAAAACTAATCCGCTATCTTATATGAGGTCGCAAAGGCAAAATGCTGTGGCATAACATTCGGTGTGAAGTTTACTAGCCGAGCCGATAGATTCGGCAATGAAAACTATTCCAAATTTCGAATACTATTTCAGCTATTTTTGTTTTCTCAACTACCTGACAAAGATCAATTCCGAAACTTCCAAACTAAAAAAAAGCTGAAGAAAAATTGCATTATTTCGGTGAACTCTTTTCAAGACTAGCAATGCCAGTGAGCAAAACTGACAGGTTAAGCTTCCCATCCTCAGTGTTATGCGCCTACTTTAGCCAGTATTCGGACGATGCTGGGAAAAACGAGGTAGGTAGGTAGGTAGATGAAATGGTTCAAGTACCAAATGGGCTCTCCGCAAGTAGCACTAAAGTGCCGTTTCGATACCATTATGAGACCTCCAACGGACAGATAACTGCAGTCAACCAGAGCTATTGATGTAACGGAGAAGGTTGATGGGATTGAAGTTGGAGTACTGCTGCAGGCCGTCGAATAATGGACCACCCAGTGACCTTAATCACCTGACTACCACACCCGGACATTCACAGAGAAAGTGTTCAAAAGTCCCCTCCTCTGAAAGGCCACCACATCTACTGTAATGAGGATTAATTGGTCACTCTAGCTTTTCTGCGTGTATTCCGATCGTCCAATGACCGGTAAACACAGCTAAAAGTTTGGAAGTTGAATGGCGGGAGATCCCCAGTACGGCCCTCATTAAAAGCTTTCTCTGTGTGAATGTCCAAGGGAAGAAAGCCTTTCAGGTGCCGTTAAGGTTGAAATATAGACTGAAGATTGGCAAAAGTTGGAGTGTGATGGGACAAATTTTTGGTCATTACAATAGACCTCCAATCTTATTTTCCTGTTTTGTTTTATTTTATTTTATATTTGTATGTATTAAATAATAAAAAAATAATGTATTAAGTAAATGGAATATAATATTGATTTAAACCTTTTTCATTCTTTCAACAGGTAAAGAGTAGTTACTTTTGGCCTATTTTAATCTGCTTTAAGAATTTGATGGCAACTAAAATGTGCATAACTTTCGGCTCATTAAAATTGCAGACAGGCAATATTCTCTCCCTTTAGAAAGCTTAGTGCAGAACCCTACAGAACGCCTAATGCAGAGAATGAGCAACTTTTCCATGGTGAACAGATTTTTAATGGTGTGGCCAATAGTCGACTCTCAGCGAATTTGACAGAATCAGCGGATGGGCTGACGTAGCAGGAGTTATGAACCGGTTTGTTTACGAAAAAGAGTTTGTTAGTGATATACGAAAAAAATGAACACAATGTCACTTCGTTGCCGTCTCAACAGCACCAGATTAGATGAGTGTGTAAAATTATTGTGCAGATTTCAGCTTGCGATTACTCCCATAACGTAGCAGCCTCAGTTGCCCTCACAATTTTGTTTTTCACCATAGATATTTATCGGCCAAACCTAGTAATCTATCATCTTTGCAAGTTTTCTATAAAAACTCGCGAACGAAATTCACCATGCAAAAAGCCAATTGTTTGATTTAAATAGGATCAAATTAGATTTTGACATGGTGAATTTCATTGTGAGTTCTGGCGCATGAGTTGCAAATTCTCTGTTTTAGACATTACTCGTCTTTAGTAACATTTTTCGGTAAATAGTTTTATAAAACATTTTAATCCTCTCGGGACCTCCAAAAATTAATTTTGTTTTTTTTTTTTTTACTTTTTGGAAATCATCAATAAAAAAGTATATGATGACGCTTTTCTTAGCTAAATTGTTATAAAAAAAATTCGAAATTCTATCGGTCAGCGACAAGCGAAACAATTCCCAACACCGGACAGAGGAATTTCTGATAACCTATGTAATTTCACTCAGCAGAGTAGACTTAAAAGTTTTAACTGGATACTTTACTTAACTTAAGACCACTGTAGCCTTGAGACATCACTTAAGCAAAATAGGTTTTTCTGAGGCTATCATCTGTCGATACTGTGAAACGGACACTGAGAATTCAGAACACATTCTTTGTGAATATCCTGTACTCGGCAGAAAAAGGCTACACCACCTCGGTGGTATTGCCGTGCACTCATATAAATTATGGAACAATAAACCTCAGAACAATAAACGCTCAGATAAATAAATCAAAATTTAAGTAGGCCAAAAAAATGTTACTTGAGAATCCATAAACCTTTGGACATTGTACAAAAACACAAGTAAAAACTCTCTTCTTCTTCCTAGTTTTTGACAGGCACCATTGGTGTGAGTTTGACCGGCAGTCAGGTGTGTGATGGGGGCGCGGTTGCTACGCCCACTTATATTTCTTATAAATTTCCTAGGTATAATAATGATTTTTTTCCTTTCTTAGATTTTTTTGATACGATTTTCTATGAAATTTATCATTTTTATGCAACCATGTTACATAAAAGAGTGTTTTGGAATCTGGTGATCTCAGCTGAGAGCATTTTTTGACAACAAGCTGAGAGTGTTTTTACTTATGGATCTGTGCAATGCCTTTGGATGCCCATTTTGTAGGCAAATTGGCTGTAGCGCTATGCTGTAGCCACTGAAGTAGTTATCATACCTTTGGAATTTTAATCCTATTTATCATCAGCAAGTAGAGCTTTCTTATACCACTCTTTGAACTCTTCAAAAATACCTGCAAAATTCTCAGCTCTCAAGTTCGAAAGTAAAGTAAGCCTTTTTTCTACTACTCTTCTCTTCCTATAGCAGCTTGTGCGTATTGTTCTTCTTTCCTTTTTGGTTCTGCAATTAGACTTTCCATAGGCGTGACCCCTTAAGAAGGCGATTAAATTCACTGCGTTTTAAAGGGTGCAAGATAAGAGTGCAAGAATTAGCGGTAGTAAATAAATTATGTCGCTATTAAAATTCACTTAATGCAATGAACGATATTGATAATAATTGAAGAACTTCCATAAAATAAGTGATTAAAAATGGAATTCAAAGATAAAAGAAATTATCGAAAATAAAAAATTAAAATAATACAACATCGCAAAAAATTAAAAGATACTAAAATGCAACGAAAAAAATTTGAAAAAATTCTGCTGGGTGAAAAAATGAAAAAAAGCTGTTTATGATCACAAATATTTCCATATTACAGACTTTATATTCGTCATAAAAATTCGGTAGTTGCTATAGAAATATTAGTAAACAAATCTACGCCTAAATAAAAATTAAACTTATCAATTGTTGTTGCATGCACTTGAATAAGTTCAATTACTTGCACAAGTTTGTAGTTGGCTTTTACGGGGACTATATAAAAAATCATGCAAAACGCGACATAATCACGTGACTACTTCAGTAGCCCGTTTCTGTAGCTAGCACCTTGATCAAAGAGTTCCCGGAACAACTGGTAGGTGAACTAGGTGCTCTAAGTCAACCGATTCGAGTTCTACTTGTATTTTGTTTTTTGCTAGATTGCCAGATTTTTTATTAACATTCCTGCCAAACTTTCACCGTCTCTGCTTGACATTTGCAAAGGTTGCGCCGTCTAGAGTAAATCCACAGCTGCAGGTGTTTTTGATTTTTTTAAAATATATTTTAATTTGCAAGAACAAGAAGCTCTTTATAGCATAATAAATCTGCTTACCATGCCGCCGTTCGACGAAGCCTGCGTGCGTTTAGAACAACTCATACGGCTAACCTACTAGCTGAGGGCGGATTAACCTCCATTGAAGATTGAATAATTTTCACTCGACGTCGTGAAATATCAAAACTATGCTGCAAAACTAACTCAGCCCTTTCTAAAGAGGTTCAACAGCTGAAATCCAGAAAATGTCCATTGAAACACAAGTCTGGAATTAGCACAATACAGGAGCTAATAGACAAAATACAACTGGATATTACTCCATTGCCGGTTTCAGCTATAAAACAGCCACCTTGGTTGCTTTACACTAAATCATTCATTACGGATCTTACAAGGCACGCCAGCATGATACAAATGATTTAGAGTACTTACAGTTGTTTCTGGAAGCAATTCAGCCTTTCTTGGAAAGGCATTGAGAGTTTCTATATATATACAGACGGCTCAAAATCCAATGCCGGTGCAGCCTTTGCTGTTGTGGATTCAAACCGTACCATTCGAAGTGCAAGCGCATTTGACACGGAAGCGCAAGCAATTTTAGCAGACCTTCTTTTTGCCAAATCTACGGAAAAACGCCACATTATATGCACTGATAGCCTTTCTGCATTTGAAGGCATCAGAAACCTTACCAACACCAGTGAACCCATAGTGGGCATACAGTAAATGCTAATCGAGCTAGGGAAGAACGTGAAACTAATGTGGTTATGGCCATGTTGGCATAACTGGTAACTAACGTGCAGATGAAGTCGCGAAATTACCCGTGAAATCTCCTCTTCACACTTGTATGCTTTTCTTCAGTAGAAAAGTATCAAAAGTCGTCTCCTGCTTCGCTACCAATAGAACAATGTCACATTGGCTCAACTACACTCATGCGTATAAAAATATTAACAACAACAACTGCTCGGCCGTAAAATTTCCTCCTTCGACCTCTGCTGTAATGAACAAATGCTTCGTTAGACTTCGCTTAGGACACTCTATCATCACACATGTACCTGTGCTAAGCAATGAGCCACAACCATCATGTCGATTTTGCTGCGCAGCCGCACTTACGATCCCTCATATCCTCGTAGAATGTCAGCCGTTTATGAATGGCATGAACGCTTCAGAAGAGATCGTGAGTGGCAGGCCGTCGACATCGAAAACTGATGAAAACATCAGTAAAGTGAAAGAAGAGTTGATCAATAACCGCTTAGGAGAGCTGGCAGAGGATCCGTTCAGAACATTAACATTGTAGTTAATGATATGGATTTGACTCGCGTTGCTGCAAAGTTGGCCCCAAAGGACCTGAATTTCATACAAAAAAGCGATGATATCGCATTGATTTAATCAAAGACATGATATCCAAGGCTGAATTCGGCCCAATATTCATCAAACGCATCATCAGTGAAGATGAGACGTAGATTTATGAGTACGACAGGTGAGTAAGTGGAGAGCTCCGCACGAACCAAGACCAAAAAACAAAACCACGTAATTTTCGGTTTTTATGGATTGCAACGGTATTGTACACCACGAATTTTTGCCAGAAGGTCAGACACTTAATAAGGACTATTATTTTATCATTATAATCCGTTTACCTAAAGCAATTCACCAAAATAAAAAGGATTTGTGGGAAACCAACTCGTTTACTTAGCACCATGACAATGCACGAATCGGACTACTGATACGAAACAGACTACTGATACGATTATATACATTATTAGTGACATTGTTGAGTGAATGAGTAATTAGCGCATATTATCAACTGATAAATTACATATGCTATTAATACTACTACAATAATTCTTTTAATCGGCTTGTTTAATTAGAATTTAAAGTCCCAAATTATTAAAAACTGATAAGTGATACAAAGCAACTTAAATTTATTGCCTAATTTGCAATGAAAAAAAAGTTATGGAATAATGTGAAAATAAAAATTCCCCAAAAGCCTCCTCCGCTCCGGCTGACACATCTAACACATCTGAACTCAGCATATTTATTTAAAAGTATATATAATACTAAGAGCCTAAGAGTCCTCGGAGGATGATGCCCTCTTGTAAACTAAGGCTGACAGTGAAGGAATGCGTAAGATGGGGCAAAGCTTAATCACTATTGGAAAGGTATGCCACGCTGATCTGTATTGAATAAACTACCTACAGATATAGCACATTCATTCGTACATATGAACCTACATCTCCATGGAAGAGTTCGCTAGAGGCATGCATACAATCACAGAGCCCCAAATGATATCAAAAAAATTTGGTAGATGTCAATGCTCGAGTGGTTAGGAAAAAATTATTTAGTCAAGACGATACCATTGTTACCGATATAGGCGGCCAAGTGGCATTGAAAGAGAAAAAATCCAAAGAAGATCGAACATCGATAGCATCGGCAACATTATTAATAGTCGACCTTTTGTTCAGCTTCTGTTGAAAATCTCAATATCCTCATACAGTCAATAAGATGCATGTTAGGGTGTCCCTTAAATTTCAAGTTCAATAACTTGTTACGCATACCTTCTTAAAAGTTTCGTAATAACCCTCTATTGTCTAGAAAAAAATATTAGCTAGATTTATAAACTATAACCCGTGCCGTCTTGCAATTTAAACATGACCATACAAGTTGCATATACTTGTAGGTATACTGAGCTGTGACTACATACTTTCATGTGTCATTTCATACGTGATTTTTGAGATTATTAGTGCTCCATTGTTTAGTGTGTAAACATGTCGGTGGAATTACGGAGTGACAAACAAAATATTTTCCTTATCGGATTGTCTCGCTATCAAATAAATGGTGCAAAGTCACCATCTAATCGACAAGTTCTGTCAGTCCCATTTTAAAATATTCGTCAAGTTAAACTGCCTGTTAAGGGGGCAAGTCGATGTAGAAGCCTCAAAATCGGTCACTTTTTAAACATATTTTTAGAGGTGATAAAATAATTATATTATTTTGAAGCTTTAACACTTTATTTAACCTTTCGAGAGTACAAAAAAAAATTGTTTTCATTTTTTCCAAAATGGCGCCTCAGGACCATTTCTTGTCGGCAGCCTACGGCTCGAGGTCCCAAACTTCGCTATTTATTACTCTTAATCTATCGAAAAAATTAAATTGATTTTTTTTATAACATATTAACCGAAAGGATGGACCTATAAAATTAGAAAACAAGTATAAAATTAATTATAAAATAAGCCTTTGAAAAAAAGCCAAAATTTAGGGCTATTTTATTGACATTTTTAAAGTTATTTATCAACGCGAAATATCTGAAATTGTAGGTTTATCCTTCCGATAGTAATGTACAGAAAGGCCTCATCAAACTGCAAACAAATCGGTCGATAACTTTTTGAGTTACAGCACGAGCAGTTTTTAAAAATACAGTTTCGGGATAAATGAGTTTAAAGTTTGAGGGACAGGAGCGCGCGGAGCGCTCTCTACATAGTTAATGGGCTATAGAAGCTATAATATTAGGAGTTTCCGCATGAAAATTTCACAGTACATTCTTATACTTTCGAAATATCGAAAATAAAAAGAATCGATTTTTTGAAAATTTTACATGGACTTCCCCCCTTAAAGAAAGTGCAAGTCTTGTGATTAGGGAGCGCATTATATATTGGGAAAAAGCAAGAATTCTAATAAGAGCTTTTACTAACTTTGTAAAGAAACTTGTTGATTTATATCATATTTGGAAAGAGTTACAAAAAAACTGTGAGAAAACTCAAGTCACATTCAAGAGCCGTGAGAACCATTTCAAAATTGATCTCGATAATTTGTTTGAAATTGCACATGCTGATGGTTTTTGAGAGAATGAAAATAGAGGAAGATAAATTAGCTTGAATGAAACAGAGAAAGCGAGCCTGCTCGGGATGCTTAGGTGGTGTAGACAAAAAATTGGCGGAAAAAGAAGAAAGATCTAGGCGACGACGACTGAAAGAAGAGGAAAGGATTGTAAGACAAAGAGAATCACTGCTGGCTGTTGCATCTACTTCCACCACAAATAACTTAGAAGGTGTAGAAGATTCAGCCGAAGAACAAATATTGAATTCTGAGCTTAGTTTGCCGGACGTTCCCTGTCATAAGCAAAGTTCAAAAAGAGATAGAAAAAATCTCATAGCACATAAACTAGTTGCAGCTTTAGATCGACGTCAGTGAGGGGTACGGGTGGTCTAGAGCTCGAAAATACTCTAATTTTCAGGAATTTTTTTTTACAATGAAAAAAGGAAAAGCGACTCTCCCGAAAAGTTGCACCTGGACGGTGTTGTCCCTTTTGGCTCTTCTATTTATCTGAAACAAAAAACCCAAAAAAATTATTAATCAGTATGACTGTAGCTATGGGACTAGAACAAAAAAAATATATTGACAAAATGGTGCGGTTAAAATTTTCTGAAACATTGAAAAAACAAAAAGTCGATTTTTTGAAATTTCTAGGCCACCGAGTCCCCTTAAGCATTAGAGACTCCGTTTACATTTTAAATGCGATGGTTTCCCTATTAACAAATCGTCGATTCATCGACTCCGTACTGAAACTAGAAAATCAAGTCACAGTCCATTGGAATGGAAAACTATTACCCGAGTTGGATCTACGAAGTTCAAAAGGAGAACGTTTGCCAGTTATTGCTTTGTTTGACGATAGAGAACAATTTCTTGCAGTGCCAAACCTAGAGAGGTCTTCTGGAATATATCAAGCTCAAGCCGTCTCAACAGTTCTCTTTGATTGGAACATTCATCTTTTGTTGATTTTTTTTCTTTTTTATACATAACTTATTTTTCGGACAAAACACGGGAGCGGAGAAGAGCAAACCATTTCGATTAAGACTGCAGATCTACGACAGTTTTCCCAAGGGCGATGTATCTTCTTGGGAAAATAGTTCCGCTTTTCTGAAAGATAAAAGAAGAATAAGTCATGGGAGATGTGAATGATACTGCTGAAAGGGTTGCAAGATTTTAACGGTCTTATCGCGGCTGAAGAAGAACAAAAACGTTTCTTGCTGCGCTGTGTCCTGGAACATAGAAAATTGTATCCGGACTGTAAAAAACTACGCTAGAAAAAAGTTACCCTTACTGATTGTTATTGTAGTTACCCTTACTGATTATATCAAATGTCAGCAGAGCAAACGAATATAAAAGTGGTTGTGCGCGTTCGGCCTTACAACCGAAGGGAGCTGGAACAGAAATAGCGACAAATCGTCAAGGTACTGAATAATAACACGCTGCTCTTTAATCCCGATGAAGAAGATGATGAATTCTTTTTCCAAGGAACAAAACAGAACTATCGCGATATTACAAAACGAGTGAACAAGAAGATTAATATGGACTTTGATCGAGTATTCGACCCAGAAGCAAAAAATCACGAAATTTTTGAGGAATGCACTTCACCTTTAGTTGTTTCAGTTCTGAACGGGGACATTTGTTCCGTGTTTGTTTATGGTGCTACTGGAGCAGGGAAAACCTTTACTATGCTCGGCAATGAAAATTGCCCGGAACTAACGTTTCTAACTATGCGTGAATTATTTGAAAAAATACAAGCTCAAAGTTCTACCCATAAATTTGATGTGGGTGTAAGTTATTTAGAAGTGTACAATGAATTGGTAATGAACCTTTTGACAAAAACGGGACCATTAAAACTTCGAGAGGACTCGAATGGAGTGGTATATAGCGCTGGTGATCTGTAATAGCTGCTGGCACAAGGAAACTCCAATCGCACTCAACATCCAACGGATGCAAATGCAGAGAGCTCACGTTCACATGCCATATCTCAAGTTCACATTCGTATGACAGACCGCAAAACAGGAGCGAAGCGAACAGTTAAATTATCAGCCCAATCCTAAATAAAATTTCCGAACGAGTTTTTCCCCTTTCCGTAATCCTACTATCCTAAATGAAAATGCTTTTGCGGAATATCCCGCTTTCCGCTTTCTTCCTATCCTAAACATCTTCGAAAATTTCGAACACGAAAAGTAGGTATTTTGAACATGAAATAATTGCGGAAACTTTTCACATTCCGTTAGAAATTTTTCATCTGTATTTTGAAAGGGAATTTGCAGCAAAAAGGTGAGTATTTTAATAAATTGAGAGAAAAATACAGAATTTGTTTGTTTAAAGACGAAATCAACAAATAAAACGCAAATGGGAATGCTGGTAAATATGATGGAAGGTAATCCTGCTATTGCGTCGGGATTTTTTAAGGGGAGTAAGGAGGAGGCCGCCAGATTTTGGGAAAAGGTGAATGTGGAGCTGAATGCGGCAGGTCCCCTAATTAAAACAATTGTCGAATGGAAAAAGGTAACTTGAAGATTTATAAGTTCTTAGTGGCAATGATTCGTTAGTTGCCAATGTTTCAAATAGTTAATCAGTGTATGCATGCAAAATTGGGAGAATATTTTGTAAATGCTTCCACTATACAAATGCGTACATTGTTTAATTGTTGAAACCTTTATTTAGGTATGGGCAGACCAGAAGAAATATGTTCGCCAAAAAGTAGCGAATAATATATTATAAAAATGCAAAAAGGTACTGGGGGCGGCCCAAATATGGAGAAGGTACTTTCCCCCCTTGAAGAAGCAATTTTCAAATTGATTGGCATTAAGCAGTCAGTAGAGGGGCTGGCGATTAAGAAGTTGGGAATTCAGAAGAACTTGGATATGTCCTGTGAAGAAAACTGCCCAGAAGTGGAGTCATTAAATCTGACCCAAACTGGCGCATTGGATGGATCTATGGACATCAGCGGAGTAAGTCCTATAAGTCCACCAGTTGTCTCTGTAGATTCGTTGGCGTTTACGAATGAAGACCCCTCTGCAGATAAAAGCGAAGTAGCATCATCAAGTAAAAAAGCATATTCTAGCCAAAAGGCTTCGAAAAAAGAAAGTTCCTTATATGCACTAGAAGAGGAAATAAAAATACAAACAAATACGGTTACAAACCAGGACGAGCAACGTGAAAACTTAAAAAAAATATACCAGAGGTTAATATTAATTTTACAAAAATTTATAAGTAATTAAACATTTTCCTTCATGCAGGCTAGATAAATTATATGAGCTAAAGAAGACGCATTTGAAGGCAATCGCGACTATTAAAAAGGAGAAACTGTGGGAAATCAAAATTGCTAACGCTATCAAAAGAGAAAAGCTGGAAGAAAATAAAAGGCATAACTACGTAATGGAACAAATGAGAGGGAAAGAGATTGAACACAAATTAGAAAAAAATAAAAGACTGCTTGGAATACAAGAACTGGAAACATGCAAACGCCAAAACAATTAATTAATTTCATAATGAGACTTATAAGCTAAGATTTTATGTAACTGAATTACCTGTGTTTTGTTTTTTATTTAACTGATTTTTTATTAGAACATAAGCATTTTACTTATAACTAAACTTACGAAAATTAAATGATCGAGCGTAGAAATAGCAAACATTTCTGTTCTTACATTTTAGTTATTGGGGGAATCACGGATATTATTTCTTATTGATCTCGCAACCCCCATATTTTGTGTGGTATGTTGGAATGTACGTCGTGAATTTCAGGAAGGTTTAACTCCGCTTCGGCATCGGGTGTATCGAGTATATTCGCTCTGAAATGAATGCAGATGTTACGCAAGCAACAAGTAACATTTACAATTTGTGATGCTTTCTCTGGAGCGTAGTGTAGTTCTCGTCCACCAAGAATGCACCTCCATCGGTTCCTTAAAACACCATTAGTTCTTTCAATTATGTTGCGACATTTTGAATGCATTTCGTTGAACTTAATTTCTGCTTGGTTCGGCGTCCGATAAGGAGTAAAAAGCCATGGTTCTAACGGATATCCAGCATCACCTTAATAAATAATTGGAAATAGATTTTCTCGGTTAAGATACATTTATAATTATGTGAGTACATAAATTTATAAAATAAAATTTAATAAATAAACAATTTCTACAAATGTAAAATTTTACCTAACAACCAGAAAGTTCTTTGGTGGTTTGAAAATTGTATCTCAAAATGTGAACGTAATTCGCTAACGTTCCAAATTAGCGAATCATGACTAGCACCCGGATGAGAAGCGTCGACGTAGCGTATTTTTAATTCATGGTCACATACCTATTATTATAAAGAATCATTAAATGTACTTCAGAAAGGATTTAATAACTTACCAGCATAACATTTAAGCTGTAATAACCCTTTCTGTTGTAAAGGGTGTTTTTTTTAGAGGTTAGGTTTTCAAGATGAAATAAAACGTATATAATTTAATGTTATGGCCAAGAATTTAGCTTTATTATAAAGATAAGGGTTTGCCATTATGTTTTAAAAATGATTTCGGGCAAGTGGCCGCCGCGGCTGGCTCTAATAAATTCCAGACGAGAGGCCCAATTTTCGACCACTTTTTGCAGCAATTGGGGCCGTATGTCAGCAATAACGCGCCGAGTATTCTCTTCCAAGACATCAATCGTCTCGGGCTTATCTGCGTAGACGAGCGACTTCACATAGCCCCACAAGAAATAGTCCAGCGGTGTTATATCGCACGACCTTGGAGGCCATGCCACAGGTCCACGGCGCGAGATAATGCACTCACCAAAAGTTTCCTTCAATAAATCGATTGTTGCGTTGGCTGTATGGCATGTAGCGCCGTCTTGTTGGAACCAAAGGTCGTCCACATCAACATCGTCCAATTCAGGCACGAAAAAGTCATTAATCCTGGCTCTATAGCGCTCTCCATTGACTGTAACATTATGGCCGGCTTCATTTTTAAAGAAATATGGACCAATGATTCCCTCTGCCTATAGAGCACACCAAACAGTGATTTTTTGAGGATGTAACGGCGTCTCAGTAATGGCTTGTGGATTATGTTCACTCCAAATGCGACAATTTTGCTTATTGACATAACCATTCAACCAAAAGTGAGCTTCATCGCTGAACAAAATTTTCTTGTGAAAATCGGGATCGGTGGCCATCTCGTTTTGGGCCCATTCACCGAACGTGCGACGCGCTTGATGGTCGTTCGGCTTCAATTCTTGCACGAGTTGGATTTTGTAAGCCCGCAAACCAAGATCCTTCCGCAAAATCTTCCATAAAGTGGATGGGCACATCTCCAATTGCTGTGCGCGATGGCGGATGGACTCATTCGGGTCTTCTTCGATACTCTGCTCCACAGCAGCAATAGCGTCTTCGGTGCGCACTGTACGACGTCTCTGAGGATGCGTATTATCCACTAGAGCAAACGTGGTGCGAAACCGATCCATGGTTAATCGAATTAGTGACTCTGATGGACGATTATGTCGACCGAATACTGGACGCAGCGCGCGATGCGTCGCGCGAACCGAACCATTATTTTCGTAATAAATTTGCACGATTTGCAAACGTTGTTCAGGTGTAAGTCTATTCATTATGAAATGGCAAACCAAGCTGAGCATAAATCAAGTGACAGCTGTCAAAAAGACCATCTACGAAAAAAGTAGTGCCAACTTGAAAACCTAACCTCTAAAAAAAACAGCCTTTAGTATAGGTGACTATTTTCGGATGGCGCAATTATCTTAACGTGCGTTCCATCAACGCAACCGTCAATGTAAAAAGCAGTCGCAATTTTACTTTTTTCTTCGGCTGTCACTGGAAACTGTATCCTCCTTGGACATAGATATTGTTCAAATATAAAGAGGACGTCCGCAAGTGCTTTGCAGAAACTGGACTGCGCTAGCCCCACGTCGTGGTCTTTTCCCACACCCGTCTGGTAACCGCCTTCTGCAAAGAATCGCAAACATGCGCTTAATTTTACTACTGGAGTAACAGCAAACTGCTTCCTAGCTGGTTGTGTATGAGTCGTCACCACTTTTAACAAGTACTCAAACGCTGGTTTATTCAACCTGAAATACTTCTGAAATCTGTTTAAACAATTAAAAAAAGTTGAATATTTAGTTATTTTAACACACTTTTCTTCACTCGTTTACTTACAAAGATTGAGGCATCTCCAAGGGGTTCATTAAGTCCCGGAGCTTCCTCCTCGCCACTCGTGGCCCGTTTAATTGCTCCCTTTCCTCTTCATTTATTTCACTCACTAACATATTTAATGCTAAGCTATTCATTTTTCACTTTCCTATTTAAATGCAATTTATATTTCGCAAAAATAAACAATATTCACATTTTAAACGCATTTCAAAATTGACAACAATAAGCAAAACAGCTGATTTCGAAAAACACAAGGGAGAAAAAATCCTACTCGCCAAAAATCCCTTTCCCTAAGGGTTTAAAATTGGAGGAATTTTTCTTAGGGGAATTAAAAATGCGGAAAGGAGAAATTCCGCGAGAATATGTAGTATTGGGCTGATTGTTACCTGCTTTTGACGGGAACAATCAATTTAATGGGCGTAGATAATTAGATGAGAAACACGCACGCGGACTTAAGAGGAAGCTCCATATTTTCACCTTCAATCATTAGTTAGTGGTCTGCCACGATTCCTCTCACAACGTTATATATTAAGCTCTTATTGTCATTGCCGATCCTGCCTCCTCTTTTTTGTTCTTGAAAGTTTTTTATTTTTTTATAAAAGCATAAGTCTTTGTCAAACAAAATCCATATAAGTAAATCCAAGTTTCAAACTTTGTACAAAAAGAAAAAAATTGGAAAAGTTCCTCAAACTTTGCATCACAATCCCTAGCTTGGTTCTAACAAATGCACGATTTTTTTTAATAAAAAATTTACGGACACAATTCCAAATTAGCACTGTCCCTTAAAATGACTTAGTGGTCATTTACCACTGTCACTTATCCTGCTTTCGGATGATGACCTAAAACCAGGCAAAGAGCTGGAAGAACTAAATTAAGTAAATTGCTAAGATTGGTGTGCATCGACATTACTGGGGCGATGAGCACCTACTCCACGAATGCCCTCATTACATTTATAGAAATACCCTATCATGATAAAGAAGGAGGCTACCTTAGGAGCACTGGGCTTAACAATATTCCTGACCGAAAAACCTTAAGTTTCATTTTCGCAATAAAAGATAACCATTTTATATCGGGCACTCTGGGAGTCAGTAACCCATAATGAGTATAGAGATAGGTAGAATGGGTATAGAGATAGGTCAAAGCTAACGGATGGTGGGATTAGTGCGGGTGTTTTTGGGATGAACTTTAGAAGATCGATACCCATGGACGGTCCGATACTATTTCAATGGCATAGAAATCTGTCGCAAAGAATACCTTAAGAGACGTATTCCTTCAAAGTTTATTTAGATTTTATTGTATAGTCAAGCAGCCAAGCAAAGAACACCGTTTTGTTGGATTGAGTATGACGACGTGAAGGTTATGATCGTACCAAACAGGTGAACTACCTTGGGAAAATAGGCGCTACTTCAAAACTGCATGGACTAGGTCCCTTTTGTGGGCTTGCCAAATTCGCACGACACTGAATGGAGAGTCCAGAACAGAGGCAGATTAAACAGTTTCTCATTGGCTCCCTCAACTTAAACCTCGATAGAGTGGGCGTTGTAGTAAAAAATTCGATACCAAAATTTCAACATCTAATCAAACTTGTTCCGAAGATCATCAATCTAAAAATTATTAAATTTGTACTTCTCATTATTATAGGTTAGGTTAGGTTGAAGCGGTTGTTCTATGGGACACTTTCAGGCTCATAGCCCATTGTGATGCCGCGTGGGAAGCTTGTCCCTATCTCTCTTAAAACCAGTGTGTGCTTTTCAAATATTTCTGATTTCTGCAGAACTGAGATCTTCCAACTCATTAAAAAATTGTTTATCTAGAGTAGTAAACCTGCGTTTGGATAGAACAGGACAGTGGCACAGTAGGTGCGAGATATTCTCTTCCTTGTCCTCATCTAGACAACTTCTACAGAAGCCATGTGTTTGCACATCCATCCTCTGGCCGTGCCTAACGAATGCCCTGTTATAACCGAAATCAGTGTGCCAAGACTGTATTTATTTTGGCTTAGCAGAGATTCTGTACGTTTAGCATTGAGAGTCGGCCACAGCTGACGGGCGATTTTGCAGGTGCCTTCATAACGCCATCTTTCGTTTGCGTTACTTACGATTTATACAAGTATGAGTAGCTTACATGTTTGTAAGGCCGTTCCTATGTCATTGTCTATGTACTCATCGGTCAATTTGGTGCCGAGCTTTGCTAGTTAATCGACTCTACAGTTACCCTTAATGTCGCGATGGGTAGGAACCCATGTCTTATTATTATACTTGAAGGAAATAATATTAAATAAATTTTGAAGAAACTCCATGACAATGCCAAAAATATTTAAAATTATAATTTTCAAGGATATTTTCGGTTTCGTTTATTAATTGTTTAATAATTTTTGAAGTGAAAACTTCTTTAGAATCGTTGGGAGTGATTTGAGAAAAAGTGAAACGAAAAAAGCGACCCTCTTGGCTACGAATATTACATATAAACGTAGCGACGAACTAAATAACTTTTAGGCCAGCGCCGACAGTATGGCGCGATAGCCGAGCGGCTAGCAATGTGAGCTTCCGATCCAAAATTCTTGGTTCGAATCAAATGAAAAAAAATTTTTTTTTTTGAAATTTGCATTGTAGGACATTTCTGATTATTTATTGAAAACAGTTTTTTGGCTTTTCTATTTTTGGTTTAGATACTGAAAGTCAGTTTAAGTGAATCGGTATAAATATTTCGTACATTAATTTTTGTGAGCGTGTAATTCTCAAAAGGTTTATTAGAAAATGTATTGACAAGGTAGTTTATTGGTTGTGTATGGTTATCGCTTCTCGGCCTTATGCCTAAGATCAAAGTGTGGTATCTGTGTGTATTATACGCGTTACGACGCTCATAATAGTTTTTGGTTTAGATACTGAAAGTCAGTTTAAGTGAATCGGTATAAATATTTCGTACATTAATTTTTGTGAGCGTGTAATTCTCAAAAGGTTTATTAGAAAATGTATTGACAAGGTAGTTTGTTGGTTGTGTATGGTTATCGCTTCTCGGCCTTATGGCTAAGATCAAAGTGTAGTGTATCAGCTTAACATAGATAGATCCTCCATCGGAGGACAACAAATGTTAAGCTGATTTTAATATATCTAGCGAACCGTCACTCTCGAAAAGAGTGCGGGAATTTTTTATGTATCACCCCGGGGGGGAAATGTCCCCCCGGGGAAAACGGTCTTGAAGCCCACTTTATCTGTTCTTATCAGCTTAACATCTGACAGATCCTCCATCGGAGGACAACAAATGTTAAACTGATTTTTGGAAATGGGCGGAGTGTTTTAGGGGCTTGCTCCACCTCTGCCACGGGTTGGCCCGGTATTGCAGTACCGCCGGGATTTCGGCCCAAATTATTGAATAAATACAAGAAGAAATATACTAATACATTTAGCTTTGGTGGGAAGAGACATAAATTTTTATATGAATGTAAGTCTGTTTCTTCGGTCCGTTCTCAATACAACATTCAATTTAAAAATGTGTAACAATCGCACTGAATCGACAACACGATCAAAAACAACCATTGACGCGGTATTTCAAAGATATGTTGACAACATCGAAACCAAAGCATTTGTATCATATTTTATCTATCATAAGCCACTCGTATCATTTGTTGAAATTGAAAACATTGAGGATGAATAATAATAAAATGAAGAAAATAAAATATGAACTTTATAGCAATATTATAATGAACCTATAATTATCCCGCTCCTAATGCTGCTTTCGTCTTATTCTCTCTCAGTTTGTTTTACGGAAGGTTTCACTTCTATCGCGTCTAACCGTTAGACTGGTATTTTTTTCTTTTTTTGCGTTTTTTTAGTTATGCAAATTGCACGGCATCGAAAAATAAAGTAAGTAAAGAAAGCCGAATTATTTTATTAAAAAATTTAATTCTTTTATAGTCAAAAATTTCGTATTACTTACACATTCGAAAATATTTTGTGGGCATAAAATTTATGTTCATATGAAATGGGGAGAAATGAAATTTAAGTAGTACGTAATTATATTTTGATCTCATTAAATATCTTAAATTGGCAAAGATAATCCACTTTCTTCGGAAGTGACTCGATTAAGTGATGCTAAAATTTTTACTCACTACTTTCCACCCTCCAGAATGAATGTAATTCATACCAAAGTAAGCGAATTTAGTGGTTGCCCAGTTCCGCCGAGTATGAATCGTGGCTGGTGCGAATGCCGAATGTACAAAGAACAGATTGATATTCTCTCCTGTGCCATGCGGTAGGTTTTTCATTCATACCAAGGCACATTGAACAGGTTGCATCGGTAGAGTAGCCAATTTGATGTATTTTCTATTTATTTGGTCTCTAAATTTTGCTCAAATTACTTTAAACTCTCAATCTTTGCTTGGGCACTTTAACATTTTAAGGACCCAAAGAAAATACAAAATACATTGCTCGTATTGTTTTTGCTCTGACACTTACAAGTGCTTAGTATGGCAATGAAGCGATCATTAAGAGCGATTTGATTCAAGCGCAACTTTCAATACATTCCTGCGGATATTCAGTAGCTAATTAGTACTTCAAATGATCAAATTTTATCAATATTTTTGTTTTAATTTAAACATTTTGGGCACTCCAAAAGTTATTTTATGCTCTTATTGATAAACCCTACCTAACTTTCCCTACCCATTGGCTTTCATTCTTGGTTTACAGAAAGCATCAGCTCGAATTTTACATTACTTTTTCGCCTAAAAATACGCTTTGTTTCATATAAAATCGCGCCAAGCACTGCCGTTGAGAGCATTGCTCGACAGCCGGAAAGTGTTCTAAAGCAAGCACTCGTAGCAGTAGCGTGGAAATTGATTAGTGAAGAGTTGCGTACGATAATGAGCATTTTTTAAAGCACTCTAAAATTACTTATTTTTTTTGTTTCCCTGCGGTATTATTAGTCGATCACTTTCTACACGCTCGAAGTTGGACAGTCTTTGTCTGGTACTTAAGCATTGATTTACTACTCCTAGAGATTAGCTGATAATCGTTAGGCGCGTTTTGCCTTTAGCCATAATATAAGTGTCGCTACACTGCGTAAATCCTGCATTGAGTAAAAATGTTTGCACACACAACACTCGTCGCGTTGCTTGTCATCGCCTACACCAGTGGCAGCGCTAATGCTGGCCTCCAGTCATTGGAATCTGTACCCATGCCCGATGGGCGTATCGTTGGTGGCACAGACGCAAACATAAGCCAGTATCCACATCAGATCTCCATGCGCTACAAAGGAAGTCATCGTTGTGGCGGCAGCATTTACTCGCCCTCCATCATCGTGAGCGCTTCACATTGCGTGACCGGTGTGGAAGCTTCGCAATTGAGCATTGTTGCTGGCATCTCGCTGCTGAGTAAGCAAGGTACCGAAGTGCCAGTGCTAAAGTATATTATGCATGAAAGCTATAGTTCGCTTAACGATTACGATGTGGCGCTTTTGGTGTTGGCCAGCAAATTGCCATTCAACGAGTACATTCAGCCCATTGCTCTGGCGAAGGAGCGTCCAGCTGCTGGCACTGAGGTTACTGTGACCGGTTGGGGTACACTCGTAGAGAATGGAACCGTAAGCAATCAATTGCAGCAAGTCAATGTTAATGTGGTGGCCAATTCGAGCTGTCGTAAATCCTATCCTCTGCTAATAACGAATCGTATGTTGTGTGCGGCTGTGGTGGGCGGCGGTCAAGATGCCTGCCAAGGTGATTCGGGTGGTCCGCTGATCGTTGGCAACGAATTGTTGGGCATTGTTTCGTGGGGTATTGGATGTGCGCGCAAAAACTTCCCAGGTGTGTATGCATCAGTGCCAGATTTAGCCGAATGGATCGAGGCGACGGCCAAAGCCAATACCATAATTTTGGAACATCCAATTTCGTAAATACTTTATAGAAGGAAATAATATGAATAAAATAAAACTTTTATTTATGGTTGTGGTTTTGGGTTATTTCAGTGTGGTGGCAAAATCTACTAGCAGTAGCGTCAAGTGTCGATAACGGTTGTAAATCATTGCATTAGAATTATGTGCAAGTACGTGAGAACTAGAATGAAAGTACGTTTGCTACTCACATTTGTTTGCGTTGGGTATTTTTTTATACTTACCGACACAAAATTTACCGGATGCTAGAGTGGAACGTTTTTAACTACTAACATATAGTAAAGGGTGATGAGATTGGAGGCACTCACTTTTTCCAATATAGTTTTTTTGACAGATCATGCGTGACAACTGTCAAACTAAATACCAAAATCGGCAAAATTAGCCTAAAGCCTCACTAGTGCCTAGCTGCCCTGTCTAACTTCTTTTGGTCAAAGTTCCATAACTCCCTCAATTTTCCTCTGATTTGCTTGAAATTTTGACACAAATCTACGTAAATCTTATAAAACATGTAAAAAGCACAAAAATCGGATTAAAAACGAAAATCAATTAAATTAGCCTAAAGCATCTCTGGTACCTACTTCTCTTCTCGTCGTTTCTTTTTCGTGCTGATCGACACCAATTGGAAGCACCAAGTCAAGCTAAGTCCTTCTCCACCTGATCCTTCCAAAGCAGAGGAGGCCTTTCTCTTCCTCTGCTACCACCGCCTGATACCGGCATCGAATACTTTCAGAGCCGGAGCCTTTGTATCCATTCGGATGACATGACCCAACCAACGTAGCCGCTGGATTCTTATTCGCTGCGCTATGTCTATGTCGGCGTAAAGCTCATTCAGCTCATCGTTTCAACGCCTATGATACTCGTCGTCGCCAACGTGCAAAGGTCCAAAAATCTTGAGCAGAATCTTTCTCCTAAACACTCCACGCGTCGCCTCATCGGATGTTGTCGTCGTCCACGCTTCTGCGCCATACGTCAGGACGGGCATGAGAGTCTTGTAGAGTGTTAGTTTTGTTCTTCGAGAGAGGACTTTACTACTCATTTGCCTACTAAGTCCAAAGTAGCACTTGTTAGCAAGAAAAATTCTATGTTGGATTTTAAGGCTGACTTTGTTATCGGTGGTAATGCTGGTTCCTAAATAAACGAAGTCTTTTACAACCTCGAACTCATAGCTGTCAACAGTGACGTGGGTGCCGACACGCGAGTGCACCGACTGTTTGTTTGATGACTGGACCCATTCGCTTTGCCTCTTTATCCAGTTTGGAAAAGGCAGAACTAACAGCGCGGTTGTTAAGGCCAATGATATCGGTATCATCGGCATACGCCAACAATTGTACGCTCTTATAAAAAATTGTGCCTGAGCGATTAAGTTCTGCAGCTCGTACGATACTCTCCAACATCAGGTTAAAGAACTCGCACGACAACGAGTCACCCTGTATGAAACCTCGCTTGGTATCAAACGGCTCGGAGAGGTCCTTTCCAATTCTGACGGCGCTGCTGGTGTTGAGCAACGTCATTTTGCATAGCCGTATTAATTTTGCGGGGATACCAAATTAGGATTTTGCGGCATATAAGTAAGTCCTTTCTGTTTGTCTGATTTTATCTGGAGACATGCTTATGGTGGACATTTAAGTAAATGATGCAAATTGCGCAATTAGCTTAACTATTGCTTCTCTTTGGCTTATCTTCATATCGTTAATAATAATTAAATAAACCAAAAAACACTGAAATATTCTACTAAACCAATTTCTATGAAGAAAAACCCATTCAAAACTGTCTTGACGGCTGGTTGTCAATTTTGCAGCTAATCTGCCATATGTGAACGGGTAGATTAATTTTTCAGGATTTATTGCTAAGCACTGTGGACATACTTTTAGATATTTGCATCTTCCTGCAATCTTTGCGAAAATACATTCTGTCAAAAAAGTACCGGGAATTGTTCAATAAAACGCTAAATAATTGTTTAATCATCAAAATGTTTTTTGTCGCCTTCAAAATAGGCTCCATTCGAAGCAATACACATATGCCAACGATTAGTCCAGTCATCAAGACTCCATTTAAACGCGTTTGAAGAGATCTTCTTCAGGGAATTCTCCTTAATCGACTCGAAGCGGCGTCCGCGGAGTGGCAATTTAAGTTTTGGAAAAAGAAAGAGTTACAAGGAGATAAATCCGGTCAATAAGGTGATTGTTCAATGCTATTTGTCGAGTTTTTGGTCAAAAAAGTTTTCACAATATGAGCCTTGTGCGGCGCTGCGTTATCATGGTGCAAGATCCATGAGTTTTCTTTCCACAAATAGGGTCATTTGCTACGCACATTCTCTCTCGCCGCGTAACTGCCAAATAATATTCTTTATTTACCGTAGAACCAGTTGAAATGAATTCCGAGTGCATGACACCATGATAATCAAAGAAAACTAGTAGCATGACTTTCACTTTTGGCCGAGCTTCACGCGGTTTTTTGGGTTTCGGCGCACATGGATAGCGCCTCAAACTCATATACCCACGCCTCATAACCTGTTATGATGCGCTGGATAAACGTTGGGTCCGAATTCATTTGCTCAAGCTGTCTTCAGCCACCTTCTTCCGATGAATTTTTTGAAAGAAATTCAACTCTCTTGGAATGAGTCTAGCAGCCGCGCGTCTCATGTCAAATTGATGGTGTAAAATGTTGGGCATTGATTCGTGAGACACGCTAAGGTCACGAGCTACATCCCTCAAACGAAAATGATTGTTTTCCTGCACCATTTCCTTAACTTTGTGGACGTTTTCATCCCTTGAAGACGTTGATGTGCGACCAGATCGGGGCAAATCTTCTCGGCCCTCTGCAAAAGCCTTATACCACTCGTAGGCCCGTGATTTTGATAAAGCACACTCGTCATAGGCTTTCTGCAACATTTTCAACGATTCGGCACACGAAATCCCGTTCAAAACAAAAAATTGTAGACAAATTCTTTCTTCGATATTTTTATCCATACTGAACATCGCAGAGCACAACTGCGGTTGACTGATATAATTAAATGCCATAAACAAGCTAATTGACAGATCATCCTCAGACTCTGCGACGCTATGGAGGACAGCTGCAAACATTCCAGTAAAGAAAATCTAGACATCTGTGTAACGCGCGCTTTTTAAATGAACAATTCCCGGTACTTTTTAGACAGAATGTAAATAAATTTAATTTAGCTCAATTCACTAAAATTTATTAAAAATGGTCATCCATCAAAATACAATAGGCAGTTATTTTATTTGCACTAATTTTGGAAACCCGTTGATAAACGGATGTTTTAGGTTGGAAGTTTTCTGTTGTCAACTTATCGAAACTACAAAGCCATGAGAGCCGCAGACCACATTGCTGTTGGATCAAACTTATTATTATTTACCAGAAGATGAAGTTATCAGCTGCGAAATATTTAATTAAATGACTCGTCATTAAGTTAAATTGATAAAAAATGTTGTAAAAACTACAAGACATTTTATTCTTAATAGAGTTTTGAGCATCCATAATAGTAAATAATCGACTGAAAATCAAACCTAAATTTTTTATTATTATTAATCTATTCCATTCACGCCTACTTCATGCATTCGCTTTCTGCAACTCCTCGTCAATCCACGACTTCAAACTGGCCACATAGGTGTAAACCGTGGGATAGCCGGGACGCGCACAGCCACGCCCCCACGATACCAAGCCCACCAACTCTCCACCATACACCAGCGGCCCGCCAGTATCGCCTTGGCACGCATCATGACCGCCCGCTTGCAAATAACCCGCACAAATCATCCGTTCACTCAACTCATCCGCACCATAAATAGCCATACACTCCGCTGCGCTGACAATCGGCACTTTAGTCTCTTCTAAGTTGTTTGAGGATGGTCCGAATTCCTCGCGATATCCCCAACCTGCAACTGTTGCTAATCGGTTGACTGCCGGGCGCTGTGCACGAATGCCAATACTACGCAATAGTGAACTCTCAGCAGACAATTCGAAAGGCAAGTCGACGAACAGCAGACCAATGTCGTAGTCGGCCGTGTAGGTTGAAAAGTTTGCGTGTGCAACCCACTTGGAAGCTGGATATTGTTTGCCATCGCCACCCGTGCGGCGATTAGCGTCTGCTACGATCATAACGCGTTCCGTTTGGATTTCGTGTATGCATTGCGCGGCGGTTAGGACAGCTCCTTCTGAGATTATAACACCTGCGCATTTGTGCCAATAAGGACCATTTTCTACGAGCCGGTAGCGTATGGACACAAGGTAGGGATACTTGGCGATGTCCACTTCGTTGCCGCCAATGATTCGGGGTTGAATTTCTAGCGTAGTGGCCGCTAGCGCTGCGGAGGAAATGGCGACGATGAAAATGTAGATAAACAGTTTTTGCAGCTGCATTTTTTAAAGTAGATCAGATTTTAAGACTTATTTTCAAAACACACTAAATAGAACTGATCGGATCTCAATGGCGGGCAGTATCGTGTGGGGTACTTAGCATTTTGGATTATCGTGTTTTATGGTCAAGTTTGTTTGTTGGTTACTTATCGGCGCCAGTGATAAGCGCTTTAAATGAGGAATGCTGATTATTGCAACGAATTTTTTGTATGCATGGGTGCTTCATTATACAAAGACATACATATAAGTACATAGGTATATATGGGTAGAAGCTATGCACAGAGTAAATATTTTATTTAATATATTTATTGTAAATTAAGCGTAAATAAATTTACTAACAATTTTCATTGAGGAACCTGTATGCAATGGAGTTAAAAGTGTAAATAACAAATATTTTCTACAGGTGAATTGCCAAAGCTATGATTTAGGTAAAGCAGCTTATACCCATAAACTTTCCCATTCTCCCTAATTGTCACTCTCTCTTATCACTCGCGCAAAATTAAAGCTTTTTAGCTGATCGCTAATGCAAAGCTGATCGCTTCTGAAATGCTTTTAAGCGTTTAACAGATCATTCATTCGGTGCCGCCAACTTAAAGCTCTACTCAAGTTTTTTTGCACGCCGTCTAGTCATGGTAAAACAATTTATTTTACATATTCTACATTATTTAACCAAAATCAGATAAATTAAATTTTCAAACTTTAATTTCACTACAAAATTTTGAAAAATTCAACAAATTCTCATTTCAATTTTGTTCTTTTCAATCTGAATTTCAAAACAATTTCGAGTATACAGTTTTATAGCCGACTGAATTTTGGCACAATAAAGTGCAAGGTTTAGAGAGAAATACCGAGGCTCTTCAGAACGTTTTCATGTGGCTAGTGTAAGCCACAAGATCTGCGGGTGTCAAGATAAATGAAGATAAGATGAAATGCATGACACGACCCTTTCGTGATAGTCACATCAGAATCGGAAGCTATATTTTTGAGCTCTTACAAGAGTTGAAATACATAGGCGTAGTAAAAATAAAGCCTTGAGAGCAATATACGTATGCCAAAGGCTCTACGGTAAAACATGGGGTCTGCGGCCAAAGATGATGGCATGGTCTTATAAGGCAATAATAGTGCCAGTGATCACCTATGCCTCTCTGGTATGGTGGCCAAAAATAGACCAAACCAATGCAAGGCGAGCCTGCCCCACAGCGGCTTTAGGAATGGTCACTGGACTCATTCCACTATATCTTGTAGCCAAAGGGACGGCAATCAATGCAGCTCTAAGGCTTTCTAATCTATTCCATCTCAAAGAAGGCAATCTTACAGCACATGTAACGATTCTGGGTTCAATTCTAAGCTCTCCGTGCCAGACAAGATGGAGAGGAAACTAGAATTCTCCAGGAAATTCAAAGTGGTCATAAGGAACCGCTCAGCGTGGAGAAACAATGAAATATCCTTAAAACAGGGCGCACAGGTGTGGCTAACTGACGGGTCCAAAATGGAAGACGGTAGTGCCGGGGCTGAAATTGTCGGGCCACATATCAAAAAAGCAATTGCAATGGGAAAAACCACTTCCACTTTCCAGACGGAGGTCCACACCTTAAAGCTGTGTGCCAGAGAATGTCTACGAAGAGGCACGCGCGGTGCAAATATTATTGTAACATTCTCTCTGATAGTCAAACAACTCTAAATTCGCGCATAGCTTCTCATTCCAGTTAAGATTGGTCTGGGAATATTTGAAAATCCTCAGCACCCTAGCATCAAGCAACTTTGTTACCTTGATGTGGGTTCTGGGACATGAGGGGCGCGAAGTGAATGAAATTGCGCACACTTTAGCGAAAAAGGGGGTAAACACTCCCTTAATAGGTGTTGAACCTTTCTGCGGGGTAAGTAACAGCTTCAAAAGTGCCTTTTTGCGTGAGCTGGAACAAAGAGGCCTAATCGATTACTGGAGAGCCCAATCGGGCATGCGGCAATCGAAAAGGCTCATAGCTCCAGAACGGATAAAGGCAGAAGTAATCCTTAACCTAGGCAAAAAGGACATACAACTGTACACTGAACTACTAACAGGACACTGTAAACTTAATTATCACATGAAAAAGATAGGTGTGATAGAAAACGATTATATGCGACTACCCAGCAGTGGCACGACGCAGACTAAATTACCTGGGAAATGGGGCTATAGATCCAAACCTCCTGGTCGAAATTAGGCCTACAGCAGTTTTAGGATTTATTAACAGCCTAAAACTGTTGGAGTAGGCTACATGGATGCACAATAGATCTCTTCAGGTCGCAGTGCACAGACAGGCAATCAATAATAATAATAGGCGTAGTACTCATCATAAATAAGGATCTGTCCTTATCAATACAATACCGTATTCGGGCAGCTAACAGAGCATACTTCGGCCAGATCAAACTTATGAAGTCTTCATTGATGCCAAAGGAATAAAAGCACAAGATGTACAAAACTACACATAATAAGGCCGGTTCTATCCTAAATTTACCCGTTTTCATGACAACGGAACCCAAAATTCGTAACCTTGCAAATGCAGGGCATTCACAGAGAAAATACTCATTGCTATCTGTCTCCCATAAACAAGACAGGCAAATCGGGTCCTCAATGATTCCAACTCGAGTTCGTTTTCATGACACCGGAACCCAAAATTCCAAGCTTTGCTCTAGCAAATGCAAGACCCTCACAAAGAAAATGCGCAATGCTATCTGCCTCCTTTAAGCAAAATAGGCAAATCGGGTACTCAGTGATTCCAATGGTGGTCTTATATTGACCCCATGGATTGTGTCCTGTAATAGTACCGGCCATCAACTGAACGTGTTTTCTTCCACGTCTTAGAAGAAAGTTTGACAGTTTTCTGTTCGGGCTTGTCTGAAAATACTTAGCTGTTCTGCAGCGTTCTAGACCAGATCATCGCTCTTTATGTAAATTGCATACATAATCACTGATCCACTTCATGATTCCTGCAGATTATTGGCTCTGCTCCTTGTGGGGGAACCGCTCGTCCACGGTTGACCATTTCATCGGCAATCTCGTTCCTTGAACACCGGAATGCCCTGGAATTCATATAAGTACAATACTGTTCTGTCTTGCGACAGAATTAAGATTCTTCTTACATTCTTGAATAATCTTTGAGGTTTACTTTGCGTTCTCCAAAGCCTCTAGTGCAGCCTGACTGTCACTGAAAACTCCAATCTGTTTCCCGCTCCATCTCTTCTCGATTACCCATTCGGCTACTTTCAGGATGGCAAAAATTTCCGTTTGGAAAACCGTTGCCATTGCCCCCATAACATAGTGATACTTATAGCTATCGTTTAAGTACCAACCGGCTCCAGATCCTACTTCATTCTTGGAACCATCGGTAAAGAAAATATCCGCCAAACCTCCCTGAATGCATTCTGAATTCCTCCATTGCTCACGCAATGGAAATCTGATGTCAAATTTCCTTCCAAATGCCTTTAGGTTCCAAACACAGTGGATACTGCGCAGATAGCATCTTAAAGGTTTCTCTGTGTCCCGAAGTTCCGTCTTCGTGCCAGAAACCATATTTATGGAGTCTACACATTACTTTTATTGCTTCCTGTTGTACCTTAAGATCCAAGGGTAGTAAATCAAGCATAGAATTTAGAGCATCGCCGGAGGTTGTACTCTTGGCACCCGTAATGCATAAACATACACTTCTTTGCAGCCTGTATAGCTCCCGGAGTGTGAACTTAACCATGGTCCGTCGCCACCAGACTATAGAGACGTAAGTGATGATTGGTCTGATGAGTGCTGTGTATATCCATAGGACCACAGCAGGTTTCAGACTCTGCGGCATTGCTGAAAAATCTTTAATGAGCGATTCACCTTCAGTGAAACGTCTATCTCCCAAGTCAGCTTCTTATCCAAGATTACTCCTAGACATTTAACTTATCGGAACGACCAAATGTCACACCTTTCAGTGTTGGAAGATGAAGTCCATCCAAAGCTTCTTCTTACTTTCTCGAATAATCTTTGAGGTTCGCTTCGCGTTCTCCAAAGCCTTTGGTGCAGCCTGACTATCACTAAAGACTTCAATCTGTTTCACGCTCCATTTCCTCTCAATTATCCATTGTGCTACTCTCAGAATGGCAAAAATTTCCGTTTCGAAAATAGTTGCCATATCTCCCATTCCTCCATAGTTAGCCTCGAAGCGGATGGCAGCTAAATTTGAATTAAGAAACAAGAGTTACTTCCCAAAACCCACATCGAATAATTGAGCAATCTTTCTTGATGCCTTGCTATCAAAAAGACAACAAGAAGAAGATTCGCCATTACTTCAGCGATACTCGCGCTCTGCTCCGATGCCGATCAGACGATCGGTAGAAGTAAAGAATTGGTTAAATGCAACGTATTTCGGTCGGAGCTTTTTCCTAAACCAAATTTTGAATCAGGAGGTGATAGGAAGTATTCGATGCGGTACCAGCTGGTGGTAGCAGCGGAAGAGGAAGGCCTCCTCTGCGATGGAGAGATCAGGTGGAGAAGGACTTGGCCTCACTTGGTGTGTTCAACTGGCGTTGGTTAGCAGGAGACAAAAACGACTGGCGTGCTTTGATAAACTCGACCAAAATCGCTTAAGCGCTTATCGCGCCAATTAAGAAGAAGAAGCTAATAGGTGTCATTAAAAGTTCATTAGAAATCACTTCCTCTAGGCATTATGTATACGCTGCATTAATACTCTCCTCGCCTATAAGTATGTATCAATTTGCATTATTTTTTATCAATTCATTCGCCTAGCACATCTGCGCTCCTCTCAAATGGCTTATGAAATGATAAATTGATCAACACACAAAATAATTATTGTTATTTACTTTTTTTTTTACTTAAAGTTATTCATAAAGAAAATTGGATGATTAATATTTTGTAAATATTTTTTGGCTTCAAACTTTGGGTTTTTAAAAATGGCAATGGACAATTTGAATTGCATAAATCTCAAAATTATAAAATTGCTTTCAACATTTACTTTCAGTCCACTTCTTATTATACCTCAGCACACCGAGCCACAGCTGCAAACAACCGGAGAAAAAGGAAACAATCTTCCATTTCCTCTACGAATGTTCTGCCCTATGGCAGGACAGAATGTTAACCCTGGGTAATTCGCTGTTCGAGAGTCTCGCACAACTGGCTGGCTTAAACGTCAACAACCTAATAAGGTTCCTGAACGGCACAGACTGGATGTCATGCTGTAAATAAACAAGTTGGTAGCGCGGATGCGGCAACAAAATGGTGCGGAAGCGTTTTTTGGATTCTTAATGAATCTTCAATTTAACCAACCAGCCAACCTCAAGCTTACAAATAAACCAATTTATAGAAGAATTAACGACAGTTACCAAAATACTTGGGTCACTTCACATGGAATCGCTCACTAATGCTTGGAATGGAACTTACAGTGAGTGACTATTGAGAAGTCCTTATAGTAATTTGTTTATATACAAGTTTGTATGGATCCGCGAGGGCACAAAAGGCCACATTTGTAGTTTCGTTGATAGATTTGAGTTTAAGATTAGCAGGTTATCAGCCCACTTCTCCGATTCTGGTGCCGAGATGTCGGCTTTAGCTCCAAGACGTGCTGCCAGCTTTGTTTGTAACATCATTTCCTCTGCTACAGATGGTTAGGATATAGCGCCTATTTTCTCGGTCGTTAGAGTCTCATTAGTTGTAAAACAAAACTCATTAGTTTAAAACAGGGAGTACCGCATGAAGGTGAGGTTCACATTCGGAAGGGAGAGGTTATAATTTTCATCATCAGCCCCATTTTCACACATTTGATGGCATTTTGTGGGTCTCCCCTAATTTGTTTATAGTCACTAATAACTATTACCTAGTAATTAGTCAATTATTTTTAGTGCTTTGGTGACTAAAGGCAAAAATTCCGGTATTCGGCTGACCATCTTAGTCACGCCACATACAATCTTTATGAGATTAATATCCCTTGATTTGCTAAAAAAAACAACAAATAAATGATTATTTAGGCGCTATACAAGGTGAAGTCCAAAATAAACAAAACTGGCGTCATAAAAATGTTTTATAGATGGCGCCATCTTTTTAATGAGTTAGTGCGTTGGAAGTTACATCCCAAGCTGACTTCCAGTGAAAGCTTGGTGACATTCGGTTCAGTGGAAGCGAAGTTATTGCGTCTGTTTGAGTTTCGCACAAACAGCTAATGCCAAATTTTGTTTTAAAATCGGTAAAACGTTTACCGAAAACTTTGAATTGATGAAAAAAGTTCATGGCGATGATTGTCTATCTAGTGCCAGAGTCCGTGAGTGGTTTACACGTTTCAGCGATGGTTGTGAGGCCATAAATGACAATGAACATACGGGCCGCCCAAAATCAGTAATCACTGAAAACTCCATCGAAATTGTTCGTAAATTTATCAAAAATGGACCGAAATTCAGGGAATTGGAGTTGAATATCTCCAAAACATCGATTTATCGCATTTTAACCGATCATTTGGGCTTACGAAAGGTCTATGCACGTTTCATTCCGCAGAAGTTGATTGAGGACCAAAAATTGCTCAGAATTCAACATTCGAAAGACCTCATTAAAGAGGCGAGAAAAGACGAGAACTTCCTTTACAACATTGTAACTGGTGATGAAACGTGGTATTTTCAACACGAACCTGAAACTAAACGTCAAGTGCCGAATGGAAGGCTCCAGACGAGCCAACACCCAAAAAATCAAGTCGATGCTCATTTGTTTTTACGATTCCAAGGGAATTATCCAGAAGGAGCTCGTGCCAACGGGCTAAACCGTCAATGAAATTTTCTATATTGGCGTTTTGAAGCGTTTGTTGCATCACATTCATCGAATTCGCCCTGAATACCGTGAAGCAGGAAGCTGACACTTATTGGATGATAATGCACCATCTCATCGATCCACTCTTGTGACTGATTTTTTGACTAGAATTAGCATTTTAACCATCACTCACTCACCGTATTCGCCTGATATGGCTCCCTGTGACTTCTACCTATTCGGAAAATTGCATTTGGTCATGAAAAGAAAACGTTTTGTGTCCGTAGAGACTATCCAAAAGCCTTCTATCGACATCCTGAAGGACATTCTGAAACACTCTTTCGAAAAGCTTTTAGATCGCGCAAAACAGAGTGTATCGAGACCAGAGGGGACTATTTTGAATAAATACACTCGAAATTATCAGAACAAAGCTTCTGTCGTTTCTATTTTAGTTCAATCTTGTTTATTTTGGACTGCACCTTGTATTACATATATATGAACAAAAAATTGTTAGAACTTTTCTGAGTTTTATTGCAGGTATTTAAGTCTTTGAAAATACGCATAGACAAATAATGTTAAGAACTTTACATATTTGTATGTTTATGTCTCTACTCCTTCGAAAACTCAATTGATTTATTATAAACACATTTCTTTAGATTATTATTATGAGGGCATTTCGCAGTGCGACGTAAAATATGTATTATATCTGCTTCGTGGATTCAGTATCTTTTTTACTCAAAAAATTTTAGTATTTGTATTTCTGGTATTTTCTCTACTTAGTCATCGTATTTATCAGCTAGGCAGAAATTTCTAGTTATGCGTTTCCTCCAAATCGACCTATGCACCCACAATACCTGCGCGACTCATATTTACCATACCAAAGTAATCGTCGTCGCTTGTCAATAAAACAGTTAAGGCGTATCAAATATTTGCTTATCTACCTGTGCACCTGTGTATCTAGCTGTGTTTATCTTTAGTTTTAATAAGTATACAGTGCATGGAGAAACTATGTTGTACATTTCGAATTTGTAGTTCCACTCTATTTTTGTGATCATAAAATGTTGGCAATTAACTCAATTACGTCTAATAAACATTTTTGGCTTTTCTCGTCACTTATTTGCTTTAAATTTTCTTATTGGCTTCACTTTCAATCCATTCCTTGAAATGCACTAAATTCGTATAAACTCCGGGGTATCCTTCGCGTCCACAGCCATTTCCCCACGACACCAAACCCACCGCATTGCCGTTCGACACCAGTGCGCTGCCCGCATCACCCTGGCAGGCATCGATTACGCTGCCACTTCCACTCACGCCGCCTGCACACAACATAGCCGCACTAATACGTCCCGTACCGTATGTCGCCTTGCACTGGGTATCGTTTATCAGGCGCACGTCCGCCTGCTGCAACTGCTCTGCCAGTGCCGCCTGTTCTGCCGTAGCGCCCCAACCAGCCACTGTCGCTGCACTGCCTGCTGCGGGCACAGCCGCGGCCAAATCGATTGGTTTGATCACCTTTGAATTGTTTGTGGCTAGCGGAAATTCCAAATGCAATAGCGCCAAGTCATTGTCGATAAACCAAATATTAAAATCCGGATGTATGACGGTCGTATTGACGAGATAAACAGAACCATCAGTTTGTGAACGATAGCTGGTGCCGGCCACAATTTGCAATTGTTGACGCGTCAAACCGATGACGCAACGCGCAGTGGTCAACACGACATCCTGTGAGTAAATCGTGCCGGAACAGCGATGTATGAAGGGTGTTGAGCTGTTGTGCTTGTAGCGTAGCGATACCAAATGTGGCGCACCGAAAATGTCCACGGTAGTGCCGCCAACAATGCGGCCTTCAGATGCGGCACCGCTCGGTACGATTGAAGCGCAAAGGCCCAAAAGTAGAAAAATTAGTGATCTTCCGTTATGCGTGAACATTGTTTTACGCTGCCGTTAGACAATGAATTTGGCGTAGAACTAAGCTCTCCTTATACTGAAATCGTACAGTGCAAAATCAGTGTAGTTTTGTCTTCTGTTGAAAGTGAAGAACTTATCATAAGTTGACGAAGAATCGATAGCGCTTTATCGTGTTTGCGATTTTCATATGCGATTAAACTTTCCGTTGGTATTTGTGAGTGATACTTACTCGTATATCTATGTCATATACTAATAGTTGGCACTGTAAAACCCAGAAAATTCTATTGCTTTGGAATTTTTATACCCAAAGCATAAATTCGATCAAGAATTATTTGTATTATTATTATTAGAGATGGAAACAAATTTAATCTACGACGGAGCTTAAAAGTTTGCTGCACAGAAATGAATTAAACATGAAATTTTCCATAACCGAATTGCAAAATGGCTACCCTATGTCCTCGATAACCTCACGAATTCCATCTTTGAGGTCTTGAATCGACCCTGCGCTGTTTACGTAGACCTTCTCTTTCACGTGGCTCCAAAGAAAAAAGTCACAAGGTGTGAAATCACAAGATCTCGATGGCCAATTGTGATCACCTCTTAGAGAGATAACACGGTCCGGAAACTTTTCCCGTAAAAGATCAGTGGTTTCGTTGCTTGTGTGGCACGTATCGCCATCTTGTTGAAAATAAGCGTTGTTCAGATCAATAAAATCCAATTCCGGTCATAAAAAATCTCTCCTGTTTAACACCTAACACCTGTTATTGGAAACCCCTTAATATGAGAAATTTTTGTGACGAAAACGAACGAAAAAACAAATTAATAAATAGACGACAGGTTTGCTAGATCTCCAACAGCAGCATCCCTTCATTTGTTTCTCTTCAATTGATCAAACTCAGCTTCAAATAGGGAATTCAACTTTGTAAAGTACTGTACTCCTACAGCCGCGGCGAGGCTTGTCATCTTGAAGATCAGTATTGCCACTGAAATGTATACATTTCTATCTCAACGAGTTTGCGGGAAATAATTTCTTTTCATCTCCGTGGCCTGAAATCAAAAGTGTCTCCCGCTGCTGATCCGCAGTCTGCGTCGAGCCGCGGTCTGTTGAAGAATAACTTTTTAACATTAAGTTTCAGTCCCAAGCCATGCCCGAGAAAGATAAAACCACGTTCAAGAGGAAATTTTTGCCTTTAGAAGTAAAGATTGGTGGAAATGGCATCCGAAGCTGTAAATAAAATCAATTCTGAGGTCACTAGTACTGATGAAGATTGTGCAGTTAATAACTGAACATTAAAAAATTAAAATCTGGAAAGAAAAGACTTATGGTCACGCAAATCTTTTATTGCAATAAACTCAATTAATCTCGGAGAGGACTAATTACATTGTCCCAACGGTAATTTTAAACAGGGATCTTGCCACTCTCTTTCTATCTAAGGAGGAATGGAATAAGGAATTTTCCCTAAACAACTTCTATACTACAATCTATACACAAGACAGTAAAATGCATTGTGGTGTTGGAGCTGGTACATATACCTACATGGAATTGAAAAATCTGTGCGTCTCCCATGGAATTGAAGAATTAAATGGAACCAGTAATGTCTTTCAGGCGAAAGTACTGGCAATTGGGGAAGCTTTTAGGCTACTAATCACAGATTTCTCTTTTAAGGGCAATATCGCTATTCTTTCGGATAGCCAAGCTGCAATCCAGGCACTGCATTCGTCTATAACAATCTCTAAAGTGGTGGAGCAAAGTAGGAATAGCCTTACCACCGTGAGTGAAAACCACAAAGTAACCTTAATCTGGGTCCCGGGACGCCGGAACATTGAAGGTAATGAAAAAGCGGATGACCTGGCAATGAATAACGTTCTTACAGTAGCGGTGTTCACACCATTAGGTGCAGTCAAGAATGCAATTTCCCTAAAATACCTTTGAATCGCAAATTGTAGACGGAGAGACCAGACGAAATGCAAAATCAGCAGAACTTTATGGCTCACCTACAACCTCAAGCAATCGTCGACATTGATAAACATGAAACTACGAGACGCCTGGAGACTAACGGCAGTCATAACTGGCTTTTGGTATGTGGGAGAACAAGCCGCCAAAATGGGCATCCTTCACAACACATACTGTCACAGTTGTAAACAACCGGAGAAAAAGGAAATAATCTTCCATTTCCTCTGCGAATGCCCTGCCCTATGGAAGGACAGAATGTTAACCCTGGGTAAACCGCTGTTCGAGAGTCTGGAACAGCTGTCTGGCTTAGATGTCAACAACCTGATAAGGTTCCTGAACCGCACAGACTGGATAGAGTCTTGCTGTAAATAACTGTTAAATAAGTTGGTAACGAGGATGTGGCAACAAAATGGTGCGGAAGCGCTAGTTGAATTCTGGATGAATCACCACTCTAACCAACCAACCAAACCAATCTGGTTCAAATATTTCATTCTGAATGGGAGTTATTAAATAAATATTCGATTGTTATCAAAATGATACCTGCAAAGGAAATTTTTTAGAAATACACTGGGCATATCCCACTTTAAGTTTTTTGAAGTACATACATAATTCGTATTTCAAGAACTATTCCGATGTTACTTAGTTGATTAGTTTTTTGGTTAAATTAAAATTCAAACTATCTGGCGGTTAGTTATCGTCGGGTTCAAGGTTAAGATAAACAGGCAATGAAATAATTAAAACACTATTGCAACCAACGAACAGTGTGGCGTATACAACCTAGTGCCTAGCAGGTGCTCTGCTTTATTGTGTATAGCTTGATGTGTCTCAGCTGTATACCGCTGCCGAAAATAGACGGTTTTTATGATAATTTTTGCAATTGGGAAGCACTGCAATTAACCAACCCAGAAGAAAATATGTACATACATACATATATATAGGTTAATTGTTTGTAAAAGCGGTTCCTATTTGTACATAAATTTTATGACATCAAAGTTTATAAATTTTATTGGCACACACAAACATTTTACTCACATAGAAACTTCAATAAAACCACTTAAATGCGTAAAAATTTTCATAATATTTTTATAGTTTCATTTCGTGACTTACTGCGCACGTCTACTGTTTATCAGCCCAAAGTCATATACAAGTAATATTTGTGATCAACTGAAATCAATCGTACTCGTGTGCCCTGCAGAGAAATAATGTGCTCATTTGAACTGGTTTGTGATTTATCGGAATGCGCACCAGTTGAAAGTGGTTAAATATTCACTGGTGGAAAGTGCATTTGAGTTAAGTCCACAAATATAAAAAATTTATTGTACTGCTTCTTGATTGACGCGATAACCGTTTACGCGATTTTGTCCGAGTTCAACAAAGTGCGCCAGTCGTTTCTTTCTCGTGCTAACCGCCGCCAGTTGGGCTAACTTAATGAAGCCAAGTCCTTCTTCATTTGATATTTCCAACTCAGAAGAGGCCTTCCTCTTCCTCTGTTACCACCGGCTGATACCGCATCGAACACTTTCAGAGTCGGAACGCTTGTATCCATTCGGACGACATGACCCAGCCAACGGAACCGCTGGACTATGTTTTGGCATCGAAAATTCGCACCAAAAACGAGCGATGAATCCCCAATTTTTTCAATTATTTACTTCAAATCACATACTTCAGTTTTACATATGGACGTGGTTATGCTAAAATTTTTTTTGAACGAAGAGAGAGTGTTCGTTTGCTTTTCCCAGCGAACACACAAAAAGGATCCGGCCAAAAAAAGAATGATATTGTAGGTTACCAGATTTGACCATCCACTATCAAGGCGAATTGAGTACCTTAGGTGGCGCCTTAAAAACAGTTACTTTATTTTTAGAAATTGCGAAAAGTTAGACGTCAGCTCCCTTTCCGATACAAAACAAACAAAAGGAGAAGAAAATGGTCATGATTCTGAAAATTCAGAGGAGGAGTTGGTAATATTGTTATGAGTGAGATTCACACTAATCAAATTAATGAAAACGGAGTACCGTGAGTAAAAAGGTGAAGGCACAAATTAATACAAATCCTCCAAATGCATTTTTTTGCGTTTTTATGCGGAAGACGCCGTAACACGGAAGTGTGTCAGCGTATAATTTCTTGAGTTTGGTTGTTACCATTGCTTTCGCGTACCCTTCCTTTTGTTTGTTTATTCATGGTCTCTTACGACACAGCGAATTCAGAAGGCGCAATCTATTTCTCTATCATTCTTGATCCACTGTGATGAAAAACAAAATTGTGAAAGTAACTTCGGCTGCCACGCCACCTTGGCAGTAGAATTCTGCCCGCTCATTTCACACGTATTCACACACTCGGCTAATCAATCGTTATTCAGAGGGCAACGAAGTAACAGAAGTAGTAGCTGCGTTGATTTTTTTCGTATATCGTCAACATGTTTCAGTTTCTTCTTAAACGAATCGGCGTCATGACCCCGGTGACGTCAGCCAATCAACTGATTCTTTCAAATCCACTGAGAGTGGCTTAACGGTCTGATAATGGTCTCACCTTCTGAATAAATATGTATATGTACTTCAATTAGTGTTGAGAATAGGTAAAAGAAAATAATACTCAACTAACTCAATTTGAAGGTTACCAGAATGCAACTCTGTAAAAACTTATTATAACCACACCACATCAATCATTTTTCACTGAGAGACGATTCTGTCGCCGGCAGCAAAACTTAAAATAAATCAGTTCTCGACATTGTACGGTAGTATATTTTAATTTTGACAAAAAAATTCGCCCAGTGATTTGATTATGTTGTATGTATGGTGGGTGAGGCAGTCCATCTGCGAGCGTCGACTATTGCGTCGAGTGGTGGGGTCACTAAAACAATATCTCCTCCTCTTCTGCGGAGACTCACTTTTCGGGACTACTTTCTGCATTACTTCGGGTGGACCCACACAACGACGTCCATGAAATGGACCAGTTCTATTCACACAAGTCTGAACTCACCATGCTTGTGACCAGCTTCATAAGAAGGTGAGCATTTCTTATGCCTACTGCTGAACATAGCGGACGTGGTTATTTACTTTTATAAAATAACATGATGCGTTTTTATTATTAATCTACTTCATAAGCCAAATGAGAATTGTGAAATATAGGATAGACGAACGAAACTCAAGCACATGATGTGCTCAATTGTGCAAGCTCTATGGTTCGTGGGTCTCTATAGTAAATAGAGGCTTTGGAGCTTGCAAGCGTACTCCGAATCCCCTTTCGGGATCAGTGCTGTGCAAATGAAATGTTATGCATATAGTCAGGTAGAGGAAGAAATAGATAAATAAAAACTAATGTTCGGATAATCAGAGCCAATTTTAATTAAGCGGCACTATTTCTGAACCAGCGAAGAAAAAGCGTTAGGCGATTATTAACGCTAGATAGGATGTTGGATAGCTAATTTGTCTACTCAAGTAGTAGATCCGAACTAACAACAGAAAATAAAAAAAAAACAAATTCCTGAGCGAAATCCCCCAATTAATACAAAAAATTAAGATACAATACATGCACTAGTCATCGTTCCAAATTCACTAAAGTATCACCAACTTGGACTCTAATGGATTTTCCTGCTGGGTTTTTTATTTTTCTTTTCCTACGCTTGCTTGCTTGTGTGACTTTAATTGAAAGGTGTTCAAAAACTATAAACGTCCAAAAGTTGACTATCTAATCAAAGTGAAGTGGTGAAGAATGGATTGATATACACAACACACAATTTCGGCGATATTATTCTCTATTGACGATTATGGCTCGAAGGTGAGTCGACGCATCCTCTAATTATGTCACCAAATACGGACAAGCGCCTACGATTAATTAGCTTGAAATGGCAGCAAATACGCCAAGGTGCTTTGAACTACTCGAAATAATTCGTTATACCCACTGTTTCTTTGAAAAGGAAGATAAGTAACAGTAAATTTTCCAGTTTGAGGGAACGAGTTTTACTCGAGTTGGTTCTTATGACATCGGAACCTACAATTCGCAACCTTGCTCTAGCAAATGCAGGCCACCCACAGAGAAAATGCGCAGAGCTATCCGGCTGCTCTAAGCAAGACAGGCAAATCGTGACAGGCCATGAATTATGTCTTTTAATAATACCGACCATCAACCTCTCGTCTTTTCTTTCAAGTTTTAGAAGAAAGTTCGACAGTCTTCTGTTCAGGCTTGTCACAAAATACTTTGCAGTTCTTCAGCGCTCTAGCCCGGACCATCGCTTTTTATGTAAATTGCAAACATAATCACTGATCCACTTCATGATTTCTGCGGAACTGATTCCGATTATTGGCTATGTTCCCTGTGGGGGAACCGCTAGTCCACGGTTGGCCAATTCATCGCTAATTTCATTCTCTCGAACAACGCAGTGTCCAGAAATCCATATAAGTAAAAGCTTATTTTGTCTCGCTACAGAATTAAGCTTCTTCTTACATTCTTGAACAATCCTTGAGGTTTGCTATGCGCTCTCCACAGCCTTAAGTGCAGCCTGACTATCACTAAAGACTCCAATCTGCTTCCCGCTGCTACTTTCAGAATGGTAAAAATTTCCGGTTGGAAAACAGTTACCATTCCTCCCATTGCGTAATGATACTTATTATATTATATATGTATATACATAAAATTGGCGCTTACCCCCTGTTTGGCCGAGCTCCTCCTCCTATTTGTGGCGGACATCTCGATGTTGTTCCACAAATGCAGGGATCTACAGTTTCAAGCCGACTCCGAACGGCAGATATTTTTATGAGGCGCTTTTTCATGGCAGAAATACACACGGAGGTTTGCCATTGCCTGCCGAGGGGCGACCGCTATTAGAAAAATGTTTTTCTTTAATTTTGGTGTTTCACCGAGATTTGAACCACGAATGGTAGTCACGCACCAATCCATTCGGCTACGGCGCCCAATGTTCCCAAGTGGAAAAATAAACGAATACCAAAGACTATGACTTCAAATAAACTTTATAAATTTTATGCAAAATATATTTTACTTACATTCTCCATTTTAATCACCATTTTTATTTAAATTTAGAATTTCGACTGAATTCGCAAATTTTAATTTACTTTTAATTCGCGATCAGCTGTTTTTCTCGCTTACAAATTCTTATAAGTAAAAATTTGTACAGCAAAAACTTGCACCTTCCCCTCAAAATGAAATGTCATTTTGCTCTCTCACTTTCCCCGACTTTGCCAATTTTTTGGATGCATGAACACCAAAACCTGATAATTTGTAATAAAGTTGTTACAAATTATTTGCTTCACAAACAGACCTAATAATGGAAATAATAGCGCGCACAGTCTCGTCAGATATTTGGTACAATCTTCTACACAAACTATATGATTTATTACAAAATATAGGGTACTAGAGTTTTATGGCATCGCCGAAGGCAACATGTTTACCACGAAAAACATGTAGTCGGAGATTAAAAATCACTTTGTATGCCTTTAGTCGAAGCTATGATCAATTACTGTTATGGCACGAACAAATATGCACAAACTTGGCGTCCATTCAGCTGGCTCTTGGAAATAAATGAGGATATCACATTCAGAGGGTTACAACAGACAATTTCTATAGGATACTGATGCATAGATACTATTAATGTTGTTTTTGTCATAGCTTAAGTTATGACTGTGTGTCTCCACTCATACTTCATGCCGTCCTTATAAGATCAGGATCTACAGTAGCCGCCAAGCTAATCTAAAATCCTTAGAAGCCGCACACACCTCTTCAATAATAGTTAAGGATTGTAAGTGGAGGCTGAACTCCTAAATAATCGTGAGCTTGTGTTGGTTCCAGGACACTTTGGAGTACACGGCAACAGACTACCTGATGAATTGGCAAAGTGCGCATCTTTGGAGCGCCTACTCACACCTGAAAAAACCAAAGCTTCAGCAAACTTAAATGGAACATTTTTGGGTCGAGAGATTTTCCCGTGACATACTACAAAGATTCATGACAACAAAAAAATTGATAAAGAACAAAAAACTCAAGCCAAACCCCACAGAGACGTAAGTTTATCACATTAAAATAAATAAAATATACAAAATATAATTTTTATTAAAAATCCATATTTCGTCTCAAATTTTTATTTTTGCATACATGCATTTCTCTTTAATTATTTATTCAAATTTCGTCTCCGAACACCCACTCTCAGTTCTGCGACAAAAGCGTCAACTCTACCTCGGCGATTTTTTCACGTATCCATGGCAACAAATATGACACATTCGCATACACACCCGGATAGTTAGCCTGTGCACAGCCATAACCCCACGACACTATACCAGCTAATTTGTTATTAACCAACAATGGACCACCCGAATCACCTTGACAAGCGTCCTTGCCACCAGTGCCGCGTACGCCAGCACACAACATAGAGTCCGTAATTAATCCATTATAGTCCGCATTGCATATCTCATTACTGACAATCGGCACTTTAACTTCCTGCAGCAGAGTTGGACTGGTACCACCTGAACTAAGCGTACCCCAACCACTGACCGTAGCAGTAGCACCATTCAGCGAACCCTCTTCCGCCAATGGCACTGCTTTGATGGTGAAATTGTTGATTGGCAGTGGCGTACCAAGCACCATAATAGCGACATCATTGTCATACGTACTGGGTGTGTACTGCTCATGCATAATGATCTCCTTAACGGTTGCAATAGCACCATCGGCACTTCTGCGCTGGTTCGTTCCTGCGACAATTTGGTATTGACTAGGCACTTTACCGATTACACAATGTGCCGCTGTAAGGACTATGCTCTCCGAGATAATGCTACCGCCACAGTTATGCGAGTACGAGGCGGATGCGGATAGAATGCTCTTCGAGCGCATGCTAACCTGATGGGGATGTGCCGAAATGTCAACGGTTCTGCCGCCAACAATACGTCCATCTATGGTGGAGTCCGTGTCTGCCGCAACAACAGTATCTGCTTCGTTCAAAGTACGCGCGCAGGATGTACCCATTAGGGTGAGTGCCAATATGGCGCCAAAAATGGTACCGGTTTTCATTGTGTAACGGATTAAATTCGTGGTAAACTAGTCGGCTAGTCGATTGGCCGAAGACTAAATGGCAAACAGAAGGTCAAACGCTACTAAACATCTCCCCAAATGGTTGTGTAATTTTTATAATTTTAGGGCTTTAAATTAGTGTGCGCGACGTGCGATAATTGGCGTCTTATCGATATTATCGGTAGCTATGATGTCCATATACATTTGAATTATTGCTAATTTTGATTACCGCAGTATTCGTTTAGTTTTAAAGGCAACATAAAAGGTTATGATTTATGAGGTGGTCAGCTAAGCTGATAAAGCAGAAATGTGTGCATAGAATACTTGATAGTTTAATAATTTAGAAGCTATTGTTAGTTTGCAAAGAGGCTCAAATAAATAACATGTGGAGCAAATGAGTTGAATAAAAACCGAAATTGAGAAAACTATTGTATTAAAAAATTATACCCCACACAAATGAAAATGTCTGTTGAGGTTAGTTTTACACTACACTGAAGTTATTCTAACTAAGTAAACGCTGCCGTACTAAGTAGTATTTAATGAATATTTAATTTAAAGATAAAATAAAAATCGTATTTTGTAATACAATATAATTTTTTTATTTGAAAAGTAATTATCCTAATAAAAATGTTACATTTTCTCGTAAAACATTCAATATAACACATAGGCTGAAAAATCCGGAAAGAAACCAGGTTTTTTGTTTTGTTCAAAATTAGCTTTATTCATAAACGAAATTTCCCTCAACAACAACGATATCTTTCCAGCGACGCTCTAATATTTCAATGCCACTTTTGTAGAACTATTTTCTTTTCCCTCAAAATAGGCCTTAGTTTCAGCGGTAACCTCTTCATTCGAGCATTTTTTAGGTCTGTGAACAGGCAGCAATCGCTGGGACCCAAATCTAGCAAATACGGTGGATATGGGAGCGATTCGAAGTTCAATTCATGTAGTTTTGCCCCTACTCAGAATCATCAACACGTTCTTGTTTTTGGTCAACAGTGAGCAAACGCCGCACCCACTTTGAACAGAGTTTTTTTATAGACAAATGCTCATGCAATATAAAGCCAACACGTTTTTTTGATATCTTTACGATGTCAGCTAACTCACGCAAACTTCACTTTTCGATCAATTGTCAATGCCTGCCAAGGGGCATCTGCTATTTGAAAAAAAAACTTTTTCTGCAACATGGTTTTTCACATAGATCCGAGTCTACGTTCTCCGAATTCCGAATAGTAGTCACGCACCAACCATTCGGCTACAGCGGCCGTGATACTTATTGCTATCGTTTTATTACCATACGGCTCTAGAACCTATTTCATTCTTGGACCCATCGGTAAAGAAAATATCCCTCAAACTTCTTTGAATGCACTCTGGTTTAGTCCATTGCGTGGCATTTAATATATGACTTCAAATAAACTTTATAAATTTTATCCAAAATATATTTTACTGTTTTTCTCACTTACAAATTCTTATAAGTAAAAATTTGTACAGCAAAAACTTGCACCTTCCCCTCAAAATTAATTGTACGTTTGCTCTCTCGCCGTCCACTACTTTGCCAGTTTTTTAGATGCATGAACACCAAAACCTGATAATTTGTAATAAAATTCTTACAAATTATTTGCTTCACGAACAGACCTAATAATAGACCTAATAGCGCGCACAGTCTCGTCAGATATTTGGTACAATCTTTTACATAAACTTTATGATTTATTACAAAATATAGGGTACTAGAGTTTCATCGCCGAAGGCAACATGTTTACCACGAAAAACATGCAGTCGGAGATTAAAAATCACTTTGTATGCCTTTAGTCGAAGCCAAGATCAGTTACTGTTATGCCATGCACGAACTTGGCGTCCATTCAGCTGGCTCTTGGAGATAAATTAGGATATCACATTCAGAGGGTTACAGCAGATAATTTCTATAGGATACTGATGCATAGATACTATTAATGTTGTTTTTGTAATAGTAAAGTTATGATTGATTTCTGTATCTGTAGCCAGTAGGAAGTAGTAGTAGTGTGTCTCCACTCATACTAAATGACGTCCTTATAAAATCTGGACCTACAGTGCACCAAGCTACTCTAAAAACCTTAGGAGCCACGCACACCTCTTCAATAATAGTTGAGGATTGTAAGTTGAGGCTGAACTCCTCAGCAAGGTGAAATAATCGTGAGCTTGTGTTGGTTCCAGGACACTGTGGAGTACAGGGCAACGGACTACCTGATGAATTGACAAGGTGCGCACCTTTGGAGCGCCTACTCACACCTGAAAAAACCAAAGTCTGTACACGATAGTAGCAAAATTCAATGAACTGTGTACACCTTTATTGAATTATGAAGATACAACAGAACGTTTTTTCTGCCGCTACCCGGCCTTCAGCAAACTTAAATGGAACATTTTTGGGTCGAGAGATTTTCCCGTGACATACTACAAAGATTCATGACAACAAAAAAATTGATAAAGAACAAAAAACTCAAGCCAAACCCCACAGAGACGTAAGTTTATCACATTAAAATAAATAAAATATACAAAATATAATTTTTATTAAAAATCCATATTTCGTCTCAAATTTTTATTTTTGCATACATGCATTTCTCTTTAATTATTTATTCAAATTTCGTCTCCGAACACCCACTCTCAGTTCTGCGACAAAAGCGTCAACTCTACCTCGGCGATTTTTTCACGTATCCATGGCAACAAATATGACACATTCGCATACACTCCCGGATATTTAGCCTGTGCACAGCCAACACCCCACGACACTATACCAGCTAGTTTGTTATTAACCAACAATGGACCACCCGAATCACCATCACAAGCATCCTTGCCACCAGTGTCGCGTACGCCAGCGCACAACATAGAGTCCGTAATTAGTCCATTATAGTAATTCGCATTGCATAGCTCATTACTGATAATCGGCACATTAACTTCCTGCAGCAAATTTGCACTGGAACCACCCGTACTAAGCGTACCCCAACCACTGACCGTAGCAGTAGCACCATTCAGCGAACCCTCTTCCGCCAATGGCACTGCTTTGATGGTGAAATTGTTGATTGGCAGTGGCGTACCAAGCACTACAATAGCGACATCATTGTCATACGTACTGGGTGTGTACTGCTCATGCATAATGATCTCCTTAACGGTTGCAATAGCACCATCGGCACTTCTGCGCTGGTTCGCTCCTGCGACAATTTGGTATTGACTAGGCTCTTTACCGATTACACAATATGCCGCTGTAAGGACTATGCTCTCCGAGATAATGCTACCGCCACAGTAATGCGAGTACGAGGCGGATTGAATACTCTTCAAGCGCATGCTAACCTGATGGGGATGTGCCGAAATATCAACGGTTCTACCGCCAACAATACGTCCATTTATGGCGGAGTCCGTGTCTGTCACAACAACAGTATCAGCTTCTTTCAAAGTACGCGCGCAGGATGTACCCATTAGGATGAGTGCCAATATGGCGCCAAAAATGGTACCGGTTTTCATCATGAAACTTTAGCGATAGTAGAGATGAGCACACAAGTGGATTAAGTACGTGGTAAACTAGTCGGCCAGTCGATTGGCCGAAGACTAAATGGCAAACAGAAGGTCAAACGCTACTAAACATCTCCCCAAAATGGTTGTACAATTTTCATAATTGTATATATACGTGCGATAATTGGCGTCTTATCGATATTATCGGTAGCTATGATGTCCATATAATTTGGTTAACGCAGTATTCCCTTGGCTTTAAGGGCAACATAAAAAGTTATGATTTATGAGGTGGTCAGCTAAGCTGATAAAGCAGAAATTTGTACATAGAATACTTGATAGTTTAATAATTTAGAAGCTATTGTTAGTTTGCAAAGAGGCTCAAATAAATAACATGTGGAGCAAATGAGTTGAATAAAAACCGAAATTGCGAAAACAGTTAAAAAAGTATACCCCACACAAATGAAAATACCTGTTGAGGTTAGCTTTACCCTACACTGAAGTAATTCTAATTGAGTAGACGCTGCCGAACTACAGTGGCTCAAAAAATGCAAGTTAAATATTTTTATTGTTCTATTGGGTATTTAAATAGGATTTTAAAAATAGTAATAATAATTTACAAATCCATTACCTCCTTGTTATAATACAATTATCATGCAGCGTTCGCAAAATTGGTGTCAAAAAATAAGTCGGACATCTGGCATTATTGCGATTGCTTGGCGCTTTAAAACGGGGAATTCCACAATTAATTTGCTCTTGGTAGAACAGTGCAAAAAAACCAAACGTAATAAATTAAAATAAAATTTCAGTAGTGTTTTGTTGAATAAAAATCCAAATTATCAGGGGTAAACAGCGTAGACAAAGCTCAATTGAAGTCAGAAACTTAATTATTAGTCATCATGAAAAGGGTAAAACCGTTCGGGAAATCACAGAAATAGTGGATAGATCCCGTTCGACTGTGTACGACGTGATAACACGTTTCAAAGAAACAAAATCCGTTGAAAATAACAAGAAATCAGGACGATCAAAATTGTTATCGGGTGCAGATGAACGGTGGATAGTGCAACAAATTAAGACAAATCCAACTTTGAGCGTTCCTAAGCTCGCAACAGAAATCACTCAACGCCTTAATATTAACTGCAACACCGAAATTATGTGTATAGTGCCGCGAAGGAATTATTATAATGGAAGAGTTGCACGAAAAAAAACCTTTCATCAACGAGATTAACCGGCACGAAGGAATAAAATGTGCAAAACATTAAGGAGGGATACGAATTTCGAGTGCTGGAAGCACGTTTTATTTGCAGATGAGAGCAAGTTTAATATATTTAGGTCAGATGAACAATCATATATGTGGTGACGACCTAATGAAGAATTGCTGGGTAAAAACTTACGTCCGACAGTTAAACATGGAGGTGGGTCGGTAATGGTATAAGGTCGTATGTCTGCTGCTGGTACTACAGATTTGTGCCTCATTAACGGCAATATGGACCACAAACAATACCTAAAAATTATGAGAGAACATTTTGGTACAAAGTGCTGAAAAGTTGGAAATTAAGTACAATACAATTTCCAGTACTATCAAGACAACGATCCCAAGCATAAGTCACTTGATGTCCGTCTATGGCTTATATACAACTGTCCTAAAGTACTTGAAACACCTCCACAACCTCCAGGCATCACTGTAATTGAACAGCTGTAGACTCATTTGGAAAACCAACTGAAAAATCTTGTTATTAGAAGCAAGAAAGACCTAGAAGATGTTTTTAAAGAAGAGTGAGGGAATAGATAGATCCTTTAACATGCAAGAAGCTGGTCGAAACCATGCCACGAAGACTGAATGCCGGGAGAAAACATTAAGGCTTGCCAACTAAATATTAATTACCTTGCTTTTTCTTAAATATTATTTGCCTAACTCTACTTTATATAAATGCCCGAGTTCTTTTTTGTCATGTATTTTGCTTAGTTTTTATATTTACATTTTCTATGCATGAATGAGTTGAAGTTTGTTTATGATTTTTGTAGGAGAACGAAAATAAATGTGACCTATACCATAAACGCAATAGATTTATGGAATAGATAGCATTTTAATATATATTTTTTTATTTAAAAGCATATCACTTGGGTGTCCGAGTTCCTTATTGAGCCACTGTATATAGTATTCAATGGATATTTATAAGTAATCTAAGGAGAAAATAAAAATCGTATTTTGTAATAAAATATAATTGCTTTATTTAAAAAGTAATTACCTTAATAAAAATGTTACATTTTCTCATTTTTTTTGTTCAAAATTAGCTTTATTCATCAACGAAATTTCCCTCAACAACAACGCAATCATTCCAGCGACGCTCCAATATTTCAATGTTACTTTTGTAGAACAATTTTCTTTTGCCTCAAAATAGGCCTTAGTTTCAGCGATAACCTCTCATTCGAGCAAAATTTCTTACAGGTAAGCATTTTTTTGTTTGGTCTGCGAACAACCAGCAGTCGCTGGGAGCCAAATCTGGCGAATACGATGGATATGGGAGCAATTCGAAGTTCAATTCATGTAGTTTTGCCCCTACTCAGAATCATCAACACGTTCTTGTTTTTGGTCAACAGTGAGCAAACGCGGCACCCACTTTGAATAGAGCTTTCTCATAGTCAATTGCACATGCAGTATAAAGCCGAAACGTTCTTTCGATATCCTTACGATGTCAGCTAACTCACGCAAACTTCACTTTTCGATCAATTGTCAATGCCTGCCAAGGGGCGTCTACTATTTGAAAAAAACATTTTCTGCAACATGGTTTTTCACATAGATCCGAGTCTACGTTCTCCGAATTCCGAATAGTAGTCACGCACCAACCATTCGGTTACAGCAGCCGTGATACTTATTGCTACCGTTTTATTACCATACGGCTCTAGAACCTATTTCATTCTTGGACCCATCGGTAAAGAAAATGTGCCTCAAACCTCTTTGAACTCACTCTGATTTAGTCCATTGCGTGGCATTTAATATATGACTTCAAATAAACTTTATAAATTTTATATAAAATATATTTTACTGTTTTTCTCACTTACAAATTCTTATAAGTAAAAATTTGTACAGCAAAAACTTGCACCTTCCCCTCAAAATTAATTGTACGTTTGCTCTCTCGCTGTCCCCTACTTTGCCAGTTTTTTAGATGCATGAACAGCAAAACCTAATAATTTGTAATAAAATTCTTACAAATTATTTGCTTCACGAACAGACCTAATAATAGACCTAATAGCAGAGAATGTTAATCTGTTATGTTAATCATTCTCTGGTCTGATTGCCTGCGAGTTATCAAAATTGTGTTATCAGTTGTCTATTAATAATACTTTAAACGAAAACTGTAGCAAATGATTAACGATATCGTATGATCAATTTTGCGAATCCATATAAAGAAATTGAAGTGTTAATTAAAAATATTTTCTAAACATAATAAGATAATGTTAGTGGAAAACATTTCAGCAGCAAATTAATTTATTTCTCATTTAAATTTAACAATTTATTTATGATAATGCAAGCCTTCGAGTACGTTCCTTATACGTCACCATTAAGTTGGTGATACAGGCTCAGTTGAGAAATTCTGAGAACTCTATTGCCCATGAAGCTTAGAGTCAACCCTCGCAAGCCTTCCCTGCTTGCATAGATAACCATGGGGATACTGCACTTTCATGTTAGCATAGCGGCCTGCCATCGGAACTCCAAAGAATTGAAAATGAGAAACAAAAATCAAAAACAACCCACAGAGCAAAAAACAGAAGAAGGAAGGAGAGATGGTCGAAATGACATGGTGGAGCCAAAAGCAGCCTTCAGAAAAAGTATGTAGCTTACTGCTAAAATCCCCGCCGTCAAAGAACGCACCTGTTCTGAATGCAGCTGGAGGCGCACCAGCCCGCATTGCGTACAAAAATACCAAAGCTGATAGCACCGCAAATGGCAACGGGCACACTAAAATAAGCATTCAAATGAAGGATGCCTCCACTACCACCATTGGAGGGCTACAACCAGTGCAGTATACGCCAACCAGCACTCTTGCAGCGGCAGAACGGCTCGTCACTCCCACCCCAGCCAATGGCAACACAGAAACGATCGCCACAAAAAAGAGCGTGTTAATCGACGCAATTGAAATGTCCCTCGGCTTGATCTTATTAAAAACATGAGGAGGACATGAGAGGAAGATGCGATCTCACAATGCTAGCTGGCGATAAGGTCTATTCAGGGGAGAAAAAGTTTCGCCAGGTTTTATGCATCAGCTGAAAAGCACTGTGCTGCACGCGGCTGCCATTGCGGAGTTAAAGCCGAGCGCCACGATTGAGATATGAGATGAGTTTCTCAAAACAGACGGCCCTGGACACAGCGTGCGTAAGTTAGTGGTTTTCCTTCGACGCATTGCCTCAAAGCAATGCGGCAGCAGTTCCGGTCTTGAGGAAACAATTCCAGAGAGGAGGAAGGATGTTTTTAGTGGAATCAGCACGTAGTAACGTCGATTACTAAACGGTGCGAAGGCGTTTTTAACCCAACCTCAACACCAAAAGAAAAATCAAAAAAGAAAAAACAATGGTCCAAAGTATTATACGAGGGGTGCCTTTTATATGTCGGGATTAGAGAACAAAAACAAATTTTAATCATCGAAAATCACTTTATTGTTTTTCAAAATATTCTCCATGAAGATCTATATATTTTTGCATGCGTTTGAACCAATTGTCGAAGCAGTTGTGCCACTCTGAATGAGGTACCTCCACACATGCATTCTGAATGCCGCAACCGCTTCTTCTGGTGTCGAAAAACGTTGACCTCTCAGTTTGTTTTTTACGTACGGGAATAAAATGAAGTCATTCGGTGCCAAGTCAAGACTATACGGCGGATGACCCATTAATTCGATGTTTTGGGTGCTCAAAAATGCAGTTGTTTGAGCCGATGTGTGAGAGCTCGCATTGTCCTGGTGAAGAGTGATCCGTCTTTGGCGATTGGTTTTCCTAATTTCTTGGAAGACAACTGGCAAACAAATGGTTGTGTACCACTCAGAATTTACTGTTCTGCGTTGTTCTAGTGGTACGGTTGCGACATGTCCGACACGAGCCTTTTTTTGAGCGATTGACAAATTGTGTGGGATCCAACGCGAACAAATTTTTTTGACAGTCAAATGTTGATGCAATATTGAATGTATGCTGGTCCCACTCATGCCTAAGATTGTCTCAATCTCACGATAGGTCACATGACGTTCTTGCAATATCAGTTGGCGCACAGCATCAATGGTTTTCGGAACAACAACTGATTTTGGACGACCTTCACGAAATTCGTCTTGGAGGGAACTACGACCACGATTGAATTCACCATACCATCGATAAACACTGGTCCTTGATGGAGCTTCATCGTCAAAAAATGAACTAAGTTCATCCATGCAATGTTGCTGAGTTAATCCACGTCGAAAGTTGTAAAAAATAATCGCTCGAAAATATTCACGATTTAATTCCATTTTTGGACCGAGATGAATCTTTTAAGTTACTGTAAACAACACAAATAGTGCTGGTATTTCAAAACGTTCTGAGTACGTAAAAGCCAAAAAATGTCAAACTTTGCGATACAGCTGTCAGTTGCCAGATTGCAACACCAGGGTTGCCAAATCCCGAAATATAAAAGGCACCCCTCGTAACACTTTTGGCAACAGAGATTCTCCGTTGGATTTCAAGGCTGGCATTGTTATCGGTGTTAATGCTGGTTTTTAGATAAACGAAGTTCTATAAGATCTGGTTCCATATGTCCATAAGTGCAGGCAAGTGGTGAAAGTCCCTGTTTGTCATTCACTTGGGAGTGGCCAGGACTATTCTTTTTCATATGGACCAAGCACTCACAATTAGGGACACGAAAAAAATATCGATACTTGTTGGTATCGAGTATATTCGTTATTGATACCGATATTTTATACTTGATACTTTTGTTTCGATATTTGTACTTAACAAGTATCTCTAGAGCGGTATCGAGTAAACAAATTCCGCGGAAGTACGTAAACCACACCACTCAATTTGCGACGCCACTTCATAAACGGCAGGAAAAAGTGAATTATCATTTAAGTAAATTTGATTTAAAGTTAAAGTAAGTATTAAAGCTATTATAATGTGAACTTTATTGAAATATGTGTCGTTAGAAGAATGCCGCCAAGCCGAAGCAATGTTTGGGGATATTTTACCAAACTATCCGACGACGAGGTGAGGTGCAAGACTTGCTTCAAAACTATCAAATCATCAGGAAACACTTCAAACATGCATAAGTATATAAAGAGCCACCCCGATGCGATGTATGTATATTGTTGCCTCATGGTACATATGTGCACAAAACAAATTATGTTATGTTTTATATTTTTTTAGTGCAACAGAAACTGGAAAACAACAAACCACTTTATCAAGAGATCTTGATCTGCTGAGTCCATCAAGACATGAAACTGAGCCGCAACCATCAACAATTTTATCAAAAAAATCTGCTTTGGAAAACATTGTAAAAGCTCATACACCACTTGATGCCGAAAATGACATCTATGCGGAAAATATATGTGAGTCACATACAAAAAAAAAGGCAACTGTCCATTACACAATCAATGGAACGCAAATTTTCGTATTCGGATGGCGGAAAAGATCATTCAAAACTCTGCAAGTTGTTGCTTTACTTTATTTGCGTCGACAAAAGACCATTTGATATCGTAAAAGGGCGTGGATTTAACAAATTGATGAAGAAAGCCTGCCCATCATTTAAAATTCCAAGCGTTGATACGCTAAAAGCTCAATTGGATGATTTTTATATATTAATATAATGCATTCTAAAATTCAAAGCACATTTGAAAATGTAGCTCACGTGGCACTAACATGTGATGTTTGGACCGAGATGATGACTGTTACCAGTTATTTAGGAGTTACTGCTCATTTTTTGCATAATGATAGTCTTATGTCTCGTTGCATAGCCACCGTTGCTCACTTGCCTTGCTTTGCCCATATACTAAATCTCATCGCTGAATCTGCAATGTCAGTTAATGACTTCAATTTATTAATAAGCAAAGTGTGTGACATTGTAAAATACTTCAAGAGCAGTGTAATTGCCAGCGATGCGTTACGAGAAAAGCAAGCTCGCTCTCAACCTCTTAAACTGATTTTGGATGTAACGGTGGAATTCCGTTTATTATATGCTCCAGAGATTTATTGAGCTAACGCCTATAGAATATCAAGTCTTAATGTTGAATGTTAAAGCACCGCCCACACTCTCAGCTTTAGAAATTCAAAATATTAAAACATTGATGAGTATTTTGAAACCACTAGAATATGTTACCAAAGAGCTGTCGGGTGAACGATATGTGACTATAAGCAAAATTATACCGATTGTGAATTGCCTGAAGGCGCAGATTAATGATGTATATGTGCCTGTAGGTGAGGACTACGATGATATGACAGTACTACATGCGGTAAAAAAAGAAATGATTAAACAAATAGAACGCCGATTCGGATGCATTGAAGAAAACTAATATACTTAATTTCAATTTCTTGTTTACTGGATCCGAGATTCAAAAATATCCCTTTTAAAGGCAAGTTAGCTTGTGCGAAATCAATTAAGTTACTAAGACAATATATAACATCCAGTTCAAGTGTTCACTCGAGTGAAAATGAAAGTGATTCTTCCATAGAATCAGCATACGATTTTTGGAGTCACTATAAGAAGTTGGCGCACACAGAGAAGCTGCATAAAAAATCATGTTCTGCAATGAACGTTACAAATAATGACGAATTAAGTCGGTACCTTTCTGCCCAGGTTTCGCCGCTCTCTATCGACCCTTTAAAACAATGGGATGACATGAAAGTGGTATATCCAAAACTATACAATATGGCAAAGAAGTATTTGGGAATTCCTGCGACATCTGTGCCCTCTCAACGTTTGTTCTCTAAAGCTGGAAGTACTGTGACAAAACCTCGCAACCGACTTTCACCGAAAAGGCTTGACAAGCTGCTGATCCTAGGGGATTGTACGGAGGAGGAGTGGGCTATTTAAAAATAATGTTAAAAAATAGATTTGGCGCAAATAAATAAATACTCGATACCTTGCAATATCGATACTTAAGTTCCGATATTTTAATGAGTACGATGCTTTTCTTTTGATACTACTCATGAGTACATGATCGATACTTTATATTCGATATCGTGTCCCTACTCACAATTTCCGGGCTCCGCCCAAGTATTTTCTAGGTAGCTTCCGCACACCCGTTCAATAGTGAGTTAATTTGACAAGGCGAAGCAACCCAGGATAGCTGGTTCTGCGCTGGGTTTGGGACCCGCCACGTACAAATCCCCCCAATGGAAACGATACCCGAGGACTATGATGTTCAAAAATTAATTCATGTTATGAGAAGCAGACTAAAAGGTGGTATAAATGTTGGGTGTAGTCATTAATTACTGATTCACATAACATTTTTCAAAACGTATGTATGTATAAATGTAATGATGTTAAGTGCAAATGTAAAAAGACTTTCTTGACAGCTGTATTTGAAGTGCACATTTTCTTACCTTTTACTAAATATTGGCTTATAAATTATTTATATTGGTCAAATAAAACCAAAGATCTCAAGAAAACTATGCAAAACTACATATTTTCTAAAGCAATACGTTTGAAAGCTAGATTAGTAGATGTCAAAAGACTTTCTTGGTAAAGTGTCTAGCTGCAGTGTTCAGCAAAATACCAACTGCCAATTCATGCTGACTACTTGAGGCCTTGCCAGAGTATAGTAGGACGGTATGCCTGGCAGCGGATAGAAATTCACCAGAGCCGATCCAACGCACTGCAGTGAGGCAAAGAATTGTAATGCCATACCGCAACATTTCACGTACGACTTGCTGAACGTAGGTTGCTAGCCTTCCTACCCCAGCTTGGTGATAGTTGAACTATCCACACCTCCAAGCAGGGTTTGGGTCTGCGAGTGATTTTTTATTCTCCACTTACCCTGCATGATGCCGAGTCTACCGCGATCCGCCATCTGGGGACGCGTCCGATGGAAGACAGGCAACTCCACCAGCCGGGGTGGCTCTCAAATAATGTTCGTGAAAGTTTTAATAGAGAAAGCTTCAATTCGTTTGCAATTACATAGTTGTTGGCACTCGTCTTCCTTCGCACATACAAAGTTTATGAAGTCGAGACTACTTTCCAGGAGAGAATGAGTAATATTCGTTCTCTAAAACTGGATTCCAAAGAATCTGGAAAATTCTCTCAGGACGAAATACCTCTGTCTCTGTCTCTGTCTCTGTTCTTTCCTATATCTTTCTCTGATACTTTTCTCCTTTCCACCTTGACTATCTACCCTCTTTCCAGAGCTCTAAATATAGTACAATGGGCTTTTTAGCCTGAGTGTTTTAGGAGCCAGCAAATCTCTTGGAGTTCCTTGGCTCGACCAATTCAAATTTCATTTCAATCGTTCCCCCGAACTATGATGCTATGATGACGATAATGACGACACACGTGTTCATTCTCATTTCTAACAGGCAGGCATTTTTTCTACACTTTAAACCAAATTTTGTCAAAACTCTATCTGTTTGTGGTCGAGTTCGCATTCAACGTTGTTGCATAGTGTAATTAAATATCAAAGTCGACATCTCATCCCAAGATTGCCAAGCTGTCGGCTGTTCATTTCATATTCAGATATTGCATTCAGGCGCATACGCCGATTTCTATGCAGAGTTTGATTGAGCGCTTCAACATCTGACGCCTAATTTGGTAGCAGCCTTGCTAACATACAGCGGACGAGCAAAACGGTGCCTGTTAGGCAACACATCTCGCTTTGCAGACCTTGCCGTTGAAGTCGTTTAAGGGAAATCTTGCAAGAATACCGATTGTAGCGAGCCACTTGTTCATTTTCGCAATTTGACAATGGATTCTCTCACAGGATCCCATTGTTCACTTGTCCGGCCCATAGCCTCTCTGGGGTGATGACTGTTTGCCGACACAAAGACAACAAACAGATGTTGGGCTAAAGCGCACTCAAATTATATCAGAATGGTCTTATGCGAGGTCTTATTAGCGCTTTCATAGAAAAGTGATTTTTCGCGGCTTGTATCAAACACAGACCAAAGCCAAATTAAAGCACCCATCACAGAGTTTGGAACAATTTGGAGCTGAACACTTAAAAAGTTTAGCTGGCGAAACAAAAAACTAGAGTACACTAGTACACATAAAAACTTTTTAAATCAAAATTTTGTCATTTATTGTTATCAGCAGCCTCTTATTTTTAACACACTTTTATTAGGTCGGGTTGTATGTATTGTATGTATGTATGTATGTATGAATGTAACGGAATTTTTGAGCTTAATTTTCACTGGCTTCTAAAAATCTGATCGACTTGGAATATTGCACACCTATCAAGGACCGATGACAATGCAATAATTTGATAAAAGTTTTCTATTATCCTTATGAGGATTGCCAGGATTAATATTTTCTTTTTTAGATCTTCTGTAGAAGAGTGAGAAAGACAGAGCTAACGCGCGGTCTGCGCATGCCTGCACTCTCCGAGTTACTCTTACTGATTTCGGGAGTCTACGACTTACTCTTTCGAATTCGAACTTGCTCGGGCACGCGGCACCGCAGTACGAATAGAAGGCTAAAACGTTTTCAGGGTAGTTGCATTCTCACTTTGTATAGTCTTTACACATGCGTAGATACTACAAGTCTCATACACGCAAATTTACTATATTCAATTTTCATATAAGATGAAATAATTTTCATATAAGATGTAATTTTGTTAATTACAATAAAATAATCAAAACATAAATTTTAAAATTTGAATTTTTACGGAACAAAATTTTGGCAAGTAAAGAAGGAATTTATCATGACCATAATTTCATTTATAAAATTTTATCGATTAAAGTACAATTCACAACAAAAATGAACTAAAAAAACCCAACTGTAACTTTAAATCTCGTTTTGATTGTGTCAATATAATCTACGGTCTCCTTTTTCTGTGTAGTATCTGAGAGTATCTATTCTGTGTCAAGGCCAATGCTGGCCTTTCTTTGGACATATAGTCGGTAAAGAAGAAATTAAATATTATATAACACAATTAAATCGGACTATAAATCACTGACTAAATGAAAGCAATAATTTTTATTCAGAAAAACAAGGCTCGACCTTCAATCAATGATCTATATGGGAAAAAGTATGTAACATATTGATTATGTCAGTATATTTTGTTGTTACTTCTCCGTTTCAGGAGTGGGGTAGCCGTTTCTCAGGCTCCCTCCACAAAATAAGTTCTTCATCCCGATTACTTCTTTATCACGGCCGATAACTACATAGCTTTAGACTCACAGTCGATAAGAAAGGAATTAAATATAACACGAATATATCGAATCATTAATTCACTGACTGCAATGATAACAATAATTTTCATTCATACAAAAAATAGTTTAAAAAAAACTAAAAAACACGCTTTTATTGCTAATCGAACTAAAAAGTAGAAGCATTTTGCTTCACTTTCATAACCTTCTGTACATAGGTAGTTGCCAATAGAATGATTGTAATATTTACTATATCAAGCATCCCACGCTTTTAACTCTAATTTGAATTAACTCTATTTGCATCTTAATTTTTGTTATAATTCTGTTCTGAGGTAGTTGACTATGACTGATCGTTCAAGTGCTATTACTTCATTATAGGTCTCTTTGTCATTAAAATTTATTTTATACTTTTTAGTTCGATTAGCAATAAAGCAGAACTATTTTTTTTATGAATGAAATTTTAAATAAATAAAACCTTTCGAAACTCTTTACAGTTTTTTTAATCCATGATTTCACTACAACGATGTTGGTGAAAACAGCTCGATTTGCACTGTTGTCACAGCCATAGCCCCAGGAGGCCAAACCAACTAATTGATTGTTGGATACCAAAGGGCTTCCAGGTAGAGCGTTGCAAGCTTTGTTTTCTGCAAGACCACACAACATAGTTTTGGATATGGCACCCCTTTTGTACGAATATTTTCCAGAACCACAATCAATAGCACTTATGACAGTTTCCGAAATATCTACCAGAGCATTGCTTGCAGATCAACCGGTAACTACACCACTGGCACCGGTTATTGGCTGTTTGCAAGCTAATTCAAAGGAACTAACCGCTACTTCTTCTTCCAATATTATAATGGCAACATCTTTTTTCATGGTCTCATAATCGAAGTCAACATTGAAGGATAGTACCGTGCAATATTTACAATCTGGCAGTTGTTTACACTCAAACTACTACTAGTTAGCCAAACCCTGATCAGCAGTGACAACGGTTTTCGAATCGATTAAAGCACCTCCGCAGGCGCGTGTTCCATCGGTTCCTTGTAGAGAGACGACGTAGGGATGTGCCGTAACAGTTGTGAGACTACCGTTCTCTATTCCATCGGCGGATGTGCAATCATCAATAAAGTGCAAATGAATCTGTTGGCCATTTTGAGGGATATGCCAGGTTTAGTTCAAAACGTCCGACTGTGACTTTACTCAAAAGTTTTTGCGTTCTTCCATACTCTGCCATTCTATGGCTTACGTAATTACTTTTTAAGAAGTTAAATACCAAAGTTAATTGGAGTTAAACTAAATATTTATTAAAGCTGTTTTGCATACATCGATCACTTGTTTTAATCTAAACAACAGAAAAGTAAATAAAAACGGCTTCAAAGTTGTATATAATTTTTGGATTATGGCACGCTTGCATCCAATGAGCAATATAATCAATATAAAACAAATATGTATTTTGCAATAGGGGATTTGCTTTGCTGTACTATCGAGTAGGAAGCGGGCCGAATGGGTTGGTGCGTGACTACCATTTGGTACCGCTCGGGCGAGTTTTCTAATACGGATCACCGCTCGGCAGGTATTGACAAACCTCCGAGAGTATTTCTGCCATCAAGAAAAGCTTCCAGTAAAACAGCATTTGCCGTTCGAAGTCGGCTTAAAACTGTAGGTCCCTCCATTTATGGAACAGCATCAAGACGCACGCCACAAATAGAAGAACCAGCTCGACCAAACACCTAACAGAAGTGTACCCGCCAATTATTTATTTATTTTATTTTTTTCACATGTTCCCTAATGGGCATGAAGGCCAAAGGCAGACCGAGGAACAGTTGGATAGATGCAGTGGAGCTCGATCTTCAGAAGTTGGGAATGCGTAACTACGAAACAACAGTTCAAGCTAGACCGCTTTGGAGGGGCATTTTGAAGGAAGCTTTGACGCACCCCGCGCTGTAATGCTATGGAAGAAGAAGAAGAAGTTTTGTTAAAGTAAAATTTCCCAACTTTGCTGTCTTCCGCAGATTGACAAAAAACAAACCGCATATTTCAGAGGTATACGAATCAAACCAGCAACATTGCACACAACAATGTAGGCCAATCTTTTTTTCAAATTATTTAGGCCTCTAACCCTTTAGGTCGATAAGTCTATGACAAGCTAAGTGCTCGGTTTATATAATTATCGAGTTTTACACAGGGTGTCCGGTGGAATTAGGTTTTAAATATCAAGTGGAGTGGGGAACGGACGCGCGTAGCTTCGTTATTCGTGCGGGTTATTTACAAAATATGAAAATAATAAACTCGTCGCTACAACTTTGCACGACAATCCGTGCGCAACAGAGCGGCTGCCGTGAGACTTCCAAGAACTATGCACTGGTGGGGGGCAGCTCCTCCGGACAACCAGTTTTTCAATCAGTTTTTGCGAAAAACTGAGAGTATTTATTATCTTAAAATAAAAAACATGAATGAATATTAAGTCAAGTGAATGATATTACCTATAATGTGCTTTCATTAAAATTTGCCACCAGTTGTCAAACTATCTGATACAGTTGAGTTGATATATAATATTTCCACTGCATTCCAGTAACGGAGAAAAAGTCAAATTTTAAAAACTCTGCGCCTTCTTTTGGCATGTAATGACCCAAAATGAAATTTCTATTTTAATGTACTATGAAGAGGAAAAACAATTTCTCTGCCTCCCGAAGTAAATGTTCTGCACTGTACAGGTTGCGGTATCTGGTGTTGAAGTTTCTGCACGCTCTAAACCATGTGATAATGTCGATGTAAAATATTACAGAGTCAAACCACGTCAAGTGGGCCTCGAATTTTCCATCAAATTCCCGATTTTAAAATCAAATGCATTTTTAGATAGAGAATTTGTCACATAATAATTGCTGTGAATAGTTTTTTTTTTATTTCGCTTTTTGTTTATGTTATTAACAATTGAATTTTTTTGCATGATATTCTTGTAAAATCAATATCTCAGAAACTACAATTGATATTTTGATGAAATTTATTTCGGTTACCGAAAAATATTTACTCTACCGATTTAACGTCCAAAGACTGTGTATTTGTTGAAACAATAATTTTTATGAAAAATCGCAATTATTTTTGCGTTCTTCACGCTCTAAACGGACAATATTACAGTCAGATTAAGCGCACAATGCTCACCTTTAATAATCTGTAAAAAAAACTTTGTTCATCCAATCCGTTCTGAAGATATCGAATTTTTTGTCAGTCGAGGCACTACGTACGAAAACGAACTTGCATGAACATGGCTTTGCTGAGTCGTACAGTCGCCGCAACTTCTAGTGTCAGTGTGCTGTGATTCCTAGTATGTTGTCTATGCTTTGGGTTAGAAAAAAATTATTATGTATTGTTATGAAAATAATTCTACCTGATGAGTGTTGCAATCCGTTGGGGGAAAAAGTCATAATTGCGAACGTCATAATTTATTCCAAATAACCGCTCACTGGGATGTAAAATTCAAACAATATCGGTAAATACGTTTGCAAATCATGTCGTATGAAGATATATTACATAGAGATGGATGTGTTACTGAAAGTGCAGCGTATATACGTCCAAGTCCACAGTGGGTATAATCTTCATATTTATATACATATATTTTGCATTGAATAGTTATTATTTAGGCAAATAAAGTCAATTAGTTCTCAAAATTTGTGACAGAAAATTTTGATTAATCTATTCTAGTCCTGACCAAGGAGCAGAAAACAATGAGTCTGTTCGGATAGTGAAGCTAATTTTGAAAACCAGGAAATTCAGAATGACCTAAAATTAGAAAAGGTGAACAATATTTTACAGGAACCTGGTGAACCGCCAATAAAAAAACGACGTTTTTCAAAATTAAGTGATATGAATGTCAAAGAGATAATAGCAGAAATCATCAACGAAAAAAAAGGTGCGTTTAAATCGATAGATTTTGTTTTTTGTTTGCAAAAAGATCATGATGCATATGAAAAAAAAAATTCCAAACGCTTCAATGAGGCAATTCATCACTTCGAACCTGCAAGTAACAAAAAGATTCGAAGTAAAATCTTCTCCGAGGACACATCTTGTTTCGAGACTATTATTACTAATTAAATTTTGTATGTTTTCATGTAGATATGGATGTATGTAATAAAAATTCTAGTAATGAAACACCTCATTTTTGAATCCTCAATCCTTTTGTATGTATTTTTTAAGTGCTACACGTTTTAGCGTATGATCCCATGGGACAATGCAAGGCCAACTGCGAAGCGCGTCGCGTTGCACCAAACTATACTGCGCATCAAAACTTTACACAGTTTGACAAAAAATTCGATATCTTCAGAATGGATTGGATGAACAAAGTTTTTTTTACAGATTATTAAAGGTGAGCATTGTGCGCTTAATCTGACTGTAATATTGTCCGTTTAGAGCGGGAAGAACGCAAAAATAATTGCGATTTTTCATAAAAATTATTGTTAAAAATTATTGTTTCAACAAATACACAGTCTTTGGACGTTAAGTCGGTAGAGTAAATATTTTTCGGTAACCGAAATAAATTTCATCAAAATATCAATTGTAGTTTCTGAGATATTGATTTTACAAGAATATCATGCAAAAAAATTCAATTGTTAATAACATAAACAAAAAGCGAAATAAAAAAAAACTATTCACAGCAATTATTATGTGACAAATTCTCTATCTAAAAATGCATTTGATTTTAAAATCGGGAATTTGATGGAAAATTCGAGGCCCACTTGACGTGGTTTGACTCTACAATAATTTACTTGAATTTTATATTTTCATTAATTAAGCAGTAGCTATAGATTTTCCGATCTCACTTTAAATAAACCCTCTGTTATTTAATGCTGTATTTAATATTTTATTTTCCACTTATTAAGTTTGAAAACAATTTTACTAATTTTTTAAATTGTTGGCAGTCTTTTCAATCCATGACTTCAGTACTGCGATATTGGTGAAAACAGCGGGATTGTCCTTGTTGGCGCAACCCTGACCCCAGGAAACCAAGCCCACTAATTGATTGTTGGCTACCAAAGGACTTCCAGCTACAGCGTTGCAAGCTTCGTTTTTAGCGAGACCACACAACATTGAGCTGAAAACTTCGCCATCTTCGTACTTATACTTTCCAGAAACGCAATCGTCGGCGCTTATGATAGTCTCCGAAATGTCTACCAGAGAATTGTTTGCAGCCCAACTGGTGACTACACCACTGCTACCACTTGCTGGTTGCTCGTTAGCCAATGGAATGTAATCAGCCTCTACATCCTCTGCCAGTATCAAAACGGCCACATCGTTTTCCATGGTAACAAAATCGAAGGAGGGATCGAAGCTACTTTTGGCAATTTTCACCGTCCTAGCACCGTTGTTTACGCCCACGACCAGTTGTGCAACATCATAGAAAGCCAAACACGTTGCAGCGGTAACAACGGTCTTCGAATCGATTAGAGCACCAGCGCAGACGCGTGATCCATCGGAGCCTTGCAGTGAGGCGATGTAAGGATGCGCCGCTATAGTGGTGGGCACACCACTCTCAACTGCAGCAGCAGATGTAGTTGTAGCGTACGCCGCTATCAATAGCAATAAACTGGAAATAAGTTTGTTGGCCATATTGAAGTATATTAGCAGTTATCGTGTGATACGTTTAGTGCGAAACTTTGAACTGCTCTCTGCTAGATTGTAAATGCGCTTATATACCCAGCTAGTTACGATTATCAATTATACGAGTATTCAGTCCATAATTTCTTTACAGCTATCTTCCGATCGGTAAGTGTTCTATTGTTTGGCGCGCCAGTCATTTGTGATATGATAAATGTTAATCGCATCCGAAATGTTAATAGCGGAAGAGTGGCGCTTTCGTCAAAGCGAAAAGGTGTTTTAACCTTTCGGTTGAAACCTTTAGAATTTTAATGAATTGGCGAAGTGTTCCTCGCGTGAAATTACATGAAATTCTAAGTTTTCTGCACTTCCTTTGCTATAATTATGTAAATCACCGTTGTAATGGAAAAGAAAGGAATCTAATTTACTTTCACGACACATTTATTATAATAAAAAATTGTAAACTGTACCCGCACGAACTTTAAGCAATTATTTTTCGAGCTTTCTCATTGGCGTGCATTAGACATTGTGTGCTGCCAATCCACGAGCAACTATTGTGCTGAGGGTAAATAGTTTTCTCTCATGCGATAATGAATTATCATGCGATATGAAATACTAGCAGCAAACAATTTGATTAACTTCGGACAACTATAATGCAAGTTGTTCAGTGCCCAATTTTGTAAAGAGAATTTTTCTAGATAATAAATCTTATGCTGCATTTAATTTTACTTTGGGACTTTTACTGGGACCGTGGTAATATTATATTTCGTCAAGGTGGAGCCGCGTTCATGTCTATTGACACAACAGGTACCTGTGTCCAGGTTCCTCTTACATGGGCGTATGGGGGTTATACGCTATCGATAGTAGCCATTGCTTCCACTTCATAAGTGGTTCTGCAGCAAATGGAACATCGGATAAGGTGTCGTAGGTATTACCGACAGTTCGTAGGCAGTCTACCTCCAGTCAAAAGCTGCTGCTGAATTCTTCGCTGCGTGTTGCGTTGCCACTCTACGCGTTGACGATATAGCCCTACCATTGTTGCAAAATTTGTTGCTGCATTCCAGCAAGTATTTGATGCGATCATCTTGGTGATTAGATTTTCCGGGCACAGCTGACCACCCAGAAGTACTTCAAGCGTTAGGCGCTCCTCTCTGAAACGACCGCAGTAGAAGAATACGTGTTCCGCACTTTCTATCGCGTTGTTGCAGTTTGGGCAGAACGGGGTGTCCTCGAGACTAAATCGTTGGAGGTACTCCAAAAAACAACCGTGGCCACTCAGTATTTGAGTGAGATAGTAGTCAACGTCTCCTTGTTTCCTGATCACCCATTGGCTAATATTTGAAATAAGCCTATGAGGCCAACGTCCGATCGGGCTCTGACAAAATTTTCCTTATTGAAAATGATTAATATGAACCTACTTGACCATTATTTATATGTAAGTAAATTTTAATACCAAGTTCGAAAACTCTATCAGGATTCCTTTTTTAACGCATAACTAAAACGTATTTACTTAAATCGAGGTGATAACTACACATTACATCACCAAACAAACTTATATCAGTTCAAACGTGCGCACTTATGTATGTATGTATGTACGTTTATTCATATTAAGCTGACAGTTGTTCAAACGAAAGTTTCTACAAACCAAATTAGTAGATAAATAAATATTTGCGCAGCTTTTAAAATGTAGACGCCGCCGTAATCGAGTGAGTTGTACATGACTAGCATTCTGTTGGGCCGAGGATCAATGCGCATGGAAATAAAGCATCAAACTCAAAAAATGGCTCATGCCACTGTAAGACTCTATTCGTAAGACTATCTCAAGGCGTCCACCATTAATTAGCGGAGAAGCTCGGCCTGACACCGAGGCATGAAAGTATGCGCCAATTTGCAAGTGAAGGCTATAATAAAATGTATATAGTTCAGGCAATATTCCTAAATTCCAATACCACATAATTTGACTTTTTTATTTTATGTATATTAAAGCTAATAGACAATGGAATGAACTACACCCCACGTTTCCCACTATTTTGCTTATGAAAGCAAGCTCACGACGAGCGGAGCGCGCAATTACTCATGAACAGAGTAACTTTAAGAAGTTTGTCTAACTATGTATGTGTAAATAGAGGAATGAAATGCAAATAGTAAATGTGTGAGTGTTCTAATTAGTTCAATTTATACAAATGAACTTAGCCCAAATAAGCGCATTATAAACTTATAATTCAAAACATATTTTTCGTTTACTTAGCGTTAGTTCAAGCAATTGTAGCCTGCGTTCACTTTGTTTCTTTTAGCAATGCCGTTATTTTATTAGGATTTTTTCTCCCTATATGTTTTGCTATTAGAATTGGGCGGTTATTGAACTCAGTTGCACAGTTTATTTAAAATTGGTAATACTTTCCATTTGTGGAACAACATCAAGTCGCACACCCCAAATTAGGAGGGGGAGCTCGAATTTATTGTCAATGGTTAAACAGGAATATTTGAAGGTTTTAAAAAGAAATTTCAAACAGGGTGCCAAACAAATTTTGTTTGGGGCTAGTTAGGGTTCATAATGTCTTCGCACTTACAGCGACCGTCGTCTACTGAGTCGAGTGGTGTTTTTTTTTCATTTTCTTTATTTATTGAATCTTTCTTGTATAAGAAACTAGCAATAAGCTATCAAATCTTATGTGCTAGAGTATTATTTTTTCTTGTCAGTTCTAAGAAACTAACTATTTGTTCAATGAGATACATATGTATGTACATACATATATGATTAAATAAATAAAAAGTAAATAAATGGATGGAGCTAGAAAGGACGGGTTTCGAGTCTCCAATGCTTCGTAGCTGGGAATCGCAAAGGCCTAGTTTCCAGATTCCCTTAAAGCTTCCGTTATCCATCATTCTAGATGTGCAAGTTTTTTTTTCGGGACGAGTTTTGTTTTTTTTTTAAAAAGGACGAGTTTCCGGTATCCGATTTTTCATAGCTGGGAACCGGAAAGGCCTAGTTCCCAGTCTCCCTTAAAGTTTCCTTTGTTCCACACGACGATTGAGTGCGATTGTTGAGTCTGTACTAAAAATCAGAATGGCCGGGATTCCGTTGCCTTCGTGGACGGATCTTCGTGCAAGTTGAGATAATTAAGAAATGTTATTTTTACTCAATCATATGTGACCTTCTTTTAAAAGTAGATTTCGGACTAGTTTATTGAGATGGTCTTCAAAATTTTGTAGGTATTTTTTGTTCAACCGTACTATTCCATCGGCTACACGAGGTATGCAAATGTTTCTGTGAATGTTAGAAGTCTTTATATGCCATGGAGCTCCCGTAATTACTTTAGATTGCACTCTCTGAAGCAGTTCCCCACATTTCTATACCATACTTCCATATTGGTTATACAGTAGCACTTTGTACTCTAGAGGTAATGCCGATTTCGAATTAAGCATCCAATATAGGTTTTTCATTTTAAGCTGGATATACAGGTAAGTCACTTTATTTTCAATATGATTCCGCCATATGAGTCTTCTATCTAAGTGAATTCCAAGATATTTTATTTCATTTGTTTAAGTATATTCTGACCATTAATTGTAACTGCAAATTTCCTTGTATTTGTTTTCATTAACCTTTGATATGAAGTTTTTGAGCCATGTTTTTATTGCTTCTATATGCCTTGGTAGTATAGACGTTGCCACTTGTGGGTCTCTGTGAGTGCAAAGTATTGCAGTATCATCGGAAAATGTTGATATCATTGTTTGGTTCGTTGTTGGCATGTCAGATGTATATAATACGTATAAAATAGGTCCTAGAACGCTGCCCAGTGGAGCACAAGCATTTATTCTACAATGCCGAGAGAAAAAATATTTTTGCTTTAGAACAGATTCTCTATTAGTGATGCAGTTTTGCAGCTAGAGATGTACATTTGTAGGCAGTAAACTAGTAATTTTGTGAATTAGGCCGCGATGGCATACCTTATCGAATGCTTGTACTACGTCTAAGAACAGTGCAGTCCAGTACTGTTTTTTCTTAAAGGTCTTTCGTATAAAGGACACTATTCGATGAACTTGCTCAGTTGTAGTATGTTGTGCTCTAAATCCACCGTATTTCTTGACAACTCTCACGCCGTCTTCGTCTTCTTTTGTCTCTATCTGAGCGGCTACGCTTTGTTGCAGTGTGTCGAGGTCTATCTTTTTTTCCGCAGTACGTTTTCGATGTATTTCTTTACCGCGCTCCAGCTGTCCTCGCGTTCGAACATTTTGCTGATTATGTTGCTCGGTGCGATGTCGCCAATCTGCTTCCTCAGAGCACCGCTTTCCGCGAACCATCTGTCACAACTAAAAAACGTTCGTTCAGCGTCATCGCTCGGCGCTTCGCAGTATATGCGTTTAGGATCGCTTACCTTGTCCATGCGATACAGGTATCTCTGGAAGTATCCGTGGCCCAAGAGGAACTGAATTAAGAAGTAATTCACTTCCCCGATATTCCTTTGGAAACATTTGCCTATTGATGGTTTCACCGTCCATCTCTACCAGTCGGTTTAGTGCCCCATCGGCTTTGCCACCGTAGCATGGTTTGTCATGCCCATTCTTCTTAGAGTCCCACGCATCCATTCGTTCCCGGGCCATGAGGTCTACGGGTATCTCCCTCCTGATCACAAAGACTGCAGCGCCACAGACAGTGTGGTAGGTTGAGGCAACTCTGAGTGCCGCTGTACGTTTCACAACCTCCAGTGCTTTGCGCTTGGCTTTGCAGTTTATCAACATTCCTCATACTTCGCTGCCGTACAGGATAATTGAGTTGTGGGCCGTGACCTTTGCTACTTTGGTATTTGGTGCCGTATCTGGAGCCTGCAGTCAAGCTGAATACTTAGATTTTTCGCTACTTTTTGGGTTAGCATGCAAGTCTAACCTCGAGTGGCATGTGACCTCGTGTCATAAGGATGACTTCGGTCTTATGTTTGCCAAGTTCCAGGCCGTGGTTTGAGCCATATTTGCGTCCTTATCATAAGCGTCAGCGCTGCTTACTACCTTCTCTATTGCGCCAAGGGTTGATTTTCCGAGTCGGGAACCATATTGCCTTGCTGACAGCCCTCCTGCACTCTCAACAAACTCTGCAAGACTGCGCTATAGGAGTTTCTCAATCAATTTACCGAAGCTGTCCAGCATACAAAGCAGACGCCAGGCTGACAATTGCGCTGGGTCGACTTTAGCCTTAATGATCGGCGTCTGTTTCTGTATTTTCTACAGCTTGGGGAAGATGCTTTGAGCAATGCATGCATTGTAAACCTTAAGGATTACGTCTGATCGGCTTTCGGCCAAAAGTTTGATGGCTTCAGCTGGGATGCCTTCTGGGTATGGAGCTTTGAGCTTAAAATGCCCCAAAGCCGCCCAATATGAATTCTATTGAGTATCTGTGGGATCTGTTAGACAAAATAATTCAAGTAAGGTGGCTTTGCGATGTGTTACGTGTGCAGACGGGCAAATATTACAACTGTGGAATCACAGAAATTTGTCATTTTAGTGAGTGAGTGAAGTCCCAAAACATCGTGGCTATTCAACAAATACTAAATTTTGTTTTTGTATATTAATTATTTGTATTTGGAGGATGGTTCCATGTGTAGAAGTCCACGCAAGTGGGAAAAGTTACCGACCGCCGTTCACTTGGGAGTGGCCAGGACGATTCTTCTGCATATGGCTCAAGCAGCTCACAACATCCGGGATTAGCCCACGTATCCTCTGGGTAGCTTCCGAACACCCGTTCGGAAGTGAGCTATCGTGAGAAAGCGAAGCATTCCAGCTGGTTGTGCGCTAGGTTTGGGACCCGCCACTTAAAAAGCCCCCCCAATGAAGACAGCAACAAAGCCTCGGATGAGAACTTCCAACACTGATGACGACCCCTGCAAATGAACTAAGGACTATGATTTGAGGGCATGCACCTGGAATGTCCGGTCCCTTAATGGGGAAGGTGCCTCTGCCCGGCTGGTTGATGTCCTCGTGAGAGTAAAGGCTGACATCACTGCCATCCAAGAGATGCGATGGACGGGGCAAGGCAAGAAAACCATAGGACCTTGCGACGTCTACTACAGCTGCCATATAAAGGAGCGCAAATTCGGTGTCGGATTTGTAGTGGGAGAGAGACTTCGTCACCAAGTACTGTGTTCACTCCGGTGGACGAGCGTCTCGCAATAATCCGCATCAAAGCGCGGTTTTTTAACATCTCGCTAATTTGCGCCCACGCCCCCACGAAAGAGAAGGACGATGCGACCAAAACTTCACCCTCTTCGTAACTGTAGTCTCCAGAAACGCAATCAGTGGCACTTATGATGCTCTCCGAAACATCTACCAGAGCATTGCTTGCAGACCAACCGGTGACAACACCAGAGGCACCGGTTTTTGGTTGTGAGCTAGCTATTGGAATCGAACCAACGCTTACTGCCTTTTCCAGTATTACGACGGCAACATCATTTTCCATGGTCACGTAATCGAAGTTAACATCGAAGGTACTCTTTGCAATTTTTACTGTCTTAGTACCGTTGCTTACACCCACGACCAATTGTGAAACGTCGTAGTTAGCCAAGCACTGAGCTGCTGTGACAACGGTCTTCGAATCGATTAAAGCACCACCGCATACGCGTGTTCCATCGGTTCCTTGTAGAGAGACGACTAGGGATGTGCCTTAATAGTGGTGGGACTACCATTCTCTATTCCATCGGCGGATGTGCTTGTGGCCCATACGGCAATCACCAATAAAGTGCAAATGAATTTGTTGGCCATTTTGACGGATATGCTAGGTTCGGTGCAAAGCTTTCAACTGTGACTTTGCTCAAGTTTTTGCATTCTTATATACTCTGCTATTCTGCCGCTTATGTAACTACTACTCCAAGAAGTTTGACAACAAAGTTAATTGAAATTAATTTAAATATTTATTAAAGCTGTTTTAGCATACATCATTCATTTGCTACAAGAGTGTCGTGATCTAAAACAAACAAAAAAAGATGTATGTAGATAAAAACGGCATCAACATCAAATCATAATCATTTTGATTAAAAAACTGAAAAAAGCCGATTTTTAGAGTGTCAAATTCAAGCCCGCGCCATTGTGCCAATTTTTTTGGCGTGATAACGTCATATAATTCGATTTAGCCGGCTGCACGCACGAAAAAATATGTCGTTATCTTGCTCAATGGTCGTTATCTTGCTCAATCGTCGTTATCTTGCTCATGGTCGTTACCTTGCTTGAACTGCAAGCGAGAGCGCGGAACGAATGACAAAGAGCACAATCGGTCCCCGCATTCGGCAACGTTCGACATCTGCACACCTACTTGAGTGAGCATACATAAATATGTATGTATATGCGCATATGTATATAAATTCACATATTTGTATTTATATATGCCTTCTTCCTGTGTGCATGGTAATGAACCATTTCTCTGTTGAGAATAGGACGATGAGAGGAAAAGTAGGAAATATGAAAGGGAGTGTTTCGAGTGTAATGTTTCTTGAAAAAGTCAAATCGATGATGTTGCCTCTTCGTGTTGTTGACTTATTAACATCTGATGCACAATCGAAATTGAACATATCTTTCATGAATTTGATAAATGTTTCGTCATTTTTCACGCTTGTGTAAATGTAACTTGATCAATATTCATTCGGACGAAATGACTTAGCCAATGAAGCCGCTGGTTCTTTATTCGCTGCTTTGTTGTCCTGTAGGTAAATACAATCACACACAAAAAATTGGTTTACTCCATGCCACGTGGTCTTCAAGCTGTAATTGATAATAAAGAATACCCAACAAAGTACTAAATACCTTAAAATGTTAAAAATTAGAAATAAATAGTGATTTTTTTTTTTTGTTTTGGTTGCATCTTTAAGCTGTGTCGTGAGTTCTTTATATGTTTTTGAATTTTTTGTATTTCAATGAAATGAGTGGACACTTTTTTATATTCTATGTTGAGACCACTCTTATACATTATATATAATATATACCCTGCCCAAGGGACAAAAGCATGATTGCAACCTTTGCTGATGACACCGTTTTGATGACCTCTAACGAAAACATAAATTTTGCCACAAACAAGCTACAACAGCTACTTAACTCAACTATGGCTTTGTTCAATGTATCGGGAATCGAAATTGGCACAGATAAAACTATCCAAGTATTTAATATACACAAACTGAAAGTGTAATCCACAAATATTGACTATAAATAATAAAGTCATTAAGGGGGGAAACCGGTTTAAGAGGCCGATTTTTTGTGTTTCTCGTGAATTTTTTAACAAGGAACGAATAATCAGAAATTGTTTAAGCTTAGAGGGTATTTTACTAATATTTTTAAAACAACTTTCTAATTTTTTCAAGCTATCTCCGGCGGAAATAGTGACGTTAGAGCGTGCTGCTGAAGTTGCAATTTTTCTCTGTGATCAACAACATTTTCAGAACATGTTTCCTAAGAATAAGAACCTAATTTTGATAAAATAATATTGAAATTTGCATGTTTTTGAGGAGCTTGAACACAAAGCCATTTTTTCATACCATATTTTTTCACCTATGTATTTTGCTTAAAAAAAATATTTTTAATGATAAGGGGCCGTTCAAGTATTACGTAAGCACTATGGGGGGGTGGGGGTTGGTCTTTGTTTTGCTTATTTTGGATGGCATGGGGGGTAGGGGAGTCTAGATGATGATTACGTCATCAGTCGTTATTTACTTTTTTACACGAATGGCAACCCTCACATTATCTATGCTTGAAAACGAAACGCATTTTCGGGGATTCCCGCAAATATACACGCATACGCGATTCGGGGAATTACCGCGCGCTGTTCACTTGTCTATGATTCTTCTGTTAGTGTAGGTATTGTTTTCTTCTGATACAACGCAACTCAACATTTGTGTTACCGTTGATTCCATTAGCCAAAGTTTAACGTTTAAATAAGATGTCGCTTCAAATAGACAAATCCAAGTTATACCAAAAATTGTTTGAAAGTTTTAAAAAATCTCATACAAGTACGAAAGTATTGTACAAAATGTACAAAAGTTAGTTAACGAAGTGTGGCGAAATTATAAATTACAAGCAAAGTCCGACAAGGAACTAGATATCATTGTATCTAAGAGAATTGAAGAAGAATTGCAAGCGGCGACTAAGAATAAATCCAATCTACTACATTTTTTTCCAAGGTGAGTGACGAAATCATTTTAGGTACCTATGAGTACTAGAAATATTAGAAATTTATGCGAATTTTGCAATTTCCCTCTGGGGGAAGTTGATACACGTAAATGACGGGCTATGGCTTTAAATAATCTTTAAATGCAGTTTTTATTGCATACTTTGTATTTATGTAGCTTAATAAGAGAATCTTTAGCAGAACCAATAGAAAATTTGTACTTTTAGGCAACGACTACCTGTAAACCTGCAGAAAAAACACAAATTATACAGCCAGCTTCAAATATTAAAAAACAGGAAGAAGAGAAAATAAAACCCGGTAATGAATCACAACAGCAATGTGAAAATAATGAAAATGCAGATAAACAGAGAACATTTTAAGCGACATGATCTCGATGCATTGTTTTTAGCTACCAATGCTCCTGGAAGAAGTGCATACAACAGAGTAGAGCGCAGAATAGCTCCTCTTAGTCGGGAACTGGCTGGTTTAATATTGCCTCATGACCATTTTGGGTCTCATTTGGATGAACGTGGCGTTACAATTGATGAACATTTAAAAAGATCTAATTTCGAATTTGCAGGAAATGTATTCGCTGAAGTATGGAGTTCAATGGAAATTGATGGCTATAATGTTACTGCAAAATATGTTGGGGCAGGTCAACAAGATGTTCCTGATTTTCCAGACATTAAATGGTATTCAGAACATGTGCGTGAAAGCCAATACTTGCTTCAAATTGTAAAATGTAAAAATACAGAATGCTGTCGTCCAAGAAGTGGCCTATTCAGATTACTAGATAACAGGTTTCTTCCACCACCTGTAAAAGTAAAACTAACAGTTGATGACTTGGTTTTGAATGAAGGAGGGCAATTTCTTGATCTTCCAGTCAATTTAGCTCTACGCTTAAGTGCTTCACTCAAAGATTTCCTGCAAATGCCCTACGATTATTTTTGTCCGACGGTAAAATTGAGGCTATCAAGTCGAACATGCAAAACGTGTGGTCTTTATCATGCTTTCATCAAGTCACTAAATCGTCACATCGAGAAGATCCATAAAAAAGCAAACACGCACACTGATAGGAAAGTTAGACCTGTAAGAGTCGCTGCTCGTCGTGCTAATGAAATGATGTGCATTATTCAAAATTTAGAGCACCATGATGTTGAATGGCTCGATGAGAACGACGTAGACATTCCAAAATCGGATGAAAGGGAGCAGATTCACAACACTGAGCAGCAATCCAAGCAATCCAATGTCATCGAAAACTTAGAATCATGGATTCGGGTTTCATGGACTGAAGACTGTTAATTTGAAATTAATATGTGTACCAAAAATTTAAAATAAGTTTGTTATGTTCGTAAGATTATAATATTTTTGTCCCTTACTCTGTGTTGAATACTGCATCAGTAAAATCTAATCTCTATTCTAAATCTATTTTCTTATTTTTAAAATTATAACATTATAATTATAATATAATATAAAAAAAAACATTCTTAATTGAAAAATGTTTACGTAAGCATGGGGGGAGGGGGTAAAAGCTTTGCTTACTTTTGCTGACAAGGGGGATGGGGGGTAAATAATTGTAATAAATCTACTTACGTAATACTTGAACGGCCCCTAATACCTATAATCCAAGAATTATATATATATATATTTTTTCCCGAGGCTCCTAGATGGAGCATAGGGCCTCAATAAACAAATTAAAATTAATTTTATCTAAGGCTAAACAATTTCGTCCCATGCACGGCCTGCTTTTCTTGCTTCTGCGTCGACCTGACGCCTCCACGTATTAGCTGGTCTCCCACGTCTGCGGCTGCCTTGGGGGTTCCAATCCAGTGCTGTTCTTGTTACGTCATCGTGGCGCTTTCTCAACGTGTGACCAATCCATTTCCACTTACCTCTTTCGATTTCTATGTGGACTGGTGTTTGCTTGGTCACGATCCAGAGATCAGCGTTACTAATAACCTGGGGCCAATATATGCACATAATCTTGCGTAGACAACGATTAAGAAAGGCTTGCAGCGACTATAGTACACATGCCCATATGTTCCAAGTTTCACACCCATAGTCACATACCCCAGGATATGCCTCTGTTAGTCGCACAGGCTTGCCGCATTACTAAATCCAGAACTAAACTGAAAAGCAGCGGAGATAGAACGCACCCCTGCCTCACACCGGTTTGCACCTCGACCCCGTTATTTAGAACGTTTTCGTGTTTGACGTGACAGCAAGCGCCCGCGTACAGCTCTTTGATGATATTGATTATTTATCCAGGCACTCCTTTGCAGACGACCGCTTTCCAGATAGCTTCGTGCTTAGGAGTATCGAAAGCTTTCTCGAAGTCGATGAAGCTTAAATAAAGAGGCGTCCGCCACTCTACTGACTGCTCCGCGATTACTCGCAAGGTGTTAACATGATCAACGCACGCTCAATGAGGGCGAAAGCTGGCTTGCTCCTTGCGTAATCATCGTCATGCATCAATGATTTGGATAGCCTTTTGTGAATTATGTTAGCTATAACCTTGTTTATCATACTTAAAAGATGGGGATTTGCTGGTCCTTTAACGTTGTTAATACGCCGTTCTCGTCTTTAAGCGGTTTCCCGGTTTTAAAAGCAATGTTTGTCAGTTGTCGTAACGTACGGTATAGGTCTCGGGTGCGATGCGTTTCCGCGGCTGCTTGCGCCGTAGCTGCTAAATGGTTACTGTAGTTCCTCTTACCCTCTTTTGCCCTTCTCTTTATCTGCTTATCGACGGCGCTGTACCATTGCTGGAGAACTGCCTTGCATTGTCTGGTCTTCGCGCAGTTTAGCTGCTTTTTTACCTTACGGCGGTCGTTTATTAGGTCCCATGTTCGATCTGATATACAGCACTTTCGTTTATTCACCTTGTGACCGATGTGATTTTCCGCTGACTTCACAAAAACTTGTTTTATCTGCTGCCAGTCATCTGTAGCAGACCGGCAGCCCCGGATCCAGGCTCGAATGCAGAAGGCCAATCCCCTACTCATCTTAAATTAATGGATTACAGAAGCCACAAAAAACAATCCAAGAATTAGGTTCCTATAAATAAGAATTGAATAAAGAACACTCCCCAAAAATTTCCTAACGATTGGTCGATAACTTTTTAAGCTAGAGTGCCCACCAGTTGAAAAAAGTCGTTTTGAGAAAAACGCCGTTCTAGCTACCGCGCGCTACGGTGCCGAACCGACGGGCGGTCACTTAAGTGCCCTTAAGAATCGGGAATAATTCGCATTTTCTTTTTAAATTTTTACCACATATTCTTAAGTAGTTATACTAACAATTTATGCAATAAAAAAATTTCGATTTTTTGATCAGTCTAAACTGGTTTCCCCCCTAAATAATGGTGCAAAAGGAAAACTGACCTGGAAGGAGCAAACGAATATACTCCAAAAAAGAAATTAAGTTAAAAATTGATTCAGAAATTTAAACTGGCTACTACGAAACGACTCGCGTCTTTCACTTGGTAATAAATTGTTAATCTACAAAGCTCTTATAACGCCAATCTGGAAATATGGCATCGAACTATGGGCAACAGCAAGCAAATCAAACCTTAAAATAATGCAACGATTACAATCAAAAATCTATTACAAACGCAGTGACGATATACTCGTACACAGGGACTTTAAAATTAAATTTATTGTAGACGTCATTCGAGAATGCCGCACAAATCATATTCACAGACTACTAACACACACAAACGAAGAAATGCTGAAAATTGAACACTCCGAACAGCAAAAATGAAGACTAAAACGAATAACTCCGACAGCCCTAGCAGATACTAATTGCAACAGAAGGCTTGTGGAAAGAAATGCCCTGAGGGAGCAGATTGGCGACATTGCAGAAAAAAGATAGACCTCGACGCAGTACAACAAAGCAAGGCAGTACAACATAAGAAGAGGAGCCTATAGCATGAAGCTGGCTACAAACGTGGTGAACCCGACGTGCGTGAATAGAATTGGTCCATTTTATGGTCTTCGTTGTGGGCCCTCCCGAAGTAATGCAGAAACTAATTCCGGGAAGGCTGTCTCCCCAGGAGGGGAGGAGGGCTTGTTTTAGTAGGCACACCACACGACGCAGTAGACGACGGTCGCTGCAAGTGCGAAGGCTTCCACGAGCTTACCCACCAAAAAACAAAAACAAAAAAAAAGAAACAAACCCCTCTTTAGCCGTAAAAAGAAATGTACTTTAAATAATGATTTAATATTACGCTTATACCTATTTCCATAATTGTTATAAAAGTTACTAAGTATCGAAATTTGACAAATGTAATAAGTGGCCTTTAGGTAATTCAGGAATGATAGGTGAACAATGCGAATTGAGTACCATAGGTGGCGTCTTCCCAAAACAGTTACTTTATTTTTTGCGATTTTGAAAAGTTGACTTCAGTTCCCTTTCCAATACAAAACAAACAATAGAGCCTGACGTCACAGCGAATTCAGAAGGCGCAATCTCTTATTCTATCATTCTTAGCAGCGACTGATTGGACGAATGAGTGAATACGTCCACATCGAACATGCTCGCACAATTTTTGTTTTTTTCCACCACAGCAGATTGGCCAAACCTGGTAATCTATCACTCTTGTAAAGGGTTTTCCTATAAGAGGTGTTATTTTGATATTCAAAGTAAAATGCCACTTTTTAATATAAATAATCGGATTTTTATTTCATTATAAAGAGGAAGGTATGCCGTTAATAGTGGAAAATAACTTCAAGCAAAAAACCACCACGACCACGCTTACAGGACAATGTCCTTTTCATGAAATTTTCCATAACCGAATTGAAAAATGGCTGCCCTATGTCCTCGATAGTCTCACGAATTCCATCTTTGAGGTCTTGATTCGACCCTGGGCTGTTGGCGTAGACCTTCTCTTTCCCGTGGGCCCAAAGAAAAAAGTCCCAAGGTGTTAAGTCACAAGATCTCGGTGGCCAATTGTGATCACCTCTTCGAGAGATAACACGGTTCGGAAAATTTTCCCGTCCTTCGGCCTGCACACCACCCGTGAGTGGACACGCGACTTCGTTGCCCCCTGCGGCAGAGCTCTGCACCCGCAACCGCCCTCAGTGGTGCGGCCGCCAGTCAATATCAGGCCACAACCAATTTTGCGGAACGCACAGCAGGACCAACGCAGAGAACATCATGCATCCCTCACCCCCCGAGTTACGACCATACTCCCGCGAAGCTTCAAGCTATTGCAACTGAACTGCAACGGACTCACGAGCAAGATTGACGAAATAGTCGACTTCATGAGCCGACATGGAATCAAGATAGCTGCGGTTCAGGAGACAAAACTGCACTATAGCTCCCCCTTGATTACCAGCGACGGCTACAACGTGCATAGAAAGGACCGCGAGCGAAACAACGGTGGTGGCCTAGCGTTCATAGTCCTCCATTCAGTGCAGTATCGTCTCATCGATGAAGGCATCGACCGCAGGGACAGCACCTTAGAATGTCAAGGTATAGCTTTACGGTCAGGCGATGCCGAGCTCCAAATTTATAATATCTACATATATACCCCCTGTCACCTGCTGCCCGGCAGGATATCTCCCTGATATTGGTGTGCTCATCAGGGGAGAAAACCGATTGGTAGTAGGTGACTTTAACGCGCATCACGATCTTTGGCACTCAAGCCTGCCAAATGATCGTCGACGCCCGCACTAGGGTAGTTGGCAATTGCCACAGCTCGCCTGACATCACAATTGCTATCGCAGGTCTGATAAATAGCATAACCTGGCGACCTATGCTATCGCTTGCATCAGACCACTTGCCCATTATTATCTCGATCGAGATACCTGCCGACTTTGTTTCCGCGGATCACCGGTCATATATCAACTTTAACAAAGCTGATTGGACCAGCTAATTGAGAACATCTTCGCAGCCCTACCCATTCCCACCGATGTGCGCGTGGGCGAACGCGCATTCCGCAAGGTGATCACAGCCGCCACGGCTCGCTTCCTACCCGCTGGACGGATCCGAGACATACGTCCCAATTTCCCAGCTGAAGCAGCTGTTCTAGCGAACGAGCCTGATCGCCTACGCCAGGCCCATCCCGGGGATCCTCGAATAAAGGACCTCAATTCGGAGATCCGGCAACTGGTAACCCAACACAAGCGGACCAAATGGGAAGAGCATCTGAAGTCCTGCAACTTCACCTCTGGTGTGAGCAAGCTCTGGTCCACCGTAAGGTCCCTGTCGGCGCAACGACAAGGTGGATATCACCTTTAACGGTCGTACTTCGACGGATCCGAAGAGATGCGCGAGCTACTTTAGCCGGCAATTTATACTGCATCCTTCGGTCGACAAATCCAAACGTTGTGCCACCAGAAGATTGCACAAACTGTCATACAACAGTGCACCGCTTGCCTTCTGCAGCGACGAGGTTCAGGGGGCCATCCAACATATGAAACCATCTAAAGCCATTGGCCTTGACGGACTAAACAAGCTGATGCTGAAAAAGCTGGGTCCACTGGGTGTAGAATTTCTCACCAAGGTTTTCAACCTGTCTATGGCCACTCTCATCATTCCTGATAAGTGGAAATTAGGGAGAGTGGTCCCACTACTGAAGCCAGGGAAACCCGCCAACCAAGGGGAGTCCTATCGTCCGATAACTCTCCTTTCTCCAGTAGGGAAGACGCTTGAAAACCGCCCCTGCGAGACGACTGTCCTAGTAGCGTTGGATCTACAAAAGGCTATCGATACAGTCAGCCACGCCACGCTACTAGATGACATTTTACAGTCGTCATAAAGCAGGGAGTACCGCAGGGTGGTGTCCTTTCGCTCTTGCTTGCGATAATGACGTCGGGCAATGACATTGATGGCCTATGCACCAAAGTAAACGACTACCTCGCCCGCCTTTCTCGCTTCTTCACTGCGAGAAACCTAAAACTTTCTTCCACTAAATCCACGGCGACCCTTTTTACCACCTGGACAAAGGAGGTCAAGCTGCAACTTCAGATAGACGTCGATGATACCCCAATACCGACGGTAAGCAACCCCAGAATATTGGGAGTCACCTTTGACAGCTGCTCTCCTTCTCCGCACACACAACCGCTATTGCAACGAGAGTACAGAATCGCAACAAGGTCCTCAAGTCGCTTGCCGGCAGCACTTGGGGCAAAGACAAAGAAATGTTGCTGTCGACTTTCAAAGCAATAGGCCGACCGGGTCTTAACTATGCTGCGCCTGTCTGGTCGCCCGGAACCAGTGATACGCAGTGGACGAAGCTCCAGACCTGCCAAAATACTGCTATTAGGACCGCGACAGGATGTCTCCTGATGTCCCCAATCCAACACCTGCACGACGAGGCTCACATGCTCCCTGTAAAGGAGCACAACAAAATGCTCGGCAAACAGTTTCTGCTAGGGTGTTACCGCAGGCCTCACCCATGCAGACACCTACTTGTGCCTGAGCCACCTCCCAGACACATCAGGAGGCACTTCCTCAACTGCGGGGACGAGATCCTGGACAAAACAGACAGACCACTCCAGGATCAGACAGTGTACAGACAGGCCATAAACGACATTCATCGGGAGACCCTTACCACCTCCTTAAGCTTCCGACCGCCGAATGCCGTTATCGGAGTCCAACCACCACCTATTGCAGACGAAGAGCTCCAGCTTCCCCGAGAGTCCCGCGTAACCTTGGCACAATTACGTTCAGGATACTCTAGCAGGTTAAACTCTTACTTATCCAGAATCGACCCCGACATACTAAACCCATGGCCGGCATGTGAAGGCACCCCGCACGACACCAACCACGTTTTCACATGCCCCATCAAACCCACTCATCTAACACCTCTCTCCCTCTGGACCCAACCCGTCGAAACAGCTAGTTTCCAGGGCCTACCGTTAGATGAACTAGACGCAGACGACCGGTGATTACACTACACTGACAGGGCGAAGATACTGCTACAACAACAACAACAACCGAAATTCTTCTAATTGAATTTGAATCAACAAGTCTTAAAATTTCTGTAATAACTCAATTAAAATGTTTAGTTATACACAGACTAATCTCGTTTTAAATGAAAGTTTTGTCATCTAATGCTCTAGAATCTTTTTATTTGCTGCTCAATAAATTCAAAATTTTACAAACTCTTTACAGTTGTTTTTATCCATGAGCTCACTGAAGCGATGTTGGTGAAAACAGCTGGATTGGCACTGTTGACACAGCCATAACCCCAGGAAACCAAACCAACCAATTTTTTGTTGGATACCAAAGGACTACCAGGTAGAGCGTTGCAAGCTTTGTTTGCAGCGAGACCACACAACATTGTACTCAAAACTTCACCCTCTTCGTAACTGTAGTCTCCAGAAACGCAATCAGTGGCACTTATGATGCTCTCCGAAACATCTACCAGAGCATTGCTTGCAGACCAACCGGTGACAACACCAGTGGCACCGGTTTTTGGTTGTGAGCTAGCTATTGGAATCGAACCAACGCTTACTGCCTTTTTCAATATTACGACGGCAACATCATTTTCCATGGTCACATAATCGAAGTTAACATCGAAGGTACTCTTTGCAATTTTTACTGTCTTAGCACCGTTGCTTACACCCACGACCAATTGTGAAACGTCGTAGTTAGCCAAGCACTGAGCAGCTGTGACAACGGTCTTCGAATCGATTAAAGCACCACCGCATACGCGTGTTCCATCGGTTCCTTGTAGAGAGACGACGTAGGGATGTGCCTTAATAGTGGTGGGACTACCATTCTCTATTCCATCGGCGGATGTGCTTGTGGCCCATACGGCAATCACCAATAAAGTGCAAATGAATTTGTTGGCCATTTTGACGGATATGCTAGGTTCGGTGCGAAGCTTTCAACTGTGATTTTACTCAAGTTTTTGCGTTCTTATATACTCTGCCGTTCTGCCGCTTATGTAACTACTTCTCCAAGAAGCTTGATACCAAAGTAAATTGAAATTAATTTAAATATTTATTAAAGCTGTTTTAGTACACAACGTTCGCTTGCTAGCTCTAAACAACAAAAATGTCAATAAAAGCGGCGTCAAAGTGTTAAATTTACTAAAACAATTTATTAATACAAGTGCCTGTGGATGTTCTCGCATACTTATCTAAATAATTTTTTTTTTTTTATTACGACACTCTTGCATGTTGCTCGTACAATATAAAAAAGAGTATAATGCGATTAGGGCTTTCTTCCTCTTCTTGATTGGCGCGAAACGCTCAAGCTATTTTGGCCAAGTTTAACAAAGAGCGTTAGTCGTTTCTTTCTCGTGCTGATCGGCGCCAGTTGGAGACACCTAGTGAAGCCAAAACCCTTTCCACCCGATCTTTCTACCGCAAAGCAAGCCTTCCCCTTCTAGTACCACCAACTAGTAATGCATCGAATACATTTAGGGCTGGAGCACTTGTATCCATTCGGACGACATGGCCTTGCCTGTTGACTACGCTCAGCTATGTTAAGTTTTCCCCAGTCGTATTGGAATAATATTGTGAAAATTTCTTAGCTGCGTCTTGTTAGCTTTTCACATTTAACCTTCATATTCGTTCCTGAGCCTTCCAGAGAACTTTAATCGCCTTCTCTATGTAACAACGTTTTCTGTAGTGATTGATTAGAGTCCTTTACAAAACTTACAAACCTTGAAAAATTTAGGTTTCGAACTTGGCTAAAAACATCATTTCCATACAGAAGTTAAAAATTTTCTCTGGTTAAAATACAATTTAATTCCATTGACATCAAAATATATGTATATATGCATATAGCTTTTAGAATGTTGCCTCGTTGCACCAGTATACTTTGAATATTCTATTATGCTATTATATGCGCTATTTGAAAACAGCGCATTTTTCTCAAATTGAATTCCCAATTTTGTTTAAATTAAGTTTTTTTCTACAAAATAAAAATTATTATATTTAACTTATGTAATTAACACATTCCGCTGACAGTTTAAGAGCCAACGTCAAAGTCAAACCTACGCAGAGTTGCACTAAATTTCGTTTAAGAAATTGCAACACTGCCCATTACCCCTGGGTCCGCGACAGAAAAATACTAGCAAAAGAGAATTCAGAAGAATTTAATTTGTGTCGTCTGTCATCGTTGTCGTTGTCGTCGTCGTCGGGTGTGTGTAAACGCGGTTTGCATCCGTCGCCTTTTTCTGCACAAGAAATTCTTCAGTAATATTTTACGCTCGCAATTTTTTCAATTTAATTTTTTATTAGCCGTGTGTTTCATTAATTAAATGCATATAGTAGAGTGCTCATAGAAATTGGAATAAATGAAATAATTAAGGTACAGACGAAAAAGTGGTGTTTGAAGTTTAGAAGGTAGCGCAAAAGTTGGAAGGAAGAAAAAGGAGAACAACTTAAGTGCAAAAGAAAAATGAAAGATATTCCTTTGTGTCGCTGCATGGAATTCGGTGTTTGTTGCGTGTATGTGTACAAGCAAGCAGGAATGGTGAACCGAAAAAAAGCAAGTGAACATTCTGCTTATATGGCCATCAAGTGAGGAAAGGAAAAAAGAAAAACAAAGTGTGCTGTTAAAAAAATTTGTGATGCTCATAAAAGGCAACAGTGTGCCGCTAACGAAAATATTCAGTCTACATTTGCTATTGCTTTTGACGCTTTAGCTTTTATTTTTACACCCCCTCATACAACAGCCAAGAAAGGTAGGATTTCTTGAGTTGTTGAGAATTGTCGGACAGCCAGACGATGCTAGATTTCTTAGTTACGTCTTGTAGTGGTTGCGAATGTTGTTACTGTCGTTTGGAATGATTAACTGTTGCAGTCATTCGAATTTATATGCCGCTAACTGCCTTTGTCGTGTTCTGGTGGCTCCCACATAACTGACTTCAGCGCAAAAACAACAACGCTGACAACACCCCAAATTCACCACCGTCACTTATATTTTAATAAAAGTTTCCTCAACTTGCATGTGACTAGCGGCTTTCGATGATTATTTTTCATTCTATATTGTGTGGATTACCGATGAAAAATATAATTTGTTTAATTATTTTTTAAAACTAAATCTACTACTACGAAGTCAATTTGGTTGTTGGACTTTAAAACAGCATCAATACCCAGTCAACCAACCAAAATTACCTTGTTCCATCCCCCCGAGTTCGTTGAGTTTTTATACTCGTGTCCGTGGGGCCAGCGAAGATGTCATAGACTTCACCGACGGCATCTATACAAAAACATATGAAAGTAAACGAAATATGTAATAAATACAAAAATACCTATCCGCTGATGTATATATACTACATACATATGAATGTGTACAGGCTAAACACAATACAGGCGAATGCATGACGAAAAAGAAGATAGGAAAACGAATTGAATTCGATACAACAAAAATAAGAAGAAATATGGTCAAAGCAACAGCAACATCAAACATCAGCAATAACAATAGCTAGATAGCGCATGGGTCACAGCTACGGCACGAAGGGTATACGAATTCGTTCGAGAATAAAACTTGATAGCTCAACGCAGCACGTTGGCAACGGCGTCGTCGCAGCGTCACAAACAAAAAGCAATAACAACAACTCAGATATTCCATACATATTTATATACAAATAACAATTCGTCGAAATATGCCGACTCAGGTGACGCTAACAGCGCTGCAGCGCAAGAATAAGTTCTGTTAAAAAAAAAAATAAACGGCGACAACTTTACCGCAGGCATTGCCAGATGGGTGCGATTCGTTTAATCATATTTTAGGGTGCATTATTATTAGGGACACGACATAGAACAGAGGGAAGATACAGCACTCATTTAAAGTAAAGCTGCAGAAACGCCTAGTATACGATAAAATCCAAACAAAATATACTTCGATACTATACTTGTTACGAATACTCATTCCCAAAATATGTCGATTTAAGAGTATAGAGTTAAAAATATTGGTATTGGATAGCAAAAGTACCCGTAATAGGCCGTTTATGCTGAACGCTTAATTTGCATTTAAGGCCGGCGGGCCAATTAGGTGTCCTAAATTCAGTAGCTTTCGCGATGCGTTGTAGGATGAGAAAAAAAACAATTAGCCAAATGAAGTTTTGGGGATAGTTTAATATATATTTGAACTAAAAAAAAAAAATTAGTACAATCTCCAACAATATATTGTAAGCCGAGTTATCAATAGATTCCCAGAGCGCCTTGCCACTGAAGTATCCAACTTCTGTAAAGATACAACTTGCAATTTTCATCTGAAAACAAAAAAAAAAAGATTATTAATTTTGATGTAATTATCTTCGATGTGAACTAAGAAAATTGGGAGAAACACGTAAAATTCGAATTTTTGGGGAAGGTAATATAGAAAAAAAGTGTTTTTTTCAAGGAAAAAAAACTCTTCAACTGGGTAAAAAAGTCGCTTAAAAAAAGTTTTTGGATGTTTTTTTTAGTTCACATAGAAGAGAAAACAATTCTGAAGATAACGCATTTTGAATGAAATGGATAGCTCGTTTAGTTTTTTTGCAATCGTGTACATAAATTAGGTAAAATCGTGAAAATGAAAAGCCGAGAAAATGGGCGGAGCACTACAACAATAAGCGCACGGTTGCTCGACGCCGCACTACGCTCGGCTCTGTAGCTCTGCAAATACTTGGAATTTAACTCTGAAAATTTGTGTCTCATGTTCTTGAATATCTAAGCTATTGATTTCAGGAAAAAAAAATCGATTTTTTTGACCTTTTAATTGGCCCGCCGGCCTTAACTCTTAATGCCACGAAAAATTAGTTAAACCAAGATTTTGAAAGCGTTTGCAATAATCCCTTCTCAATCTAAGCTAAGTCGGTGATAAGTGAATTATTTTGTTTGACATCAATCAAAAATTATTATTATTAGTGATTATTCACGAATCAGTTAATACCATATTCACACCTAGAGACTGAACCTAAAAAAGACGAATAGTGGGGTTCAACGGTCTAAACAGGGTTGGATTACTGAAAGTCTGGTGGGCTGAATTTTGGGTCATTTCGTAGTTCATACCGACTTTCGATGGACCCTCTGGTATGCATAGCCGCTAAGAAGAATGTTCTATCGCAGCATTTTGAAAGCCGCGTAACACAGACAAAACTTTGCTCTAGAAATTATTGAATCAGGTTAAACTCCTATCTAAAATGTACCCATTAATGCTTAACACTTTTGCAAAACCGCTCGAAATGCGTATGTGCTCAAAATACCTTTACTGTGTTCTAATAAAACATGTTACAGGACTATTAAAATTATTTATTTTCCTCCAACTTAAAAAAAACCGATTTTGTTGCGGATTATTCCGTTTTGGTTGATAAGAGAGAGTTTTTGTTCGAGGATTATTGTGTCGAATGATGCAAAAGGGTTAATGTGTTCCCTATATTTGAAGTATTTCCGTACGTTACAAATCACTGCTTCATGTGACCATTCAAACTAACTCTTCTAACAACTCTCTCCGCATCATGCGACCTTATGAATTTTTTCTCCAGTCAAAGGAAGAGTCAGTCCTCAAAAAATGATCAGGAATATTGTGTGTATGAAACTTTGACCAAAACTGAGTGTTATATTAAGAAATTAATGTTACAAGTTTGACGAATGGGAGGCCGTCATAGCAAAGAGGGTTTATGTGTGACTACTATTTGGTGTGGCCCGAGTTCAAAGCCCACTGTGGGTATGAAACACCAAGGGATATGAAATGTTTTTCTAATAGAGGTCGCGAATCCACAGGCGATGCCAAATTTCCGTGTGTATTTTTGTAATGAAAAGGCTCCACATTGAAAACCACTGCCATTCCACAGGCGATGCCAAATTTCCGTGTGTATTTTTGTAATGAAAAAGCTCCACATTGAAAACCACTGCCGTTCGGAGACGGCTTAAAACTGTAGGTTCCACGGTGGAGAGAATACAGAAGATAGCAATATCCCCGAATCGCTCTCCCACTGTTAGTGAATTTAACAGAATCAGCTGATTTCATAAAAAAGCACCTCAAATAAAACCATCTGCCTTTCGGAGACAGCATAAAACTGTAGGTTCCATGGTGGAGAGAGCACAGAAGGTGGTAATATCCCGAAATCGCTCTTACACTGACAGTGAATTTAACAGAATCAGCTGATTTGTTGTCGTAATAGTTAGGTATTTCTTTTAATTTTATTTTTGCCTTTTTTTTTTTTTTTTTTTTTTTTTTTTTTTTTTTTTTTTTTTTTTATAAATACTTACTTAAATCGGCGAAGAAGCAAAGCATAATTTCCTTTAATTTTTGAGATTTTTGTTTACTAAAATTTTGTTAAACCTAATTCACTAATCCACAATACTGTCGCTTTGGGGATAAAGAGTTGATTGAGCTCAACGTTGTGAGCACGCTCCGCACCCAATGGTCGCTGATGAGGAGGAGAATGCAAGCAATGGAGTAGGCACACTGTGCGCTGCTGTTGTAGTTGCTCTGTAGCTTTTTGGTTCATTCTTCAAAGCTACGTCGTGCGGGCGCTACGTACAAATATTTTATTTCTATTAACTCACACATGCAAAATTCGACTCGTCTACGATTCCCCCTAAAATAGAACAAATGTGAAACTAAACCAAAAAAGTCGTAAAATAAAAAATACAAAAATATCAAGCAAATTTGTTAGCGTGTGCAGAACGCGTAGAAAAACAAGTGTTTGCAAAATTAGTAAAATGTAAAATAGAAATACGAAAAAAGTGAAAATATCTCCTTGCGGGCAACAAGTGCGGATGTCTTGATCTGGAAAAAAGCTTTTAAAACATTCATTCATTTGAAAATATGCGCCACTAGAAGGAGGCTACACGTATTCTTTTACAATAATTTTTAATAAAACATACTGATTTTTGTTTTTGTAGATAAAATAAATTAGTGAAGGGCGAACAAGCACAAGCAGCTCAAAGCTGAATTTACATAAACAAATATACGTACATATACATATTTTCAATTTACTAATTTTAAGCAAAAGTACATAAGGAAAACACCAAATTTTATCAATTGAATTAAACAAATCCACATAAAAGCAAACAACGAAGGCTGACAAAAAAGGAAATATTAAAAAGAAAAAAAAAACGTAAAATAACTACAATTATCTCAAGTATAAGAAAAATCTAGAAAATTTCATTACGAACTGCAGATAAACATTAATTGAGAAATTTTACATTAAGCACAAAATAATTAAACACCAACAATCGAAGCAGATTATAACAACTGTATAAATAAACCGCCAAATAGTGGTAGTAGTAGCAGCAACAAAAACAAAAAAAAAATCAACTGAAATTCATAACTGGAAAAAACAAACAAAACAGGAAAAAAAAACAAATATGGAAGCAATTGCCAAACACGACTTCTCAGCAACTGCCGATGACGAATTGAGTTTTCGCAAAAGCCAAATTTTAAAGGTAAGTGCCCGGCTGATAAATGTGTATAATGAAAATATCTCTTTTTTTTTCGTTCATTGTGGATAAATAAATGTGTGTCAGTGGGTGGTGGTGGGCTGCTAGGCTACTAATGACAGAGGTCAGCTGCAAGCGCTGTAAACAACAATACAATTTTGCAGCTGATAAGAGTTTTATTTTATATTTACGAGTATATGCTCTTTATGGTTGTCATTTGCTACGGTCATAAGTTTGTTAGCTTACAATTTTCAGTGAGGATTTATTGGACTCTTTAATTGAGTCATTGAATCAATTAAATGAGTGAACTTCGCGCGGAATTCAAGCAAAGTCTAATACATAATATAAAGGGTTAAAGAAATGTAGCTCAAAGACGAGTTTCTTTTTTGGAAAATAACTTCAAATGCAGAGAAGTTAACCTTTTCGGAATTTATGGCATTTTTAGAGAAAGCAAACTACTTCTACTATTTTACCGGAAGGACTGTCGCTCAGGCAGCATTCAATAAAAATGTATGGGAAATATTTTATACGGTTACAACACAATAACAATAACACCAACAACAACATTTTTAATTTAATAAGAATTTATCTTGGTTGAAAACGCAGCAGCGCATCCTGTCAACCCAATTGAGGAACTCGCGAAAAGCTTGGATGATAATCGCCCTGCAAGCCTGAGCCAAATCGATTTCATTAATGGGGTACCTTGCCTGAATGCTGTCGTCCTAATTTTCCTTATTTAAAGCTTTAACAATAAGTCTCCATTGAGTTGAGTGATAATCAAGCCGAAGACTTGCACCAACGAGTCTAGACCCAGGGGTGATAGATACCAGGTTTGCTGTTGTTGTTGTTGTTGTAGCACCATAAACATTCCCATATATATATGAGGAATGCTGCTGAAGTGACAGTCGTTCCGTTCCGGTAACGTAGAACCGACTGTCGTGGGAAGCCTGTCACCAGGTTTGCTCGTTAGATATGGTGAAAAAAAAAATTTTTTTGAGGGAACTTTGGATTCTACGTCATTCGTTTTGTGTTTCACAAAATTAAGATTTAGCTTAGGGAAACAAAATTTAGCTTTAGCTTACTGAAACACAAAACGGATGACGTCGGCATACCCGTCAAATTCGCTCAAGCCAAATAACGGTCTGCTAGGTAGTATCTCCTTTAAAATCTATTCACCATGGAACAGACTAGTAAATGAGTAGATGCCTGGAAATGTTCCCCTCTCGCGAAGGAATTATAATTGCCCATTTGCATTAAGGGGAATCCATACAAGGTGATACCAATAGTACAAAAACTCGATTTACATGTATTTGATTTTCTTAATTTGGTGGTTTGAATGTCCAAATTTCCATCAAACTGCAAAGAAAAGAAACAACAACAAAAAATTATTTGTTTGAATAAAAAAAAAAAAAATAAATAAATAATTGGCGCGTACACTTCTGTTAGGTGTTTGGCCGAGCTCCTCTTCCTATTTGTGGTGTGCGTCTTGATGTTGTTCCACAAATGGAGGGGCCTACAGTTTCAAGCCGATTCCGAACGGCAGATATTTTTATGAGGAGCTTTTTCATGGCAGAAATACACTCGGAGGTTTGCCATTGCCTGCCGAGGGGCGACCGCTATTAGAAAAATGTTTTTATTAATTTTGCTTTGACCGAGACTCGAACCAACGACCTCTCTGTGAATTCCGAATGGTAATCACGCACCAACCCATTCGGCTACGCGGCCGCCATATTTGAATAGCATATTTAAAAAAAAAATCACCTGTTCGTGGTTTATATCTATGAAATGTGACGTATTACGTTGTGGCATACCCGATTAAAATATTTTTTATTAAACAATTTAATTTAATCGTTAAGTATTTGCTTAAATAGCTATTATTTGTTGCGAGTTGATAATATCTGAATTTTCTTCTTTCTATTTTCCTATATTTCCAATGAATATTTAAATGGCACCCCTTAAAATAATACAAAACTAATTCAAGTTTTCTTTAAAATGTCTTGCGTTGTGAACTCAAGTGAAATTTGTAAATATTTTTAAATAATTTTTTAAATAAGTAGAAATTTTAATTAAAATAATAGGTGGCAACCCCCTGGCGGCCGCCGTAGCCGAATGGCTTGGTGCGTGACTACCATTCGGAATTCACAGAGAGAACGTAGGTTCGAATCTCGGTGAAACTCCAAAATTAAGAAAAACTTTTTTCTAATAGCGGTCGCTCCTCGGCAGGCAGTGGCAAACCTCCGAGTATATTTCTGCCATGAAAAAGCTCCTCATAAAAAATATCTGCCGTTCGGAGTCGGCTTAAAACTGTAGGTCCCTCCATTTGTTGAAGTAGCTCGGCCAAACATCCAAAAAGGGTGTACGCGCCAATTATATACATATATAACCCTTCTCAAAATGTTTCTTTTGTGTAAGTTCTTGTATGCCTTTTCCTTTCATAGGCCTATAGAATATTTTAACAACCATATTTACTTAATTTTAATTTTTCTATAAGTGGCAACCCTGTTAAAGGGTCCGCCATATAACTTTACGGAATTAAAAATGCTATAAAAAAGAAACTACTCAATATTTTTCCAAACTGTTTTTTTTATTTTGAAGTACAATCCTTCCGGTTAATGATGGAACACAACTTCATTCAACTTCATTCATATGGCTGCCTCGGCTAGCCATGCACCATCCCATACGATCGGTCCAATTTTTTAACACATTTTCGATTGTATGCGGCTGTATTTCAGCTATGACATCGCGTATGTTGGTCTTCAGTGCATCAATTGTTGCTGGTTTGCTGGCATAAGACTGGCCTTTGACGGCACCCCAAAGATAATAATCCAAAGGCGTCAAATCGCAGCTCCGAGGCGGCAAAACGATATAAGAATTTCGGCTGATAATGCGATCTTCGAAGAGAGTGCGCAAAAGATTGATCGTAGCATTCGCTGTGTGGCAAGTAGCGCCATCTTGTTGGAACCAAATGCCACCAATATCCTCCTCTTCAATTTCTCGGAACAAACCATTTTCGTTCAGCGGAAGAATAAAACTAATTTTCTGTCAAATCAGATGACAGCTAAGTGTTACCATTCTTCAAATAATACCTAGTTCAAATCCGTAACGATAGATGGCGGGCCCTGTATTAGCTTTTTCAAACGCCTTTCGTTTGACACCTATATTGTAATACTTTCTCAAGGTACATATTTGTTTAGTTTTCAGCTCTTAGATAGTTGAAAAACCTACCTCCATTTTACAGGGTTGCCTGTAAACTATCTGGAAAAATATATATCAATTCAAAGTTTCTCTCACAACTTTCTGATATAGGAATACCCATTTTCTAATATATATTACGTTAGCTAAAAGATGGCAATTTAGTTTTTTAGGGGCGTCACTTTGTTCTATACGTATGGAACGGATTGAGATTTTTATATAACGAAATTAAACGACAAATATTAATTATTTAATTCATGTCTTGAATTTCAGTAAAAAAACCCTAATTCAAACCAAATTTTTATATGAGAATAGGATTTCGGTCAGACTTCCTTCATTTTGTCCCGTTCCGTTCAAAGAACATTGGGCCGCACGGACGCCACCGTGCTTCAGTTTCTTTTGTCATGCTGAAAAGGATCTGTTATGCACAGCCACCTTAAGTGGTTCCTGGACTATGCTGTAAATACCATTTTCCGCTCCAGATTTCCTTTTGCGCATGTGGTTTTTATAACAGCAGACATAATAAAAATAAGCTGAAGTGACAGGCTTTGGCCGGTTATACATAGATACAACTACATACATATATCCGGGTCATTCCGATTATGTTGAACCTTGAACCGCCGGCTATGTTCAAGACTGTCGATATCCTCACGTTTTTTTTTTTCTTTTGTTTTGTTATTGTATCGGGTGTTTTTAAGAGCTTTAGAACTTAAAATGATGGTACAAAACAGAATTATTTGAATGAATATATGGCATTCATTTTTTAAATATGATATTCGGCAAATGTCCGCCGCGGCTACGAATTACATGGTCCATTCGTTCAGTCCAATTTTTTACTACTTTTTCCAATAAGTCTGGCTGGCCGTATGACGTCAATGGTGGCTTGAATGGTTGTATTTGTTGTAGGAGTACAAAATATTCCCCAACGTTTTTTCGGAATGCAGCTGAAGTGACCGGCTCGATCGCCGGTCAAATTTTGGTTAAACTATTTCATAAGCCTAGTGAAAATTTCAGACCGGTGCATAAAACGAACTATTTTATTTTTATTTTTATAATTTTTTTTTTATATAATTTTTTTTTTGTACATATTTTAAAAAAAAATTTTATTTGTTTTTTATATTTTTTTTATATTTTTTTTATTTGGTTTTTATTTGTTTTTTTTTTTTTTTTGTTTTATATTTTTTTATATATATATTGTATATTTTTTTCTAATTTAATTTAATTTTTTTTTTCTTAATGAATGGCATTCTAGAATGAACTTGGGTAGCTATATATGATATTATATTTTGTACTCGCGCTCAAAGCCATCAAGTAGAATACATTCATTATTCTAGTCCAGTAATTAAATCACGCACTTTAATTTAAATAAAATTTAGTCCAACAACAGAAATATGAATATTCCAGAATGGTCGTTATCCATTCACCGCATAAGACCATTAGCGGGGACCACCTGCTGTGTGGGGAAAGGGACTTTAAAAGTGCATATAGTTACATATCTTTTATGTTGTATTTGCTTTGTGTACATACATATGTACGTATTTTCGCGTGGTAAAAATATATATACATACACATCTATATATTGGGGACGGGGGGTTTCGTTGTCTATTACTCGCACAACACGAATGCCATATAAATATTGTTTATATTCTCGTATTCATTGCATGACTCAGTTGTGTGAATAAGTTCATATTTTTACATGCATAGTGTTTTACATAGTCGTACGTTATCGTTAAGCTTCCAAGAAGTGAATGTTGGCGAAGTCCCATGTGAGCACTCAACACTCGCTCACTCGCTTATTCAGTGACTTATCTACCAAATGGCTTAGCAAATGCTCAGTCTTCCAGTTATTCATATGCAAATCTGCATAACAACAAAAATGCATCGAGTTCAACGTCATCGTCATTGCCCCATCTCTAGTCAACCAGCCAGCCACAGTCACCAACTAGTCGACGTGTGTTTTGCCAGCTCGTTAAGGTGAAAAGTAAATACATGCGGGGTTCAAGAGATTTTCCACACAGCGAAATGGCACAAAAAAAAAATAAAAAAAAAAAAAACGAAAAGCAAAGAAAAGAAAGCAATTCAAAGCATGAAGAAAATAAAAATTTATAAAGAAATGCATAGTTTTGTGGGGAAAGAACAGCTTTTGGGTTTTTGCAATTTTCTACTTCATCAGCGTAATTCAATTCGAGTTGTGTGTTGTCAACAAGCGCTGGGTGAACAATCTTGCTAGAAACAACCCTACTTTTCTCCATGCCACAACCCCTTCTTTTCGCTCGCTCACTTATTAAATTTAAGTTCGTTGTAAACCCCAGACACTTTTTAATCTGTTGCTTTCTCGGAACGTGGAAATTAATACGCCAACTTGCAGCCACCCACTGTGTCATTTAAGCCAGGTAACGTTTGTGTGTGGTAAATTCCTTCGAACTTTTAAGCTGGAAGAAAATTTGAGAACACATCTAAGGGGAAGTTTTAAACTTTCTTTTTGAGGCTTTGCCAGCAAAATAAAATCAAAAATACCAAAATCAAGTTTGAGTGCATTTTATTTGCGAAAAGTTAATTGAATGTAATTAAGATTTTTTCAAGTGAATTCTTTCATTGCCTATTGTTTATTTAAAATTTGTATGGCTTGGCATTTCTTTTGGGAGGACTTATTTTTATCTTGCTTTTAAATATATTAAATTTAAGTTTTTCACTTGAATTTTTTCGCTTGTGTTTTGAAGTGCTAGTGGCAGACGTTTTTAGTTGATAAATCGTGTGGGTTGAGTACTTAATTTTTATTTTGGGTTGGGTTCATTCATAGTTTGGGTGTTGGAATTTTTTAAATTTATTTAAGTTTCACGGAATGACTGTTGAATCTGTGTTGTTGTTGTAGTAGTTGTTGTTGTAGCAGCATAAACATTCCCCAAACATACATGGGGAATGCTGCTGAAGTGACAGCCTTTGGCCGGATATAAATCCGGGTCGTTCCGGTAACGTAGAACCGACTGTCGTGGGAACGCTGAATCTGTGGTATTGAATTCGCTGACTGTTTCACTTTTACTTGGAAGATTTGGGTGCTTAACACGTTCACGCTGGCGCTGTTATTCATGGTCTTCGCCCACAGACGGCAATGTTTACATCTTTTCGCTCTATCGGACGGGAGCGATTGCAGGTCATAAAACGAAATTTGTTCGTAAGGGTAGTCGTTTATGGCATCTCATCTCATAGGTACCGTCTAATAAAGTACCATTGGTGGTACGCGCTGCCAGATGACGCAATCTTGTGCGGACCACCTGTGGTACGCGCCGCACCATGAAGCAGACTTGTGCGGGCCACCGGTGGTACGCGCCGTCGTGAACGTGTTAAATAACTAGAAAACAGCTTTTTTTCGCAGTTCGAAACTTTCCTGTGGACAAATAGTACTATATAAGGTTAAAACTAAAAAAGAATGAGCAATACTTAGTGGGTCTGTTGGGACGAAACATCTCATTTCAGTGTTGTCCGAAACATTTTAACCATTGGAGTGACATGTGTCCCATCATTGTTGCACTCAAAAGGCTCGCACTACTTCACAGTCACGAAATTTCGTCAGCAACATGCATTTGGTTATCGTGAAATCTCCCTAGGGACATTGCTTGTCAAATGTTATGTTATGGCTATCGCCCCAGAAGCAATTGAAAATTTTTGGTTTTTGTTTTTCAACAAATTAATATACATTTATATTGTCGCACAAAAAAATATTAAGAAGATTTACTTACACTTTTTTCGAAGACGTTTCGCTAAAAATGTAGCTGGCATCATGTTGCTGACGCGTTGAGTGGTGTTTTCACGGCGTGAACTGAGTACTACTTTGCTGTGAGATACAAACGAAATTTCACGCATATTTCACGGCATTGCAATTTGTATGGATTTTGACAGCCATTTCACGTAAAAGGTGAACTGGGTATTATGCTTTAGGGTGTGCGGAAATGAGCTCTTATGGTTTCTACAAGTTTCAAAAGGTCATCCTATACTGCTTCGGGCTGTTTCCACGAAATAACGAGTGCTTAACTTGTCTATCGACGTTTATGAATATTCACCTGGACGTTCCCACGACAGTCCGTTCTACGTAACTGGAATGGCCCAGATTTATATCCGGACAAGAACTGTCACTTCAGCAGCATTCCTCGTATATGCACGGTTTATGCTGCTACAACAACAACAACAACAACAATATTCACCAGGTATTCGCGAGATTATAATTACTATGAAGGGATTACTGTTTTACCCTTCAATGAAGCTCCAAATTTTGTTTTCGGCTCTGGATAGACCTACTACTTCTAGGAGCAAATTAAAAACAAATGAAAACCTACTTCCCAGAACCGCAAAAGCTCTTAAACTTCTGCCAAAAGCCATCCCAAAAAGGTAAACTTGCAAGTATCCAATATATTTTGGTTCGTTCCATGATTTATTTCTCAGTCTATGATGCAAACGATGCTGCAAGAACTGAAAAAACTATGTGGTTTAATAAAATCGGTGCGGATTCTGTAGAAGCGCTATTTTAATTTCATCCCTGGAATAACAGGGGATATATAATAATAATGTGTGGTGCGTGACTACCATTCGGTATTCCGTAGGCTTGAATCTCCGTGCATGAAACCCCAAAGTGATTCGAATTTTTTTTTTTTCTAATAGAGGTCGCCCTTCGGCAGGCAATGGAAAATCACTGAGTGTATTTTAGCCATAAAAAATATCCTCATAAAAAAATATCTGCCGTTCGAGGTCAAATCAAAACAGTAGATCATTCCATTTGTGGCACAACACCAAGACGCCCGCCACAAATAGGAGGAGGAGCTCTACCAAACACTCAAAAACAGTGTAAGCGCCAATTAGATATATTTAATTAGAATAATAAAAGCGACAAAAAATTTGTTTTGCTGGTTTTCTGTTTTAATGCATAAATTCTTGTGCGAAAAGCGCCAAATTATTCATTTTTAGCTTATATAGTTTGCGTCAATAAGGAGTTTGATAAAATAAAGTCCGTACCAACATAAGAAAATCACTAAGAATATTCACTTTTAAACTTGATATTTCATTATTTTGCATGTTTTTGCTATTATTAATCATTATTCTTGGGGGGCTCATTTTGTAATGCAGCCAATTATAATTATATTTATTTTAAATTATAAATAATTAATTAGAAATGAATAAATATTCTTGGATCAAAAAGACTCCATCAAAATTTTCGTAATTGTAAATAGTTTATAATAAAATTCTAGTAAATCAATAATTCGTAAACATCCGACAAATTGCTCCGATTTCTGCAAAACTAAAAATTGGTCGAACAACCAATTCTATTATTTACACAAAAGAAGCTTAAATTTGACATTTCGAAGCCAAATACAAAAATCGAGTCGACTGGTTGTTGTTGTAGCAACATAAACATTCCCCATACATATACGGGGAATGCTTCTGAAATGACAGTCCTTGGAAGGATATAAATCCAGGTCGTTCCGATTACCAAGAATCGTCTGTCGTGCGTTATATTCCACCTGTAGAGCTACAAATTATTCCGAAAAATCTTAATAATAAAATAATCGTATTGCAATTGTTCGTCATACCTAAATTTGGATTGCTCCCCTTTTCTCGTTTCAGTGGCCACTAACCCACACTAAAGTGCACATTCCACTGATCGGCCCTGCAACTTCTTTGAGCCAGTTAATAGAATTTTTGATTTTATTTATCGGCTGCCGCACGAGTAGAAAATTATTATATCCTTTCATATTCGTGCAACTTCAGTCATGTTTATAGAATTTAGCTGTCTGTCAAATAGATGTTTGCCTCGGTAAGCTTCACCTAAGTAAGTACGCCTAGTTCAGCCGTCAGTTTTAGTTTTCATCATCGTCACCGTCACCGGCACCGGCACCGGCAACGTAACCATGGCCGTGTGCAATGCAGTGAAAATGCTGCAAAATCAAACGACAACAAAAATGAAGAAAAATTACTGAAAAAAGGTGAAAATAATCAGCAGCAGACAGAACAAAAATTGAACAAAGAATGGAAAAAAGAATGGAAAAAATTATGCAGCAATGCCAAAGTGAGCCCGAATGTGTGAATGTGTACAATAACAACAATAGTAATAATAATACATAATAACAACGGCGAAAGCAATGCAACAGCCTTTAAAAGCAAGCAGCAAGCAGCAACAGCAACACTATCACTTATTTTTCAGTTTTGCCGCACTACTCAACACTGTCTCGACCGGCTGTTGACTGTCATCAATTGTAGTGTTACCCATCTGTTCTTGTTTCTGTTGTTGTTGCTGTTGTTTTTCTTACATTTTTTCACATGATTTTTTCTGTGCATTGTTGTTTGTTTTCTGACGTTTGCTGTTGGTGGTTGGCTGATTTCGGTTGGTGATACTTGCACTGGTTCCTTTTTGTTGTTATTATTGCTTATTCATTACTTTTTCTTTTGCTCTTACCATTGTTGTTGTTGTTGTTGTCGTGTTGAGTGCAATGTGCCGTGAGTACCAGAAAATAAATAAGCACAAAAAATTAGGCCGCATACCAGCAGCAGCAGCAGCCAATATTGCAACAACAACAAACATGCAGTCATAATAATAACAACAACGCCACTCTTGCAATCAAATAACAACAATAACAAACGTTGAGGGAGGGCGCAGAATGGTAAAATAGTTGAGCATCAGCAGCAGCGCTTGAGCAACAGAACAGCAGCTGTTGGGGCGTCTGCCAGCCAGCGCAGCTGACAAGCGACTTGGTAACGAGTTGATATGCAGTAAACTCTGTGCCGCTTCACATGCAGACATGCATTCTTACATAAATCCGAGTATTTTCATAGTTTCATGATACAGTGGTGAAAAAAAACATAAAAAAGTGATTGCATTGTTGATAACAGATTTTGCTACTTTTATTATAATATTTTTAGCTGTAATAATAAAAGAAGCCATGCCGTTACAACCGTGGCCGAATGGTCTTGCGTTAAGGGGTTAGGAGTAGTCAAAGGCCCGAAAAAATGATGATTTTCGATTATTTTGTTTTGGTAGTCAATTGCTTTATTTTACAAAAATAAAAACATAGCATTTGACTTGACTTTAGCAAAATTTCAAAACGAAAAAAATTAATAATTAATTGTATTGTAAAAATTATCGTTGTTTGTTAGGAGCCCGTATCTCCAGAAGTCCCTTGCGGTGAACATCACAAATCCTTGGAAATTCATCTAAAATCAATCGGACAAGAGAAATTAGTTTTATTAATAGATAATCTTGTGCCTGATCGAAGCTTCTTTTTTATCAAAATGAACAATATGGCGGCTTCAGAAAATATTTTTCAGATTTTCGAGAAAAAAAACGACAATTAATTGTTTAAAAAAATCGAAATTTTTGTAACAAAAAATCTTCCGATCAGGCACGAGTCTTTTATGTTTTTCAAAAGCAATATAAATTTTATTAAAATCTACCAAGCGGTTTTTAAGTTACAGTGATCACCAGTTCAAAAAACATAGTTTTGAGAAAAACGCATTTAAAATTTTGCTATCACGCAGCGGAGCGCCCGAGCGCTCTTTGTTAATTGTTGAATAACTCGAAAAGTATTTATCGGATTCACTTCAAATTTTCACACAATAGTTTTAAGATATCATACTTAAAGAAAATGCAAAAAAATGCATTTTTTTTAATTCTGACTACCCCTAACTCCTTAAATAAACTTTCCACTTATTCTATGACATATTATTATTAGGGTTGTATTCTTAAATTCTTAAACTGTGAAATAATTTGGGTTTGTGTTTGAAAATAAATTATGTAAAATAAAGTAAAAAATAAATCATCTGAATCAACCTTTAGCGTAAACACCACCTATTCCGTTTTTATACCCGCCACTGTACACAATACCAAATGTTGCCTATGTCCCTGACACGAGCATCAATTGTGTCTGGGGGTCTGTGCTAACTCGCAAAAGGTTCTCGCCCGCCGTGGCAACAGCGTTGGCGACTATGTTATTGTTGATGCATTCATGTTGCTATTGTTATTGCTGTGGTGTGGTCGCTTGTTTTCCTGTTTGCTTCGTTTTTGTTTTTTTTTTTTTTGCTAATGTTTTGCCGTATCGTCACCCACCGGCCGCCAGAAAAACAACTTTTTCTTACTTCACCCCTTCTGATGTGTGTACTTGCTTTGTTAATCTTATTTATTTATAGTTTTACTTCGTGCAATATTTTAGCTAACTTCTTTTGCGCTTGTCGCAGCCAAACGTTTGTTCGGTCAAATTGTCAAATATAATTTTTCTTTATTTTTTCTTTGTGTGGTTACATTCCTCTTTTGCTAAAAAACTATGCCTAGCAACATTGTTGCCAAGCAGCCCCTGAGCTGTTGTTATTGAGGGGAGAGGGGCTTTCAATTCAAAATTATTTGTCCCTCTCACTCTCTCTCGCGCAATCTGGCAGTCGATGTGAGTGATTGCTGTTTTTGGTTGATTAGTTTTTTGACAATCGCTGTCTGTCCATTTTTTAAGTCCTGTCTCCTCCAGTGTCTATAATTTCGTTGCCGGTTTCTTTGCTTCCCTTTGACGTTCCGTCCATCACATGCAACGCGCATGCAATTCATATTCGCTCGCCATACTTGCGTGCTTATAGTCATACTTATGCGTCGACTTTCTGTTTCTGTTATGCATTTTTAGCTTTTTATGTATTCCTTACTTGCCTGCAACTTTTAGTTTCATTGCAATTCATTCCATTTGCACCCACCCTTCTTGCCCCCTCCTCTTATATTTCTCGTTTTTTGTTTACATACTTACACGCGCTGTAACTTGACTGCTTTTCTACTTGGTCAGACCAGTTTTTTTCCAGCTCATCTTTTTTCTTCAATTTGTCTTTGTTCTTCTTTCTTTCAGTTCTTTATTCATTTTGCAATTTACCATTCTTCTATGTGTACTCGGTCTTGGACCCGAACTCCAACTCGCCATTGCTATTTTTAATAACTTATTTACTCGCCAATCTGTGCTCTGAAGATTTTTTATGCTTGCGTGAAAATGATATGAGCTCAAGAGTGTTATGTTGCACAGCTGCAGCATGGATTCCATCCAGACTCCGTGCAGCTAGAGTTGCCACTTTCTTACAAATCGAACAAATTTGGGTTGAGTAACAAAAACAAAGTGGGCATGAATTTATTATTTAGTTGACTATTGCCAGTTCTTATTTACATATGTAGCAACTATTACTCTTAATCGACTTATTATTGTTAAGTTGTGATTGCATATAATTTCTTTCTTTTTATCAAATTAGTTTAATTTCTTTTTCTCTTTTTTTCAAATTAATTTAATATTTTTTCCGAGTTAATTAAATTTTTTTTTTGTTTTTCAAATTAATTAAAAAAAAATTTATGTTTTCGAATTAATTACATTTTTTTCTCTTTCAAGTTAATTTAATTATTATTCTTTTTTTTTTTAATTAATTTTTTTCAAGTTGATTAAATTTTGTTTTCTTTTTTTTTTCAGTTAATTTAAATTTCTTTTTCTGCGCCACCTTGGTTTTATTGCCGTACATTCATATAAATTATGAAACAATAAACCCCAGAATATGCTAATATACAATTTTTAAAAAGCCTTAAAAATGTAGGTCACCGCGTAGTAGTAACCTAAGTTTCGAACTTTGTGAAAATTTTTTAAATATTCAACCAATTTTCGTAACAATTTCAATTGAAACAAAATTTTACTATACAGTTTTATAGCCTATTTAATTCCAATGTAATAAAGTGCAAGCTTAAAGTGGTTCAAAATTTTCGCTTTTTCTTCATATAACGAATGCCTGATCTATTTTTTTTTAAATAGAAGAGGAATGCGGTAAACCTCAGCGAAAAAATTGTCAAAAATCAACGCGTATTTTGAGCTATTTAAAACTTGCACTTTCTTATACTAAAATTGAATGGGCTATAAAACTGCATACACAGAATTTGTAAAAAAAGTTGGAAATTTTAATGAAAATTGGTAGAATTTTTTAAATATCGTACAAAACTTGAAACTCGGTTAACATGGTTTTGTTATAGAACAATTAAAAAAAAAACATAAAAAATGACTAATGTTAATTAAAAAATGGTAATCAAAATTAATTAAAAAATAATAATTAAAACTAATTAAAAAAATAATAACTGAAACTAATTGAAAAAATAATAATTAAAAACTAATAATTAAGATGATTAAAAAAATAATAATTAAAAATAATTAAAATTAATTAAATAATAATAATAAAAATCTAATAATTAAAATTAATTAAGAAATAATAATTAACATTCATTAAAAAATAATTCAAATTCATTAAAAAATAATAATTAAAATTAATTAAAAAAATAAAATTATTAAAATTAATTTAAAAAATAAAAATACAATTAATTTAATATAGAAAATCAATAAAAAAGATTAATGAAAAGTAATAATAATTAAAATTAATTAGAAAAATATAATTATAAAAATAATTTAAAAAATAAAAATGCAATTAATTTAATATAGAAAATCAATAAAAAATATTAATGAAAAGTAATAATAATTAAAATTAATTAGAAAAATATGTAAACTTATCAATATGTGGTGACAGTATCATGTGGGGTACATGTGGATTAACTTTTCGAAAAAAAGAAGAAAATGGCATTCGTTTCTACATAAACGAAACGACCGGGATTTATATGCGTGGTCCGTCACTCCAGCAACATTCCTCAAATAGATGATGATAGATTAGGTTTGACCAATAACTATGGTGAAAAAGAAAATTGTGAGGGGAACTTCGGCTGCCACGTCAAAGGAGTGATTCGCCAGCCGAATTCTGCACGATCATTTCACATGTATTCACGCACTCGTCGTATAGAATGTGTTAGTGCATTCTTAGCTTTTTCGTAAAAAAACCAATTCATAACTCCTACGTCAGCCCTTCTGCTGATTCTGTCAAATTACGTGAGAGCTGGCTAACGCTCTGATATTGGCCTCACCATTAAATCTTTTCACCATCCCCAGATATGTATGGGGGATATTTATGCTGCTACAACAAAAACATTAATCAAAACTCCAGTTAAAAGTGCTACAGCCAAATACGTATTTCACTTTGGATAATTTTTCTCTACTTCTATATGAATGGTAGAAAATCATTCCCACCCATGGCATCCCTGTAGCCAGCGCTATCTGGTGAGTATGCACATTTATTGTCGTTAGTTGTACTGCCCCTAAGGTGTTGCTTGGAACGTATATCCACATTACATATTTCTTGGCAATTTCCTTGTTTTTTTTCTTTTCATTTGACTTTTTTTGTTTGTTTTATTTTTTACCTTATGCACTCTAAAGGTACTTAAATTGGTTGCATGTAATGCTGCTATCTGGTTTTTCCGCCATTCTATATTAATTCTATTTTGTTTCGCCACACTTTCAAAGGTCAAGCCCATTTCCGTAGATGCATAAAATTTCTTTGGTGTACAGACATATAAACGAGCAAATAAAATGGGAATTTTTATTCAACAACAACCAACAATTTCTTACATCTTAGCTAATGATAAAAAAGCTTTAACCCATTTTTGATGCGATCGCATTACTGGAACCTGTCGAGGTCGATGCGGCAATCGAGTGAGGGCATCTAACGGCAGTTCCAGGAAATTTATCACTTCAAAAGGAAAAATATTAGATGCATTGGCTTAAGTGGCATATGAAAGTTGGTTGTTGTGACGATCGGGGTTGGGCGGCGTCAGAAAGAGAAGACTTTGTAATAAAATAATTTCTCAGGCCGGTTTGTGATTGGTTGACTCAGTATTGTGAACACCAGCGAAGGGAAAATACGTGACATTTTAAAAATGTTTAATAGTGTCTATGAATTTGATACTGTAACAGCCAATTATGCACAATTTTCGTTTCATCGATTCCGTGCCGGTAATTTTCACGTCAAAGATATGCAACGCGCTCCGGAAAACCAGTTGTCGAAAATGTCCATAAAATAATGAAAATCGTCGAGCGCAAGCATTTTTTCAATTATCCAGCAGTTAAATATTGCACAAAAAACTCTTTGAATTCATTTGAATAGGGTTGGATATACAAAATTTACGGCAAAATAAAACCTCTCTGACCGAATTTCCATCTGCGAAACGCTGCTGAATCGCAATATTAAATTTTACGCAAACTTGTTGATATCATCTTCCAGCTATTTCAATAAGCTTCTTAAGCTAAAATAAAAATTCTGTTACGCTTAAAATTTTTTAAATTGATTTCTAAAAGTCATTTTAAAAAGAGTCCTAGGCGCCACGTTAAGCATTTTTTCGGCAATATCGTATTAAATCTTCTATGTATACCCCGTCGATTTGTTTACTCTATGAACTTAAAATATTTATTTTGCCGCGCCATCTCCTACCAACTTTGCATTTTATATTTTTTAATTGCGATTTTCGTTCACCCGAATAATCGTTTATTCATATTTTATGACAAGCTAGGGTGGCTCAATAAGTTCAAATAAAGAGAAAGTTTTCCATCATAGTATTCTGCTAGCTCGATATACTACGAGTACATCAAACGTGTTTTCAAATTTATCGGTGCCCTCCAATACCACAATTTCTCGAGGGCCACAAAATACGCGGTTGTTATATTTCATCTTTCTTCTACCGCAATGTCGTCTTGGACAGAGCCATTTCTTTATATTTGGAAACGAAAAATAGACGCGGGGCGCTAAATCTGGAGAATATTCTGAATGAAAGACAGATTCGAAATAGATCAGTTGTTTCATTGCGACTCCGGACTTGCCCGTCAAATTAAAATTTTTGTTTTTGTACTTCTAATCCACGTCTTTTGTCCTTTCTACTGTAATCGATGTAAATGACACCGCGCGCATCCCAAAAGACTGTCACCTTGTCTACATTAGCCGACAGATTCACCTGGATGTTGCTGTTGTTGTAGCAGCAATACTAAACTCTGCCAGTGTAGTGTAAATCACCGGTCGTCTTCGTCTAGCTCATCTAACGGTTGGACAAGAAACTTGCTATTTCGACAGAGCGGACCTAGATGTTGTTGTTGTTGCTGTTTTAATAGTACACAAAACACTGCCCAGTACAGCAAATTCATCGGTTGTCGTAATCTATCACATCTAACGTAGGCTCCGGAAACATGTGGCTTCAACTGGGGAATGGGGTGTCAGGCGAGCTCCATGCGAACTCTACTTTGGTTAGACTTTAAGACCTACTCAGTCCTTAAATCTCATAGGGTATATGGCCCCTACAAATCTTGGCACCAGTCGCCCCTCGCCTCCACGGCTGTAATTTCGCACAATGCGCCCAAAGCGGACCCTCCACGGTCCTTAGGAGCTCACCAGAGCGGCTCCCACTCTCAAGCTTCTACGATTTAACTCACCTCGGTTGTTGTTGTTGCAGCATAAACATTGCCCATACTTACATACGGGGAATGCTGCTGGAGTGACAGTCCTTGGTCGGATATAAATCCGGGTCGTTTCGGTAACGTAGAACCGACTGTCGTGGAAACGCTCACCTCTCACCTCGGTCGTCTTCGATTCCGATTCACCAAGAGAACTCCGTAGTCGCGACTCTTCCGTAGTCTTCTGAGAATTTTGATGGATCAACCATTAAAAAATTACCCAAAGCTCGTATGAGGCCCGATTGTGCATCGTCAAACTTAGTTTTTAGTTTGTGTAGTGGATTTTTCACTCAAAAGGTAATGGCTAATGACACCAAAACTAACTTTTTTTTATTTTTGCGATTTCCATTCGCACAGCAATTTTTTTTTTTTTTTTTGTGTTGAAAGATGATTCTGTTACCCAGAAAAATGTTTGTTTTGAAGTGCCAACGCTAACTCTTCTAGTTTTCTGAAACCGTTTGATCCACCCTCGTATATACTTTGCATTTTGTTTATAATTTCATTTTGAATAGCTCTTCCCCATTTCACCGCCACTAACAACAGCAACCGATTTTTCCGTCGCACACATTTTTATATAAAAATAATATTTCGTCGACTAATGTTTTGCTTTTGGCGTTTTGATGTTTTTTTTTTTATTTAAATGTGTATTGGTTTCTCTCAAAAGTTTATTTAATACCAGAGAAAAATCTTAAAATTTCCTAACAAAAAATACTTTGCTTTTTATTCTGCCAAATTCCATATTTCCTCCACACTTTACTCTTGCTCCGCTTGTGCTTTTTTGTTGTTGTTGTATTGATTACGTAAATTGAGACATGTTACTCACATTTTCCACATCAGCACCCACCAAGTCTCCATTTACACTGTCTCGTCGTTTGTTGTCACTTTTTCACTCTTCTAAGAGTTAGCAAGTAATTGAAGCATTTAGAACAAATTTTATTATTTAATTTTCGATCTATACTTTTGCTCGTTTTTCCAATTACATGAAGGCCGGATATTGTTTATTAAAACTTATACTTGATTGCACGGGTATGTGTAGATATGTATTATTTTTCTCGTATATACATGGATGTGTGTGCGCTCGGGCATTAGAAAATTCATTTGGCATCGTTGATGGATTTTTGTGGTTGAAAGCTTAGTGAAATTGATTGTTGCTATTGTTTTGACAGAAGAATTTGCGAGGCGTGGAATGGAATAAATATGGCAGATTACCCACCGAACCAAATTAGAAAGCTTATTAATAAATTGTGGCTCTTCTAAAGTTTTTATCTGTTCTTCCCTAATCTATCGTAAGAATATATTTAAGTCCGTGACAGGTATATTTGGACCGAACTTCTCTCTTGTATTTTTGCAGCAGTAGATTTCTATGCGAAGCTTTTTCGGTAATCTGAGGTGGGCTATTGCTTGGCGGGCTTTGATCGCCATTTGGTGAAAATTTTACTGTAGCCGGCTTTATAAAAAAATATGCTTCAAATGAATAGAACCAAAAAATAATAGAACGAAAATTTTTTTTTGGAACTCCCGATTTTCGTTATCCATTTTTCGATCAGATGATGGCTTGTTTGTTTTAAAAGCAAATCGAATAATTGTTTTCGTTAGATTATCCTAGGCCGAAATGTGCTTCAGGTTGTCGGTACAAGTCTTTTAAATGTAGTCTTCTTTAGACTGCCTTCTTTTCAAAGTCATATTGGTCGAAGTTAATAGAATTTGGCATTAAACAAACTAACAACATTTTATTGACCTTCAAAACCTGCAGAACAGGCTATAATTGTCCGAAGGTTTTTGACTTGATGCACCGAATCTGCCTAGCACGAACAGCACGTCTGGTTTTTAAGACATTCCGACCGATTGGCTTGATTTTTGGCTACATTTGGGTGCTAATGCTATGCTGAGCTCAGATTCGGATTCAGCACGTCACAAACCTTCACAAAAATGTATTCTAGTTTTTAGTTCAAAATTGTGTCAACAATTGTCGACAGTCGCAGAAAACTACTTGTGGCCTTACAAGTTGCGCCCATTTCTATACCGGTTTTTGCACACGTAGTCGATATTTTACACAATTTTCCCCTTCAAGCCTTCGCAATACAGTTCTCAAAGTAATTTCAATATCTTTAAGTACCCTCTTAATGCCTTCAGTAGCTTAGACTAATGTACCCTACTAACAAATTTCCCCCCTTAAAACTGGTCCTTTTCACATCTAATCGCGCCGTTTCTCTCATTAAGAGATCTCGTTTTACTAAAATCTTTCGGAAAATCTCTAACTTGTTGGATCCAACTTGTATTCCCTCCCACAATTCAAATTATTAATTGGCTCTATATTTCGTTTTAATATTTTTTGTGACAGTATCTCATCCCATTGTCATTTTTACCCCTCACCTTTTTGTATCAAATAAGTTAATTTTTGAGCACAATGAACATTTAATATGTGTATGTATACGTATACATTCATACATAGGTGTGCACTGATTTTTTGGACAACAATTAAGTAATAGCCAAAATCAATTGTGACACTTTTGTCAAATGCCAATAAAAATTTTGCTATAAATTTGGGTTAATTGCAGCTACTTTACTTCATTTTCAGCTGGCGTGCGCACCACTACATACACGCATATGGACTTGTGTTAATGTGTATCTATGCATATGAAAATAAATCACGTACATTTTTATTGTATTTCCGTTGAGTAATCGTTATGGCCAAACTTTGGAATTTTACGAAAAAAATTATCAATGCCAACCCATTGATTGGCAATTGCAAAGAAAAATAAAAACACTGTTTATGAAAACTGTTAACGAAGGGAGGAGAAAGAGGAGAAATGCAAAAACGTCAAGACAAATGAAATGAGAGCAAAGAGGCTGATATGTGGGTAGTTGAAGGGCAATAGTGACAGCATAATAACAATAATAATAAAAAAACCAGACATATTTAAAAAAAATTTTTGAGAAAAATTTCATTAATAGTACCTTGTATACAAAAACAAAACGTTTAATTTATCGCTTTGAAAATACAATAATAAAAATTTGTTTGAAAATTAGTTTACACACGCAAATCTGATTAATTTACACCTGTGCGCACAATAGAAGCAGCGGGGCGTATTTGAGTATTTATTGTTTTATTTTATTTTTTTTAGAAAAATTTTTACATAATTTTTTATAAAATAAAAATGTAGTTCATTGTTTATTTTTATTATTTTTTTTTTTGTTTTTAGAAAAATTGAGTTAATTTTTTTTTCATTTTGTTTATTTTTTTATACAAATTGTGTTTGTTTTTTTATGCAAATTTTCTTAAATTATTATTTTTTTATTCACTTGTTGTGTATTTTTTTTTTGTTTTTATTTTTATTTTTATATAACACTTTAATTTTTACTTCAACAAATACCATATAACTGAAAGTTATAAACTTTGTACAAAATTAAAACGAAATCAATATTTTTTCATCAAAATTGTAAATTGTTTCGTAAGAATTTTCATAAACACTCAGGGTATGCAGTTTTATAGCCCACTAAAGTTTAGTATAACTAAAATCAAATTTGAAGTCCCAAAAAAAGTACGTTGATTTTTGGCTTTTTTTTTTACGATGGTTTTGTGCATTTTCTCCTTATAAAAAAATTTTAGCATTCGTTATGAGAAAGAAATGCATATTTCCCCTCAACAAAAAAATTATCAAAAATCAACGTGTATTTTGAGCCATTTCAAACTGGCACAAATTTATACCAAAATTGAATGGGCTAATTGTCGATTCTAAGTTACCGGAATGACCCGGATTTATTTCTAGCCAAGGGCTGTAACTCCAGCAGCTTTATCCGCACATATTCCCCATACATGCTACTACAACAACACGGAGGAAAACAAAGGGAATTTCCCTACTATACGGCCAGCTTCTTCAATGACGTCTATCTCTGCCTAAAACGCAATCACTAGTCAGTAAATTTAGAGTTCATAAAAAGTGTAAGACTAACATACCTCTTCGGCTCCTTCATCGAAAAATTCCGTATCTAAGAAGAAATTTATTTGTTCTCGATTCCAAATGTCGAAACACTGAGCAATACTTTCTTAAAGAAATTATGTTAATACGTCTTAGCAAGCATGGAATTGAGGCTTTGCAGAATTTTCGCATGTCTATACACCAAATCGATTCTGCTGCACTTTTCCGTCCTTTTCTCTCTTTTCAGTTGCCTAAATTAATTTTCATTGTGATTTATAGCTAATTTGAAGCCCCCAATTTCCAACCCGTCTAATTTCATATTCAATTAGCTAATGCTTCCCCTTTCCATACCAGATATGTTAAAATAAGCACTATTTCTCTACGTACTTACATACCACCCATCTAAATATGTTTATTTTCGCCATAGAAAACATACAATTTTTAGCCAACTAAACAATTTCAAATTTTGGACAAAGCTATCAATATCATTATCATATGTATGCACTTACCATTTACTGCGCCAGTCCAGCTTTGGCTTATCGTCCGTGAACAGACCAACACAGCCATCAGCAGCATCATTGTCCAAACATGCGCGCATAACCTAAATTCGGACATATGCGAACATTAAAAATTTGGATGCTAATTTTGCGACGGGCGAATGACGACATTTACAACCGACTGTGTGTGATGGTCGTCGATCCATTAGATACATCTTCATACATAGTCTATTATTTTTACGCAGAAATCAATGTTTGTATTTGTTTGCAGGCGGCAAGCTTTGTTGTTGAGCGCTACAAAAATGAGGAAATTAAAGATTTGAGTGGAAAAAAACTACAAAACAAAATTAACAAAGTAAATGAACTGTAGATGAATGGAATGTCAATGAAATTGCGTTGGCTGGCGCTGCTGGTGGCACTAAGTTGAAGAGGCGACGCGCATGCATGAGCAGAGTGTAGTTGATTGAGGAGGCACTAGTAAAAATAAAAATCAAAATAAAAATAGTTGGCTATGGAAATTGAGAAAAACCAATTATGCAGAAAAATGTATGAAAATCTTCCTATAAAAACTGTAAGAAAACTATTGAACTATTGTTGGCGTTAAAAAAACGCGATTGCAGCGAATGAGGGAAATGTGCAACAAAAAATTACGTTAAGCCATACATCATCTTCATTATTGCCGCCAGCCGCGGCTACAGCGAGCGCACATACATAAATATAATATTTTATAACTTACTGGACACAATACGTGCCGCACTGTGGGCAATTGTTGAGGAAAATATGCTGCTATTTTATTGATAGCCATCATTACGAGTATAAGCACACTGGACGCGAGGCGAGTAATGGAAAGAAATGCGCATTCACTATATGGAATATTATATGCAACTCGATCAAATATCTGGTACCAGTAGCTATCAGCTATCTCAGACAAAACTGCTATAGCAATCGCTTCTGTCATTTTTGACCGCTTAGTATTGATTTACAGTCTACGCTTTAAGGGGGGAGCCTGGTTTATAAGGTCAAAAAAATCAATTTTTTTTTTTTCGTTTTAAGCGATTCCTAATATATTTCAGAATATTCACACAAAGTTACAGAGCCTAATTCTCAATATTTTCGTAGATACAAAGCCAAAGGTAGGCGAGCGTTAGGTAGTTACGCTGTGACCGGACAGCTTTAGTACAAACTTTATCTTCTTTTCTCGACTTTTCATTTTTATGATTTCTTTGAATTGGCGTACATGAATGGAAAAAAACTAATGAATCTTTTGAAATGAATCATAGCTTGTTCCCTTCAGTATTAAATTCTCTTCTATTTGAACTAACAAACTAGATAAAAAAATTTTTTTCTATATTAGATTTGTATATCAAGTTGAAGTGATTTTTTTTTTTATAGAAAGGCATTTTTTTTTTTAAAACCTCCAAAAAGTTGAAATTTTGGAATTTCTCTCAGTTTTCTTAGTTCATCTAGAATAAAAAATCATGATAATTAGAAATCCATTTGAATTTTTTGCTTTAGATAATAATTACGAGCTGTATCTTGTACTTGTACGCCGGTTGGAAACTCCACCGTTGCAGCGCTCTACTAATTTCTATGTTAAACATTTTTTTCAACTTATTTTTACCAGTACAAACATTTTTTATACTTTTTAAATGTTCACTAAAAGATAGAAGAAACTTTGCAGTGCTAATTTAATTTCTTCCTTAAAAAAAAATCGCAAAGAGACCTTTTTAGACCTCATAAACTGGGCTCCCCCCTTAATAAACTATTATATATATACAGGGTCCGGAACTCGAAGCGTAAACAATTAAAAATGCCATAAATTTAGTTTGGAAAATTGCTTTTATGCAAGTCAAAGTAAAAAATGTCTGAAAATAATACAAAATTAAGAATCAATTTACTTTTGCTCGATATGACCACCTTTTGCCTTGACTATGTCCTTGAGACGGTCCAGAAACGAATCGCAAGCTGCCCGAATGTGACTTGCAGGTATTTTGGCCCATTCGCGGACAATGTCTTTTTTTCAGCGCCTCGAGACTGGTGATTATTTTAGTTCGGACTTTGTTCTCCAAAATGACCCAAAGAGAATTATCCCTCGGCTTCTCGTCTGGTGAATTTGAGAGCCATTGTGTGGACGTTATGAAGTTCGGAACGTTGTTTTTTAGCGATTCTTGGTTCACTCGAGCTTTGTGAGACGATGCCGAGTCCTGTTGAAACGTCCATGGTTTGCCACCGAAATGTTTGTGTGCCCACGGCTTCAAAACAACCTCGAGAATACCTTCCCGATTATATTTCGCATTTACCTTGACGCCAGGCTCGATGAAAACGATTGGAGAGCGCCCATCTGCGGTTACAGCGGCCCAAAACATTACCCATTGGCCAATCGCTGACTTAAATTCCCGTATGAACGATCGGTCAAATAAACCCTATCGTTTTGAGAGTTTACGAATTGCTCAATTTGAAACATTTTTTCGTCAGAAAACACAATGTTCGGAAATTTACTGTTTCGGCCAAGCGAAGCAACTCCTTCGCTCTCTCAAGTCTGACTTGTTGCTGCTTTGGTGTGAGATCATACGCCTCTTGGATCTTTTAAGGCTTGACTTTGAGTCATTTTTCATTTTGAGGCGGATGCTACGGTCAGATATTTTCAGTTGTTTCGCCATTTGATTGGTACTTCGTCGGAGGTCGGGGACTTCGCTCAAGTCGCTTCTTCACTTTTTGAACCATTTCACGTGACATTTCAGTCTTTTGATGACCACCTCCATGAGGTTCCGTGATGCTACCTGTATCATTGTAACGAGTAACGATAAACAAAAACTTTATTTACTTCAAGGTGATTGAGCTCACGAACAATCGCTGGTTGTGATTTTCCAACCATTACTGATTTCCTTTTTTCGGCAAAAGGCTTGCGCGCGCTTGTAAACAATACTCTGGACTGTCATTTAGCTAACTAACAAACAGCTGATGCCCGTGCTGAGTACCGGACCCTGTACTAGCTGGTGTCGTTTTTTTTTTTTTTTTTTGAATAAAAATAAAAAAGTGGCAGCGCCATGAAAACATCTTTTTTAGTTAAAATGTTCTCAATCATAATTTTCGTAAAACTAACGCCTAAGACTTGACTAATCTACACTGTTAGTTAGGTGGCAACGCATTTAGTTTGATACCGATACCGCAACCTTTATTAAATTTTATTATTATTATTACTTTTTTTACTTGTGTGACAACGCCTTTTGCAAATGCATATTATTAAATTAAAGCTATCTTGACTGCATTGATATATCTACAAAAAACGTTTACAAGTAGATAATATATATTTGTAATCAACTTTTTAATTTCCAAAAGAAATTGGTGGCAACACCAGCTAAAATACTTTTCATTCAAGCTTGTTTAAACACCTTCCATTTTAAACCTACTTAGTCTGGGTATAATTGCGAGAACGAAATCGCAAAAAAAAATTCCGTTATTTTCCTTCTCTGTTGACAATAAAATTCAGTTGGCAACGCTATCAAAAAAATTGTTTTCGCAAAAATTGTTCTTAAACAAAGTTTCTAGATACTAATGCTGTAATACTTGTTTCTATTTCTGTAATAAATTACCGTTTTTTAATACAAGCAGGTGGCAACACTCAGCTGAAATAAGTGTTAAGTTTCAAGTGACTAAAAAATCGGTTTGATTTTTCACAATAATTTTTTTGTTTTTTTGCTGGCGGTCTTGTTCGTAAATTTTTTTTTCATATAACGGCGGCTCGACATGGGTAGCCCCGATTTCAAGAATATTCGGGAATTTTTAGCGTGTAACTGCTCGCATACGGATGCATACCGATGCAAAAATCAAAAAATAGTGAAAGATATCTTTGACCAGGGCACTGCACATTTTTTTGTCGCTCAAACTGAATGGGGCCAATCCTATATGTATTTGCTCTAGACCCACGATTTACCAGTCACTGACGAAACTATCGTCAGAACTTTTGCAGATGACACCGCTAACCCTCAGAAGGTTTCACTTAAGCTCCAAAAAAGACCTGATACTATATTTTAACTGTTAAAAGATTGGAGAATAAAATCCATAGAGACAAAATCAGTTCAAGTAACTTTAACACTCAATCGAAGCATTTGCCCTCCCATAAAGCTCAATAATGTAATCATTATTACAAAATATTTTGAATTTTAGCATCGAAATAGTCCAAAGATTCCTAAACACCAAGAATGATTACAAACGCTCTGTGATCTCGTATTTACCACAATAGCTCACGAAATAAAAACGCTTGCCAAATCACACAGTATAAGATTCCAATCGCACCTAAACCCTTTTATAGCAGAAATAATTCTCAATCCCATCTCCTTTAACAGACTGCAGAGGATGTCAACAACGAATTTATTATGCTAATAAGCAAAAATATAGAAATTGTTGCCCCATTGGGTGCTTTCCATGCCTATCTGGTATAATGTCTCAGTTTTAAGTACAAGTATTGCTGAATGTTAAAAAACAGATTGCAATAAAAAAATGGATATAAATAAAAGCTGAATCCGATGAACTTGCACAACTTTTTTTCTAACCTCAGAAACACAGTACATTTTTTTTTAATATTAACAGTTTTGGAATCTGGAAACTTCTTACTCGAAAGCTTTTGAGGTCATTGATTACAAAGCTGAATTTAAGGAAATAAATCAGACTAGTAAAGAAGTGCTAAATGCGACCCGGAGCGCACTGTTACTGCTACAACAACAACAACAACCCGGACCGCTCTTTATATACCCGTGCATATTTTAGTAAAATTTAATTTGTCCTTAGTTTGTTGAATCATACAAACACATAGAGAACGAGAGTTATTGCTTGTAACATCAGACGAGCGGACGAAATTTTAGTCAGTCCCGTGGCAACCGGTTCTACGTTACCGGAATGACTCGGGTTTTTTTCGACCAAGGGCTGGCACCCTAGTAAACTAGCCCTGTCTAGTGTACCGTACCCTACCTCACGGAATTTTAGTATTAACATATACAAAGTGGACGTGTATTTTGAGCCGATCTCAATAATATTTACAACAAATCTAACTAAATACGGTGAGGAGCAATATATGAACCATTTTTGGGCATGCATTTACCGAAACGTTGGCGTGGCACCGCCTATTTGTGTGCAAAAGCACGCGGGTACAAGAATTAAAAATGGTAGATTCAGTTTTTTAACAAGAATTTTGAAAGAAACTATTATTTGAATTTTTAAGAAATTTTTTATGTATTCTTTTTAGGTAGCTGATTATGAATCAGTGTTTCTCATTAAATCATGTTTCATGTTTCTCATTATGCATCTGTCAATCTCATTAAAACTACAAAAAAATAACCCCAGATAGATACTAAAAAATTGTTTAGTTCAGTTTTCAGTTTTTACAGATATCGTTCGCCATTTAGAGTTTGACTAATAAGATTTCAGATTCGTAGTTAGTAACGATTCAAATAACCGATGGTAAATTTTGTGAGAAATCTAATAATTTTGTAAAAAACCATTTTGTAAGAATTTCAGTTCTTCAAAATCAGTTTTTCTTTTTTTTTAATTCCGTCCACTGGAATTTTTCCGATTTCTCTACCTACATTTGACCACAGTGCGCTCGCACTGCTAATAGTTTTGTGTGCCAATATGTGTGGCGGTGTGTGTGTGCAATTGTCGGCTTTCAGTGATGTGCTTGATTTTTTCCGTTTTCTCCTTTGCCACTTCACGGCCGCTCAACCACACTCGGTCCATCTTAACCCGCAGCCGCCAGCTCGCCAGCCCAGTATTTGTACTGTTGATTAACTTTGTCATTGTCAGCGAGTACAACATAAATAACACTGATGAGTCATGGGAAAAATACTTACGTACTTATGCAACTACATATATGTGTATGTGTGTATGTATGTATGCATAAGCATAAATAAATATGAATGGCAAGTTGGTAGTTAGCTAAAAACAGTAGGTAGGCTCTCAGTAACTTGTTGTGGCCCATTAATGGGCGCGTGTGCACCTAAGTAGCAGTTACCGGATAGATGGGTTGGTCGGTCGGTTAGTTTGCTAGCCGGCTGGTTTGTCGGTATTTGTGTGTACTTCTATTTTGCCAGCAATGCCATTAGTTAATGCTGTTCATTTCTAATTGTGTACATAGCCTTATATGTTTTTCTTTGACGCGCCTATACAACCAACACCTCGTTCCCCACCCCCTCCCACCATTCTGATGTGACAGCAGGCGCCTAAGTGCTTTCTTCTCCCCCTATTTTTACTGCTTTTCTGAGTTGTTGGATTCTTTAGCTCTGCATTTGCATTTATAAGTAATTGCTTTATTATTGTGGCTGTTGGTGAAAAATTTCTATCTATCTTCTTACACATTTTCTACATTTTTTTGCAAATGTGATTTAATCAATGAATTAATTAATATATCTTAATATAATTGTATACATATATGTACATATGTGAATATGTTCGTGTGTGTGTGACTGATTGAATGCATTAGTTAGTGAGACGCCGTCGCATGATTTGAGCGCAGTGTTGGCAGTGATGAATTAATGAAACATACTTTGTTGACGTGCGCCTTAGAAAAATATAATCTCAAGTCCAACATATAGACCCAAATGGCATTTCCATTCACGCTTATGAAAGCTGCATCTGTCAATTTATAACATTTGTGAGTGGAGCGAACCCGGCCACCCGAGTCGTAGTCGAGTGTATTTCTATCTCACATACCGGCAGTAGCGCTTTCCCAGGTACGCTAATTAATGCGATCATAAAACATCTAAAGGTTTATTTACACACATCACATCAGTGCCGCATCAGTGTCAGTGAAAAATAAAGTATCGTCGCCTTAGTTTCAAATGGCCTTAGTTCTCACAGGTTATTGCAGATTGCGCAGTCATCGACACAGGATTGCGACCAATCCACTGAAACCCCAATACACTTTCGCCTTGAATATGGCGCTATAGCGGGAAGATGGTCGAGGCATCTCGGCCAATCGCAGCCAGAAAGAAAAGTATGTACGCTTAGTCCAAACCAGCTCTATCTTAAGAGGTCCCCAGCTGGTCTAGAGCTCTAAAATTTAGGATATTTTCAAGAATTTATTTTATTATATCGTCCCCTTAGTATAATAATAGCCTATGTGCTCATAGGCTATTATTTTTTTATTGAATTTTTGGATTCTCCATCGTCGATTTTATAAGTGGTCAAAATTATTGTGTCAAATTCTAGTTCCACAAAGTGGGTCAAAACGTCAGTCAAAAAATAATAAATATTTACAAACATAACAAGATTTGAGTGAGAGCTACTTTCGACAAAAAGTTTGAAATTCATTTTCTCAAAACATCAAAAAATTTATAGGCTATTTTAATACTAAGGGGACGATATATTCTTAAGTTACTATACTTTCGAAATATCGAAAAAACAAAAAATCGATTTTTTAAAATGTATATACCACCGGTCCCCTTAAGTTTATTAAGGGAACTGGGTTTGGAGGAGGTGCTGTGGGCAGTAGAGGGCACAAAAGGCCATGTGGTCGAAGAGCAAACCTCAAATCTATCCATCTATCTATCTAGTCTCAAATGGACCTATTCTAGCAATTTTCGTGACTTTTAATTAGTTACGTCGGCTACAATAGTTTGGCGTATTTCACTGATGAGCTGACGTTATTCTATTGGAAGTTCATTGAAAGCTCAAGAAATACTACGGATGTGTGTGAATTAGTATCACTGACCGAACAATCTTCAGCTAATCTCGGCAGACTGAAGGCGAATCTGCGTACAGAGTTTATCAGGTCAGGAGTTTTAATGTCAGGTTCACATAGTTTCATATGTCGATTTACCGTAAGAATGTGCAAAATGCACGACTTTGTTTAAAACGGTGGAAAAAATGCGCAATACCGTGTAGAAAAAAATTGTAAAAATTCAACGCAATTTTTAGCAACTTGGAACTTGATTTTATCATAATAAAATTTCAAAATATATAAAACTGCATATTTGCAAAATTTTTTAGAAATTCGAATAAAAACTGTGGAATTGTAATGAAAGATTGGTGGAATTGTTCTAATTTTTGTATAAAGTTTAAAATTTAGATTTGGATGATGATAAACGGTTCATTAGACAAGGCTAGTTTACTGGGGTGACAGCCCTTAGTCGGGGAAAAACCTCCGTCATTCCGGTAATGTAGAATCGATTGCCATGGGAATGGTTTAGATTTGTATAATTTTTGACAGCCAATGCGGTATACATTGATAAAGAATTAACGAAAATTAAAAAAAGGAAAGACAGTCGAAATTGGTCAAAATGTTGTGGTGTCGTCGTGAACTGTTGTGGTTCCACCACTGTTACAGTTTTGGCAAAAGCTACCACTAGCTTTAAACTAACACAGCCATATTTAAAACCCAAAAGCTATTGATTAGTTATAAAAATTTTAAATTTATGCCAATACATGAATTTAAATTTGCCTCGTTGTTTTTTATTTATTTATTTTTTTTTAAGTAATATTGTTTTTGTTTTTTTTTAATACAATATTTTTTTGGAATTTTTTTTTTAATAATACCTTTTTTAATTTTCTTGTTGTATAATAAATAAATGATTTATTTTTAAAAATAATTTTTATTTTTATTTTTTTGAAAATATTTTTTTTTTTGGTTTTTGAAATAATAATTGTTTTTGTTTTTGAAAATATTAATTTGTTTTTTAAATAATTGATTTTCATTCGGCACACATTAATTATTAAGCGTCAAAATCAACGAGACCGCAAATTTACCGAAAAAATTGAGAGAAAATTCCGTATACGTTAATCATTTGAAACACAATTTTTTTTTATTTTAACTTGATAGCTTCGAGGATTTAATTGCATGCATATGAATGTCCATCACAAAAAATTATATTGCTTGCAAGACTAATTGACATAGCACTAAAAGAAGTACTTGTTTGAATTTTTTACTTATTTTTTGTGAACTGATATGGCGAGCGAAAAGATATCTCACAGATAGAGGAAATTAGGTGTAGGTTGGGTTTACTTACCAGTTTTTTTGCGCCAACTTAAAAACAGTTTTGTAAAAAAATAGGAACCAAAATATATAATCTTTTTACGCTACGCTAGAACTTTCAGTTCTTCTACCTATTAAAGATATTCAATGTATGCCGAAAGGATAGAAGCTGAGAAGGTGCCATTGAAACGCACAGTTTTGAGTATAAATGTGAACATATATACATACATATGGACATATACATATAGCGATTTTTAATAGAAAGTGAAGTAAAAAACTCTGACCATTTCGCTCAAGGCAAAAAAAATTGTGTGCCTAATCTCAGTGATTTTATGGGGGCATTATTGCACTTTAAAAAATATTCTTTGACCGAAGCCAATTTGCGTTCTAGCGTTCCAAAAATGGAGGAACCAACAACAGAAAATTCGATACATTCTTCGGTACCACCATGGCTAAGGAGAAAAGTCAGAACAGGCGGTCAAAAAATGTTTGCTGTTTGCTTAACAATTCTGTTCTGGCCATATGATTCTGGTCGAATATGCGGCACGCATCGGTAGGTCAATCGGCGAAAATGTAGATAAAAACATGTAAATCGTAAAGTCCGTCTGGCATGTGAGCTTTTATTCCATTTCCCAGTACTTGAAGCCTAGCCACAAAACCCTTTCGGACCATTTGAATATGGATGGTCTTAAGAAGAAGATCGACATATGGGTGCCACATGAGTTGACGCAAAGTAAACTTTTGGAACGAATTAAAGCCTGCCTACGATTCTTTGGCGAAACATAACGAAGAGTCGACACGTCTGATGATGGAAAACAGGTATCAGTGAAAATCGCGGTGGTCAAATCACAATGAGCCCGCCCAATAAATCGCAAAGCTCGGATTAACTGGTTTTTGTTGTAATATAATCTATATTTCTATACAAAAAAATTACAAAATTTCCACACAAAAGAAAGAAATGTTCACCTTTGTTGACCAGGCACAGCACCCGAGATACGTTGTTGTTGTAGCAGCATAAACATTCCCCGTGCCTATACGAGGAGTGCTGCTGAAGTGATAGTCCTTGGCCGGATATAAATCCGGGTCGTTCCGATAACGTAGAACCGATTGTCGTGGGAAAGGCACCCGAGATATCATTAACATCGGCTTGTTGCTCACAGAATCCGCTTCGAGTATGAAGTGTCTATTTGACGTAGCGGTCGCATAATTTTCTACAACAACACATTCACTGAAACAGATTCTTTATGCGCGCGACTAATAAACTTTTAAATGCTATTTATTTTTAATTTATTGTCGATGATGAATAACCGTTTTCTAAAAATTTAATTAAAATGCACTGACTCATCTAACTGGCTGGCTCCTGTTGATTTCTCGCAATAAAACGCGAAGCAACTGTAAGTCGAACTCTGTTAATTGCCCAGTTTTTCCAGTAGCTAATTATATATTTTACCTTGAATTTTCCACCTAATGCAGCAACACTCTATGAAATTGAATTTTAAGCAACACTTTAACACTTAACTTTGACCTTCGCAGATTTGTGTATTAACTCTTTTCTTTTTTTTCTTATTTCTTTTGCGCTTGTATAAATTACACTTCATTTACGCTTACGCCCATTAACTCCCCTTATGGGAATTTTTATATTTCATCTGCCACCTCTTATGGTGTATTCATTTCGTTTACAATGCACTACAAGCAAATGCAATAACAAAAACAAAACAAGTGTACATACATACATACATATGCATACATACATACGTATATTAAAACAGTAGTGTGAAGAAATGAAGGAATGCCTTTGTGTAATGTGATAAATAACATTTGCTGTTGTTGATTTCGGGCGGTGGGGTTAACTGGGCGAGCCGGTGTTTACCACTGTGTGGTAGCTTACCACACCCACATCAAACTTACATACTATAAATATAGTGAAATGAATACACACATACACATGCCCACCTTAGTACGCATCCAACGCAGAAATATCGATTACATCTTTATGCTTGGGCTATCGCACGTGTCTTAGAGATTTTTATTTTCCAGCTGCACTGACTTGCTGTAAGCGATTTGTTTATTTTTTTCCGATTTATTTGCTTCTTTCGCGTATTTGCTATATTTAAAGCTCCAATTTCTAGCGCAAGTGCAGAGCATGAACTTTTTTTTTTTGAAACTCCAAAAGTTTATTTGAGAAAAAAAGTGTTGAAACGCTAAATGAATTCTTTTAGTAGACATTTTTAGCTCTAATACCCCCGGTCTTGAGTCCTATATATTAAACGATAGAACTGCATGAGAAAAGGTAGAAAAGTTTGGGGAGTGGAGAGGTTGTTTGTTTCTTGTTTTCACATAGAATTCCGTTACGACTCAAAACATCTATCTTAATATGTAAAAGGCAAAAGTACTGCTCCTCACCACATATCGCGGAAAATTATATATGTTTCTTCCATTGATTTTCGAAGCATCCCAGCTCAAAGTACGCATAGAAAAATTAAAATACACTCTTGTGATTTATTTCAATCGATTTGGTTGGACTATGAATATATTTTCCTTGTCACAGATTAGGAGTTTCATATAGAATTTTCATAAAAGTGTGTGTCTCTGTGTGATAATTTATGGTAAAATTTGTTTTCAAAATGGTTTAATCCCATCGTAGGGCAGGCCTTTGACTAGAAGTACTAAATTTCAGCTTTTCAAATATCAGCAAATTTTGAAATATTACCAAATAAACAATTCGGGAGGAAAAAACCTCAACTATGAAGAAAACTGCTGTGACTAAATTTCGCACTAAGCTAAGAGAAACACTACAGACTATTATGGTAAACATGCCATCTACTATTTAAGGCGAGTATTTCCGAAGAAAAACAATAATTTAGTGAAAAAAGTGAAATAGTCTATTAAATTGAGGTAGAGAGGCAGTGGAAGACTCTTAAATCAAATCGATGGATGATCTCAGAAAATGTTGTAAAAAAAAGTTTAAAAACTTATTCTGTGAAAAGGCGAGTTTAAAATAGAAACCAATTGCAGAAATGGTTGCAGTATCATCTACGACATTTTTTAAGTGTTTACATTACCAACTTTGTATGTCTAAGGTCAGCGGAGGACGCTTACCACACTTCAGACACCAGAGCGCGAGCTTTTCAGTCTGTGTAGCAAGGACTGATATACTCGTACAGCTTTGAACTGGATTTGTACATTCATTACTAATTTTTACAAGTGGAAATAAGTCAAGTGCTTGTGGAGCGGCACAAAACAAGTCTGTCAGCGTCTAGAAAATTCAGTCGGCTGGAAAAAATAAAGACAGGGTAAGACATGGATAAGACATGAATCATGTTGCCATGGTTACCCAACAGAAATATGTTTTCGAAGCACTTAACCACCTCGCCTGCAGTCCAGATTTCACCTCTTCAGATTTTTAATAATATCCGAAAATAAAAAAAAAAGAGCTTCAGGGAAGGAGAAATATTTTTGAGGTCGGCCAATTCTACTCGTTTAAAACTTAAAAAAAAAAAATTTTTTCAAATAAAAATAAATTCTGTAAAAATTTACCGAAAAGAAAAAAATGTTTATTAATAGATTTTGTCATACGTGGACTTGATTCGCATTATTTTGATTTTTTTAATTTACTTGTTTTAATTTAATTTTCATTTTGTTTTTCGACGTTGTTTATTTGACGTTACCTTACTTTACTTAACTTTACTTTAATTTATTTTACTTGACTTAATTTAATATGGTTTGAACTGATGTGATTTGATTTGATTTAATTTAATTTCTTTTAACTTCATTTCATTTCATTTGATTTCAACTTGATGTGATTTTAGTTGATTTCATTTCATTTGATGTTACGTTTATTATTGCCTTGGTTTGTTTTACTTTACTTAACTCAAATTTACTTCACTTAACTTAACTTAAATTTACTTTACATACTTTGCTTAACTTGAATGTACTTTACTTAAATTTACTTCACTTACTTAACTTAAATTACTTTACTTAACTTAACTTTAATTTACTTTACTCAACTTTGCTTTACTTTACTTAAATTTAGTCCAACTGAATATTTGATTTAATTGGGCTAACTTCTCTTACATTTTACTTAACTTATCTTAAATTTTCTTAACTTAAATTTACTTAACTTATCTTAAATTTTCTTAACTTAAATTTACTTTACTTTACTTAACTTAAATTACTTTACTGTACTTAACTTATCTTAAATTTACTTAACTTAACTTAAATTTGCTTTACTTTACTGAACTTAACTTCAATTACTTTACTTAACTTAGCTTAAATTTACTTTACTTCACTTAACTTAAATTTACTTAACTTTGCTTTCTTCTTCTTAATTGGCGCGATAACCGCTTACGCGATTTTGGCCGAGTCGTTTCTTTCTCGTGCTAACTGGCGCCAATTAGACACACCAATTGAAGCCAAGTCCTTCTCCACCTGATCTTTCCTACGCAGAGGAGGCCTTCCTCTTCCTCTACTACCACCAGCTGGTACCGCATCGAATACTTTCAGTGCCGGAGCGTTTGTATCCATTCGGACGACATGACCCAGCCAACGTAGCCGCTGGATCTTTATTCGCTGCGCTATGTCTATGTCGTCGTAAAGCTCATCGTTCCATCGCCTGCGATATTCGTCGTTGCCAACGTGCAAAGGTCCAAAAATCTTGCGCAGAATCTTTTTCTCAAACACTCCAAGCGTCGCTTCATCGGATATTGTCATCGTCCACGCTTCTGCGCCACACGTTAGAACGGACATGATGAGAGTCTTGTAGAGTGTTAGTTTTGTTCGTCGAGAGAGGACTTTACTACTCAATTGCCTACTTAGGCCAAAGTAGCACTTGTTGACAAGAGAGATTCTACGTTGGATTTCATAGCTGACATTGTTATTGGTGTTAATGCTGCTTTCTAAGTATACGAAGTCTTTTACAATTTCGAAATCATAGCTGTCAACAGTGCGCCGACTGTTTGTTTGATGACAGCAGGTACTTCGTTTTATCCTCGTTCACCAGACCCAATCACTTTGCCTCTTTATCCAGTTTGGAGAAGGCAGAACTAACAGCGCGGTTGTTAAGGCCAATGATGTCAATATCATCAGGCATACGCCAACAATTGTACGCACTTATAAAAAATTATGCCTGAGCGGTTAAGTTCTGCGGCTCGTACGATTCTCTCCAACATCAGGTTAAAGAAGTCACACGACCCTGTCTGAAACCTCGTTTGGTATCAAACGGCTCGGAGAAGTCCTTCCCAATTCTGACGGCGCTGCTGGTGTTCAGCTTTATTGTTCTTTAGCCGCGTTATCGCTACTCTCACCTCGTCATGGTCGGGTAGCGGAACGTCAATTCCGTCGTCAATGATTGGGGTATCGGGATCTTCACATTCTCTGTGACATACGCAGCTGTCACTATTTAGTAGGTTCGAGAAGTGTTTCCTCCATAATTTAAGATTGCTCTGGATGTCGGTCACCAGATCGCCGTCTTTGTTCTTACAGGAAAACGCCCCGGTCTTGAACTTTGCTTTGCTTTGCTTTACTTTAATTTAATCCAACTGAATATTTGATTTAATTAGGCTAATTGTAATTTACTGTAGAAAAACTGTACTATATTTATTGTAATTTATTATTTTTCTATTATTTTAGTTTACTTAATTTTTTCTTTTGAGTTAATTATGATATAATTTGTAGGTTAAATTTACGGGCTGTCATTTATTTGTTATTTTTTGTATTGAAAATTTTAATTATTTTTCTCTTACGTGATCTTTCCATAAACAACATTTTTTATGTTTGCTTAAAAATTCACTTAAGTCGGCCAAAACTGCTAACAGCAATCAGCTGCGGTAAGTAATTCTCTCCGTTTGTCATTACTAATTTAATCTGTAAATTACATAGCTGCACACTGTAATGGTGTGAGCACGTCTTCAAACAGGTGTAGTTATGTGATTATTGCCTTTCTTCCATAATAAATTAGTCGTTGAATTCAATTTATTTGCTTTTTTTTGTCGGTTCTCGTGTTGTAGAATTAACAATTTATGATGTATTTTTTTTTTTTGCTATTGGAATTGTTGAGATAATAAATATGTATGCAATGGCGACGAAGATCGTGTTAATAAACAGAGTAATGATTTTTTTTTTACTAGCGCGGGTAAAGACATTTTTTCACGCGCAGTTGACGCATTTGTATTTATAATTTCATAACTAAATATTTTAAAAGTGAATGAAAAAAGTCAATGAAACTTGAACTTTTATAGCTTTAATTAGAGCTATTTGGAAAAATTGCATAGTGCTGATATTTTCGAATTCTCTTAAAAACCTATTCTGTGGAAGCAAGTCAAATTTACTTTTGTGTGATACATAAACGGAATTATTCAAGGTTAACTTTTTTGCCTTCAAAGAAAGCTGTTTTCGAACAGTAAGTGGAGCCAACTTAGAGTTGTTCCCAGGTTACTTCATCGCTCTTAATGGAAAGCTTTCGCAGCTGAATGGATCTATTGAGAGACAGAAAGCTGACTATGTACCTAAAAAGGGTGACGTAGTAACGTTTAGACACATTTTATGTGAATGTCCAACTTTAATCTATATAGAAATTTTTGCATGCAGCAATTAGGAATGCGGCAACTAAGAATATTTATTTCACCCTTTATTATTGAGTCTAAAAATGCTTTGGTGGGTGGATACTGGGCGTTAGTAACTTGATATTGTAATGCAAAATACTTTTATGGCTGTAGTGCTCCTCCGTTCTCAATATCTAATATATCTGTATGTTTATCAGCAGCCAAAATCACCTTTTGAATAATTCTAGCAAAGTAATTGTCATCCTTGGTACAACTGAGCACCTGGCACAATCCATCTGTTGATCTTAAGTACGAGTGTCCTCTATAAGCCTTTAGAAAAATATAAAAAAAAAAATATTTTGGATATATATATATTTTTTTTTTATTATTATACTTTTTTTCAACATAAATCTCCCTTGAATTCTATGCACTTTTTCAATTGTTTTGCCCAACTTTTTTAAAACGTCTCAAAAAAGTAAGTAAGATTGTCGAAGCTCCTCAAAATAGGTATCCATTTGACCGCTGACCTTCTCATTTAACGAGAATCGTTGTCCAATGAACCATTAACTTCTAATTTTGGAAGTAAAAAAAATCACTAGGGGTATGTGTTGTAATAATTCAAAGTATAATTCTATGATTTTGGTCATTGAAATTGCACAGTTGTGTTTAATCTCCACTCGAAATTAACTTTTTGAAGATTCTTCTAAATAAGCAAAAGTTTCTTGCTTCAATGGACCATAAAATTAAAAAGACATACGATCGATACGACTCAAACTTTGATCGTTCCCACGACAGTCGGTTCTACGTAACCGGAACGACCCGGACTTATATCCGGCCAAGGACTGTCACTTCAGCAGTATTTCTCCGTATATGTATATGAGGAATGTTTATACTGCCACAACAGCAACAACTCAAACTTTGACAGCTATCCAATGAGCAATGATATTTGTTAACCGTTCTCAATGCGGATTTTCTAAGCGATTATCTTCGAATGGCCATCAACCCATTATTTGTCCAGTGCCGAGACTATATAGTGTATACACCATTTTTCTGAAGCAGTGAGACAATAAAATGTCTTTTCTGTGGACTTGTATTGCGTTCTCTAGTTTAGCGTAGTATATTTGCCAGTCCGATGTGTAAAAAGTGAACCAATTTCATTTGATACGTTTCAAAGAATTTCTCAGATTTATTATAGAATTTGGACAGTTTAAGAAAGAGAGTAAAAAAAAGAACTAAGTCACCTGCCCCTCCATCCCTCTCACATTTATGGTGTTTTTTGTGTTTGCTTTAAATTCAATGTGCAACTATGCCTTCATTTTTCTTACCTACTCAAATACGCACCAAAGCAATACAATTCAAGCATCATTTGCTGCTCTTGACAACACTCTTAGCAACATGTTGCTAGGTAATGTATTTTCATATTTCATAGGCAATGTATCTCGGAGACTGTTGTGTTGAGGAAATACTACTCGCGCATGCTTATTGCTAGGAAATTGAAGTGGATAATCTATTGTATGCATTTGAGATTGTATTAAATGCATATTTGTTATTTTCACTTTCGAAATAATTTAAGAAATTTCTCAATTTGCTTCCGCACTAGAAATTATTAACGGCTTTTTGTCAACGAATTCCGCGTTTTTTGTGTCAGCTACACGTCACTTGGCAACTGCTTTGTTGTACTCTGTTGTTCGCGCCTCTATGCAATTGGGTCAACGCAGCTGCCAGTGATGTACATATACTCGTATTCTACAATTCGACATCTAATGCTTTCGCTGTTTATGTGCAGTATATGCATGCATATCTATCGCAAAAAAATGTGTGCGAATTTCTACACAAATACATAATGCATGTGTAGGGACATATATTTGTATTTTGATATTTTTTAAGTTCAGTTTAATATTTACTGCAACATTTTTACCACAAATCTTGAGCATCGCAAAAAATTCGCATACGACTACAAAGCAATCTCATCCATATGTATGACTCAATTCATTAATAAAATTAGCTTATTTACAATACAGTTAAAATAGAACACAAAAAAAAAAATTAAAAATAGATAAAAGGAAAATAGCGCGATTTGAATGCCACAAAGAGCCAAAATGATTATGTTATGTTATGCTAGCTATTTTGCAAAACAATAAAGCATGCAAACAACGGACAATATCAAGCAATAATTAAAATATCGCTGGAGTTGCAGAGAAATCGTGAAATTAATTAAAAACACATTTGTTGACAGAAAAAAGAAATGTTAAAATTTTGTATAACCACAAAGTTTTTCAATAAGTGCGCTCGAACTTTGCCAGTGTATAGTGGTTATCTTCGCTAAGCTACAACTGCCAAATTTGGCTGGAGTATTTATTTGGTTATGACATTTAACCAAGAAACGGTGCAAAAATCAATAATGCGTTGAGATTTTTAGAATCAGTGCTCTTTCCGCCAAACGTTCAGCGGGTTGATGTGTACTCGCTGTCAAAATCAAATAGCTGGAGAAGCTCGACCAAGGATGTACTCGACAATTGTATGAAAAGTAAATAAAAATAATTATGGCAACATAATTCAAGCTGTTTATTTTAAATACCGAGCGCTCTTAATGAAAGACCCTATGTACAGCTATTTTCAATACAATAGAATACTAGTGAAACATACTTTAAACTGCTGGATAATCATTAAGTTAATTTTTTATTCGGTCTCACGTGAAACAATTATTTTTTAATACACGAAAACAAAAATAAACAACAAAGTATGCTGTTAAAAAGCAAAATTGTACGAATTCAGCTTATTGAATATTATTTTTTTTTACAGTGGGGGTCAAAGTAATAGCAGCGCGACATATTGGAAAGTTGTGACTATTTATTTAAGTTTTCAACTTTGTTTATTGTAATTAACATTTTTTTTGTTTTTACATTTTTTTACAAATTTTATTTTTTTTTTTAATTTTTTTATTACTTTCTTTTATTTTTTTGTTAATAATTTTTTGTAATATTTTTTTTTTAATAATTTTTTTATTAATTAATTTCATTTTTTTTTTTCATTTTTTACTAATTTTTTTATAAAATTTTTTTATTAATTTTTTTATTACTTTCTTTAATATTTTTGTTAATAATTTTTTTTTAATATTTTTTTATAATAATTTTTTATTAATTAATTTAATTTTTTTTTTACATTTTTTACCAATTTTTTTTTTATAATTTTGTTATTAAATTTTTTTTAATGTTTTTTATTTTTTTTTCTTTTATTTTTCTTTTATTATTATTTCTATATTATAAAAATGTAGTTCATACTAGGTATAACGACAACCATATACTCAAAAGTAAAAAATGTTCACAAAACTTTCAAAGTTTTTAGTTGTGTCAAAGTGTTAAAGTTGTTTGTTTGTTTATTCAATGTTATTTTATTTTACATTAGTTACGGTCAAAATAATGGCAGCGCGACATATTGGAAAGTTGTGATTTGTTTATTTAATTTTTAAACTTTATTTATTGTAATTTTTTTTTTTTAATTTTTAAACTTTGTTTACTGTAATTTTTTTTTTTTTTAATTTTTTTTATTTAAAATTTTTATTTATTGTAATTTTTTTTTTTAATTTTTAAACTTTGTTTACTGTAATTTTTTTTTTTTAATTTTTTTTATTTAAAATTTTTCTTTAATTTATTTTTTTTTTAATCATTTTTTTTTTAATTTTTTTTTTATAAAAATATCGTTCATACTACAACCATATACTCAAAACTAAACACTTTAAACTCAATAAATTTTCGCAAAACTGTCAAACTTTTTAGTCACAATTTTTGGAAAAGTTCTGGATTTGCAGTTTTGTAACCCATTCAATTTGGTTTAATATTTTGCTCAAAATGCGCATTGATTAATCATCATTTTATTTTACTTCTTGTTTTTTGTCGCGATGTTATGCTTTTTTTGCGCGTAGCGAAGACCGACATTTTTTATATGGAAATGCTCAGAACAATTATGAAAAATCAGTGGGAATTTGTAGCCGCTTTAAAAATGAACAAAATTATACCAAAATTAAATGAGTTACAAAACTGCATGCCTAGAATTTTTTTTTGTAGAGATTTTGACTACAAAGTTTGAAATTTGTATCAAAATTTGTTGCATTTTTTTTTTCTTAATTGTGCAAAGTTTAAAACCTTGAAACTTCTACTTGTATTATATGATTTTTGTTGCAGTATGAAATATATTTTTAAATTTTTAAATTAAATAAATTAATAAAAATTATTATTAAATTAAATTAAATTAAAAATAAATAAATAATCGAACCTTGTAAAATGTTCCGCTGCTATTATTTTAACAGCCACTGTTTAGATAAATATATCACTCTTAAAACTGTGCACAGCTCAAGAATTTTACTAAAATCTCATTTCGGTAAAATTAGGAGAGCTCCAAAATTTTGATTCAAAAATGCGTTAACTAGAAATTTGATCTTGTTTTTTAAAGATTTCTTTTCAGCTTTTAAAAATTTTGGTCTTTTTTACTACTTCAATTTCGATGCTGCTAGCATTTTTGACCGCCTAAAACGTATGTTGTAGGTAAGAGGAATTTGTTGTAAAGTTCCATTAAAATTCATTTCAGAACTTCCTGATAATGTTGAACCCACAAATCTTATGTTAAAACGTATCATTGTGTGGTGTGAAAAATGTGAAGCACAATAAATAATTTTTTTGTTCTCTACTTTTTTTTCAATGTATTAGTTTAGAAAGAAGAAATACATTATTTTTATATTTTATTTTGCGCAAATGGCTTAAAACTGTTTTATGGTCGATCTTTAGCGCAGGAGCTATGAAATGTAGAACCGTCTGTCTGTCAAACTCTCGGTTAGCAACTCGATGGCATTCCGCTAATGACGAAGTCAGTTTCAGTTTTTTATTAAACTTTTTTTTAATGATGATTTAATTTCATACGCAAATACCCATAATTTGACCTTTTAAATTCGAGTTATGTTTTTAATTTCTTGATATTCTGCAGCAAAAAGAAAAATGTAATTGATAAACTGCGAATGTTGAGAAAGCCCAACACTGACACACTCTGAGTGCCTGCAATTTTTTACAATATATTTTCCTCTTTCTTATTATATAATTTCCGACAATTTCACGCCTATAAATGCCATATTATCGCCCATTATCTACTCAAATTCTTTTTACTTTTTTAAACATCTCCATTCCTTTTATATTTACAGATTTTAAATATGGAAGACGATTCAAATTGGTATCGTGCCGAATTAGACAGTAAAGAGGGGCTCATACCCAGTAACTACATAGAAATGAAAAATCATGAGTAAGTGTGAAATTGCTTTTAAAAAACTACATTACAAAAAAGTCCACTGATCAAACACTTTCTATTTCGAATTAATTTTAAAATATTGCCACTACGCCATGCGCGCAGCTGGTACTATGGACGCATCACACGTGCCGATGCTGAAAAATTGCTCTCAAATAAACATGAAGGTGCATTTTTAATTCGCATTAGTGAATCCAGCCCTGGTGATTTTTCATTATCAGTCAAGTAAGTGATGAGAGTAATTCTCAAAATATGCATTTTTGTTTTGTTTCGTATCTTTTTTATCATTATCACGCACGCTTTGTCCACAGATGTCCCGATGGTGTGCAACATTTTAAAGTTTTGCGTGACGCACAGGGTAAATTCTTCCTTTGGGTGGTTAAATTCAATTCGCTCAATGAACTCGTGGAATATCATCGAACCGCAAGCGTATCAAGATCACAAGATGTTAAATTAAGAGATATGATCCACGAAGAGGTGAGTAGGGTAAGAAGTGCCGCTCTGAGCTCATAAAAAATGTAGAAAATTAATTGTAATTTGGAGAATGCAATATAAAACTAATAAACAATATTTAAAAAAAGTTTCTTAAAAATTCATAAACTTATATTACTAGTTACGAGTAGCCAGTTTAGGAATGAGTTACTTTTTTCGGCTCAACTTTTTTGCTTCTATTGAAAATTCAAAAATTCATAGTAATCTTTAGAAAAATAATGACCTACAGGAATATTGGATGTATGTACATAATTATTGGATGGACTCGAGTTTATTTACTAATTGGAAATTCATTATTTCGCCTTCTTGAAGGTCTAGTGTATTTTATTTTTTTATGTTTTTTTCTGTTTTTGGAACATTTTGCGGAAATTTTATTAATTTTTTTTACGCTAGGCCAAGAAACTACTGCCTTTCTTGTTTCTCTTTTTTTTATTTGTTTTGTTAAACGTCAGATCTTAAAATGTTCAGTTACAGAAAAAACTCATCAACTGAATAAAAAACTAGAGATATACCATCTCCAATAATTTATTGAGTGAGGATAGTATCTTTTTCTTTTTGGAAAAAATCGTGTCCTCCGATATATCAAAAGTCCTGGCAAGAGCATTAAAATATTGGTATAAGCATCGAAACGTTCATTAATTTAATAAAGTTTATTAATTTCAAAAAAGGCGTAAAAGCCACCCAGACTCTAGAGGGAATATTAAGCATAAAGCATAGGAAAAAATAGTCTAGAAATCAACCCTGTTAGCAGTTGAATTATAAATATTATTGCCAGCATTTTTCTACGACTATCAAGAGCGTAAAGTTTGATGAGCTTTAGACGCCTATTCTATGAGGGAGGAGATCTCACTGAAAATCTCTCAAAATGTAAAATCTGTCAATGCATCTCAAAGAGTAAAAACTATTTTTGAATGCATTCTACCTTGTCTATGTATGTATGTATGTAAATTTGGTATTGAAGATTCCAGACGATCGACATGCCAATATCGGTCTTACTAGAGTTGTAAAAATCACTTAAGTACCATCTGAATCGTTTCAAGAGCATCGCTGACTTTGTTAACGGATTAATATGAATATTGAAATTAAGTTGGGTCTCGATTGTACGAATACCTAAATCAACAAGGTTATCTACAAGTACTCGCTCCAGCCTATAATAACGTATTTCATAAAAAGCTGGCTAAACAGTTTTTCGTGAGAAGCCCATAATTTTGCATTTTTTAAGATCTAATGGACAAGACGCACACCACGAATAGGAGGAGGATCTCGGCCAAACACCTAACAGAAGTGTACGCGCCAATTATTTTTTTTTTGAAGTGAAACTTCTTTAGGCGCGTCGGGGTCCCCAAGGCAGATTGAAAATAGGCGATTGAAACGGTAAGTTCGGAGCGTTACCGAAATCCGTCAAATGGGCGGGGCCAAGAAGCAGCTGCTCCTTCCCACTCTCGCCTATTCGCTCTCTCGCATCGCAAGCGCTGAACGATGTGAGGGAGCCACCGAGACACGCCGAAATGTATATAGCACACAAGTAAGCATTGAAGTAGACTGGCGACATGCAGGCAACCGACAATCGACAACCGACAACCGGTATTATAGATAGCCATAGCCCGTGAAAATGAGTGCTGTGTGTGAGTATCAGATAAAGCGCCGATTGAATGTGTGTAAGCGGGAAAGCAATAAGAAACTGCTGTGAAGTAAATAGATGGTAGGTATGGAGGAGACGAAGCGATACAATGAGTGCGTTTGCCAAACGAGTGACGATAGTTGAAGTAGAAGGTTGTAAAATGACATTTCAACCGTTTCGGTGATCAAAGCAAATTGATTAACGCGCCAAAAGTAGGCAAAAAATACCATTGGAAGTGCAAAGAAATATCAGCGTCAAGTGCAACACTGCACCCAAGTGTCAAATTTGAAGCTAATAAGGACAAAAATAAATAGTACAAATTTATGTGGAGTGATATAGAAAAAAAAAATGAAAACCTGAATTCAACACGAGAGAGGGGGGAGAGATCTAAACCGGGGCTCCCATGCATGGAACAACCAACTTAGAAGTTTCACTTCTACCGTGCGTGAGTCTGACAGACCCTAGTTTTTTTTTTTTTAATGGCATAGTATTATTGAAATTTGAGTAAAGATTCTTCTTCAATCGAAGCTTAGAACTTTAAAAGTTTTAAATCATCGGCAAATAATCAAGGCGAATCTATTAAAGGTGATATCGGCAAATCAGCTGATTTGTGGAGCAAGCAAGGCGAATTCATTTTTTTTCTACTTTCCCGTGACAATCAAACGTACAAAACATTGTTGTTGGTCTAGTGCCACCACCTTCAATGAATGCGCTTTGCCACGCAATACAATTTGTGAATATTTTGTCACATAAAACTATCATTAATAAATAAGAAATAATGTGAACAGAAACGGTCCAAGTTGGCTGCCCTGGGAGCTACTGAAGATATATGTCCGTTTAGGGGCATGTTTTTTCAAATTACATAGCTTATTATATCGCCTCATTAAAATGAATTAATTTCCTTCAGCATCTCCGTAATATGTTGGCCAAGTTATACCGGATAGACCTTTGTTTAATTGTTTGAAGTAAGCCTTTGCGCAGTCAAACCTAGTACTTGCACCGCATGATTTGCTGCCGTAGTTTTTCGGCATAACATTTACTGAGCACTGCCATTAGTTCTGTTATAAGGTTCTCGCAGCAGTAGAATTTTAAATTTTAAATTGAATGTTCGCGTTATTCCATGTTTTTTAATTTTTTTTTTTATTTTTTTTAATTTTTTTTTTATTATTATTTTTTTTTATTTTTATTTGATTCCAAATTAAATTCAATTCAGTTGGGCATGAAATTTCACGTGCTTAGGGTATTGAAGGAAATTGTATGGTGGTGACTACATGGGAAAGGTGCGGAAGTAGCGCAAGTCAGGTATTGGCGTTGCCAAAAAAAAAACTCAGTATATTTAGAATTATTTGGGGTTCGTATCACCAGTTTATTCTTAGAATAATCTCAAGTGAAGGCGGACAGGGTCAGAGGCGGAAGTCCGCGTTTTGTTCGTACGAGTAGAGCCATACAAACTGTGTGAATGAATTCGAGGAAATTCCTAGAGGAAGCGGAAAATCATGGCTAGAGACATGACCAGCTCTCTTGCAGATTCAAAGGTGAATACATAGCGAAAACTCTTCGCAGGTGCACTGGGCATCTTTTAACTATGCGTTTAAAATAAATAAGATTGGAAAAATGCGCGGAAGCTTTTGCAGTGGCACGCCAGCGACGGCCATGAAAATATTACTTTTACGGATGAAATAAAAATACTGTGGCCAGTGTTCAGAAAAAGCTTCAATAAAAACTGGAACAAAAATGTGCGAAGAAGATGTGATGGCAAATGCATCCAAGAACCCTCTTTAATGGAGCATACTACGCTGGCTCTTTCAACAAAACTCTGGACTGGCACATAAAACTAAAAAGCGCGTAAAGGTCTTGCAACGAAACTATACACCTTTAATTAACACTAAAACAGCCAAAAAGTGGTAACGGCAGACTATTCTGTTGTTTTTTTTTTTACTGCTGAAAATTGATTCTTTGGCAGCGCAGATTTAAATCGTCTCGACCGCAAATTATGGTCCATATTAAAGGTATGACCTGCAAAGTGGGTCATCAAAATTTTGAGAACTTAAGGCAAGCACTTATGCGCCATCTATACCTATGGAAACCATATTGCTGCGCCCACCTATAGCGTAATCACCGGATCGTTTAAGAGCCTGTATTAAAGCAAAAGACGATTGTTTTGAATAATTTTTTAGTTTTGCATATTTTTTTTTAAATTTTTCAGAAACATTATTTATGAATACACAAAAAAACAAAATCACAATGAAATCTAAAAATTCGTTCCTTAAATACATACAGAACTTAGGGTACGACCAAGTATGTATATGAATTTATTTATTTATTCCAAAAAAAAAATTCAAAATTATTTATGTAGTCATAGCAACATGGGACTTAGGCTAACGTGTGTCTTAATGCTGCGTGTGTGTATTCGTGGGTGACGTTCACTAATTTTCGTAATTTCAAATGTATTTTAGTATTTGTTTATTCAAATTTGTTTATTTTTTTTTTTTTTTTTTTTTTTTTTTTGGTAGTTGCTTTTTGTCTCCTCGTTGTTTTCATTAATTAATTGGAAATATGTATACTATCATTTAGTGCGAAACTTTTAAATTACTGCAAACGCCCACATACACTTCAGCCTATAAACAATATGAGTGTGTTCATAAATAAACCAAAATAGGTTAGGTACAAAACACACACATTATACACTTAAAATTTTTAATCAGAATTTTTGAAGAAATTTTAGCACACAGTTTTATAGCCCACTAAATTTTAGTTTAACAAAGTGCAAGTTTGAAGGCGCTATAAATTTTCGTTGATTTTTCATAATTTTCCTCTCTGACGATGTTGCGCATTTTCTGCATATAAAAAAAATTTCGGGCATTCGTCCTGACCATTGAAAAATGATAAAATTATTTACGTTCCTTAGAGGTTAAGACGAAGTACCGATTATTAGGTGTTTTCTTATGGTCAACTTTCAAATATTTTCAAAAACTTTTAAAATGTTTTTTTTTTTTTAAATTTGTTGGAAGAACCGGCAAAAATTGTAAAATTTGCCTTCTGTACCCTCCGTTAACATAAGAAACGCGATTGTCGTTTGAATAACTTGGGTATTTAAGGGGATAGGGGTAGTCAGGGGCCCGAAAATGTGGTGACTTGACTTCAGTAAAATTCAAAGAACAAAAAAAATTATAACTGTAAAAGTTATCGCTGTTTGTGTAGAACCCGTTTCTCCAGAAGTCCCTTACGGTGATCATCACAAGTCCTTGGAGATGCATCTAAAATCAATGGGACAAGAGAAATTAGTTTTATTAATAGATAATCTTGTGCCTGATCGAAGTTTTTTTTTTGTTCATAATTAACAATATGGCGGCCTCAGGAAATATTTTTCATATTTTCGAGAAAAAAACGGCAGTATAAATAAAAACGGTATAAATTTTATTAAAATCTACCAAGCGGTTTTTAAGTTACAGTGATCACCAGTTCAAAGACCATTGTTTTGAGAAAAACGCATTTAAAGTTTTTGTTTATTTCTGTCCGAGCGCCCTTGGTCAATTGTTGAATAACTCGAAAAGTATTTATCGGATTCACTTCAAATTTTTACACAATATTTTTAAGATACATCCAATTTTTTGAAAATTCTGACTACCCTTAGCCCCTTAAATACATCACACGCGGAAGAGTGTAGCATAGGGCGGCGCGATGCTGGCAAATAACAGCCTCGCCGCTCCAGTAACTGAAAAGAAATTGTAAGCAGTTTGCCTCCTGTATACCCTGCTAGAATAAGGAACAGATTATTGTTCATTTAAGTTGAATATTTAAAGATCGGCGAAACGCTTGTCGCTTCAACTAACCACTTCTGCTTGCAATTCTCATAAGTCAAAAGTTTTTCTTTCGATTTTAAACGTTTGTTTTTTTTTTTGTTTCTTTTTAAATAAAATATCGACCCACACTTTATTTTCTGATTTTATTTGCCTTCACTACGAAAAACAGCCGATTTCAACTGTCACTTATGGCGAACAAATATTGCCTTTGCTAACAAATTTCAATAAATTCACTAACAACCCGGCTCAGCCTATTGGATATTAAAGCTGTGTTCGTCTAAATTATTATATAAATAAAAAGAAAAAAACCCTAACTCACTCGAATGTGTCGGTAGTGCAGCGTATAGTTACAGTATAGACTATGTATTTTGGGCACCTCTTCAACCTAAATTCAACTGACACATTTTTTAGAGCGAGCATTCAGTGTGCAACGAATTTTCTTAACAATTTTTATAATACCACCTTAATGGAAAAGTTCCCGGAATATATTCAGAAAATTTAAATTACAAGTTTATTCCACAAAAGTGATATTAATTGACTTCAAAGTACTCCCCATAAACTGTAACGCACTTAAGCCAGCGTTTGATGCAGCTCTTGCAACATTTTTGGAATTCTATTTTTGGTATAGCCATCAGAGCCGTCTTAGAAATTTCCATTACGCTTTCCCCGTAGAGGTTTTTTAACTCGATGAAATAAAAAAAATGGCCGGGAGCATCCATATCAGGCGAATGGTATTTGTAAAGTAATGACACACAATTTTTTATATTGCTAAATTGTCCAAAAAGCCTATAGAAAATTATTCATTTCATATTCAAGGTGGCTCAAAATTAATCATCCGATTTTTTTTAATAACTTTTCTATTAAATAAAAAAATATTTTGAGTGATGGAAATCTTTATTTTAACCTTTACGCGGCCTGTTTATTATACTCCACTGTCTAGTTGACAAGTGTCAAATATGATTGACGTATGACGTCATTTGCAAAAATTATAAATCTTTCGATAGGGTGATTATTTTGCACCACCTTGTATATATTTGACACAACCAAACAAATTCAACTTTGAAAGCAAACAAATTCAAATGTGAAACCAAACAATTTAGGTTGTCAAACGTACTCGTTGTTGTTGTGGTTGTAACAGCTGTTTTCCTCAATTGTGCCGGAAACCTAATATTAGGTACTAAAATTTGGACGAACTAGCATCCAGCCTTAAATGAAATACTTATTGCAGATCTCAGTATTGACAAAAGTTAAGAACCTGAAATTTCTTCTACATCTCCTTGACCAACTGCAGCCAGAATTAATGCACATACGCTCAATACAACCCAGCTCAAGCCTGAGTTTAATAAGGGAACTAGGGCTGAGTGAGGTTCTGTGATAAGTAGAGGACACAAAAGGCCATGAGGTCGAAGTGCAAACCTCATAAAGTATTTATCTATCTATCTATGGCCCTGCAACATTGAAATGTTTAGGAGCTCTACAATATGAGAGGTTAGAATATCTCCCGGGGTTAGAGCTTCAGAGCTTACTTAGATTCGCAAAAGACGCAGGCTTATTACATGAAGCCTACTACAAGGAAACGTAAGGGTCAAACTCCATCCGGTACTACTAAGGACCAATAGGTCTATGTGATAGCTTTCAGCCAGCCAAGTCAACCTAACCTAACCTACCTATCTATGGCCTACATCACTATGGTCTCGTATAAGCTGCTCTGTAAATGTTAAAAAAAAAAATTTCCAGGGTGTATTGGCAGGCATTAATCTGTAGAAGTGGGAATTAATGATATCCTTCAAAGATATTAAAGGTTATAAAGTGTCTGTGATTTTGTGCCACAGAATCTTCGCTCTATATAGATTGTAGTTATATCGTAGTTTTGGTTACATGTGTATGTATGTGTCTACTGAGCTTTTATTTATTATTAAATTGTCTCTCTCTCTCTCTCTCCTTTCATTTCACAGATGCTCGTTCAAGCATTATACGATTTTGTGCCACAAGAATCTGGTGAATTGGACTTTAGACGCGGAGACGTCATCACCGTCACAGATCGATCTGATGAGAATTGGTGGAATGGTGAGATTGGCAATCGGAAAGGCATCTTCCCATCAACCTATGTAACGCCATACCATTCATAATAGAATAGAAAGTCGTAGAATAAACAAAAAAAAAATAAATAAATAAAACAACAACAACACACTGCATACAAAAACAAATAAACGAATATAGAAAACAATACTGGAAAAAACGAACCACCAACAGCAACAAACACTTTCCACCATCAATTTCTCTCCACAAACCACACACACACACACACACAAACACACACACTGCTATAACAACAATGTCAACTGTAAACACTGTAACGGCATAATAGCAACAATATCAAGTGACACTGCAATAATTGTGGAAATTTAGAGTATTTAGTATATTTTAATTTGCGCAAGCTACCAATTGGGATATATATTATACATATATTTATATAATTAGTCGTGTGAGATATCAATCAGCCAATCGATTTATAATGCATACTTAGGTGCATATGCGTAACATCACAACTTCACATATTCATTTTTTTATACGAACAAACAATTGATTGTTTGGCGATAATTGAAAATACTAGCATGACACGCTGTGCAAATTTTCATTTGAGGTTAGAAAAGCTGAAATTGTAAAACTAAAGGCAAATTGGGGGTAAATGCTTCAATGCGACTTTAGCTGTGGTGAATTTTTAGCAAAGTTTAGCTAGAAAAAACACAACAACTAAACCTGCACTGCGAAATTGTGGCAAAGGCGGCGCATAAGCGAAATAAAGTTGTCTTAAAATGTAATTACTTTAGTTGAATTGTGCAAGCAAAGTCACAACAACGATTTGATGGAGAATGAAAATTTTTTTTATTTGTTAAGCCATACATTTCGTTCTTAAGTTGGCAATGCGATCAGTGGAGTTCGGTAGAGCAATGATACAAAAACGAAGGCAATCCCACTTAACGGCATTAACAACCATTTAACTTTTGCTGGTACTTTGGCGTTGTCATCGAAATGTAGCTAAAAGTTGGAAAATTGTGATTAATATTTTAATGCAACTGCCTTTAATGCAACTCAAATTGATAGAAAATAATAAAAAGGCAAAAATGACTTACGCATTTACAAGTTGCAAAAATACAATAGACCAATGCAAGAAAGTCGGTATACAGTTTTTTTTTTATTTTAATTTCGAAATGCCATATTTAATTTTTTACAGATTCAAAAACCCCTGTGTGTGTCAAAAAATTTGAAGTAAAAGGAATTTCGTTCTTGTATCATTTAAAGTAAAATACAAATTATTTTAATCACTGCATTTAACCTTTGACGGGTTATTGTTGTTTTTGTTTTTAATTTCGAAATACCATAATTAATTTTTTACAGATTCAAAAACCCCTGTGTGTGTTAAAAAAATGCTTGTATCATTTTAAAGTAAAAAAATTATTTTAATCACTGCATTTAACCTTTGACGTGTTATTGTTGTTTTTTTTTTTTCTTCTAATCGGTGCTCATTTTCATTTACACTCAGTTTAGACCTAAAAACAGTCAATAGTTCTTCATGTGACATTTCGATATTAATACAGAGCCGAATGCATCGCAGGAAATCTGGTTATTTTAGTTTATTGCCTTCTAAAAAAAACAATTTTAAGTTTACTTTATTTGAACTTCTGACACAATGTTTTACAAATTTGAAAACAAATTAAATTTCGAAAAGAAATAAAATTCTCTTAAAAGTCTTTATTGTTTTAATTTCCAACCTTATACTCTGTTCAGATGGACTACATACGGAGGAAATATACTATGTATTTGATAACCTGATTGATAACATATTTAGTTTACCAATCTTTTTTATAACAAAATTTTATGCAATTGACAAAAAAAATATTAATAAAAATCAGTTATTTTAAATTTTTAAAATTATCTCTGTTTCAATTTTTATTTTTGTGTTCGCCAAGGGTTATTGTTTATTGTATTATTGATTTGACTTTTTTGTTTCAATCAAAAAACAACTAAACCTCAGGGTCTTATAGTTAATGAAATTTAGGTTTGCTACCAAAAAAAAGCAGCAGCATCGCTTTAAATACACTGCGTTAAATGGCAATGGCACTAGACTTTTTTCACAAGTTTTAACAATTTATTTGTTTCTTATTTAATTTTAATAATTTTTGTATGGAAGCATTGAAATTCTTAAAGCTTGCTAGTTATTTAGCGCAGTGTATAAATAGTTTGAGAATTTTAGAATTTATATTTGTCGCGCGGAAAATAAATAATAAATGCGTATTTTAGTGGGAAGAGAAAATGAAACCCATGAGTTAGGAAGGTAAAAAAATTGTAGCACATTTTTCTATTTCCATGTGGAGAAAAATATAATGCAAGAATAAATCAAGCATTAGTGTGTTTCAAAAACTCAACAATAAAATAGGCATTAATGTGTTTCAAAAACTCAACAACAAAATAGGCATTAATGCGTTTCAAAAATTCAACAATAAATTAGGCATTATTGTGCCTCAAAACTTGTAACTTAATTTTATATTCTAGTTCTAGTACCATCATTAATTTGATTTTGTTTATTTTTATTTTATTTTTTTTTTATTTTATTTTTTTTATTTAATTTTTTTTTTTATTTATTTATGTATTTTTTTATTGTATTTAATTTGTTTTTTTTTTTCTTTTATTTATTTATTTTTTTTTTTTGTTTTTTGATGGCAATAAATATTTGAAATCATTTTTTGAAATATAATATCAAGTTATAATTGATCGCAATTATTTTTATTTTATTTTTTATTTATTTTTTTTTTTTTTTCTTTATTATTTTTTGTTTTCTTTATTATTATTATTTTTTTTATACCAATAAATATTTTAAATCATTTTTTGAAATATAATATCCACTCGTAATTTAGAAAACATATTTTTTAAAAGGTTCGCGATCAATTAGAGAATGATGATACGAAAAATATTTTTCGTGCTGTGTCGTAATTCCTACTTTAGTAGAGCGCAGAAATTATTGAGCTACAAAAATAAATAAATGAAACCAAAACTAAGTAAGGATCCTCCTCGAGCGAAAAGTAAAGAAATCAAAAATATGTTTATATTTTCACTCATAACCATAACAACAATCACGAAGCTGCTGAACATTAGCTTATACGCCGCGCGAGCGTAGTAGGTATTTCACAAATGCTCTTAAGCTGCTTGAATGTGCTCTGTGTAAACAGAGTATAACAAAGTAAAATTTGAAATTATTTAATTATCTGTTTCGTCTCTTATTTCAAAATTTATGGAAAAAATCGCTATATTATGAGATCGCATTGAAGTGAATGAAACTCTGCACTTTCAAAGCATTAAAACAAATTTTTTTTTAGGTTATGACCTCAAATATGAATTTTTGTACAGCATTGCATGCAAACACACACAAATTTAGCGCAAATACACCAACAGCAATGAAAACACAAACATAAACCTCTTATTAATGAAGATTTGATATGCATTTTTTTAGTAATTTACGTTAAGAAAGGAATTTGAGTGAATTTTTTCTTTAAATTGGGAGGAGTATGAAAAGCAAACAAAAAGTGAAAAAAGCTAAAAACGATTTTTGTTTTTGCTATAAAAGCAACAACAAAGGCACATACAAAATATATACAAATAGAATCACTGAGTTATTTTTTTTAAAAACACGTTTTCGTGATTGTTTTAAAGTAATTATTATTATTTTATTTTATTTTTTTTTTTTCATTTTAAACGGTTCAATTTGCATGAAATTGTTTTTGTTTTTTAACAAACATCTTTTTTTTTTTAATTTTAACTTGCTTTTTGGTTTTTAAAAATTCTTTAATTTAATTGCGCACTTAAAACTTTTATTGGAATTTTTTCTTTTTTTTCGAAAATTTTTAGTTTATGTATTTTTAACAATAAAACATATATGTTTATGTTTGTTAAATTGTTTTATGCCGGTTTAAAAGTTTCTGTCAAACTATATTTTAATTATTTTATACATTTATGTGTATATGTATTTTGTATGCTTCAGTTTGTTTTTGTGCAGTATTTTTTAAATTTTTGTTGCTTTAGGCCTTACGAAGTATTTATTCGTCAAAATAACGTGTCATGTTTTAAATTTATATATAATATTTTACCAAGTTATTTTTTACTTTTTTTTTGTGAATGGAAAAACATAAGGGTTTGCTGATAAAAACACAAAAAACACAATAAAAAATGTGTTAAGAGACGTGAAACAGTAATGATTAAAATAAAACAAATACATATATAAAAAACAGAAAGTGAGTAATAGTTATATTAGATTTTTTTTTCACATATATGAAAACATACATACACACATATATAAATGATGTTTGTGTATTGAAAGGAGGAGAACGTGAGAATAAGTAAGAAAACACACACAAACAAATTTTGCGTTCATTAATTTTGCGCCTAAATATATGCCTGCAGCGTTATTTGGATAATTTGTATGAATAAACAAAAACAAAAAAAATTGTATAAGCAGTAGGCGGCGCAAGAAGAAGCAGTAGATACCTTTGTTTTGCTGAAATGCCACAAAAAAATAGGGAAGTGAAAAAATGTGCAATCAATTTTTTTTAAGCCGACAAAAACAAATTAATTGTATCAAAAAACAAAAAATGCACAACCGGCTTCACGGAAATTAACACACGATTAACGGTTCTAGCAGTTATACTCTATTGCCATAAATTGAAAAGTAATGAAAATTTAACTTTGCTGCTACTCAAAAAAAAAAAAAAATAAATAAATAAAAAAGGCTGCCTCCAACGGATATAATTTAATGTTGAATGCTTTTAAATAGCTGGCTGCTTTATTTTGATATTTGTTAATATTAACTTTAATGTGGTGCAACAATAAAATCTACTAAAGTGTTAGTTTACATAGACAGTCACATGCTCGCTGGTCACTTTTGCTCTATGTAAACTTGCTCTAAGTGATAGGGCAGCGTATTTATTTTTGCGTTTTATTTTAACAAACCTTTTTCAAAATACGGTTCTTCAATCAATTTAAGAGCTAGTTAGTTTTTGTAATAAATTTAATTAAAAATATAACGCGCAAACCCCGCATTTCTTTTCAATCAAAAAGTGTAAATCGCCAGAATACAAAAAACAAAAAAAAAACTAATAACCGTTCATACTTGAAAAAATTCATATATTATAAAATGAATTTTAACAAAAATTGATAATTAATGCAGAAATAAATCTGAAATGGCACATTTGTTAAGCAATCTTTGAGCACAACCGTATTCATTATACATACATACATTCATAGTACATATGTATGCATATTATTTAAAAAAAAAAAAAAAAGAAATTGTGAAACTTTGTTTTTGCTCTTTAATAAAAACAAATGTAATTAGGATGCGTGTTTTTTTTTTAATTTTTTGTAATAACTAAGCAAACGATGATAATTATAATTTGCATAAATTATATGACATACATTTATATTATACAAAATATTGTACGTTTATATGCCTTGATATAAAATATGAATATGAAATAAAAATTTAAAAATAATAATAGTAATAGTAATGATAGTAATGAAAACCGTCTCTTTTTTGCAAAATAAAATATTCAATATTTTACATAATTAATATATTATTTGTGAAATTGTTTTTAAATTGATAGATGAGATTATGTATTTCTTGTTTTTTTTTTTTTTTATTTAACCCGAATATGGCTTTTTAACAAACAAATTTTTTTAAATTACAGTGCACTCGCGATAACTCGAACTAATTAAAACAGGCGCTGTTCGATTTATCGAATTTGTTCGACTTATCAATTGAGTGTGCTATGTTAAAAAAACAGTCATCGATATCGATTTTTCGATCGATTGTTGAAAATGGAAGCCAGTAGAAAATTTCTGTAGTATAGTTTCGTTATACGAATTACATTTTGGTCCATTGGCTGGATCAATGGTGTCACATTCGGCGGCATAAACATAGTTAAAATTAAACCATCCTCGGACTTTAATTCGATTTCGTTGGGATGTGATGGGGCATTATCAATTAGAAGAAGAGCCTTCTCAGGTAGTCCCCATCTTTCAAATTTTTTCTTACCTAAATATTAAAGTCATTTAACTTGGTTAAAAAAATTGTTTTAATGAATCTGGATTTTACCTGCGGCACGAACGAATTATGAAACCAGTCTTTGAAAATCGCCGAAGTCATCCAGGCTGATTTGGAATTTTTGTACTCCACCGGACAGTTAAAATTTTTGAAAACACGAGGATTTCTTGCTTTGTCAATAACGAGAAGTTTAAGCTTATGGTTGCCGGTAGCGTTAGTGCAAGCCATAAATTGCCTTATCTTTCTTTTTTATAAGACTTATGGTGGACTTGGCTACCCCATATTCCTTCGCTAGAGAAGTAACACTACGTCCACGTTTAATTTTGTTAAGGACTTCAGCCCTCTCTTTTAATGTTAAACACTTCAACCTTTTACGATCCATTACTCACGTGCACTGATATACTACAAATGACAAATTTAAAGCAATTTGGTCAATGCAAGATGTTGTTCCCAGAAAACTAACGGGATATTAACGCCGAAATATTCATATGGACAATACACTAGTATACATATAATTTATATACATATACTATTACATATGTATCTATGTACAAAATGTACATGTTTGAAAAGAATGTGTGTACAAATAAATTTGTTTTTTTGTTCGAGTTATAGCGCTTTTTTATTGTTCGAGTTACAAAGAAGTCAATAGGGGAAAAAATGTGTTCGAGTTAGCACGTCGTTCGACTTAGCGGCTATTCGAGTTACCGCGAGTGCACTGTATTTCAGTTGAATTTCAGTTATCAATATTTTTAACATAAACATTTTATGAGCTTTTTGACAACATTGATTTGAGCTCACACAACACTATGGCTGTTATTCAAGGATGACAAATTACTAGGTTTGACAGGGCTTACTAGGTCCCATTACAGTCGGTTCTACGTTACCGGAACGACCCGAGGTCACATCTGACTGTCACTCCAGCATCATTCTCCGTGTATGTATGGGGAATGTTTCTGCTGCTACAACAACAACAACACCCAGGTTTGGCCTATAACTATGATGAAAAAGAAAATTGTGAGGGGAACTTCGGCCGCCACGTCACAGGAGTATTCGCCAGCCTAAAGCGGATTTATTACAGGTGATGGCATCCGCCCAGATGATTTTTTCGCCGTAGATATGAATAATGTCAAAATTATTTCTTCACTTTAAATCTGTGTATCTGTATAGTTGAAGATTCAAATAACGTCGCATTTCTGTGTTAGCCTAGTATCTACAAAATCAAAATTTTCAGTATTCGATAAAAAATGTTTAGAGTTACTTAACTTCTATGAAAAGTTATAACTTATTTGATACGATACTTATAGAAGATACGAGGTTTTTGAATTCGAACATGTAAATACGAGAAAAATCGCAACGCTCTGAAAAAAATTCTATAATCATTATGAACATTGTATGTTTTGTTGTACGTAACAGCATTTCTAAGGAGTGTTTTTTACTAAAAATCTCAATTTCGAAAAAAATGAAGTTACGAGTTAACACAGAAAGGGGACGATAATATCTAAAGTGAAATATTACAAAAAAAAACATTGGAAGTGTATTGGGCTGGAAAAAAGTTAAGCGGGTTTAAGGACCCTTTTCCCCCGACAGTGGGCTCTACGTTACCGGAACAACCCGGATTTACTATATATCTGTCCAAGGAGTGTCACTCCAGCAACACTACCCGTTCATGTTTGGGGAATGTTTTTGCCGCTACAACAACAACAACAACCCTTTTTTGCCGCTCGTGGAGGGGAACCGAAATGGCAAATGTTGAGGAGAGCATGCTGATTTTGACGTGCGGATACCATCACCTGTAATAAATTCGTCTTGCACCAGCCGAAATCTGCACGATAATTTCACATACAGTAGATTCTGTTTTTATGCGGTATATACGTTCCACAAGAAACAGCATAAAAAAGCAACCAGTTCTATAGTAAAACTATAGATACGTTTCAAAAGTGCTAAGAACCGCATAAATCTGAAATAATGTAATAAAATCGCATAAAAAAAGGGTACTAGTCCCATATTATAACTATAGATACGTTTCATAGATCGCACGAATCTGAAATAATTAAGGGGTTATACGCAATTATGACTTTCAAAAAAATCGATTTTTTTTATTGCATTTTTGTAATGTACATATATTCAAAAGTATACGCACGAAATTTGAAGTAGATCTAAGCAATATTTTCGGAGTTATACCTAAATATGTAGAGATGCCTCGGCACGTTTTAAGGTAGGTATTGAAACTTTAAACGTGTTTTTTTCAAAACGGCATTTTTCAAGTCGGTGTACACATATCTCGAAAACGGCTTGTTTGATCGGTCAACCGTTTTAACTCAATCTTTAAAGATACATTTTCTAGTAATTAATCGTTCCTTTTGTAAATCTGATACTTATTTTCCATTTTATAATCAATTTACGGCCAAATTTTAACGTAAAAATCGAAATCATTTCTTTTAAAAGCTGCCATTTTGTGAAAATTCACTATTTTGATTAGCCGAACGATTAATTACTAGATAATCTAATATATTAACAACATTTGTTTGGTTTTTTGATTTCAGATAATCCAATTCTGAGTTACGATGTACACCGTAAATCGTCTTTTTTTAAAGGAGGTTCCAGAAATCGCCTGCAGCGCGCTCTATAATCAACATTTTCATAAATAAAAAATTTTGTTACGTTCTTGAAGGATGCTTTTATAACCGCCAAAAATTTTCAAATTAAAATATTCTGAAGTTTCTTCAGGATAAATCCTTTGACAACCCGTCTTTTATTTGCTTCATAACTGCGTATAACCCCTTAAATAAAATCGCATAAACAAAAAATTTTATCTTTGAAAATTATATCTTTATTTAAGAAACGTCAGAATCGAAAAATAAATTTACATCGTTAGAAATAGAATCAGACAATAATTGCATATTGCGCAATCGTTTAGGATTTGGCGTAAAATCACTTTCGTCACTTGAGGAAATGTACACGTCTGATCTAGATGGTGATGCTGGCCATACTTGTAGTGTTAGCTTTTCTGATGTAATCTGTGATGAGTTTTTGCTTAGCTGGTTTAGAATCTTGTTTATACAATTCCCGATAGGTCGACATGCATTTTTTAATTTTTTTAAAAACCGCATAAAAAAACGCACACTCTTCCAATCAGTTCAGTCAATTCAGGCGAGCGAGTGAGAACTGTGTTAATTTTTTGTGATATATCACTAACATATTCTTAGTTTTTTCGTAAACAAACCGATTCATAGCTCCTGCTACGTCAACTCATCCACAGGATTAAATCTTAGTACTTATGTCGGGCAATACATTGCCAATAGAGGATGTTCATTGTTCGAGAAAAGCCATAAATATCTTAATAATACAGTTAAAAGGCCGGAAGAAAGCGAATTTTCCAGAATTTTTTCTGAGAAAACTTTTAAATTTATTGATCTAAAAATTTGTACACATTATATTATCTTTTAACTGTATTTTAAGACTTAGTATTATTAAAAATATTTATTTGGAAAGGAGCTACAGCTGATCTGCTTCGGGAGCTCCTCTCAAAAAAGACGTTTTGAGGTGACCACAATATCTCTGACCCGGATCCTCTGAAATTAAAAAAACCAAACCAATTTCGTTAAAGTAATGTTAAGTCTAGTGATTAATTGAAGGAATAAGCAAAATAAATTTTTTTGAAAAAATGGCCTTTGCTCAAAAAAAACAATTGATTTTTTACCAAAATTTCGGCTTTAAATTGTTTATAAAAAAAATTTGAATGGGCGAGGAAAAATCTTCGATTAATTACTAAAAAATATATTTCAGAAACTCGTGTTAAAATTTAAGACTAATCGGTTTATCCGATTTAGTTTTCTAGTAATATTGGTCACCGAGTTTGAAAACACCATTTTGAGAAAAACGCGGTTAAAGTTTGAAAAGCACTTTCAAGCACTCTGAAAAGCCTTTTCAAATTTGCGTGTAACTTCGAAAATATTCACCGGAACGATATTAAATTTTCTGTGTGCATTCTTAAATATACGGCCGACTTCCTAAACTCAAGTTGCAATGCATAACTCTAAAATTTGTGTATGCAATGCAAAGCAGATTTTAATTGCAATCATGCTTTGCATAAAATAGCTTTGCATGAAAACGGCGTTTAGGAACATAAAACATGTGTCAAAAGTAGATAATAAAACAAAGAATTTTATTATTCGTGAAAATGGAATCGACAAGGTATACTTTATTTGTTTTATTGGCAAGTGCTGAAGAACTAATGCATAAGACTAATACATCAAATATTGATTTAATAAGACAACTTATTAAAAAGAAAAAAAAAACAAGCGGTATAATTTTTTAAGGACACTGAAGGCATCGAAAAGAAAGGTGCTAAAAAATAAAAAATTTAGCAAATCTGATTCACTAATGGATGACGACACATTTTATTCCCATTTTCGAATGCAAAAAAAACACCTTCAAGGTGAGTAAAAATGAATTTGAAATACAATATATAATAGGTCACCAAAATTTTAGAGGATGATGTTTAAGAAACATCTAGTTATATCGTCTCTGGAAAAGGGAAAAGAGCTTTTCACATCTTTAATTTCTCGCAATATAGTTTCCAAATGGTATTTCATTTCTTTTTTTTTGCCGCTAAAATCAGCTTCATGGCGAAGTCTTGTCGTAATTAATAACTTTTTGCGTTCATGTGTCCACTTCTTTTCTCTGTAACATAGATATAAATATACGTTTTCAATTATTTGTAAAGATTCAAACATAAAAAAACAAATTAATAGTATATTTATAATAAATAAAGCGACTTACTCTGCCATTGTAGTTTCCTTGAACACGCTTTGCATACCAAACAAAACTGATGCACGATTTTGACATTTTATGCGCACTAAATGAGTTGCCAACCGATAAGGAACATGAGGCGTTGCCATAAAATTCACGAATGCATTTAGGAACTATATGAGTTGTAAATATGCATTGCAACTTGCATTTAGGAAATGGACCTACATATGTACATTAAAAAAAAAAATGATTTTAATATCCCAAATTTGTTACTTACCATAAAATTGTAGCTAGCAGTTAAAATAAAATTAATTAAATACTGTTTTCTAATACAGCAGCATCTGTTTTCTAGACATGCCTTTCTACATACCCGTATAGTAGTCTTGTGCATATTTATCACGACAGCATTTACATTTTCTTTTAGAAAATTTTAGTATTTGTATTTATTATATGCAAATTAGTATTTATGTTACTTTTTTCTAAAAACTCCCCTTCCCTCTTAGCACTCTATCGCATTCCTCTTAGCTTCTGTCCTAACCTCCTTAAAGCTCCATATTTTTCTTGAACTCAAATTAACTTCACTTTTGTTAAATCCCAATTTATTTACTTTAACCCTCCTATTCGCCTCTCACGCTCCACACAAAGGTTTAAATGCTTAACAAAAATTTTGTAATTGTCAGAAATATAAAAAAATGCAAATCACGAGGTTTTGGTAAAATAATTAAAAGTTAAATCCGAAAGAAGTACTACTTGTTTATCTGTCCTAACTTAGCTAAAAGAAAACAAAAAATAAAAAATAATAAAAATTCAAAAAATTTGATGTGTAAGAAAAGAAAAAACGAAAGTATTGTCCTTTGATATCTGCGCCATAGTAATAAATGTATGAAAAATATGCCAATTCTTTTTGGTCTCTACAAAATTCCTCCTTTCTTTACACTTTCTTTTCACATTTGTATGCAAGTAGAGACGTTGCTTTCGTTTCTTCTTTTCTTTTGTCCTCTTCACACATTTTGTTCTTAAATGTTTTGTTCTGTGCAGCGCTACTTGCCATTGTCTAATGTGATTTTTGTTTTCTTCCCATCCATCAAACTCATCGCACTCCACAAGGGTACCAGCGTACTTTCGCCCAGCATACCGTTGACATTGGTCATCTTGCCCGCGCTGATAATTGCTCAAAAATCACCGCAAAATATTTTCACCGACCATTCATCGCTATATATATTAGCCTTTGGCATGGTGGCGGCCAAAGTCACCAATAAGCTGGTGGTAAGAAAGAGTTTTCAAATAAAATTTAATTTATATAAATGCGTTAACTCTCTCTCACTCTTCGGTTTAGATTGCTCACATGACAAAAGCTGAAATGGAATACTTGGATTGGTCACAATTGGGACCCGCTTTGCTGTTCTTCAATCCATATTTTAACTGTGTGCTGCCGGAAATCTGGCTGCTGTGGTTCACCTTCGTCTGGGGCGCGCATGCTATCACATAATTTAACAATCTTATATAGGAATAAACAATAATAATATTAGGTATGGGAATAAGCTTCCATCCTTTCTTAGCTAAACAATTAAATAATACGTGATACCATGTTCCATTGGTAGCTACAACTTTACTCCATACGGATTCCTCTGACGAACATTTCGAGTTCTTTTGACTTGATCCATTCATTGAGACATTTTGCGATGCTCTCGTAAAAAGTGAACCGCTCTCTAATAAGGACTGCCATCCCCATGGCAGCCGGTTCTACCTTACCAGAATGACTCGGGTTTTTCCCCGACCAAGGGCTGCCGCTCCAGTAAACTAGCCCTGTCTAGTGTACCATATCCCACCCCCAATCTTTCGTCACAGGAACAATCCTTAGCAGCATGTTTGCTCCGAATACTTCTCTTCAGGGCTAGCGTCACACTCAACCCTGGACCAAAGGTATTCTACTGCTGCATCTGCCACAAACGGCTCCACCCGATCTCTACCTCGATTAGGTGTAACAAGTGCAATGTGTGGTGCCATCTTAAGACCTGTTCAGGCCTTAAGAATCATAGGGAGTGGACAAGGTATGTGGCCACAAGTTGCTCCCGCCATTAGGCGGCCCCTGCCTCAACGGCGCTACTGCCCTCAGTGCCGGCACTTCAAACTGCCGTCACCAACAACACCTGAGCGGTAAGGAGCCCCCTTGAGCAACACAACTCCCCCAACGTCCTGCTCCTACCCCAGTGCGGGGACAAACCAGCAGCTCTTGGTCTCCCGCCCAGTCTGCTCCGTGTGTCAGACCAGAGTGCCTCGGAACCTGACAACAGTCCAATGCAATTTTTGCAATGGCTGGTGCCACTTTCGGAGGTGCTCTGGCCTGCGCACCACCCGTGGGTGGACACGCGACTTCGTTGCCCCTTGCTGCAGAGCTCTGCACCCGCAACCGCCCTCTGCGGCGCGGCCGCCTGCCAACGCCAGGCCACAACAACTCTTGCGGAACGCACAGCAGGATCAACGCAGACAACACCACGCGTCCCCCCGAGTTACGATTACACTCCCGAGGAGTTTTAAACTCTTTCAACTAAACTGCAACGGACTCATGAGTAAGATTGACGAGATAGTCGACTTTATGAGCCGACATGGAATCAAGATAGCTGCGGTCCAAGAGACAAAACTGCACGCTAGCTCCCGCCTGATTACCAGGGGCGGCTACAATGTGCACAGAAAGGACCACGAGCGAGACCACGGTCGAGGCTTAGCGTTCATAGTCCACCACACAGTGCAGTACCGTCTTATCGATGAAGGCATCGACCGCAGGGACACAACCTTAGAATGTCAAGGGATAGCTGTCCGGTCAGGCGATGCCGAACTCGAAATATATAATATTTACATACCCCCTGTCACCTGCTGCCCGGCAGGATATCACCCTGATATTGGTGCGCTCATCAGGGGAGAAAACCGATTGGTAGTAGGTGACTTTAATGCGCGTCACGATCTTTGGCATTCAAGCCTGCCAAATGATCGTAGGGTACAGCTATTGGCAGAGCAGATAGACGATTCGACATTCAGCATTGTAAACGACGACGCCCCCACCAGAGTAGTGGGCAATTGCTGCAGCTCGCCTGATATCACAATTGCTAGCGCAGGTCTGATAAATAGCATAACCTGGCGACCTATGCTATCGCTTGCATCAGACCACTTGCCCATTATCGTCTCGATCGAGAGACTTGCCGACTTTATTTCCGCGGATCACCGGTCATACGCCAACTTCAACAAAGCTGATTGGACCAGATTCGCGGAATTTACTGAACATCTTCGGCGCTCTCCCCATTTCCACCGATGTGCGCGTAGCGAACGTGCATTCCGCAAGGCGATCACAGCTACCGCTGCTCGCTTCATATCTGCTTGAAGGATCAGGGGCATACGTCCCAATTTCCCAGCTGAAGCAGCTGTTCTGGCGAACGAGCGTGATCGCTAAACAAGCGGAACAAATGGGAAGAGCATCTGAAGTCCTGCAACTTCACCTCTGGTATGAGCAAGCTCTGGTCCCTGTCGAACCCGACGAAGCACAAGGACAAGGTGGATATCACCTTCAACGGTTGTCCTTCGTCGGATCCAAAGAGATGCGCGTGCTTCTTTAGCCGGCAATTTATTCTGCATCCTCCGGCCGACAGATCCAAACGTAGTGCCACCAGACGGCTGCACAAACTGGCATACAACAGTGCGCCACTTTCTTTCTCCAGCGACGAGGTTCAGGGGGCCATCAAACACATGAAACCATCAAAAGCCATTGGCCCTGACGGACTTAACATGCTGATGTTGAAAAAGCTGGCTCCGTTGGGAGTAGAATATCTCACCAGGGTCTTCAACCTGTCTATGCCCACTCTCATAATTCCTGATAAGTGGAAATTAGGGAGAGTGGTCTCACTATTGAAGCCTGGGAAACCCGCCAACCAAGGGGAGTCTTATCGTCCGATAACTTTCCTTTCCCCAGTAGTGAAGACTCTTGAGGCCCTTCTACTTCCACTCTTTACGACACACTTGACCCCAGCCTCGCACCAGCATGGCTTCCGTAGAGTGCACAGCACCACCACGGCACTCACCGTCATAAACACTCAGGTAAACCGCGGCCTCAACCAAAACCGCCCATGCGAGAGGACTGCCCTAGTAGCGTTGGATCTAAAAAAGGCTTTCGATACAGTCAGCCACGCCACGCTACTAGATGACAATTTACAGCCGACACTCCCGCCAGGGCTGAAGAGGTGGACCGCGAACTACCTGAGTGGTCGTCACTCGTCGGTGATATTTCGAGACCAAACGTCTAAACAGAGAAAAATAAAGCAGGGAGTACCGCAGGGTGGTGTCCTTTCACTCTTGCTTTTCAACTTCTATATCTCGAAACTCCCCCAGCCACCAGAGGGAGTCTCCCTGGACTCATACGCCGACGACTGCACGATAATGGCGTCGGGCAATGATATTCATTTGCTTAGATTACTTTATTATATTTTTTTCTCTTTAGTCTTTGTTTTTACTACATAAGAGGGTGTTAACTGATGGAGGCGCTATTTACTATTTATGAATACTTTTAAAACTTGCTAAAAATGAAAAGATCAGCTTAAATTATAGTTTATAAAATTTTTTTAGCTCACAATATATATTTGCAGACGAATACAAGTTTACGTATTTTTATATTCCTACTTAGAAATTGATTTTTGCGTATACACTAGAGCAGATAGCAACCAAAAAAGTTTGTGGAACGCCGTACTCGGCTTTATTAATGTACCTACATATGTACATACATATGTGCTGCATAGATTATTTTCGACCGTATATGCAAGGTAAAGTGAAAAACGAATTATTTTCAAAAGCTTCTTGTAAATTATTTATGTATGTAAAGCTATAGATTTATGTATGTATGTATGTACATATGTACATTCATATGCACATTTATTTGAGTGACAACCATTTAGCCGCTGGCCAAATGCATGCAACTGAGTTCAAAACTCAAATCCAATTGATTTGTGATGCATTTCTAAATTACTAGATTCCCAATTGAAAAATTATTTAAGTTTGAAATAAAAATATGTTTTATTAAATGTGTAACATAGTGTTTTTATGATACAATCGTTAGTGCAATAGTCTTCTTTTAGACTTACAATAAACAAAAAAAAATATTATTTTAGTATACGGAATTCATCTGTAACCCACTCCACTGTCACCTTCGACAGTTTTTCCACCTTCTCGAGGAAAACAAACTCAATTTTCATAATATTTATAAAAATTATTGAAAGGATTGCTTCCAAGTTTATTTGTACTGAGGCAAATGCAGATACATTTGTCGCCTAGAAATCGTTTCGTTTTGAAATCGCAGATCGGTTTTTAAAAAGTAAGGAAAACAACAATCTCGAATAAAATTAATTTCGAGGTATTTTTTAATCTCTCGACATCTTCACATTTCTACAAATACCCCTATAGTTCTTAAATATATTGACATAAGACACTTTGTAAACAAATATTAAGCTAGTTTCTTAATATTAATTTCAATTTACGAATTACATTTACCCATCAAATAATTGATTAATTCCAAATCCCGAACAAACAGTGTAACTCGCCCCGCATGCAACGCCAATAAATATGCATCTTCAAAACGATTTTCCATATACTTTTCTGCTGCTGTCTGTAGAGCCTCCAGGGCTAAAGCCGTTATACAACTCACATCGCTTGAGATCTGCATCATAATTTCGCGTACGACTCGAGAAAAACTTAGTCGTGGTATCATAAAATCTGTTCTCAGCAGGAGTTTTAATTCTTTGCGGGTGGGCAATCTTTGTTTGCGACGACTGCTGCCCCTTGATTGCCTCGACGTAATTGGAGCTGGAACAGGTTGTAATGATTTTTTTTGTGCTCTAGATTTTCGTACCGTAGAAGTTCTTCCATCATTCTGAGATTTAGCGGTTGCCGTTTGTCTCGGCGATGAATGAAAATTCGTAATTTCACTCGAGGAACTTGTATCAGTCTCGCCAAGAAGATTATCCTGAAGCGAAGCTCCACGCGTTTTTGATTTAGGACCGGGTTTATGTAATGGCCGCATATTTCGCACGATAAAACTGATTTTTTAAGGAAATATTAAACTAAATAATAAAACTTTTATTTGATTCGATAGTAAACAAGCGCGTTTTTCTAGACAAACTAACGGAATGTTACGAGGTTACCACAATTTTGCATTTCTGTAGTTGCCATGCGGAAATATTTCCTTTAATAGATTTTCTAAAAAAGAGTCGTCTAACTTTTATTTAATATCAAAAATATTTTTTGTATATAGAAATAAAAACTGATTAACAAACCTGAAAACCAAATTAATTACACGTGAAATTCTTGCTTGTTATCGGCGCACAAATTGAAATATTTTTTTCACGGTCTCCACCTGGTTCCACTCTGTTTAACTCAGTTTTCTAAAATAATCTGTCTACGGTATAAGAAATGAGTCATAAAGTACGTTCACATATGCCGTAATTACCAATAAATCCACAAAATTAATCTACAAAATTAATGACAATCAGCTCTCAATACTGCTGCGAAAGGTTTTTCTTCATAGAAATTGCTTTGGTGGAATATTTTGAAGTTTTTGGTTTGTGTAATTATTATTAACGATTTGAAGAAAAGACAAGGGGAAGGAATAACTAATTTAATTGGATCGCGCCAATATGTAAAACGGCCCCCTAACACCGAATACCAGCCAAAGTATACAACAAAAACAATAAAGCATGGTGGTTCTCGCATTATGATCTGGGCATGTTTTTCTTGTCTAGGCGTGGGACCCATTCATTGGGTAAAGGAAATGATGACTGGCACTTCATATGCTGATATACTCAAGGACTTCATGCTGCCATATGCCAGAGACGAAATGCCGCTTGTTTGGAGAGTCAGATAAACGTAATAGAATGGCCGCCACAGTCACTAGACATAAACCCTTTTGAAAAATTATGGGTTGATGTCAAGGAGGCAGTAGCCCAACGCAAGCCAACATCTAATACGCAACTATGGGAAGCTGTAAAGAGCGCATGGGAGTCGATTTCGATTGAAAGATGCCAAAAATTTGTTGACTCAATGCAATCCCGTTGTGCTGCAATTCTAAAGAATAAAGGTCATGCAACAAAATAGTAATTTAAATACTAAACAAAACCCCATGTAAAAATAAAAATAAAATCACCATCTTATAAAAGTTTTGTCAAAATTTTTCTTACAATTTGTTACACTACTAAGTTTTTGACCACTCAAAATTCGCTGAAGTTTATCTAAATATAATTTTACCTTACGGAAATAAGATAAACGTTGGATTTTGTTTGGGATTTGTTTTGTTTGACATTTGGGCTATAAGAGGGAAAAATCAAATTTTTATAAAGGCGATTACACGCACTGTTTTAACCCATTCTATTTTACGTATGTGCACTACTAAGATTTTGACCGGAGCTGTACATATGCACATACATACATACAATATGTGCATATAAATTTTTAATATGTTAAATATTATTTACCATTTTGTTGTTGTCATTTTGTTAGTAGCACTAGGACAGCTATATTTGTATGTGTTGTACTGTGGCAGTTGTTGCTGTTTACATTATTGCTAATTAAGTTAGGGTTGTATATATCTCCTATAAATAATAATAATAATAATAGCCCCTTAAATATTGTCTTGTAAGTTGGATAGTTTGGTAGCCAATTTTTCATTTCGCCAAATAGTTATCTTGTCTTCATCATTGAAATGAGTGCTGCATTTTGGTTTGAGGTTAGCGCTTGACTTTCGCCATTTAATTTGTTTGAGTTTTATTATCCCGGATTTATATTCGGCTAAGGACTGTCACTCCTGCAATATTACCCGCATATATATGGGGTATGTTTACGCTACAACAACAACAACAACAACAACAACCCGTACTCTTTTGAAACGCGTTTTTTTAAGATATGTTGCGCTTTATTCTGCATACCAAAGCATTTATGGGTTTCCTAATAATAAGAAACATCCCAAAACTTGGCTTAACTTTTTTGTAAACATATTTTTGCTTCTGAAGTTTTCACACGATAATCACCGTTTTTCCCATCAGGGCTTTTTGTGCTACTTATTTCAAAAGATTAGAAGGAAAATTTTGGACAAGTTTCGAATCGAAAAGTTTAATTTTATATTTAATAGATCCCTACACAAACAATTTGCGCAAACTATGTAATCTATGTTCATATTGCACATGCAACCTTGGTGTCTGCTAGCTGTCAAATTGACAAGTTCCGATTGGATTATAAGCACACACTTGAATTTTGACGTACACGTACATGAACTCCCGCAAAATTTCTCTGCTTATGTATTATGTATTATCAATGACATTTCTGTTGGCCATCATTTTTGTGCTTTTTTCGCTCAGACGTTTGCGTTGCCGTTGGTGTTTTTTGCAACCATCTGATTGCAGTGCATTTTCATCGGGTTACGACGTGGAAATTGTGTGAAATAAATGTTAAAAGAATAGTTTAAAATTTTCTAACAGCAACAAACCGATTTGAATAAGCTAATTTGGGGTCCAAACAAAAGTACGAAGTATAAGAAAAGCAAGACGAAAAGTTGTGATAGATCGGTAAAGGCTTTGGGAAAAATATAGCGCTTTCGTGTGTTTGTGTGCGAGTAAAAGCAAAGAAGCGTATTTTTTACTCGCAGCAGAATTAAAAAATAGAGCAAATGAACTTTTGACTTTATCGAGAAGTCAAACACGTGAATTATGTATTTATGCAAGTAAAGGCCAAGAGCAGGTGCAAAGTAAAAATAAATTGTGCTTAAAGTGACAAATCACAAGATCGCCGCACTAAAGGGTAAAGAATTAAAATTTGTTGAATTAAAAAAAAAATTTGAGTGAAGTGTACGAAATCTACCTCTACTGCAACAAACAATTTCAAGTGCACCAACATGCCATCAATCACCTACAAGGAACGCGTACTCAGCGCTCAACAGCTGAAAAAACTGTCGGAACACAAATACGCCTGCAGCAACAGTAGTCTGCTGGATCCATGGCTACAACCATGGTGGAATTGGCTCGTCTCAATGACGCCACTCTGGCTGGCGCCCAATCTCATAACCATTATTGGACTGATTGTCAACATCGCGACAACTTTAATATTAGTATCGTGAGTATCTGAGAAATGTATTTTTGGTACGCAAGTACTTGTCCCAGGGTGCTTTAATCCTCCTTGAGGGTAATAATAGCTTGGCACTTTAGTATAGCAAAATTGAGTGTTGCGTAAACTTTTCGTACTTTAGCGGCCAACCTGTAAATGCGTGTGGCCAGTCCAATTGAGGGAAACATTTTCTGGCTTTTATGCCAGAGTTATGTATTATATTATCGTGAATTATGTGTGAATAATTGGGTCCAATAAAATTTTCTTTATTAGTTCGTTGTTTCTGTGTTTTTTTTTTGCTATTGGAATTTTCCAAATTCCGCAATGCAATTCGCACTTACATTTCCCGTATATTAGCGGTGCCGATGACAACAGCTGCTGCAATAACAACAAGAGCGTCGCTCACTGCGCTGCGTGCAATGCCGTTTGTTGTTATTGAAATAGCTGAAGAAAGAGGATGTACATAGAATAAACCCCCTTACACTTATCGCCAGTTGACGAGGTTGTTCGAATTTGTGGGTGCAAATATGTATGTATGTATATAATAAATGCAGCGGATGCTGGGCAAATGAACATGCAATAAAGTCGATGAGAGAAATGAGAAATCATTAAATGAGGGGCTAACAAAACTGGATATAGGCTGCTGATAAAATTTGTACAAAATTAAGTGAGAAAAAATCTGTAATTTCCTTAAATAATAAAAACAGATTGTTTACATTTAGGAATTTTTATTTTTAATATTTTGTTTTATGGACTTTTATTTCATAATGTTTATGTAAAACTGTTTTATGCTTACAATTATTTCAACTACAATATAAACACAGCCGCTATTTTAACCAAACTATCTTTATTTTTGCCTTTGATGTTCTTTAGCCCCATTATACATTTTAGAAAAAAGGAGAAAGACATTATATATAAATTAGGTAATTTTAATTCGATTACTTTTCACTTTAATTGAGTATTGCTTCCTCGTTTGTTTTTGGTTTACTGTTTTTCTCTTTTGCTGATTGTGCGTTTGTCGCATTATTTTATATGCATAGCCGCGTGTGATTTGACCCTCAAAATGCCGGCCATGAAGAATTTTTCTTGCATTAGGGGGGCTTTTACTTAAACGATTTCTTTTTAAGAGTTGTTAAAAACCGTAAAAAAGCAAATTAGCAAAAAATGGGGCAAATGAAAAATTTTCACATCGTTAAAATGCTAATAAAATTAATCAATCATTAATGTTGTTCATACATACTTATCTTACTTACCTAATAGGACTATGAATAAGTTCGTGCGGTTTTTTTTCGAAATTTGAAACTTTATTGACGTAAAATGGTTACAAATTTAATATTCAAAATATTGTCCATCGCTTACTACTACTTTTTCCCATCTTTCTGGCAATTCACGGATTCCCTTTGTGAAAAATTCGGTCGGTTTTGCCGCAATCCACGAATCGATCCATTTTTTGACTTCATCGTAATTACGGAAGTGCTGGTCAGCCAGGCCATGTTGCATCGATCGGAAGAGATAGTAATCGGATGGCGCAAGGTCTGGACTATACGGCGGGTGGGGTAGGACATCCCATTTGAGCGTTTCTAAGTATGTTTTGACCACTTGTGCAACATGTGGCCGAGCATTGTCATGTTGCAAAATAACTTTGTCGTGTCTATCGGCGTATTGCGGCCGTTTTTCTCGCAGTGCTCGGCTCAAACGCATCAATTGTCGTCGGTAGACATCCCCCGTAATCGTTTCATTCGGTTTCAGTAGCTCATAATACACAACACCCAGCTGGTCCCACCAGATACACAGCATAACCTTCAGGCCATGAATATTCTGCGCCGACGTCGATGTTGAAGCATGGCCAGGGTATCCATACGTTGCCCGACGTTTTGGATTGTCGTAATGGACCCACTTTTCATCGCCAGTCACAATTCGATGCAAAAAACCCTTTCTTTTGTGCCGTTGAAGCAGTTGTTCGCATGCCATAAAACGGCGTTCAACGTCTCTTGGCTTCAATTCATACGGCACCCAATGGCCTACCTTTCGGATCATTCCCATGGCTTTTAAACGTTTGGAAATGGTTGATTGATCAACTCCCAAAGTTTTTGCAACCTCTTCTTGCGTTTGAGCCGGATCTTGATCGAGCAATTCCTCCAATTCGGTATCCATGAACTTTGGCGGCGCACCCTCGCGTTCTTCGTCTTCCAAGCCAAAATCACCACTTTTAAAGCGTGCAAACCACTTCTGGCACGTTCGCTCAAGTTTACGCTTCAAATAAAAAACTTATACTGACGTTTGTGCCTTACGACAGTAGCTCTCCAATGAATGTTTGGAAATGTGGATCGATGGAATAATAATCAAGTTACGCCATCTGTTGTAAAACCGCACGAACTTATAAATAGACCTATTATAATGTTAGTACAGACGTACATACTTAAATTCTTATAAATTTAAAAAATATTTGTAGTGGTTGCTGTTGTTGTTGTTGTTGTTGTAGCATAAACAGTCCTTGGCCGGATAATAATTCGGGCCGTTCTAGTAACGTAGAACCGACTATCGTGGGAACGAGTAATATATGTATTGGCTACAGGCGTACAAGCCGTTTTTTTTTAATTCCAAAAATTAATATTTTTCCAAGCCTTTCGAAAACAAAAAAGGGTAAAAACACAAACTCAATTTTCAAACCTGCACCATTTTCTCAAAAAAATAAAAAATAAAAAAACCGCCACGTACGACGATAGCCATTGATGTATAGATTAAGAATTTTTTTGGTTTTTTGCATTCAGATGATTTTTCACCGCTGTATCGTGGCCACCAGGGTGCATCGGTTTTTTATGACGTCATTGCATTAATATTAATAACAATTGTAGTTTTTAATATTTTTTAATAAAAATTTGTGTCAGTATAGTTGAATATATGTTAAATAAATTATAATTTGTCCGATCCTCAAATAATCATCCCTACTTATAAAATAAAAATTCATCAAAATCACTTAATTTTCACGCGTTCACAGTGGTGTTCCCCCTTATTAGTAAACATTTTGATATACACTACCGGTCAAAAGTTTGGGTTCACTTACATTATTTTGGAATTTTACACAATAAAGTCGGCTTATTAGTGGTTTTGTTTTTAAAACGTGCGTTCTGCTACTAGTTTGAGTTTAGGAGATTGTTATTGTTTACAAAATGACTATGGCAGACGCGTAGATCAAGCATGAACGGGTTATGACTTGCTGCATTCTGCCAATGCGTCTAGTGCCTATTACGCGTAACATCTTACTGCTGCAAAACTCGCTTCAAGAGTTATATTTCTAATTGTTGGTGTAATCTTTGTTATCAAAAAGGTAAGTAAAACAATTTTTTGTATTCCAAAAAATAACTGTTTTACAAAAACTTACATACAAGTCGACGTTATACCAAAATTATCTTCTAATTATTAAAATTTAAATGAAACTACATATTTCTTGTTTTATTATTTAAAATGGGTCGGAAAGCAGAGCTTAGTGTAGAAACACGAGCAGTCATTGTGACACTACATGGAGAAGGCTATTCAACGCGAAAATTTGCTTCGAAATGTAATGTCTCTCAAAATGCTGTCATGTGAACGTTACAAAGAAAGAGCGATACTGGGTGCAATCAGAGTCGTCATCGTTCTGGGAAGCCTAAAACTATGTGAAATGAAGAGGATAAGTTCATATGTGTTGTAAGCAAAAAAAATCGTTTTCTAACAGCCCCTGAAATTCGCGAACAACTCAATTCCTCGCGCGAGGCTCCAGTATCTGTTTCGACGGTACAGCGACGACTAAGAAACTACGGCCTAAAAGGGTGCGTCGCCGCCAAAAAACTTTTACTTCGAAAGCAAAATAAAGTAAAGAGACTTAATTGGGCTAAAAAACATAAAGAGTGGACAACTGAACAGTGGTCTAAAGTCTTGTTTACGGACGAGTCCAAATTTGAAATTTTCAACAAACGACGCCGCCAACATATTGGCCGTTTGTCGCTGAACGCATGATGAACCAATGTGTTGTTCCCATAGTTAAGTATGGTGGAGGGTTAGTGTTAGTCTGGGGATGCTTTGCTGGAGAAAAACTTGGAAACATTATACAAATTAAGGGTATCATGGACAAAAAGGTCTACCACAACATACTTCAACGGCACGCTTTTCCGTGTGGGAAAAGACTTGTGGGCAGCGGATTCGTTTTCCAGCAGGATAACGATCCTAAGCACACTTCAAAATTTTGCCAGGATTACATTGCAGCCAAAGAAAATCAAAAACAACTCAAGTAAATGGAATGGCATCCTCAGTCGCCGGATTGTAACCCGATCGAGTTGCTGTGGGACGAGTTGGTCAGAGAAGTAAGAATATTGCAACCTACTAATACAAAACAACTTTGGACATTTCTACAAAATTGCTGGAATCAAATAACAGCAGAATCTTTGCGTAAATTAGTTGATACGATGCCCAGAATATGCGACGCTGTAATACGAGCTAAAGGAAACGAATCGAGGAAACGAAAATATGAACAAATACTTGCGGGTTTCTTTAAAAGTTAACATATTTTGTATTGAACACAATTACTTTCTGTAAAATAACAATATTAAAAAATCTTTGACGAAGAAAATCATGATTATCTGAAATATTTTTACAATTTTTCAAGTGAACCCAAACTTTTGACCGGTAGTGTATATTTTAAAAGTAACTAAAAATCTTTAGTCATTTATAAGTTCACATTAAGCGTTGTTGCTGTTTGGTGTTCCAGTCCGCTCAAATTGCATACCCTCACAGCTGGTATACAAACATATATGTATGTGAATGTATAAATGCTCCTTACAGAAATTTACTGGTTTAACATGTACATATATTTTGGCGAATTGCTATCTGATCTCTCTCAAAGAGAAAAATATTCAAAATTGTAAACAAACAGAAAACCAGCTAAAACTTATTGAAAGTTTGCTTGCATTGAAAATTATTTATTTATTTTATTTTATTTATTATTAAAGTCAAAACATACAACCATAGGTTATTTTTACAATGATTGACCTTAAGAATAGTTTACATAAAAGGATTAACAGTAAAATCAAAATTAAAATTAAAATTACAGATAGTAGTAAAGAAGTATAAGTTGGAGAAAGTATTAAAAGGAAAGTAAGGTAAAAATAGTAGTAGTAGGAGTAGGGATTAATAGGAAGAGATTTAAAGTACATTCAGCAATTTTCGGCAAGATAGCGAAGCAATTTATTTTTGAAACACGAGCTTTCTTTTATACGTTTAATTTTGTAAGGTAAGGTATTCCAAAGACGGACAGAGAACACAAAGTATTGACGTTCAGTCACCAAACAACTGTATTTCATCGGGACTAAGTTTAACGAACGGCAGGACTTTGAATGCATAAGTCGATCTTGAGGTATCTGGGTTTCTGAGTGTTTATGATCTTGTGTAGAAATTAAGTAAACAAATAGGAAATTGACAAAATATATTTGTATTTTCTTTCTTTTTTCTTCCTTCAGCTGAAATTTTACCATAACCCGGTTCTTTTTTGTATTTGTAGAACCATTAGCAACAACAACCAAAATTTTTAACCAGTCACTTCATTAGTACTCCGCAAAAATTTGTGGGGAATTCTTCATTATTGTGCTACAACAGTTGCATTCCCATTGTAGTATTCCATTGTTGTTATAAGAGCTTAAGAGTTTGTGATTAGACTTATCGAGGGAAATCGAAACCGAAGAAGGTTAAGAAGGAAGTAACAAAGAAAGTTGTTATTGTGACTGGTTTTTGGGATGACCGCGAATTTATTTTATATCGATAGTTCTGGAAAGAACAGCCACTCGAAACTATAATTTCAACGCAAGAATGAAGCAATAAGAACGGTATCACTTATTCACCCACGGAATTTTCATATTTGCCTTTTTCGCTGGCTATATTATCTTGGAAAGATATTAGAAATTGGAAAGGACCGTCTCAGTCAAACGTAGGGTGTTTGATATTTATTTATTTTTCTCTGAAAAAGTGTTATTTTCCTTTCCTTTTTATACCGACACAGTTTCATTTAAATCGGAAAAAAACTTATAAGTCCTTATATTTATAGAATTGATTTTGAAGGCAGCCTCTTAAACATACAATTTATCGTTCCCACTGCAGTCAGTTCTATGTAACCGGAACGACTCGGATTTATATCCGGCCAAGCACTGCTACTTCAGCAGCATTCCCCGTATATGTATGGGGAATGTTTATGCTACAATAACAACAAAATCTAATTTATTTTTCATTTAGTGAAAGCTGTTTTTGTGAAATTAATTGAGTTAATTGAAACTCTTCTTACTGAGATGTTTGTTTACTAAAACCAGTTTTATATACGTATATGTTTATTTATCTCTTTATTACGAATAATATGTGAAAATCTTAACCTTTTACAAAAAAAAGTTAAAATAATTGTGAAATGTGTAATTTTAGCACATTCCGTCTGTAAATATTTGTAAATTTTAACAACTTCAAGCTTGAGTCGCAACTACTTGTAAATACAACATACATACACCTGTGTTCATAATAATAGTAACGCGTCATATTGTAAAGTTTTGACTGTTCACTTTTTTTATTATTTTTATTTTAAATATAGTTTATACTACAGCAAAAACTATGGGAAATATTTAGTATAATGTCTATCGCTTTGAAAAAAGGTTAAAAGGGGGGGGATAGAGGGGTGTATACCCAACCAACTGAAAACCGCACCTGCCGGAGGCCTATAGTTTTTAAGTAATTTAATGTTAAAGTTCTGTAATTTAGCGAAAAGTTGGTGTTGCCATATACCTGAAATACAAACGAAGTCCGTATGCAGGGATGTTCAGCGGAAGGTTCATTGTAAAACTGCAGTATTTTTTTTCTGTAATTTAAATTTGAGAAATATTTTTGAAAATACAAACATACAACTCATCGAAACTTAAAAACGATGATATTAAGCGTATCACAAAAAATAATAAAGTAATTAAAAGCCAAAAATTACGGTTTATAAGTGTATTGTATTGCTTCGATCAGTTTTACAAACGGGTCCTCATTCCTTTTATAAACAGATTTTCTCCACAAAAATTCGATTATCATGTCTGCAAAACAAGTAGGGTGATCGTAGTTGTCTTTATTAAAAAACTCGTTTCCTTTCAAAAAAATAACCCTCATCAGTCCAACTCCGGCTACGCAATCCACAGTATTTTTGCGTAGAATTCCTTTCCGTGTTAAAACCATTGAATCCAAAATTAAAACGTCATATGCGTGTATGTAGTAAGGAGGCTCAATAAACCCCATCCCCATCATTAACACTAAACTCAAATACTTAATTGTTGTTCATATTTTTGTTTTGATTTGCATCCGGCAACAAAATACTGTTGTCATTCCAATCTTCTTCTTATTCGCGTTTAAAATTGGAAAGTGATTGTATGGACAAATGCATTTGCTAATATAAGGATAAAACCAAGTAAAAACTCGCGTGTGAGTGTATATTTGGAGAATTTTAGTGAAGTGTTAAAAAATATATAGTGTAATGTGGCAAATTATAGTGTAGTTCCAGAGGGCATTTTGAAGGCAAATAATTACGAAATTATTATTTCCCGAATAATTTGGAGTTATAAAGAGTGTTCCTTAACACCTTACTAACATCTCCACCAAGTTTCTTTAATAAAGACATTATAGTTTGCTAAAAATGGCCCAATAGACATTATTCTAAATTCCAGCCAAAACCATACAACATAAAGTTTAAAACTTAGTACAAAATTATAAAAAAAAAATTAAAATCTAAATGTCAAACTTTTTACTCAGAATCTTTGAAAAAAATTAGAGTATGTGGTACAAGTTTGGGGAGCTTCAAGAGGCGCGCTGATTTTTGACATTTTGTACATTTTCTCTATATGAAAAAAAATCGAGCTTTCGTTATATGGAAGAAAATACATTCCACCGTCAATAAGAAAATCTAGAAAAACTTTAAAAATCTACACACGAATTTGAGCCATTTTAAACTGGCACAAGTTTATACCAAAATTTTATATGCTACGAAACTGCCTACTCAGAATTTTTCTAAAGATTCTGACTGAAAATTTGGATTTTTGATGAAAATTTATAGAATTGTGTTTAAATTTTGTTTAAAATTGTAAACTATAAGTTGTTGTAATTTGGATTAAATATAAATATACTACATACTTTCATAAAAACATAACAACAAAAAAGGGAAAAATTTTGCAATATGTCGCGCTATTATTATTGTGAACACTTGTGTGTGTACATTCATAAAATATACTAAAAATGTGATTACATACACATGCAGTATCTGCAATTGGTGTCTCTAAATAATTACAAAACTAAAATGAATACATGTAGGTTGGCAAGTATGTATGCCAGTACATACATATTCATCGTATATACATACATATTCATCGTATATACATACATATTTATTAATAATATTTAGCTATTACCGCATGGCTTTCTTCTGATTTTCTCTAGAAAAATTTTCACTACGTTTTTTCGCTCATCTGCTGATTTAATGATCACTTTCATCTATTGACTGTTGCCTATAACCCTGTCGTTATTGCTGTTGCTTTCAAATTTGCTACTGTCTAGCGTTTAGCCACGTCACAGAATTCACAATGGCTACTGGCCGGCGATATTGTGGTGATTGAACCACAACTACATGAGGAGGCGAGTGAGTAAGCGCTGCAAGTAGAGCTGAGCTGATCACTTATTTTTCTACATATTCACATTCATATACATATGTACACACATACTATATGTATATACTCGTAGTAGCCTGTAGATTGTGCACATGCTTGCAGATGATGATGAATAGTTGTCTTTTACTTTGATTGCTGTCTGTGAAGAACGCCCACCTTACTGCAACCCTCCAAAACTGCAATAGTAGTTCAAATTAATTCATAGATTTATTTAAATTAATGATTCATTTAGTTGGTCAGTTTGGATTCTAAATTAATATCTCTGTTTTACATTAACTGGTTACACTGCCAGTTAACTAAATGGTTGGCCAACAGATTGCAGTCATAAATGCTGACTAATTGTGTGTGGTAAAATGACATGGTTTCTATAGGCCAATAGTAAAAAAACAAACACCGCATTGAAGTCTCTCCCTTTCTTTCTCTTTGTTGTTATCTATACTAATATTATAAAGAGGAAAACTTTGTTTGTTTGTTTGTTTGTAACGAATAGGCTCAAAAACTACTGGACCGATTTTAAAAATTCTTTCACCATTCGAAAACTACATTATCCAAGAGTAACATGGATTACATTTTATTTTGGAAAAAAATAGGGTTCCGTAAGATATTTGGATTTTTCGGACACAAACTGAAAAAAATCTTATATACATATGTATAAAATAAAGTGAACTTTTTGTGTGTGTTCGCTAACCGGCCGTGTCTGCACCGAATTAAACCAAACTTACACACATTGTTAAGTAGGTATTGAAGATTATTTCCGTATAGTTTGAGTACCTATTGGTAGATAGGGTCTCGAGATATAGGTCAAAACGTGGACCCGGGTAACCTTCGGACGTGTATGTACAATATGGGTATCAAATTGAAGCTGTTGGTGAATGCCTTAGTACAGAGTATTTTTCATGCCGCTACGTGACTGGGGTCTCGAGATATAGGTCAAAACGTGGACCCGGGTAACCTTTGGTTGTGTACGTACAATATGGGTATCAAATGAAAGCTGTTGATAAGTGCTTTAATACGGGGTAATTTTCATACCCATTGATGACTAGGGTCTGGAAATATATGCCAAAACGTGGACCCGCCGTGTCTTTGCACCGCAGAGTATTTTTCATGCCGCTACGTGACTGGGGTCTCGAGATATAGGTCAAAACGTGGACCCGCCGTGTCTTTGCACCGAATTAAACCAAACTTATGCACATTGTTAAGTAAGTATTGAAAATGGGTTTCGTAAAGTTTGGTTGTAGTTCGGAGCAGTGGCAACGGGTACAGCGTTCTTTTGAGCCAGCCATAGTGTCGCTTACTTTTTTAACGCTTGGGGCGGAACTAAACTGTCAAATTGACAGTGTGAGTTACAATGTGTCAATATTTCTTTCTGATTTGGATGCCATAAGGAAAAAACGTAAGTGCAACATGTAAAAATTGTTTGTGAATTTTTTTGGAGTGGATTTTAGAACAGTGAATAATTTCTTACGAAATTTGAGAATTTAATGTGAAATCCGAATGAAATTATGTGTTCGTGAAAAAAACAATTTTTTTCGTTTTTTTTTTTTTGAAAAATATAAATGGATAATGGTTAAAAAAGCTCCAATGCTTAATAAAACATATAAATTGAAACGAAAAATTCATGGATGATCAGGAAAAAAGACGATTGTTTATTCATATGCGTTGATTTGAAATTTAAAAACAATCTTCTTTTTTCCTGATTTTCAATTTATATTTTATATTTACTCAAAAACAAATAGAAAAACAAAAAATATTGTTTATGCCAAAGCGCTTGAATAAAGAATAAAGAAATAAATAATATGAAAACCATATATTTTCTGTTCTAAACCATATCTATTCTATTTTAGTGTGCCCAGCGAAGGGGGCCGGGTTTGCTAGTATCAACATAAAGTAATCTCCAAGATATTTTGGAACATTTTGCAGGTGTGAGAGTCTTCGGTCGATTTGATTTTTAGAGTGGCAGCTTCAAATCTGTGCTTAGAGAAGTAATGAAAATCGAGAGAGGGAGAGAGAGATCGAGCTTTTTGTTTATTGTCTAATTGAGTGCCAAGTTGCTTAACTGATATTAAACAAATTTTTGACGGAATTTTACTTTGTTTGCACTATAACTGAAGAAATGAATTGGGAAAGTTGTATTAGAATGTTTTGTTGAGTAAATGAAAAGGTAATGTGATACAACAATGCGCTAAGCATTAAAATTGTGACAAATATTGAAAAAAAGATTAGTTTTCATTTTTATTGTACTTTTTTATTTTGTTTTTAACTTATAAATTTAAGCCTTGTATTGAGATTTTATATGTGCATTTTTTTGTTTTTCTGACAAAAATCAATATACATATTTTTATAAATGAGAAGTCTGACCAATGGTTGCATTAAATGTATTATTATATAGGGTTTTCCAATAAGAGGTGTTATTTTGATATTCAAAGAGAAATGCTACTTTTTAATATAAATGATCGGATATTTATTTCATTACAAAGAGGAAGGTATGCCGTTAATAGTGGAAAATAACAACAGGTAAATGACCACCACGCTTACAGGACAATATCTTTGTCATGAAATTTTCAATAACCGCATTGCAAAATGGCTGCCCTATGTCCTCGATAGTCTCACGAATTCCATCTTTGAGGTCTTGAATCGACCCTGGGCTGTTGACGTAGACCTTCTTTTTCACGTGGTCCCAAAGAAAAAAGCCACAAGATGTTAAATCACAAGATCTCGGTGGCCAATTGTGATCACCTCTTCGAGAGATAACACGGTTCGGAAACTTTTCCCGTAAAAGATCAATGGTTTCGTTGCTTGTGTTGTCCAGATCAATACCATCCAATTCCGGTCATAAAAATCGTTCATCATCTCTCGATAACGCAATTCTATTCAAAATAACACCTGTTATTGGAAAACCCTTTATATATATATATTAGGGCGGGTCGATTTAAAAATCGCTCATTGCTCTGTGGAAATCGTATTCTAGGGATCAAAGTAAGAAACTTTGCCGAAGGAACCATACCTCTAAAACGAATTCTGATGTCCCCCAATTTCAAAATATCACCATTTTTGGCCTTTACATGAAAAAATCAGCTAAATGGCTATGTTTTTTCTTTGTTTTTATTTATTTACAATAATATCTATTTTTTCTCTTAAGAAATTTATTTAGTTAGAACATATGTAAATAAAAAATAATAATTTAAGTGAGTTATAGAAAAGAAACTAAAAAGTTCGACCCAAATTGGGGGACATCAGAATTCGTTTTAGAGGTATGGTTCCTTCGTCAAAGTTTCTTATTTTGATCCCTAGAATATGATTTTCACAGAGCAATGGGCGATTGTTTTGCCTGCCCACAAATCGACCCGGCCTAATATATATATAATTGGCGCGTGCACCCTTTATGGGTGTTTGAACGAGCTCCTCCTCCTATTTGTGGCATGCGTCTTGATGTTGTTTCCCTAATGGAGGGACCTACAATTTCAAGCCGACCCCGAACGGCAGATATTTTTTATGAGGAGCTTTTTCATGGCAGAAATACACTCGGAGGTTTGCCAATGCCTGCCGAGGAGTGACCGCTATTAGGAAAATCTATTTCTTCATTTTGGTCTTTCACCGAGATTTGAACCTACGTTGTATCTGAATTCCGAATGCTAGTCACGTACTAATCTATTCGACTACGGCGGCCGCCGTTACATATTTACATAGGTATATAATATAATGTTATATAAAATTACTTCTGAAATAAAAAAAGTCGCTACAGTCGCTTCCACGGCATCAAACTAGAGCTTTGGATAGTCAGGTAGCGAGTAATGCGAGTAGCTCTATACCCCCTTGAATTTCCGGTCATTACTTAACTGCTCAAATAGATATTTGTTTGAAAATTTCGAATCTTTGCACAATTTGATCAACTGAACAGAGATTTAAAATTTTATTTTTCAGCATTTAGTTTTCTAATGACATTAGCACTGTATGAACAATTGGTCAAACTTAAAAAAAAAAATTTTGATAAAATAATCAAAACAAGCATAGGTTAAATTACTCAAAATCGCGATATATTCGAGCTCATGCTTCAAAATGTTCGAGTAATGAGCATCGAACAGCTGTGCGGGTACTCGTTGCTCATATGAGAACTCTAAACGAAACGAAACGAGGCGGCCCGAACTTATCACTGAGCAAGGATTGTCACTTAAGAAGTATTTCCTAAAAATCATGGGTACTGTTTATGTTGTAAAAATAGCAACAACAACGACAATTAACTATGGTGCATACCAGGTTTATTTTGTCCGGTGTTGGCTAAGAACAGGATTGCGGTGTTTTTTTAAATTTAATCTGACTTTTTCATTTTTGTATTTGATCTGACTTTTTTTAATTTTTTTTATTTGATCTGACTCTTTTTATTTTTTATTTGATCTGATCTTTTTTTATTTTTTTTTATTTGGTCTGACTTTCATTTTTGTATTTGATCTGACTTTTATTGTTTTTTATTTTATTTTTTTATTTGATCTGACTTTTATTTTTTTATTTGATCTAATTTTTTTTAATTTTTTAGAGTTAGATCCTTTTTTATTTTTTTATTTGATCTGATTTTTCTTATTATTTATTTGATCCGACTTTTTTAATTTTTTTCTATATTTTTTCGCTTTTCTTTTTGATTTTTTTTCAGTTTCTTAATTTTTTTATATGCACATATATTTTTTTCTTTTGCTAAGCACACCAAAACACAACTAATTCTTATATTTTTCAAGAAGCTCTTATATTTTTCCTTTCGATCTTGACTATAAGTTTAGGTAGATATGTATGTATGTAGTAAATTATAATATCCAATTTAAAAATAAAATACCAACCAACTTTGTTTAAAATTTTACTAACTTAATTACCTTCAATTGACACTGGTTATACAGGAGAGACCGTCAGGTGTGCCTGTGTATGTACACGTGTACACCTGTGTTCACAAGAATAGCAGCGCGACATGTTGCAAAGTTTATACTATTTTTGTTTTTTTTTATAGAAATAGGGTTTATACTACAACAAAGACCATATAACTTAAAGTTTCAAACTCGGCAAAATTTTGAAAGATTAAATAAATTTTCATTAAAATTTCAAACTTACTCAGAATCCTATATGAATCTAGTATGCAGTTATAAACAACTTTGAATTTTTGTATAATAAAGTGTCAGTTAGAAGCGGCTGGAAAAGCGCATCGTTTTTCAATTTTTTTTTTTTTTTATTAATATATTTTTTTTTTTTTTTTTGCTGGTCTTCTGGTTTGCGCGTTTGCTCCATTCGAGCTCTCGTTATATGGCATAAAATGCATAAAATGCATAACAAAGTAAACAAAAAAAACTATCAAAAAATAATGCTCCTTTTGAGTCACTTTAAACTTGCTTCGGAACTACAAAACCTAATTTTTTCTAAAAATTCTGTTTGAAATTCTAATGAAATTTTGTTAATTTTCTTAAATTTGGTTGTAGTATAAACCATATTTTTATAAAAAAAAATTAAATAAAAAATAAATAAATAGCCTCGTGTTATTATTGTGAACACAGATGTACGTACATACATATCTGTATGTACGTATGCATGCGAATAAATTGCCGGTTATGCGATCTCACATCCAACGTCTCACGATGCCACTATAGGGTCAATTACATTGATACTAATTTTAATTAAGAATAGCGTAAAAAAGCAACTATCGGAAGGCTAATACAGTGGCAAAGAGCATAGGGGCACCCCGAGGGTTAAACAAGAAGCTAGCGAATAAAACGGCGAATTGTTAAAATATACCATTTTGAAAGCAAAATTAATGAATAAAATTTGCTATTGCAGGTATTTTTGTTTTCACATGCCGCCGGTACGTGTATGACCGTAAATGGTTACCTCGAATTTCGTAATTTTCTTTTTGTTTGTTTAAAATCGGGGCGTCATGTACTTTTTATTTCGCTATTAATTAGGTACTTATTTTTTCTAGCTTTTTATTCTATTACACAAACAATTTGTTGATCCCTCTAGCTTATGCAGCTTTGACAAACTTCTAATGTTGTATGTATGAGTGTTCATATGTCGATATGTATATGTGTGCATGTAAAAAATTTCGTTATGCCTGCGAATATTCGTATGGTAGCAAACATTTGCCTTCTTAGAGACAAGTCAAGATCTTTACATATATGCTTTATATGCGAATTACGTGCGAATTTAGGCCATCTGGTAATGACAATGCACTCAACATTTTTCCTGATATACGAATCTACACTGACAAGCGATATTATAACATAGTGAATTGTTTTTTTCTTTTTAGTTTGCTCTCCTTCTCGGCTCATACTACCGCAAAGGAGTGCATAACATAAAATGAGTTGATTGTCTAATTGAGGACCAAGTGATTTAATTGATATTAAAAAAAAACTGCTGCGGCTCATACTACCGCGATCGCTACTAAAATTCAAAACCCCTACAAAGTCCTCAAGCCGCTAGCTAATATATAAGCACTTAGGGCAAGGGCAAAGTCACGTTGCTGGTGACATTTACTTAGTGTTGAAATAAATTCTGTGACAAATTTTAGAATGCATACGGCGAGAAAAAATTTGCAGAAAAAAGTTCCGTTATTTTTTCTTATTGCATTGTCTACTCATAAATTATACTCAGTTTCGTGGCAAATTTCGCGTGTTAACAGCGGAGTGTGGAGCTTAGGAAAATCGCATTGCAGAGATTCCATTACATAAGTGGGGTTAAAGTGCATGTGAGATCCACGAATTGCTGGAAAATCTTAATATTATATTTCGAGAATGTTGGTTTACCGTACGAGCAATCGTTTTTTTTTAAACATCTGAAGTGACAGACAGAAAAAGAAGTGCTTGTCGTCGCGTGATGCGAACCAGTGCAGCCATAAAAGCCATTTGTGGAAGAATTCACAGAAATCCCCTTAGAAAGCAGAAAATCATGTCCAGGGAAATCAATATATCGACCAGATCCATGTCAAGACTAATTAGAGATGATCGCCACATGAAAGCCTTCCGTCGCTCAACTGGTCATCTTTTGACAATGCGCTTGAAGAAAATTAGACTCGACAGATGCAACGGCCTTGAGAATATTCTTTTCATAGATGAGAAAATTTTCACTGTTGAAGAAGTTTTTAATAAGCAAAACGACAGAATTTATGCGTCTAAAGACGCAATAAATGTTGTTCCAAGGGTTCAGCGTGGCCACCATCCAGCTTTCGTAATGGTTTTGTGGGGTGTTTTAAAGACGTTACATCTCTTAATTTCTGCGAAAAAGGGATTAAGACCGAAGACCAGGAGTACCAGGAGTATGTCTTAGAATGTATGGTGAAGCAGTACTCTATTCAATGGAAGGCGTTGAACCTTCAAGCAAGATTCCACTCTAGCTCATTAGGCAAAAACCACCTAACAGTGACTAAAACACAATATTTCTGGGATCATAGCCGTAAAAGATTGGCCGTCTGGAAGTACAGATCTGAATCCATTGGACTAAAGTTTTGTGGTCAGAATTAGAGAATATGGCCTGTCGAAGACCTCACAGAACTTTGTAGAGTCTCAAGCAATCTTTGGTTCGAGTAGCGACGTTAATAGCTGAATGGCCTAATCAATTGAAGGCTTGTCCAAAACGAAATGGTGACCATTACGAATGAAAATTTTAATTTTTTTTATATTTACATGAGTAAATAAAACTAAATTCATTAAAACAAACATTAAAATTTCATATCTATAACGGAGACTTATGGCAGGACTAAGTTTATAAAAATACAGTTTATTATGTTTATATTAGGATACGCTTTGCATAGTACGGGCGGCATATAAATGCCAAGCCATACATTAAGTCAATGGAAGCTCTTGATTGCAAGATTTTAAGGGCAATATGCGATTATTTGAAGTGGCGTTGATTTTGTTAGCTGGCGATTTTTGCCAAGCACTTCAAGTAATTTCAGTCTCAACCTCAGCTGCTGGACTAAAGGTGTGTCTCAAATAATCCATTCTTTGGCGCCAGATTCACGTACAAATAGTGCATACGAGTACATGCGTTTGCAATGGCAGCGTGATACATAAACAGTTCACTCTGCCAAACAATTGTTAGATTTAGGAAATGGAAAAGTGCCAATCGACAAAACAACAAATTGTGTTACGTTCCCACCTGATTTTTACAAAATGACTCAGCATATCGCAGAATTCCGTAATTGCCCAGCATCAAATGCAAATTCAGAAGTCTAAATCGGTTACGTAAGCGTGCATTGATGGTTGCCAAAAACATTGATTTTAATTCCAACAACACCAACATCACATACACAACCGATGCTGTAATTAAAGATGAGAATATCGTCAATGTTGCGTAACTATTGAATTCCTACTTTCACTTAAATTGCTAAGCATTCCCCCCGACATGTGATTGGAACTTATTATTTCATTTGGCAACATTGATTCACAATTTAAACGAAGTGACCATGGTTACTGGAAGATATGAAGAGACGATTGATGAGAGGCGATGTTGTTGTTGTAGCAGTTTACAAAACTGCCAAATACAGCAAAGCCATCGGTCGTCTAATGATAGGCCCAGGAAGCAGGCTGTTTCAAAAGTGTGTCACCAGAGGAAAAGTGGCGTTAGTTGAGTAAGTTTATGTGAGCATGTGAAGACGTAGTTGGTGCCGGATATGTGTTGAATATATAGGGTTGTTCAATAGGTGCGCCTCAACTTTTTTCCGATATGGAGGGCGAACGACGCAATATTTTTTATTTTTCGCTTGTCATTTGTAAACTTCATTAGTATACATTTCATCATGGAAGGCTACACACTTGAGCAACGATTGCAAATCATGCAAATTTTTTATGAAAATAATCGTTCTGTTGCTGCTACTTTAACACGTTGGCTGCCACGTCGCACGTTTTCATGCGACACCTAAATGTTACCCTGAGGTCACGTCACACATTTTTGTACATTTTAATATGGAATTTTACATAGAATTTGGATTCTCTGGCCTGTGGTAAACATTTTGGTGTATTTCCCATGGCCGTTGCGTATTTTTAATGGTATTTTTTTGGATAATAAAAAAAAAATTTTAAAAATTAATTCATTTATGAACAAAACAAATATAAAAATATATATGTATGTAAATTCAAATGGAAATCAGTAGAATAACAATAAACTTAAAAATTCATTTTTTTAATGGAGATCAGGGCAAAAATTAATTTTTCTGGTGGAAATATTTAGGAAAACATTCTACACATAGTTGCGGTTTATTGGGCAGTCGGTGGTGGTCCTTTTCAAGCTCTTTCTGGCTGTTACTCTATCAGCAGATTTTTTTGACATGGCATAACACAATACACAAGCACGCCTTATTGTTTTTCCGTTGTCGTCCTTTCTTTTTTCTATAAAATGTTTTCCTTTTGTTATGGGTTCTGGAGACATGAAGTCCAACAAGGCATTTGAAGTCTCCTGCCGGAACTTGGTTATTGAAATTTGTTTGTTTGTAGCCTTTTTTATATATTATAAAGGCATTTACGACAGACATTCCTAGTAACAGTTCAAAAGCCACTTTGCGGTACCACTTAACACCTCTTCTGAGAGTGGTGGCGTAGGCGGTCATTTGATCGGATATATCAACACCTAATTTGGCTTTGTTGTAATCAATAACAGCAAGAGGTTTTTCAAAAGCTCGTTGCCTTCGCTTTCTGGTGGAAAACTAAGTAAAATAAACCAAAAATATCAAAAACAACTCAAAAACTACAAAAAATTACTGTTGCACATTTTGGTGCGACGTGGCCCCACAACATGTTTTATGATTACCGTGGCCGTGTCGCACGAAAATGTGCGACATAAAAAAACCATTATAACTGCAAAATTAGCGACCAAAATAAAGTCGCAAGTGGTCAAAACTTATTTTTAGGCACTAAGAAACAAAAAAGAACATAAATAAGTTGTTGGCCTCAGGTGACCAAAATTGTTAAATGACACTGCTACTGAACGATCAAAATTATAAAAAGGCTTTGGCAGCCAGCGTGTTAAGAGCACTACGGCCATTTTACGGTCCATATAACAAGCCGTCCTGTTTTGGGGTTATGTGAAGTCATTGGTCTACAGTAACAAGCCGGCGACGATTTGTGAGCTCAGAGCCAATATTGAACGCGAAATTGCTGGAATTTCGACCGATTTATGCAAAAGAGTGGTCGAAAATTGGGTTCAACGATTGGACTTCGTAAAACGTGCACGCGGTGGTCATGCAAAAGAAATCGAATTTCATACTTAAATGTATATGTTCAAACTCGATAATAAAAAAAAAATTAGTTAAAAAAGTCAAACCGTTTGTGTTTTATTCAAAAAAGTTCAAAAGTTGAAGCGCTCTTACTGAAAAACCCTATATATTGGTCAATTCTGGATAACTGGTATTTTAACCTGCTACAATATCCAGAACGAAATTGTGTGAGTATAATGCGGATTTCATGAGATAAATGAAGCTCTTCGTCTGCTATGGTATCGATAACGATTTTCGGAGATCAACAGTTGCTAAATGTGGTGGGGGACTCTGTTGTTGTTGTTGTAACAGCATAAACATTCCCCATACATGTACGGGGAATGCTGCTGGAGTGACAGTTGGTCGTTTCGGTAACGTAGAACCTACTGCCGTGAAAACGTAAGGTACTATCGGGTGTTTTTGTTGTTGCAACAGTTTATCTCGATGAATGTGGGTGATAATAGGTACGTTGTTTTTGTTGTTGTTGCCGTTTATTAAGTCCTGCCTGGCACGTTGAAGTCATCAGTCATCGTCGTCAACCTCATCTAACAACAAACTCAACCCGGACATATGTATGATATGTTGAGCATGTCGATGTCGATTCTGGATAGGTTGTATAGGGTGGGCCATATAGCGTTTGCTTTTTGAACCACCTATTTTTTTGAGAATGGTAACACAAATGACATGTCAAATGTCTGGTCTGGCGGCATCATCGGGACATTTTTTTTTTTTCAGAAAATGAGCGAGGAGCCGCGGTTACAGTAAATGGCGAGCGTTACCGTGACATGCTCAACGAGTTGTTTCCAAAAATTGAAGATGATCACATGGACGACATTTGGTTTCACACTGCCAAAGTTACACTCGAACTTTTGGCTACCGTTTTTTGAAAACCGAATAATCAGCCGAAATTCCGATATCAATTGGCCGCCTCGGAGCTGTGATTTAAGCCCGTTGGACTATTTTTTGTGGGGAGCCGTTAAGGGCAAATGCTACGCGAACCATTCAGAGACGATTGATGCTTTAAAACACGAAATCGAAGTTGCCATTCATGAAATTGGAGCCCAAACAATCGAAAATGTGCTTAAAAATTGGGTTGAACGAATGGCCTACTGTAAAGCCAGTCGTGGCAGTCATTTGAACGATATTATTTTTTGTTCACAAATGACAATGTTCAATCTTCAAAATAAAAAAAAAGTTTGAAAAAATATTGATTAGTTTTTTTTTATAGCCGATTCAAAAAGCAAAGTTTAAATGGCCCACCCTATAGTTTAACCTAATATAATACAATATCCTGAACGAAATTGGACCAAGCTGGCACGGATAGGTCATAGAATGTCTCACCATAAGGTACCAGTGCCATTTTCTTAGAATTTTATTTCTGAGCCATTGATGTGGACCTATCTGGCTATTACTTCTGACCTGCAAACCGGGGAAGCTGATCTGAATGTTTTGAATTGACCATTCTATGGCCAGCTATAGTTTATTTCATAGATCAATCAGAGTTACGCTTAAATTGGTAATATTTTTGTTAAATTAATGGCGCACACACACAGAGTATTGACATACTCTTTCGCCAGAAAAATGATCTAGAGGTTTTCCATTGTCTTTGGTATTTTTGTATCTAACCCAAAAATCCAAAGATCTTCCATCCAGGTGTCATTCCGTTTGTTATTTATTAGTAACTCTAATCTGAGTATCTTTTCGAAGTTAGCGGTGCAGTTGATGTTATGTCTGGAGTTGAGTTCAGGAGAACCGTTTAATTATTCACATGCTCCGTGAGGGTACGAGTATAAGCTTTCCTTCTCAAACCCATCTCTACCGAAGTTCAAGGACTTGATTATCTACTTTATCCCGCAGCTACACGAAACTCGAAACATTTGTTTGTAAGTTTGCTGACCTCTGTTGGAAGGATGAATGATTCAGGGTGTACAATCTGATACACTTGTCGCCGATCTCAATTACTTTCAGCGCAAGAAAGGTAAAAAAACCCTTTATAAGCTCCGGCTGCAGAATAATTCCTGTTTTGCTATGAATGTTCTCTGAACTCTTCTGCATACAGTTGGAGTGTAGGTCAATAGGTTGTAATTTATTTTTGTTTTTAAACAAATCAGTCAATACTTTCTTTGATTGCAATTTGCATTCGTTCCGCATACATAGGTACTATATAACAATAATTCACACACTCAGTCGCAGTGCAGCTGCGATCAATTTACTCAATTATCTATAACAAAAATAAGAAATAGAACAAAAAATGCATGTGAATGGGGTCCCGGATCCCATTGTCACTATGTACTTTATATTCATTATGGTATTCTTATTTTTTGGTATTCTTTTTTTTATTATAATTTGAATTGAAATCAGCAGTCGGGGCGCAAAGGCTACACATTACGTAATAAATTTCATGCTAAAATATTTTTTTTTGTTAACTATCAATTTAAATACAAAATCTGCGACTGTTATCAGGAGTTGCGTTCGTATTTACGTTATTTTTTATCATTCAAAGCGTCTTTCTGACGTTATCACATACATATATATGACCATATGTACTTATGTCGTCGGTACATCGCATGATATATTAGTGATGCCATCTTAAGGTGCGGTCAGACGTGGCAATGAAAGTACATTTTCAACAATTTTTTCCTTCTAAAAATTTAGAAATTTTTCTTTTGTTCATCTTATTGGGAATCAACTAAGAAAAAAACATTTCCATAGTCTGATAGCTTTGTTCCTACTTGCAAGTTTGGTACAAGTAAGTGTTCACTGATGCTATTTTTGCTGTCAAAGTCTGAAGTCTGTCAAAGTTTGAAATATCTAACTCCAAAACCAAGAGAAACCAACCTGTACTGACATAATATGAAGCATTTTGCCTGCTACAGGGTCCGGCACTCGAAGTATAACCAATTAAAAAGGCTATAAATTTAGTTTGGATAATTACTTTTATTTAATTCAACGTAAAAAATGTGTGAAAATAACACACAATTAAGAATCAATTTACTTTTGCTCGATATGACCACCTTTTGCCTTGACTATGGCCTTGAGACGATCCAGAAACAAATCGCAAGCTGCCCAAATGTGACTTGCAGGTATTTTGCTCCACTCGCGGACAATGCTTTTTTCAGCGTCTCGAGATGGTGACTCTTTTAGTCCGGACCTTGCTCTCCAAAATGGCCCAAAGAGAATTATCCCTCGGCTTCGCATCTGGTGTATTTGAGAGCCATTGTGTGGACGTTATGAAGTTCGGAACGTTGTTTATTAGGCATTCCTGGTTAACTCGAGCTTTGTGAGACGATGCCGAGTCCTGTTGAAACGTACATAGTCTGTCCACGTCTTCAAATCCTGAATGATTTCCCAATAATATTTCGCATTTATCTTGACGTCAGGTTCGATGGAAACGATTGGAGAATGCCCGTCTGCGGTTACACCAGCCCAAACCATTACCTGTGGCGTGCGCTGCCTCCTGGTGGCCAATCGATGATTCAAATTCTCATATGACCGGTCGGTCAAATAAACCATATCGTTTGGGGAGTTTACGAATTGCTCAATTTTAAAAATTGTCTCATCAGAAAACACAATTGACCGCTTTCGGTAAAGCGGAGTTGCTTCGCTCTCTCAAGTCTGACTTGCTGCGAGATCTTGTAAGGCTTGACTTTAAGATCATTTTTCATTATGCGGCGGTCAGATATTTACGTTTGAAATCCATTTTTGATTTTCTTTTTTCGAGTTTACTCTCGGCAAAATGCTTCCGCGTGCTTGTAACGTCATTTAGCTAACTAACAGAGTTGTCTGAAGTTAGTTACACTCCGAGTACCGGACCCTGTAGAGCTAGGCGCCTGATATTTCTAAAACTTCTTTTATGGTTTGATATGGTTCATACATAGAATAAGTGTTAAGATATGTATATGGAAAGCAACATTTCAGAAAAATAATTTATTCGCTAGGTGGTGGCACTGGGGTCGAAATATTGGAAGAATACATAATTTTAAAAGTACCCTTCGATAATTGCGTTTTTCAGTTATTAATATTTAAAATATTAGATTAACTTTAGCGCTTAACAATAAGAAATGCGCCTAATTAAATGAAGCAATTTTTTTAAAGCTGTTAAAACTAACAACAAATATAATATTCAGGACAAACTTTCATTTCAAAAAGTACTGCGTGTTAGTGTTGGCCGCCAAAAAATAATTTTAGAAAGTTAACCTGCAAGCCACTTTTTTTAAATATTAAAAAACTACTTTTCAAAAGTACTTTACATGTTTAGTGTAACTACTTACGGAAATTCTTGAATATTGGTTTATTGAAATCACTTTCCCTATCACGCCTGACAGCTGCTGTAGTGTTTGTTTGGCATACGCAAATTAGTCGATTTGTTATCATCACTGTGCTCCCAGAGGGTCTACTTACACGTCTTCATAGCAATTATCATAAAAGTATCAGTAAAAGTATTTGCAATATTTTTTAATATTCTTCGTAGTGGAAATATTAACCTTGAACTGTGGGCGTTTTGTTTATGCCACATGCCAGATAATAAAAATCTGAAAGAAAAGCACGAAGATCAGACTTGTGTGCCTAATTTTCACGGCGTTATCACTTTCTAATTAGTTTTGATTTTTTTTATATTTATGAACTCCAAACTACAATGCGGTAAGGCCTAGTATGATATACATATGTATATATGTATATGCCTCTATGGTTTTTATTAAAAGCTCTTTGATGGCGAAAAAACACTCGGAAAATTTACTACCGAAGAGTATCTATCTTGAAGAGAAAATTGTTCGCCTCTTTCCTAATTATCGCGCCCCGAATTTACAGGAAAAAAACTTGTCCTTTGTGTAGGTGTTCTCAGTGGCGTTATATTTTGCTGTTCTCTTTTTTGTTGCTCTCCGAATCATCAGCATTTTCGCACCCATATTTCTGCAAGAGCACAGTTGGGAGTTATCTATAACTTCTATGTAAACTCAACTACTTTTGCGTTTAATTGTTTTTTCAACAACTACTTTTTGGCCCAATCTTTTGTATAGGGTTAGGAACAATTTATTTTATTTGTATGCATTCTCCAGCATATCTCAATGTTGCAAAGCTTTAAATTTCTTCTAAGCTTTAGCCTTGCCAATCAACGCACTCTCTCCCTTCCCATTCTTCTTTTTTTTTTGCAATGATCTTGCAATGAAATTATCAGGCAATTGTTAAATTTGTCGTACGAGCTGTTGCATTTCCACCTATACCGAGGCTGTTCATCAGTTTAGTGCGGTATTGTTGCGCTTTACATTTTTCTTACTATTATTTACATAAGTATCTAAATCAGTATTAACAAGCAATTTTTCCTTACTAAATAACCTGGTACACTGCATTTTGCACTCTGCCGAACGGCCACTCCTACTATTACAGTGTTGGTGACGTTTAGTGCTGCGCAATTTCTCGCCCACCGCTCCACATAGGCGATGCATAGATATGTATGTAGTTGCAAAAAACGAATTAATGCATGCATGCATATGTACATACGAGTATGCAATTCGTAGTTCAGCTTATCAGCTTATGAGGAATCTCCGTATGTTTTATTTTTGCCGGCCTTTTACGCTGCTTACATTCGCCGAGTATGTTTGTATTTCTGAGTAGTTATAAATTTCTATTCGTCGTTTTTTCGCTTTATTAATTTTTATTTTCACACATTTTTTGTTTTGTTTGTCGCACACACCTATTTTGCTTCGCTTTTTGTTCTATGGATTTGATGTCAATGTTCGTGTTTGCTTTTGGCGCGCAGTGGTAGAATTACTAGTCACTGTCGGTGGCAGCGCTCCCTCTGTTGACGTTAGCGTTGGCGTTGCCATTGCATTGTCAGTATTAAAAAAAAATACATTAACCTATAATTGTAAAACTGTTTCAGTAGCTTTATTGTTTTTTGCAACGTAACCGTTTCGCAACTAGTCGTTGAGTGCAAACTTTTATGATTCAGACTGTCCCGTTTTTCCTACACAAAGCTCTCTAAGGCATATATCAAATCTTATAGTGGTTGTGAGACAAACTTGATACACGTATTAGATACAATCTAATCACGATTTTAAGAGTTTATTTTCACTTAGATCTAACATAGTTAGCTTGCATGATCAACAGTGATCTCATATAAGAAGAACAAAATGTGAAGTTTGGAAATACAGGCTAGTTTTAGAAATAGTTAAGTTTAAGGGCATTCTCCTGGTTGCCAAGATCAGCTGGAAGGGGCATGTTGACGCAACCTTGTCCAAAGCAACAAAAGCTCTAATGAGTTGCAAACGTCTAGCAGGATAATCTTGTGGCTGTAGCCCAAGAATCCTTCAGCTGACACCGCTTCAAATATTTATTCAACAATCAAGCGTATCCTGCTGCATATTAGCAGGGAAGGTTTCGGGAGAGGAAAAGTGATTATTTCTGAAAATATGGAAGTGCTGAGGCGGCAGCTCCCACTTACCCAGCTACCCAGAACATTCGAAAAGAAGTTCAGTATAGAACTGAACGATAAGTTAAACTGGACTAGACCTGAATTTGAAAATAAACTTCAGGAATGTATCCATGCAGCATAGGCGCTAGAAGGCATAGACCCCTAGAAGGCATAGGCGCTGGAATATACGGTCCCAGAACCAGGCCTTCTGTGCCGATGGGTAATTTTCCAAGTGCAGAGATAAATTTAGACAGAAATTTCCGGAATGAGCGAATTGCCATTCATAGCGACAGTCAGGCGGCACTCATGGTCCTATCGTCCTGTGAGATCAAGTCTTCACTGTTGGTTAAGTGTATCGAAAAACTTAATCTACTAGAAACACACAATCACATCCGACTATAGCGACAGTCAGGCGGCACTCATGGTCCTATCGTCCTGTGAGATCAAGTCTTCACTGTTGGTTAAGTGTATCGAAAAACTTAATCTACTAGAAACACGCAATCACATCCGACTATATTTGGATTGCAGGACACAGGGGTATAACTGGAAAAGAAATGACGGACGCATTGGCAAGAGAGGCTGCGGCCTAACCTTTAATAGGACCCGAGCCTTTCATTGCTATGGGACAACACATCATCAAGGAGAAGCTTAGGAGCGATGAGGGCTGAGGGCCAAGGCAGGTTTGCTGGCACCAAACTTTGGGGATACACCAGGTGAAATCCTTACTGGGAGGGTACAACAAAAATAGGTTTAATAAACTCATAACCCTCCCCGGGATAAACTGAGAATGCTCAGGGGCATTCACGTTTCTTTCCTATCTGCTTTAGGGTGGGGCTAAGCGTATGTGAATTCTTCTGGTCACACCAGGCCGAGACGTATATTCCTTCCTCTCGCTATGGCATCGCATTCGAGAAGCAAGTGTAGTGATGTTTCCGGGTATTGATCGCAAACACGACAGAAGTCGACGGCGACTATATGTCGAGATAGCGAGCATATGCAGATTGCTATAATCTTCTTATAAGAACTTAACTTGGCAAAACCCCACAGTTGCCAGATGTTATTTCGTGGCCTGTTTTTTCGTGGCTTTAGCTCTTCACTTGTAAGCTCTTCATTGATGGTATGTTATGCCAAGGACCCATTAGTAGCCAATGCCAGATACGAAAAAAAACGTACATTCGTAATATGGGGGGCATTGGCAACACCATCAGGGGGAAAAATGATCAAAAATCAACGAGAATCTTGAGCCATTTCTAATTTGCTCTTTATTATACTAAAATTTAATGGATTATACAACTGAATCCTCTAATTTGCTCTTTATTATACTAAAATTTAATGGATTATACAACTAATCCAAAAATTTTGAAATTTCATTGAAAATTCATCGAATTTTTATAAATCTTTTAAAAAGTTTGAAACTTTGTTTAATATGGTGCGTTTTATAGAATGAACTATAATTTTATACAACAAAAAAATAGTTGAAATTAAAAAATAAATAAATAGTTAAAAGTTGTCAATAAGTGAAGCTTTTATAATTTTGTAACTGAGTGTTTCTGCTTGCATTTAAATTGCTACAACAATAAAATATAATAAATATTTATTTGCAAGGTTTAGACCTTGGAACTTAAGAACAGCTGAGTAGGTAAACAGGCAGACAATTTTCTCTTTGCTGTAATAGCTCTGAGGGATTTAAATTCAATACAACACATCGAGGCAATAAATATTTATATGCTAAAATTTTACAATACATAAGTGTTTTATTTGCATTTCAAATGAAAAGTAAAAATGATACTTTCATATTGAGTAGAATTGTGCAAATATTTAAAAGAAATGCCGAAAGACTTCAGTTTTATTCCAGCAAAAGTTTATTTAAATTTGGTAAATAGAGAATATGGCTTTCGTTGGCGAACATAAATACGTTTTGGGTTTCAGTTGCAAAGTGCGTTGGTGTTGCTTATTTAAATAAATTGAAGCCAGCAAAAATTATTTTCCAATAAAAAATAGTAAAAGTATTCTAGCGAATTGAATTATTTAAGACTCCTTTAAAGAGAATTACAACGACTATAAGCATTGAATTACTTTGTTTCCAGACTGCTTTCTTTGAAATTTGTTTTGATATATTTGTGTGTTTTAGTGTTATGGTTTATTATTTATTTCTAAATTAACTTGATTCTCTTTTCCACCACCAACAGCTACAGTCCCGATGCCAAGTCACCGCCACCCGCTTGGGCCAGTCTTCTCTGCGCATTTGGCCTATTTGTCTATCAGAGTTTGGATTCGATCGATGGTAAGCAGGCGCGCCGCACAAATACCTCTTCACCCTTGGGTGAGCTTTTCGATCACGGCTGCGACTCCATATCAACCGTTTTTGTGGCGCTTTCAGCGTGCATATCCTGTCAACTAGGCCAATATCCAAATTGGTTATTCTTTCAGGTGCGTATGTATAGATGTAATTTAAAAAGATGGAAACATTTCACACTCCTTTCATCCGGATAGTGCTTTTGTGCCATTGCATTATTCTATTGCGCCCATTGGCAGACGTACGTTTCGGGCACGTTGCGCTTCGGCAAAGTGGATGTGACGGAGGCACAGTTCACCATTATGGGTATACATGTCATCTCGGCTGTTTTCGGCTCGGAAGTGTGGCAAACGCGGGTATGATATTTGTTGATTTTAAACTATTTTTATTCTCTGCTAATAATGACATATACTTTATTACTATTTGCTTTGTGGAATTCGTGGTTGAAAGACGCCAAGTGTCATTTGCAAACAAAATTTCTAGCTAGCGAATGAGAAAGAGAAAATCGAAAACACATTGGCATATAACTAACAAATATCTTAGTTGAATTACGAGATCTAAAAATGTTGGCTTTAAACGCAACGTCCTCTGCAGCTCGTTCTCGCCTCTTATAAAAAATAATTATGTGGGAAACTATATTTTTTTTTTTTTTGTAAAACTACTTAGCAGGCTTTAGAAGTTACAAAATGCCGCACTTAAAAAATTCGGAGTTTTTTCGGAGTAAATGCCATACATTGAATTTAGAAAATTAACTTAACTTCACTAAACTTAATATATGTGGAGTTGCAAAACGCTATATTTGCGAATTTTTTCCTTTTTCGAAGTAAATGTATGAGAATAGAAAAAATGTAAATCCTTACTATCGGTAAAATGCAAATATAATAATGCCATTTAAATGGATTTAATAAGCTTTAGGATTTACAAAACCTGAATATTTGTGAAATCCTCCTTTTTTGCAGTAAATTGTAATGTGAGTAAAGTTAGCAGAACTAACGTAAGTTCTTGATTTCACTACAGCACATGAATTAATGGTTCTCGGAATGTGAATTTGATTACATTAAAATGCGTTTCATTCTTGTCACTGATAGTAAATAAAATGGGTTCCGAAAATATTAAAATTTAGTTTTTGCTTACATCCATTTGACACTTATGGACTTCCAAAACTCACGCTCTGGCGAAATTCGAAGTTTTTCGGAGTAAAATAAAATTAACTCCGAAAATTTTGAAAATTTTACATTTGCTTTAATCTCTCTAATACTTATAAATGCACTTTCGGAATTCCTGTAATTGATGTAATTACAAAATTCGCACTTTTTCGGAATAAAATAAAACAAACTCCAAAAATTTAGAAATATTAGTATTTGCCTGAAGCGATCTAATACAATTTCGAAATTTCGAACTAAATTAATTGATGACGTTTCTATTCTTTCGAAATACAATAGAATAGATTTCACAAATGAGTTTGGCATTAACCTTAGTTATAAACAAATCGGCAAATATTTTTTGATGCAAAAATGGAAAAACTATTTAAATTCACTTAGATATCTTTTTGTGAACACTATTGCCCAAATTATATTTTTAAAACATAAAGCATGCTTAATAACTCTTAAAAAATGTGTACAGTAAAAAAAAAATAACAAATCATTTTTGTTATAAATTTTATGTAGCCCCCTTTCGAATTTACACATTTTTTATATTTCAAAACTGCGAAGAGAAAAAATTTTTTGTTTAATTGGCTCAAATTTGCGTAAAATACATGAGTCATACAAATTGTATATTTAGAAGAAGAAGAACAGGAGTGACTTGCTTTAATTCGCTTTAATTCTTTGATTCGTACCTAGCAAAATATAAAAATGTAAACAAGTTTGGAATGAGTGCATAAAATATAGCGTAATGGCTAATCGGATAATCTGTTTTCTAAAAGAAATAAACGTATTGACGCTTGGCGATTTTTTACCCACGATACTCCAAATTCTATATGTATCTTTAAAACACGTTTTTTTTTATTTTTAGGAACTACTATTTTAATACACAAATTGAAGTTTCTTTATAGGTCATATTTTTTTTATTTTACGTAACTAATTTAAACTATTTTATACACTTTTCTTTGACTAAATTTTTTTCAGTGTTTAATATATTTCTGTTTTTCTCAATACCTGTTTGGGCTACAAAATTCATTTTAGTATAAATAGAATTATTAATCCAAAAATTGTTATGTGGTTGGCATCTAAAATACGTTAAGTTTTTTTATCGGGATTCTCAGAAAAATTTTCTTTTTTTTTTGTGAAAATTCATCATCGGCTATAGATAGATAGATAGATATAGGTGAAGTGGCTAACTTCTTATTGTATGTTAATTTTATGTATTTAGGCTCATCTGGAAATTGGCACACAGAAAAATAATTAAAAAATAATATTTTATCGTTATATGTTAAAAAGCTAGTAATTATTTTTATATAAATCTATAAAATGCCATAATTTTTAATGTATTTAACATTCGTTTTTTTTTTGGTTTGGAATATATAAAAATTTCAAATCCATCTGCATACATATATAAATTTACTATAAATATATACCCTTTAGATGTTTGGTAATATTGAAATGTGGTCCATCCTATCGCTAATGACCCTAGTTTGTGGTATTTGGTCATTATGGTTTATATTCTCAGTTATTTTGGCTGGCGGTGTTGGCAAGAACGGCTCCACAGTTGCAGTAAGTTTGCCCTGAACAATTTAATTGAAAAACCAAAAAATAAAAATGAATGAAATGACTATAAAAACTAGACAGAGAAAGGAACATTTTTGCAAAAAAAAAAATAAAAATGTTAGAACAATTAGAAATTTCAAAAAACAAAGAGCACGAAAATAAGTATTTAAATAATTTTATTCAGAAATGAGTGTAAAGTAATTAAAGTATATTTTTGCGCGCTACTTGCACTAAAAATAAACGCAAATTCGGTACAAATAAAATATAAAAATATTATATAAAATTTAACTTGTCTATTTTGAGTGCCACTTTGGCTATAAAAAAAAATAAATAAAAAAAAAAATTTATACAAATGTTTTGTCTAACTATTGTATATAGTTTTTTTTTTGCTTCCATAAAATATTACAACTGTCTTTAGACAATAAATAATTTAATTTACAATGATTCGAAATGAGAGTAATATTGAAGGGCCAATGCCCTCAAGCGCATTAAGAAGAAATATAAAATTGATATATTCATTTAATAGTATTTATGTGCCCTACATACATACATACTGCAATGGATTTATATATTTACAATTTATTCATGGCTTAATTTTGCCTGTAATTTCTACTACGTTACAGAATGTTTGCAAGTCAGTTTTTTCAATTGAAAACTTATTCGTCTGTGATATGTTATTACAAAAAAAAAAAAATATATAAATGAAATTCTATAATTCTAATTCTATATTTTGACTATGTAAAAAATGCATAGTTTCTTCAAATTTTTCCTATAATTTTTTGCGCAAAACGGGAAAATCCTTTGGTTTTTCGGAGCATAGTTAAGAGTCGAGTGTATGCGCAATTTGTAAAAAATCCATAGTTATGCAAAAACTATAATGTATACATAATTTATATTTTTTTTTACACAAAACTAATTTTTAAAATTAAAAGCTCGACAAGCTCACTCTTGACAAAATTGAATACTTCAATGAATCTAAAAGCGCCTATTATGATGAATACAGGCTGCATTACAAGAAAATACAAAAATGTAAAATGTAATTGTCTTATAAAAACCTTAAGAACCCCTAAATACTTTACGTAAAACTAATTCCACAAAAATTCAGAAGCAAATTTTATCAGTACCCACCAATTCCCTTTACAAAGGATTTGTTCCAATACTTTTCCTGCTTATTTCACATTGATATGTTTATTTCTAATATTCGATCCACAAATCTGGCTGTCAGCTTACACACTTTGTATTTAGATACTTATTTCCTAATAACTTTATTTAGAAAAAAATGTGTAATAATTTTAAAGACTTAGCAGAGAGAATGCGATAATTTAGATAACTTACATATGATGGCCAAAACTTATGATGGTGGTACCCTGAACATTTTATGTATATAGATAATATATATATCGTATAAAAACTTAAATCCGTAAAGTTTAATACATTTTTATTTTATTTTAATTGTATTAATGTACACTTTTTTCTATTAAGTTGGCTTATATAGAGAAAATAAAGTATATACAATAATGTCAATCGATGAGCAGTAAAATGACACATATCGACAATCCTTCTGGATCTTTAAAACACCGCCACCACTGTTTTTGCATAGTGGCGATGAATTCTCATACATAGAACTCAATAAGTCAAAACGAAAAGTAGAGACGAAATTTTTCGATATCTCGTTTAGTTTAAGGCGTTACATACGTGCAGCAGCGCCAAAAATGCGCTGTTTTTAGAAGGGATAACAATAGAAATAAATATGAAAAAATTTTATATATTCTTAATTAGTACTTAAACTTTATAAAAAAATTTATTTAAATTTTTTCCTGACCTAAAGTACAATGAATAAAAAGTTGCTCCACGGCCTGCATCATTTCTCCTTGAAATGTTGATGGATCAGTAAAAAGTAAAAAAATTCTTATAAAATAAAGTTGTAGTTATAGTCCGTCGAGAGGGATTTTTGAATTACGAAAAACTTTGCAATTTACGGCATTTAAAAAAAATATGCGTTTTACGTCATAATTAATTATGTTTATAAAATTTTTTAATAAAAATATCAAAAATCAAATCTATAAATAAAATACTTTCGAATATTAAAAAAAACTGCAAAAAAAGTTATTAAAAAACTGTATGAGTGGAGACCGCGCGGACCGCTCTCTACCTAGTTAATGGGCTATAGAAGCTATAATATTGGGAGTTTCCGCATGAAAATTTCACAGTATATTCTTAAGATACTATACTTTCGAAACATCGAAAAAAAATCGATTTTTTTTAAATTCTGGACGTATGTAACCCCTTAAAAAACAACGAATTTAAAAAAAAATTAACTATTGGGTTGGCAACTAAGTAATTGCGGATTTTTTTTTTTTTAGAAAATCAAAGACAATTTTTTCATGGAATTAAATATCAGGCCAGTCCATAAGTTCGTGCGTTTTTTAGTTGTTGTTACTCATATGGGATTGAAGTCCACGGAAAAGGTGATAATCACAAGGTGCAATATCCAGAGAGTATGGTGGATGCGGCATTAGCTCCCATCCGAGCTCGTTCAGCTTGCCTAATGTTTGTCATGCGGTATGAGGTCTTGCGTTGTCGTGGTGAAACAAAACTTTGCGTCTATTCACTAAAGACGGTCGAATTTTGTTAAGTGCCTCATTCAGGTTTGATAGCTGATGGGAATAATAATCAGCACTTATCGTCTGGTTTCGTTCCAGAAGTTCATAATAAACAATACCGGCCAAATCCCACCAAACAGACAGGAGCATCTTCTTGGGGTGAAAGCCATCTCTAGGGGTCGGTTCTGGTGTTTCATCTTTATCTAACCATTGGCGTTTGCGAACAGGATTATTTTAAAGCACCCATTTTTCATCACCAGTAACGATACGGTTCAAAAAACTTTCATTTTCAAGCCGTTGCAGCAGCTGAAAACACACATTCACTCTCTGCTGAAGGTTGGCGACGGAAAGTCTATGCGGAACCCATTTTCCCAGCTTTGAAACCTTTCTCAACTGAACCAGGTGTATGTGAACTGTTGCATGCATGAATTTAACTTCTGAGCTATCATATCGACTGTCAAATTTGGCTCAGCTTCCACGAGTTCGAGCAAGCCGTCGGAGTTAAAGACTTCAGGACGACCAGCGCGCGGGGCATCCTCCACGTCGCAGTTACCACTTCGGAATTTTGAAAACCACTTTTGCGCAGTCCTTACACTCACGATATCCTCTCTGTGAACAGTGTTTATTTCTGCTGCAGCAGTTGTTGCATTTTTACCACTTTTATTAAAAAAATACAAAATATGCCTCTTACACGCGTTCGAAGATTCCATTTTATTTTTTAACAACACGTGCTTCTATCCACGATTAAAATCACTTGTTGAATGCACAATATATCAAAGAAAATATAAATAGTTCCGTTATATTCCGCGAATAATTTTTGCAAATATGCAAAAATCGTACAAAAGTGAAATTATGGGTAAAATACGCACGAACTTATGGACTGACCTGATAACTTTAATTACCATTTTGATCAATGACCTTTTGCCATGTTGTTATTGTTGTAGCAGCATAAGCATTCCCCGTGCATATACGAGGAATGCTGCTGAAGTGACAGTCCTTGGCCGGATATATATCCGCGTCGTTCCGGTTACGTAGAACCGACTGTCGTGGGAACGTCAGGCAGCATCATAATCGCACGTTCATAAAACTTCTGGTTTTTATTAGCAAAAAACTGAATCATGTACGATTTGACATCATCGTCATTATTGAAATTTTTACCATTCAAGGAGTTTTGTAAAGATCGAAACAAAAAGTAATCAGATGGTGCAAGGTCAGGGCTATATCGTGGATGTGGCAAAATATCTCAACCAAGCGCCAATAATTTTCGCCGAGTGGCCAAAGGTGATTGTGGCCTTGCATTGTCATGATGGAATACAATACTTTTTTGATTTGTCAATTCGGGCCGCTTTTCGTCAACTGCATTGTTTAATTTCGTTAGTTGTTCAGTGTAGACATCAGAATTGATCGTTCGGTTGGGGGGTAAGAACTCAAAGTAGACAATTCCTTTGTAATCCCACCAAATTGACGACAAAACCTTCTTTTGATGAATATCAGCTTTTGATGTTGTTTGAGTTGGTTCACCTGTCCTGCTCCACGATCTTTTCCACTTGATATTGTTGTAAACGACCCATTTTTCCTCGCAGTTATCAGTCGTTTTAAAAATGGATCATTTTCATTACGTTTCTTTAGCAAATCGCAGCTGTTATGCGTTTCTTTCAGTATGTAAGGAACCCATGTATCGAGTTTTTGAACATAGCCAAGTTGTTTTAAGTGATTTTCAATGCCTGTATGTGATACATGAAGTTTCGCTGCAATCTCACGTATTGTACTGTGACGATCCGAATCCATTGTTGCTTTTATTAGGACGTCATCAACTTCAACTGTACGACCAGAGCGTTTTTCATCTTTGAGTGAAAACTCATCAGAACAAAATTTGGCAAACCAATTTTGGCACTGCCATTCTTTTCAGGCTTCGTCACCATAAACAGCACATAACTTTTTAGCTTGCGATGCTGTTTTCCCTTTGCGGAAATAAAAAAGCAAAATATGACGAAAATGTTTCTTTTGATTTTCCATTTTTCAACGAACGCCAAACGAAAACTACGCAACCGATCAAAAAACTTTTTTTACTCATTGATAGCTGAATTGCCGACTATCAAATAACAAAATGTGTTTTACATTTGCACTACGTCTGCAAACCTAAAAATTCAACTGGAGCCATCTATGAGTAAAATCCGCAATTACTTAGTTGCCAACCCAATAATTCGATTACTTAAAAATTATAGCGATTAAGTACATATTATGGGCAAACTAAAAGGTGGCGCAAAATTAATCACCAATTTTGATTTTGCTTAACTTTTTTCCTAAATAAAAAAAAATATTTTGAGTGATAGAAATCTTTGAGCCCCCCCATTGCTTGTCTGTTTGGATGTGTATATTGCAACTGTTTAGTTCACAAGTGTCAAATATAATTGACGTATGACGCCATTTGCAAAAATTATAAACAAAGCAATGAAGCGCGCAAATGCCGAAATAAAGATTTCCATCACTTAAAATCACTTTTTTTTTTGTTTTAATTAATAAAAAATTATTGAAGAACAAAAATGGATGCTTAATTTTGCGCCATCTTATGCATACATTTATGCTTTATTCTTGGAATGACGAATTTGTGTAAAAAAAAGTTAGATGCATCTAATTGAGTATCCAAAATAACGACAGTAACGAAAATTTGTTTGCATATTTTCTCGGTAAAACTTTCTGTTCACTTCTCATCGATGAAACTTCATTTGTTTTTTACTTTCCTTAATGCCTGTTCAAATATTTATATAATAATGTATTAATTATATGTATCTTAACATATTACCTGATATTAAATATTAACCGTTACCTCGTTTTTTTCTTTTCCTCTTAGCTTTTTATTTTTATATCAATGTCCTTTTTTCATTTGGTTAAGGGTTGCTTTTTAAATATTCTTCATTATAGTAGACGATATTTTGTGTATAATGTGGATCAGATCTTTCCCAGCTTTTCAAAGTTATATTCCTGCTAATCTTAAATGTTATATTTTCACAAAAACAATTTTTTTTTTCAATTTTTTTAATTATTTTTTTTTTTTTGTTAGACCGCACTGCGTTAAGTTGGCAATGCAAGATTATCGTTGCAGAAGATTTTTAAAATATATTTTACTATGGTATAAAAAAATTAAAAATTTAAATTTGATTTCTTTTGCTAACTTTTATTTCTTAATATTTAGGTATGTTTCTACTTATTCCATTTCTGTCCAATTTTGTTTTATATAATATAAATTCTCCTAAGTATAGTTAATTGAAAAAATTCCAGCTCATATCTTTTAGTTAGACTTCACGTGGAGTAAAATCTGCTCAAGTGCCTTTCCGAAAATTTAAAAATTTCCGAGTTGCTTGCGCGGTTGGGTACTTAACCGCACCCGCTTAAGAGCTTCAAAGTATTTCGCAAATATGCCCAGCTTCCGTGCTATAGAAAAAATTCGATAAAGCTATGGTTTCAAGAATATTTTCTACACTGCTTTTGTTTAGCAACTTTGAGAAAAGTATCTCCAATAATCAACTGTGGTATTTCAAATGTTTTGTCACGTACGAAGTTTTTTTGAATTAGAATTCAGTTACCATAATTTAAGGCAGTTAACCGTGTGAACCACTTAAGCGAAAGACAATCAAAAGCGAGTGCTTAAGCTTTCAAAGCAAGAAAAGGCGTTTACTGTACTATGTGAACGTAATAATTTTGTATACTCGTACTTCTAGTTTGCTTAACAATTGAACAAAAAAAAAATGCAGGTATAAGCTTTCAGCAGGAGCAGAGTGCTGCCGAATTGTTTCTGTATGTGAGTTAGCGTCTTAAACGTGAGGCACTTAACAGGGAAATTGAGATTTTATTAGAAAAGGAGTTCCACGAAAATTTTTTATATACTTAAGTGAGTAAGCGACTAAGCGTGAGGCACTTAACAGAGAAATTTTGTGTGAGATTTTATTAGGAAAAAGAGTTCCACGAAAATTTTTTATATATATTACATACATAAGTGAGTAAGCGACTTAGGGGTTAGGGGTAGTCAGAGGCCCGAAAAAATGATGATTTTCAATCATTTTTGTTTGCTAATCAATTGCATTATTTTACAATACAAAAATAAAAACCTAGCATTAATACTCTATGTTTCGAGTAAGTATGTTTCTTAAGTAAAATTAAAAAAAAAAAAAATTACAATAATTGAAAAAATTATTGCTGTTTGGGCGAAGCCCGTTTCCCCAGCAGTCCATTGCGGTGATCAATACAAGTCCTTGGAGATTTATTTAAAATCAATCGAACAAGAGAAATTGGTTTAATTAATAGATAATATTGTGCCTGATCGAAGCTTTTTTCAAAATTAATATAACAATATGGGGGCCTCAGGAAATATTTTTCAGATTTTTGAGAAAAAAACCCACAATTAATTGTTAAAAAAAAAAAACCGAAATTTTTGAAAAAAGAATCCTTTGATCAAACACGAGTTGTTTATGTGTTTCAAAAGCAGTATAAATTTTATCTACCAAGCGGTTTTTGAGTTACAGTGATCACCAGTTCAAAAAACATAGTTTTGAGAAAAAGGCATTTAAAGTGTTGCTATCGATTTAGGGTGCGACCAGAGTGAGCGCTGAAAGCCGAGCCGAGATTGTCAGTGCGATAAAACTGATTACATACAAGTCAATACAAATAAGCTTGTGTATAACATAGTGAACGCCGACAAGAGCAGAGAGCAAAGCCGATGAGTGCGAGAAAACAGTTTCAAAGCGTTTTGCGCGCTTTTTTGTATTGTTGATGTTTACTTTTTAGAGTGCAGTTGTGTTTTTTAATGGTTTAACAATAAAAATAAATGGATATCGATCAAATAATATGTGAAATTTTTCCCGGCCAGAATGTAATCAAATGTTTCAATTTTCATTCGGGTATATTGTTGAAATTTAGCTGGATATTTTCTTAAATCATTATATAAATGATGAAATTCACAAAATTCATTCCTTTTTAGTGTAATTGGATGTTTTCCAAACTCTTTTGTGTTAATAATTGCATTAATCACACTAGGAGAAGCAAAATACTCTTCATCAGATGAATCCATTACCGTGTACAGCAATTTTATAAACACAAATGAACAACAAAATTAAATGACATAAGAGCAAAACACATGGAATAAACAGAATTTCAGCGCTGATTCTCGCATTCACTGTGTTATATACAAATTTTCTTCTCGCATGAAAATAAGCGTCAATAAGCTCGGCTCGACTCCGCTCGGCATCAGCGCTCACTCTGCTCGCACCCTTAGGAGCGTCCGAGTGCCCTTTGTTAATTGTTCAATAACTCGAAAAGTATTTGTCGGATTAACTTCAAATTTTCACACAATATTTTTAGAATATTATACTTTAAGAATTTGAATGTTTTTAAAATTCTGACTTCCTCTAACCCCTTAAAAGGGAAAAATAATGTATGATCTTTCATCAGAAGGCAGAGTTCAACCAAAAGTGAGGGCCATGCTTTTAAGTGAGAGGCACTTAAATGATTTCTATTGCATATCTAATATTATATATTATTTTATAAAGTTATATAGGAATTTATTTGCCACCCAACATTGTTTAAACTCATTAATATGGTTTTCTAAACTCTTGAGTCCCGTTATGACAAAAATAAGTGTCTTAAATTCCCTTATATGCTAAAGACTATCTTTTAGTTTAAAATTCGGGCTTTTAAGAAAATGTACAATAACATCTTCGCACTTTTCGTTTCACATATTTGTGGGCATTATTTGTTTTAACATTATTTATCCGTACTCTTTGCATTTCCTCGTCTCGTTCTTGGTATTTGTTCAACTCTGTTGTTTTTTTTTTTTATTAAATAATTTTTAATTTTTACAGCATTCTTCGCTCAAATAAAAATGTACAATGCCGTCACAATGCTGTGGTGGCAAAACTCTGCGCGCTGTATCAATGAAACAAGAAAAATTGACTTTTTATGAAACTCAAAATTATCACTCTTTCTTTTTTCTCTTTTCTCAATTTTCTTTTTCGGTGTATAAAAAAAAAAACAAAAAAAAATTGCAAAACAATACGAAACACAATCTACAAACTTTAGATTCCCCTCATTGGCGGTCGTTGGAATTATATCATTTTAATCGGCATTACTTTGGGTTATCTCGTGAATATGATGAGCTTTTCCAAAATGTTTGTTGAAGGCGGCAGTGGCAAAAATGGTTCCTCCGTTGCTGTAAGCATTAAAACACAAACAAAAAAGCAATTGTATAACCTCCAAAAATAAAAAAAAGCAAAAAAGTTAAACCAAGTCCTAACCCTTGTCCACTTTTGTACAAAATTTATAGATTAATCGATTCACTAGTGACTAAAGCACTGAAAGAGCCTCTTGTTAATATTTATTTCTAACTAAATTGAAAATGCGCTACTTAACTTGTTTTAAATACATACTTTGTAAACAAGCGGCCGCCGATATGGTGTTTTGTTGTTGTAAGAGCACCATCAGTTTAATAATTACTCGCAACGCTATGTTCGTCACCACTAACCGATTAGTAATTTTGATGAAGAGATATAATATTTGGTTCACTTTTTAATGACAAATACTTTTTATGGTAGTATTATGATCGGATTAAGTATTCTCCCTTGTTTTGGCCATAATACCATTTTCATAATTTATGTATGCAACAGTTGCTTAACATCACCCGAGTGGAAGGGGCACTCAACATGTGATTGTAATTTATATAAAATATATGTATTGTTTTTTTTTTGTGTGTGTAAATATTGCAATAAATGTATTGCTGAACTTATCTTATATACTCCGAAAGTTGACATTAGTATATTAAATATTATTTTTTTTTTTGTTAGAAAATTAAACTTAATCGCCGGTATGCGAAATGTGTTGGCAATACAAAAAATTGAATTTATGATAACATAACATGCATACTCAAATTATCTCTAAAACGGCAGATGCCGTTTTGAAAAGTCTTTGCATAGTAGTAAAACACTCAAGATTTGCATTGCCAACCGATTGAGATCTTTTTTAAATCGCTTAGACCCGATTTACACGAGGAGACATCTGCAAGGGAGACACTGGAAATTCTCTTTTCATGTCTCATTCGCGGCCACACGGGCAAAATTGTTTTCGGCAACATTTTGACATTTAATGCTTTAGCATCGTTTGGTTCGGATGTATTCTCGCACGCGCTTACATTTAAAGCGGAAAACGTTCATCAACAATTTCTTAAATATATGAATGAAAAATGCAAACTGGTTAAAAATAAAAAATTTGTTGTTTTTTTATTTAAATATATTTATAAATTATTGTACTTGAATAAAAAAAATTAAATTAAAAATACTTCATACATAAATAATTAACTTAAAATTAACTTGAGTATCTAGAAATGCGGGGAAAATTAGAATTCAACATAAAAATGCCCATAATACAATATATTTTAAATTATACCTACTTTACTAGCAAAAATAATCGTGCATTTCCCAAGCAGTGTTCGGATGTTTGTCATCTTTGTTATCTTCCGTTTGCTTGAAAACCAACACATAACTCAGAACCTTCTCCCACAAAAGAAGAAAACAAATGAAGCAACTGTCAAAAATTGCTTTAAGATTGGAAATATGAATAAGAGCAAAGCGTGTCGCCAGTACAGGAGACAAATTCCCTTCTCTCTTCCGCGGCCGTCCTTCACCCCCGAACAAAATGTTTCCCTTCCAGAAGTCTCCTCGTGTAAATGGGCACTTACTAACGGTGGCGCGCAAAACTGTTTTGCTTTTGTTCAGTGAGGTTTTCGGAGTTTCGGAGTACCATTTAAAAATCGCTTAAAGAATACATCCAAGTTGTAAGCCCATAAATATGTACAAACGAAAAAAATACTTGTAGATTTTTAAGGGGGAAGGCCACTGTTGGGGGGTCAAAAAATAGTCGATGTTTGGGAATTTTTTTTTGTAAGTAGGAATGATTATTCGACGATCGGACAAAAGGCAATTTAGTATATATGTATTAAACTATGTTGATGTAAATTTTTATTAAAAAATATTGAAAATTGACAAATAAACGTAACGAGTTCAAAAAAAAAAAAAATGACGTCATCTGGTGGCAGCGATACAGCAATGAATAATCATCTGAAATCAAAAAACCAAAAATTTTGTTAATCTACACAGTAGTGGCTATCGTTGTACGTAGCCGTTTGTTTTTGTTTTTGCAAAAATGGTTGTGATTCGAATTTCGTTGTGAGTTTTTCGTCATTTTTTTGATTTTCAACAGGCCCAAAAAAGTAGTTATTTTCAAAATTTTGAAAATCGACTACGTAGATCGATAGCCAATGCGATAATAAAAATTTAGTCTTCGAGAAATCGTTGCCACCGTAAAAGTCGTTTTGAGAAATAAGCGTTTAAAGTTTTCATTGCGTATTCAATAGTTCTGCATGCAGTTACATCTATCTTGTATATCTCAGTCAATTTTTTAGATTTTATACCTGTGGGCAAAAAGTAAGGCGAATTTATTTGTCAAACTTCGCGGGATTAAAATTTCGCTCTAGTTATTTTTTTCATGAGTTGGCAGCACTGTTAATAACCTCTGGGCCAACTTTCATGTGAATGTCATTATCAGTAATATATTCACGCTTGTGTTTACCAAACGACCAAGAGTGATTGAGCAGAGAAGTGCCATAAAATTTTGTTTGCGGAATGAAATTTCGGTTGCGGAAACGTTTAGCATGTTGCAGAAGGCATTTGGTGATTCGACCATGTCGCAGAAAAATGTTTATAAGTGGTACAAAGACTTCAAAGAGGGTCGAGATCGTGTTGATAACTTGCAGCGCTCCGTACGACCATCGACGTCAACAGATGACCAACCCGTCAATAAAGTGAAGGAGTTAGTGTTCAAAAATCGTCGGTTGACTGTTAAAGACCTTACTGATATGATCGGAATATCAGAAGGATCTGTGAAAACCATTTTGAAAGACCATTTGGGCCTACGAAAAGTCAAATCTCGTTTGGTACCGAAAACTCTCAATTTCTTGGAAAAAAAAGTCGTCGCGTTGATGTGTGTGAAACAATGCTTTCAGACTATCAGGACAAGCTCAAATGCATCATTACGGGAGATGAGACTTGGATTTATGCTTACGACCCTGAAACAACCGACCAATCAAGCGAATATCGTGCTAAAGGCGAGGCCAAACCGAAAAGAGTACGTCAAAGTCGTTCAAAAATAAAGGTCGTGATGACAATTTTTTTCGATTTTCGTGGTGTGGTGCGCTATGAATTCCTTCCACCTGGCCAAACTGTTAATAAGGAATATTATATGAGCGTTATGCGTCGTTTACGTGAAGCAATTCGTCTAAAAATACCAGAATTATGGGCCAACAACTCTTGGTTTTTGCATCACGATAATGCACCGTCTCACACTGCACTCGTTCTTCGTGACCATTTCGCCAAAAATTCCACGCATATCGTTCCGCAACCACCGTATTCGCCGGATTTGGCTCCGTGTGACTTCTGGCTATTCCCAAAACTCAAGAGACCACTCCGGGGAACGCGTTTCAAGTCGATTGAAGAGATAAAAGCTGAATCGAAGAAGGTGCTGATGGCTATACCGGAAATGGACTATTTGGCATGTTTCGGGGATTGGAAAAATCGTTGGCATAAGTGTATTTAATCGAGAGGGGATTATTTTGAAGAGGATGAAATTGATTTACAAGAATAAATAAAGATTTTTCATTTTACAACCAAATTCACCTTACTTTTTGCCCACAGTATACTTTCAGAAAATGCAAAAAAAAAAAATCGATTTTTTTGAATTTTCACAGTGGCGTTCCCCTTTAAACTTCAAGAACTCGAAGTTACCTTTTTTTCAAAACTGCTTAAAATACCTAAGAATACATTTAAGAACACGCATAATATTTAAAAATATAGATATTTGTAAAGATAAACTAAATTTTAAAGTTTTGTAAATTAAGAAATACCTGAAAAGTAATTGAATATTAATTTAAACCCAAATTTATGTAAATTATTATTATTTTGCATACTCAGTAGAATCGTTAGATGTTAACAAATTAAATTGAGGACACATATGTATGTACTTTAAACTACATACTTGTATGGACTTTTTTCAAAAAACAGCGCTTTAAAAATTTAAAGTCACAGTTCGAGCTTGAAATTGATTATTATTTAGACAGCCTAAGTTTTCGGAGTATTTTTGGAGTCGATGAAAAAACTTAGTTCGAAGCTGCTAAAATTTTGGAGATTCAAAAACAATTTTCTTTTTCTCTAAACCTATAAAATAAATCATCTCTAAACCTACATAATAAATTAATTAATATTAACACAAATTTACGTGTGATTAAATATTAAAAAGTTCAAAACTACAACTCGTACGTAAAATTTGTGGTTTTCTAACCAACATAGGTTTTCGTAGTCTTTAAAAAATTAAGTTCGGAGCTTTAAAAGTCTTGAAAAAAAATGTTTACCTAAAATATCTTTAACCCTTAACGGCCGAAGAGCCCCGTTACGGGGACATAACACTTATGCGATAGAAAATGAAAAGCCCCAATACAGGGACATGAAAAGAATTAAGCTTTCATTTCATTTATTTATCAGCGCTGTAGTTTTCTTTAACAAATAATGCAATCCCTGGTTTGTTGATCATATAAAATTATAAATGAAGTAAATATATTGAATTCATATCTAAATAAATCAGTTTAAATGTTTAGTTTAAGTTTTTATTTTATTATTTAAGTTATTCTTTATGTTTTTTTATAAAAGTTTTAGAATTTCTTCTAATTTTGCGTCGCCTTAAGGGCGAGTATTACAAAAAAAAGCTCTCGGTCGTTAAGGGTTAATGCATATCCATAATTTAAAATATCTCTATGTCTCAAAATGTTTTATAAAATTTTATTGCATCTTTTTGCATCATTTGGAGGTCATGAAACTTTTTTTCTAAGTCATAAAAATACACCTTATACGAGTACATTTACAATAAGGCTGATAGGTTTCTTCATTTCATGTAGCACAATTTTAATCATTGATAAAATTTCAGAGTTGTAAAATTTTAATGTCCAATTAGTAGCCAATTTTTTACTTAAATTTTAGGAATATTTTTGGTTTGCAGTAACCTATGAAATTTGCAATATCTTCTTGTGCTTTAAGAAATGTAAAATTGCAATTTGAGCCTCAAATTAATTATAATTTTAACACACATAAAATTTCGGAGTATTTTGGAGTCATTAAGAAAGTTGGACTCAGTTACTAAAATTTAAATCGGTGATTTATTTACATGCATACAAATCCTAACATACTATAAATATATTATATATGTATATAGATTAATTAAGCATTTGGAGTTTTCAAGAGTTTATTTAATTGGTGCTGGCCTGTGTTACATGTTGATTACTCCTCCATTTTGTGCGCCTATGGTCCCATACCATTTCGTCTCTGAATAATTACAAAATATCGCACAGACATATATACCTACAATTTTCATTATCAATATCTCGCAAAAGGCATCGGGAAGCATTCTTGTATCGAACATCGCGGTCAAAAATCAGTCGCTTTTCATAAAAGGATCCACCATCATTCATTGAAAACGTATGCCTTAGGCATTCTCAAGCTTTTGTAGGTCGTTTAGTTCATCATCATCATCATCATCATTGATTAAATGTTGGGTAGTTTGCTGCAAGTAAGGCTTGATTGTTTTAAAGAGCTTTACATTCCTTTTAGGTAAATTTATAAGCTACAAATATGTTTTTTTTTTACAAAACAATTCGCATTCATACCCAAAAACAAAAATATCACCTCTACGCAAATTTATGGTAAATTAAGATTGAATTGAATTCTTTTGGTTGTAGAGATTGGCATTTATTGTACTACTACGTATGCTTATACAGGTAAAAAATAATAATTTTTATATGGGTCTAGGGCAGTTAAAATGGACCTATGTCTGAAAAATTGTGGAAAATATAACAAATTGACATCGAATTTTTTGCATAATCTCATGACTTGAAACTAGTTACTTGAGGGTGTTTGCGGTCGTTAATCATGAATTTGGGGACGGAAATTTAAACTTCATTTTGGCTATTTAATTAAAAACGAAAAAATTTGTTCGTATTTGATTGGCGGGTTATTTTGTGGCTACTGTTAACTAATCTGATGCCGTCCTTTTTTGCTAACTAAAAATTTGGTATTCAATATGGCGATTGAATTTAAAAAAAATGTATGGGCTCGCTCGTCGAGACTCGATATTAGAAAGTTTTTGTAGTCACTTATTAAAAATTTGATGATAGTTTTTCATATTTCAAAATTTTGGATCCAATATGGTAGCTGAATTTTGAAAATTGAATTTTGAAATTTGAAAAAAAAAATTGATTGGATTCGCTCTAAACTCGGTACAATGTTTTTTTTTTGTTTCGTTTTCTCGAAATCCGAAATTTTGGTTGGCGACTGAATTTCGAAAAACAAGTTTCGGATTTGCCCGTAACTCGCGTATTTGGAGATTTTCGGTGTCGCTGTTTATGAATAGGAGTTTTGATTTTTTCTTGTTTTTCTTCCATATTAAAATAACTGTCAGATTTTGAAGATATATTAAATTATATTAAAACTATTGTATGTAGTATCAAAAATATTACTTGGAACTTATCGATTAGCATCAAGAAGTTTCGAAGAATTTTTCAGCATTTCTTTCGTACTTATTTCATTTAAATTTTTTCAAATCAATTATGCGCCACTTTGTAGTGTAATTGCAATACGACCGAATAAAATTAGCTACCGGGTTATTTCATTTTCTATCAGAATCAGTAAAAAGTTAAAATCGATTTTTTTGACCGGTAACTCTCCCTTTTAACTGCCAAAGGTGCATACAGAAGTGTTTTATTTGAAATTTGAAAAGTATTAGTTATATATTTTTAACGATTTTGGAAACGTCATTTCATTGATATTGAAGCCTTTCTTGCTTGTTCTTGTTTTATTTTATTTCTTTAGAATTTATTATTTATTTTATTAATATTTTTCAAATTTGTTATAGGAAAAAGAAACTTCAAATTTCGTTATACAATTCTACAACATATGAGTTTATTCATTTTTCTTTTAGACTACTCTTAATATTCCCTGTTTCTAACAAATAAATGAATAAAAAAATTTACTCTTTTTTTTTAAATAAAATTATGCCTATTCCTTCAACTACCAACTATCATCCAAAACAACTCGTTCAAACATCATCACTACCACCACCAACCACCACCACCACTACCAACGCAACCAATCAACCAATTGTCAATTACCAATTCACCACTCGAAACAGATCCCCATACTTGGCTGCGAACTGCGTACTTTGTCACTTTATGCTATATTTGGCGTTTACATTTTTTTTATTTGTCATAATATGCAGGCGATTATGACAGAAGGATGCGGCAAAAATGGATCATCCGTTGCTGTAAGCTTAGTGACTAAAAAAACGAAAAAAGTCAAAATTACTATTAGTGCTCGTGTGAAAAGTCTATAACAACTATAAGCTGTCATACATACCTACAAAAATATGTGCTTATGTATATTGCTTTAGTTTTTGAGCGAAAATTCGCTAGGCATCATTATTTTTCCTTAAGAAGAAAAAATAGTACTATACTGGTAGTTATGTAAATATCTTTTCCATAAAATTTCTATTCCTTTCCTGTTGCATCGGATTTTGTACGAATACAGGGTGTTTCAAACGCAGGTTTCATTTAAAATTGCGTTGCCAAACTTTGAAATTTGTTTAGTAAACAAAGTTATGAATGGCATTTGAGCGATGCGCCATTGATCAAATTATTGAAATTTTAAGAATTTATTCGCTGCGAAATTTGGAAAAAGTCATTGTAAGTGAAGTGGTGCTTATAAGCAAAATTTCGATTTCGGAACTCTGAAAAGCCCAGAGTCATTTTCGAACAACGGATTCTCAACGCCTTTTTTACCATTTTTACATCGTTTTTAGCCGAAAGTGCATACTTGGAATGTGAAAGACCATGCAATACAGTTATCTGGTCGCGTATGATATTTTCTCAAATGGAATACAACTTAATGACTCAAATGCTATACCTAGGAGAATTTCTATTACATGACGCCTGTTCTACTTTCGGTTTGAATTGAAGATCCAATCGTGTTTTTTCATTCAGATGTTTCAACAGACCTGTATGCGATGAAGGTTTCTTTAAAAGTATGAGCACCTCTAAGAAAGAGATGATTGCAAATAAAATCAATTTATATGAGATCTCTTATTGAAGCACCCTGTATTTATCAACATGGAATTATATTTTTTGCTTAAATGTAAATACACTTTGCTTTTCTTTGCCGTATCTGCTTCTGTTTGTTCAAATCAAATGTTATACCTGATTCAGAAAAAAAATATTCCGAAAACTATTTTATGGAATTCCTTGGTTTCCTTGATCCTTAATTTTTAGAATATTAATTAAACCTTATATAACTAATTAATAAAACGTTATATAAAATAATAATTTCGCCAGCTTGAATATTCGAAGATTTTCGGAGTCTAAGAAAACCTCAATTATCTAGTTAAAATTCGTGGTATTATTACCAATTTCTAATAAGCATCTTGCTGTTCTATAAATGGTGAGTTCTGTCGTCTCCGAAGCGCAGCTGAACTAACGAAAGTCTAGTAACTTTGAGAACACGCGTTTTAGCCTCGGTGCATTTTCGGAGTTACGAAAAATTCCATACAAAAATCGACTAACTCCTAAAAAGTTTTATTTTCAGCTGCGGTTCAAAAGTTATAAGAAACGCACTTACTCGTACATTTGAGATGTTCGGAGTAACTAAAAAAAAAATGCTTTCAGACGATATATGTATGTTTTTTACATATTCGGAGTATTCTAAAAATTCATGGAAAGTGTTTGAAATGTATACCCAGCTTTAAATAAACTTATTTCAGCAGAAAGAATATTTTTAGACTATTTGCGGAGCCTGAAATTCCGTGTTCAGAAAATATACCAACTGTCTAAGCGTTTTTAGTTTTTTAATCACAAAGTTACGACCTGCACGTTGGAGCTTTTCGGCGTAGGCAAGACAAATTAAAATTGGCACAAAAGAACATTGTTTTATTTTTCGGAGTAGCTCAAACTTTCGTAGAAACTTCAAACTCCGGAAATTTGTATTTTATAATTTAGTATTCTTTTTAATTTTATCCTTTGATCAAAGAAATTAAATTCGGAGATTTTCGGAGTGTAAAATTAGGAGTCAACGAAACTCCTCGCAGTTTTCTTCAAATGTTTTTTTCGGAGTTTTTTCGGAGTAATAAATATCATATACATATGTACGTATATGCTTTGCTCGATCGAATCTCTATTAATTGTAGTATGCTGACACAAATCAGATCCTTTCGTGTTTAAATGCACGAAAAATAAAAAAAGTTGAAATAATTTTATATTCGCGCCATACACCTAATAAGTTTTCGAACTATTGTCTATTTGCGTATTGGAACAAAAAATTTATTTTTGTTTATACAGCAATTTCAGCTTAAAATCATATACAGTTTTTTGCTTTTACATGAAATTACTTGATTTTAATATAAAACTCGTTTAAAGTTCGCGTTCTGAATGGGGTATTACATTTGAAATGTTTTTTGTTTTTTCGAGTTTTTCATTTTCGATTATCGCCTTTTCCATTTCAAAAATTTCTCATTGCTTCATCGGGTGCTGGTTGTTGTTTTCTTTTGTTTTTGTTATTGTCAGTATCCTTTTCATATGTTACTTTAGTTTCGTCTATGGGGTATTCACTATATTCGTACAAACATTTACGTTTACTCTCATAATTATTCATCTAATCATAGCGCACTTTGGTGTCTCAGTTTGTTAGTGTTTTTTTCGTTGTTTGTTTCATGCATAGCTCGTCCAGTTTCGTCAAAAAAGTTTCCATGATTGTTTTTGTTAATTTTACTCCCATACATAAGACCATTTAAAACTTTTTTTTGCAATTTTCTGTAGTACTTTTTCCGTCATTCTTATTTTTAATATTTAATTAGAATTTGTTTTTCCTTTAATATAAATATTTACAATAGCTGTGCATGTTGTTTGGAAATAATTTTTATCCTCAGTATAAATATTTTAGATATCATGCATTAATTGACACACGAGTATGTATGTGTGTGTTAGTATATACATGTACTTATTTTATTACTAAAACCAGTGCATGGCAACAGGAAAATAGAAAGCTGCCCAAAACAATATTTAATTAAAATTATTTCCTTTTTTAAATTACAATAATAAATATAATATACGTTTAGTTAGGTTAGGTTGAAGCACAGTGTACACAGTAAGCCAGCCATTGACAAAAAGCTAATTTGACAATTCGTATGTGAAGTTTATGTAAAAATTATCCAGTAACTTCATTTTCGGGAATTCGCTCCCAAAGAGAAAAATATCAAAAAAAGTACAAGAACGTAAAACCAGTGACAGTTTGCAAGTTTAATGAACAGCTAATTAAATTGTTGGCAGAAAAAATCACAAAAATTAAACAAAAAATTCAGTTGAGCTGCGCCCTCGTCTTAAATTAAAACTAAAGCAAATAAAATGCAATATAACGAACTCAGCATCACATGACTTTATTTTGTCCACAATAATTGGTTCCTTTTCATCTTCGCTGTTGGATGAAGAGTATTCCATTCAAATATTCCATTGCAGTATTTCGGAAACTGCAGCAACGGTGGCATATGAGACTGTATGATTCAGAAGTACATATGTACCTCTATATCATTGGCCGATTGCTATTTAATATATGACTTCAAAGAAGCTTTATAAATTTTATCTAAAATATATTAGCTTACATTCTCCATTTTAATCGCTATTTTATTTAAATTTAGCAATTCGACTCAATTCGCAAATTTTAATTCGTGTTTATTTTTACTTTGCGATCAGCTGATGTCTTTCTCACTTGCAAATTCTTACAAGTAAAGGTTTATCCAGTAAAAACTTGCAACTTCTCCTCAAAATGAATTGTCATTTTGCTCTCTCACTTTCCCCAACTTTGCCCGTTTTTCGATAAAAGAACACCAAAACTTGGAAATTTGTAGCAACCGTTATGCCGTTTCCCCATCAAGAAGTAGTGTAAAACTAAAACTCGAAATTCTTTTTCCATTGTTTTGAAAATAACAAAAGTAGCGTCACTCTTAGCACAATAACTCACGAAATATGAATAGAACGTCATGAAATTTTAACTGAAAACTAGTGCCATCTATGTGTTAAGCCCAAGATTTTACAGCGCATGTGTTATGTAAAAAACCCAGAAGGAAATGGTGCAATATCTTGCCTTCATAAGCTATTACAGAACAGCTTCTAAGCAAGTGAAATGCTTATGTCAACAGCACTGCTCCCAGAGCGCTCCTTCTCGAGAAGTGAGTAGGCAAGGTGTTACAAAATAAACTCTCCGCTACGTAGCTACGAGCTAACGTTTGTATACACAATTGTCGAAATTTACAGTTATAGCGGTACAAACAAGAAAAAGCGACGCGTTCATTTCTGTAAATTTATTAAAAATGTATTTTTGTGATGAAAAGACGTGCTTCGGAAAGTTAGAAATAAGTTAAGCAAAATTCAAAAATTTTAACGCGTTGTTCTTCCTTTTCTTTCTTAGCATGACAGTACTGTGTGGGCCACTGCTTCCGCTGTTCTATCGTGTAAAATTATACAACTGTCTAATTAATAAATGTCGAAGACGGCATGCAAAAAAGTACCGTCTAAGGTATACTTTAAGGGATTATATACGGTTAGAAGGCCGTAAAAAACGAATTTTCCAGAATTTTTTCTGAGAAAACTTTTAAATTTATTGATCTAAAAATTTCTACACGTATTATGTTATCTTTTAACTGTATTTTAAGACTTCGTAACAGTAATGTTAAATCTAGTAATTAATGATAGGAATAAGCAAAATAAATTTTTTTGACAAAATGGCGTTTTCTAAAAAAAAAATTGATTTTTTACCAAAATTTCGGCCTTAAATTGTTTATAAAAAACAATTTGTATCGGTGAGGAAAAATCTTCGATTAATTACTAAAACATATATTTAGGAAACTCGTGTTAAAATTTGAGACTAATCGGTTTAGCCGATTTAGTTTTCGAGTAATGTTGATCACCGACTTTGAAAACACAATTTTGAGAAAAACGCGTTTAAAATGATTTTTTGAAAATTCTAACTGTATATAACCCCTTAATATCCCACATTTGGTACTTAACATAAAATTGTAGCTAGCAGTTAAAATAAAATGAATTAAATATTGTTTTCTAATACAGCAGCATCTGTTTTCTAGACTCGCCTCTCTACATACCCGTATGGTAGTCTTGAGCATATTTATCACGACAGCATTTACATTTTCTTTTAGAAAATTTTAGTATTTGTATTTATTATATGCAAATTAGTATTTATGTTACTTTTTTCTAAAAACTCCCCTTCCCTCTTAGCACTCTATCGCATTCCTCTTAGCTTCTGTCCTAACCTCCTTAAAGCTCCATATTTTTCTTGAACTCAAATTAACTTCACTTTTGTTAAATACCAATTTATTTACTTTAACCCTCCTATTCGCCTCTCACGCTCCACACAAAGGTTTAAATGCTTAACAAAAATTTTGTAATTGTCATAAATATAAAAAAAATGCAAATCACGAGTTTTTGGTAAAATAATTAAAAGTAAAATCCGAAAGAAGTACTACTTGTTTATCTGTCCTAACTTAGCTAAAAGAAAACAAAAAATAAAAAATAATAAAAATGCAAAAAATTTGATGTGTAAGAAAAGAAAAAACGAAAGTATTGTCCTTTGATATCTGCGCCATAGTAATAAATGTATGAAAAATATGCCAATTCTTTTTGGTCTCTACAAAATTCCTCCTTTCTTTACACTTTCTTTTCACATTTGTATGCAAGTAGAGACGTTGCTTTCGTTTTTTCTTTTCTTTTGTCCTCTTCACACATTTTGTTCTTAAATGTTTTGTTCTGTGCAGCGCTACTTGCCATTGTCTAATATGATTTTTGTTTTCTTCCCATCCATCAAACTCATCGCACTCCACAAGGGTACCAGCGTACTTTCGCCCAGCATACCGTTGACATTGGTCATCTTGCCCGCGCTGATAATTGCTCAAAAATCACCGCAAAATATTTTCACCGACCATTCATCGCTATATATATTAGCCTTTGGCATGGTGGCGGCCAAAGTCACCAATAAGCTGGTGGTAAGAAAGAGTTTTCAAATAAAATTTAATTTATATAAATGCGTTAACTCTCTCTCACTCTTCGGTTTAGATTGCTCACATGACAAAAGCTGAAATGGAATACTTGGATTGGTCACAATTGGGACCCGCTTTGCTGTTCTTCAATCAATATTTTAACTGTGTGTTGCCGGAAATCTGGCTGCTGTGGTTCACCTTCGTCTGGGGCGCGCAGGATCTCGGACGTTATTGCTCAAAAGTAATTCTCATGCTATCACATAATTTAACAATCTTATATAGGAATAAACAATAATAATATTAGGTATGGGAATAAGTTTCCATCCTTTCTTAGCCAAACAATTAAATAATACGTGATATTATGTGAAGTATGTTCCATTGGCAGCTACAACTTTACTCCATCTTAGGCAGCATACGGATTCCTCTGACGAACATTTCGAGTTCTTTTGACTGGATCCATTCATTGAGACATTTTGCGATGCTCTCGTAAAAAGTGAACCGCTCTCTAATAAGGACTGACTGCATTGATCGCAACAGATAGTAATTCGAAGGTGCAATGTCTGGGAAATACGACGGATGGGGCAAGATTTCCCAATTCAGTCCATGTAAATATTTCTGGACCGATTTAGCAACGTTTGGCCTGGCGTTGTCATGCAGCAAAATCAGTTTGTCATGTCTACCGTCCCGTCCGGCCGCTTTTCTTTGAGAGCTCGATTCAAACGCATTAGCTGCAGTCGGTAACGTTCGCCAGTGATGGTTTAATCAGTTCAGTACCATTCGGCATTCACAGAGAGAACGTCGGTTCGAATCTCGGTGAAAACACCAAAATAAAGAAAAACATTTTTCTAATAGCGGTCGCCCCTCGGCCGGCAATGGCAAACCTCCGATTGTATTTCTGCCATGAAAAAGCTCCTCACATAAATATCTGCCGTTCGGAGTTGGCTTGAAACTGTAGGTCCCTCCATTTGTGGAACAACATTAAGGCGCACACCACAAATACGAGGAGGAGCTCGGCCAAATACCCAAAAAGGGTGTACGCGCCAATTATATATATATATAATAGATTACTCCCTTCTGATCCCACCAGAGGCGCAACTTAACCTTTGAAGCATGAATATTTTTTTTCGCTACCGATGGACCTGGTTCACCTGACAGTCTTCAACTTTTTCGACGCTTAGGGTTATCATAATAGAATCGTTTTTCATCACCAGTGACGGTACGATCCAGAAAATATTTTCTTTTCTTCCGTTCAAAAAGCTACTCACACGTCAACAAAAGTCTCTCGATGTCCCTTCTCCTCTCCTTCAATTGATGTGGCACCCAGTTACTGGTGACTGCTTTCTGGGCCATTTCCATCGCGTGCAAACGTTTACTGATGGTTGTTCTGTCAACATCCAACTCTTTAGACATATCATCAAGGGTTCGACATGCGTCTTCATCCAATAATTGTTGTAGTTGAGTATCTTCGAATTTTGGAGCGTGATTACCGTCAATATTGATCCATATACGATACGTTTCAGCTACACTTTTCTTTAAAAGGTAATAATGAAGCAAAGCTTCCCACAAATGCTGTGTTTTTCGGGACGAGCGTAAACATTTTTGACGTCAGATGAAAAAGGATCTTTACGCTTCAAACGAATATCAACTACTGCGTTCGAGACCTCACATATACACCTTCAAATCATCAGTATATTTCTAGAGCGAACACAAAAATAGTATCAGCAGCGACACCTCTTTTACGAGGGCGAAAACTTATTCCCATACCCAATAATAATAAACCCAACGATTATCTTCTATGCGCTCAGCCCCTACAAGAGACTAATTGCTTTCTTCCTTCTATTTTGGCGCCGAGTCATGAAAGAAAAGAGTTTGTTATACGCCGAGATCAGCTATGCAAAGCATTTAGTCAACTTTTCATGGCATAAATAACCATTTACTGCATTAATAATATTGAAACACTACACACAAGACCGTAATCAACGATCTTTTGGCACAGGCCATGACCATGACCATGAATACTGACATAGTCTCAACATTTGCCGTCAGTCTAAAATGTTGTTTTACATCCCACATTTCCGCACTGACGCGATTTATTCTCTTGAATAAGTACCTAAACGGAATATTTGGCTTTAAGCGGATTGTTTTTGGATGCTGGCAGTACGACTACTTCCCATTACAAATTGAATGTCAGTTGAATAAGATACACATTTTTCGGTATGGTCATCGATCTCTTGTGGGAGGAGACCTTCTTCTTCCTCTTCTACCACCAGCTGGTACTAAATCAAATACTTTCAGAGCCGAAGCATTTGTATCCGTCCGAGGACTCATCCAAAATTGGCATCGTACACACGTCTGCGCCATACAATAGGGCGGGCATGATTTACGATTCCCTAGACAGGGCTAACGAAGAGCCACTCATCTAACACCCCTCTCCCTCTAGACCCAAGCTGTCGAAACAGTAGGTTTCCTGGGCCTATCTTTAAATAAGTTAGACGAAGGCGACCGGTGATTTACACTACACTGACAGGGTTTACTATAGTTTTGCTGCACAACAACAACAACAAAGAACGGGCATGACGAGAGACTTTTGTTCGTCGGGAGAGAAATCTACTACTGACCGCTACTGGTATAGCTCCACGACATCCTGGGCAACCGTATTAGATTTGCCGGGATGCCAAATCCAGACAACGCGGCATATAGGCAACTCCTTTTCGTGCTGTCAAATGCGGCTTTAAAATCGACGAATAGATGGTGTGTGTCAATCCTCCATTCATGGGCATTTTCCAAGAGTTGGCGCATTGTGAATATCTGGTCAATAAGCTACCTGCTCTAAATTAGGTGATGCAGTGAATGCTTCAGAAGATAAGCGATCCAAAACGGCTGCTAATTCTTGCTTTGACATTTTTTTTGTCGTTTGTCAGGCTTTCGAAGGAATCAATAATTAGAATTTCCGTTTCAGCAACCACTTCAGGCTCTGCATCCGATAACGCTCGAACTCCAGCCAAAAATTATTAGTACTCATTTTGAGCTCACGACTGGCAAAGCTGAAAAGGCTTTACGCTGGGAAAGGTCGTACAAACACATGTTGATTTAAGAAAAGCTGGTTTTAAAACCACATTTTTCGTTCAGTTCTAAAATTTGCTGAAGGGGTGGCAATGGTTTAAAATTAGTATTTGGATTAGATAGGCAGGGCAATGTTTAAGTTTTCATAAATTATTAATTATTAGGTTTGTTCATGTAAAATTTATCCAGTAACTTGATTGCCGAAAATTCTTTCTCAAAGAGAAAAATATCAAAAAAAAGTATCTGAACGCAAAATCAGTAAAAATTTGCAAGTTTGTTGGCAGGAAAAATCACAAAAATTAAAAATATTTGTCAGCTACCTCGCATTCAATTTAAAAAACTAAAGCAAATAAAATGCAAAATGACGAGCTCAGTATCACACGATTTTATTTTGTCCACAATAATTTGTTCCTTTTCATCTTCGCTGTTTGGATGAAGAGTATTCCATTCAAATATTCCATTGCAGTATTTCGGAAACTGCAGCAACGGTGGCATATGAGACTGTATGATTCAGAAGTACATATGTACCTCTATATCATTGGCCGATTGCTATTTAATATATGACTTCAAAGAAGCTTTATAAATTTTATCTAAAATATATTAGCTTACATTCTCCATTTTAATCGCTATTTTATTTAAATTTAGCAATTCGACTCAATTCGCAAATTTTAATTCATGTTTCTTTTTACTTTGCGATCAGCTGATGTCTTTCTCACTTGCAAATTCTTACAAGTAAAAATTTATCTAGTAAAAATTTGCAACTTCCTCTCAAAATGAACTGTCATTTTGCTCTCTCACTTTCCCCTTCATTGCAAGTTTTTGGGTACATGAACACCAAAACGTGATAATTTGTAAGAATTACTTGATGAGCAGACCTATTAACTTTAATAAGAAGATTTACACGCTAAAAAGTGGTTATATATGTGTATATATTTATATATATATATTGGCGCGTACACCCTTTCTCGCCTCTGACTCGCCGGATTGAAAATAATCGATTCGATTTCAAACGGTATTGAAAAAACATTACAAAATGGAATGCATAAAAGTCCTAATAGTTTCGTTTAAGCTTCCATATGTTACAATGTATACATATTTATTTTATATTTATTCAACATCGTCTGACTATCCTCTACATATCTTCTCAGGTCTGTGTGGAGATTTGCAACCATTTACACATTAATCTCTTCACAATCCCCCACCCGGTGAAAAACGCGCCACAAACCGTGAGCCAAGGTACAAATGCGCCCACCACCAGTATGAGCATGGTCACGGCTGCTGCAGCGAGTGCGAGTGCGGGAGCGACGCATGACAAGAACGGTGCAACACACCATCGGAAGACGGCGCGACAGGCAAGCAAAAAGCAGCAACAACAGTCGCACTAGAATTTAATTTTACTATTGTGTAATTCATAAAAAAAAAAAACAACAAAAAACACTCAACCACAAAGTAAAATTTTAAGAAATTGTTCCGTGTCAATATACAAAACTGAAACACAAGAAAGGAAATAATACAAACTGTGAAGGGAGGAGAGGTAGGGCGAAAAAAATTACCACAAATACAAAGCAATTAAACTGATGACTAGTGTAAATTAAAATACAAAAACAAAAATTGCTATGAGAAATTTGTATGAGTAATATTCATTTGCTTAGATTACTTTATTATATTTTTTTCTCTTTAGTCTTTGTTTTTACTACTTAAGAGGGTGTTAACTGATGGAGGCGCTATTTACTATTTATGAATACTTTTAAAACTTGCTAAAAATGAAAAGATCAGCTTAAATTATAGTTTATAAAAATTTTTTAGCTCACAATATATATTTGCAGACGAATACAAGTTTACGTATTTTTATATTCCTACTTAGAAATTGATTTTTGCGTATACACTAGACCAGAAAGCAACCAAAAAAGTTTGTGGAACGCCGTACTCGGCTTTATTAATGTACCTACATATGTACATACATATGTGCTGCATAGATTATTTTCGACCGTATATGCAAGGTAAAATGAAAAACGAATCATTTTCAAAAGCTTCTTGTAAATTATTTATGTAAAGCTATAGATGTATGTATGTATGTATGTATGTATGTATGTATGTACATATGTACATTCATATGCACATTTATTTGAGTGACAACCTTTTAGCCGCTGGCCAAATGCATGCAACTGAGTTCAAAACTCAAATCCAATTGAATTGTGATGCATTTCTAAATTACTAGATTCCCAATTGAAAAATTATTTAAGTTTGAAATAAAAATATGTTTTATTAAATGTGTAACATAGTGTTTTTATGATACAATCGTTAGTGCAATAGTCTTCTTTAGACTGACAATAAACAAAAAAAATATTATTTTAGTATACGGAATTCATCTGTAACCCACTCCACTGTCACCTTCGACAGTTTTTCCACCTTCTCGAGGAAAACAAACTCAATTTCCATAATATTTATAAAAATTATTGAAAGGATTGCTTCCAAATTTATTTGTACTGAGGCAAATGCAGATACATTTGTCGCCTAGAAATCGTTTCGTTTTGAAATCGCAGATCGGTTTTTAAAAAGTAAGAAAAACAACAATTTCGAATAAAATCAATTTCGAGGTAATTTTTAATGTCTCGACATCTTCACGTTTACTTCTTAAATACATATATTGTCATACGAAACTTTTGTATACAAATATGAAGCTCGTTTCTTAATATTAATTTACAAATTACATTTACCCATCAAATAATTGATTAATTCCAAATCCCGCAAAAGCAGTGTAACTCGCTTCGCATGCAACGCCAACAAATATGCATCTTCAAAACGATTTTCCATATACTTTTCTGCTGCTGTCTGTAGAGCCTCTAGGGCTAAAGCCGTTATACAACTCACATCGCTTGAGATCTGCATCATAATTTCGCGTACGACTCGAGAAAAACTTAGTCGTGGTATCATAAAATCTGTTCTCAGCAGGAGTTTTAATTCTTTGCGGGTGGGCAATCTTTGTTTGCGACGACTGCTGCCCCTTGATTGCCTCGACGTAATTGGAGCTGGAACAGGTTGTAATGATTTTTTTTGTGCTCTAGATTTTCGTACCGTAGAAGTTCTTCCATCATTCTGAGATTTAGCGGTTGCCGTTTGTCTCGGCGATGAATGAAAATTCGTAATTTCACTCGAGGAACTTGTATCAGTCTCGCCAAGAAGATTATCCTGAAGCGAAGCTCCACGCGTTTTTGATTTAGGTCCGGGTTTATGTAATGGCCGCATATTTCGCACGATAAAACTGATTTTTTAAGGAAATATTAAACTAAATAATAAAACTTTTATTTGATTCGATAGTAAACAAGCGCGTTTTTCTAGACAAACTAACGGAATGTTACGAGGTTACCACAATTTTGCATTTCTGTAGTTGCCATGCGGAAATATTTCCTTTAATAGATTTTCTAAAAAAGAATCGTCTAACTTTGACTTAATATCAAAAATATTTTATATAGAAATAAAAACTGATTACCAAACCTGAAAACCAAATTAATTCCACGTGAAATTCTTGCATGTTGTAGGCGCACAAATTGAAATATTTTTTTCACGATCTCCACCTGATTCCACTCTGTTTTAACTCAGTTTTCTAAAATAATCTGTCTACGGTATGAGAAATGAGTCATAAAGTACGTTCACATATGCCGTAACTACCAATAAATCCACAAAATTAATCTACCCGTTCACATATGGCAGATTAACTCAAAAATTGACAATCAGCTCTCAATACTGCTGCGAAAGGTTTTCCTTAATAGAAATTGCTTTGGTGGAATATTTTGGAGTTTTTGGTTTGTGTAATTATTATTAACGATTTGAAGACAAGACAAGGGGAAGGAATAACTAATTTATTTCCGCGATTGACAGTTGGAGGAAATCCGTAAACGACGTTTACTGAGGTTTCAAAAAATTATGGCAGTAATACGCATTCAAAGTTCGATATTACATTTTATAATAAGTAATAAGAGGCCAAAGCATTTATGGACACACGTTTTTTTCTGTAATATGAATACATAATAAATAATATTTAACAAAACATTTTAATGAAATTATGTCAACAGAACTGTTTACTTTGCCGGCTTCCATTTTATTTAGTTTTTACTCTGACGTTTCTCTTTACATTCATCTATTACTCAAAAAATAAAGGGTTGGATGTAAAGAAGTATGGTAATAATCTAGGATTATTTTATAATCTCAGATTTTGGGAGATATATTTTGTAAGGGAAATCTCGCTTTTTAAATACGGATTGGGATTTAAGCACCAAAAAGTATATATATTTGAACGTATTAATAGTTGTTACTCTAATAATATGTTTGCGTATAAGTAGATTATCTACTTTTTCTGGCCCAACTCCCAATCCGTAATTAAAAAGTGAGATTATCGATAATTATTTTTACGAATGTAAAGAGAACGTCAAAGTCAAAACTAAATAAATTGGACGCCGGCAAAGAAAGCAGGTTTCTAGACATAATTCTAAAAGAATTGTTGTTAAATATAATGAATTATCCATTTATATCACAGAAAATGGCGTCTGCCTATAAACGCTTTATTCTCTTATTACTTATTATAAAATGCGATACCGAATTTCGTATGTGTATTGCTGCCATAATTTTTGGAAGCGTTTGTAGACATCGTTTACGGATTTCCTCCAACTGTTTATTACTAGCTGCCAATTGTGCAATTAAATTAGCTATTCCTTCTCCTTGCATTTTCTTCATATCGTTAATAATAATTAAATAAACCAAAAACACCAAAATATTCCAACAAAATAATTTCTATGAGGAAAAACATTTCAAAACAGCATTGACAGCTGATTGTCAATTTTCTAGGTAAGCTGACATATGTGAACGTGTAGATTAATTTTGTAGAGTTTTTGTTAATTACTGCATATGTGAACGTACTTTAAGCCTGAGCAAAATTAATTCGCCTTGCTTTATGCTTCAGCACTACACACAGCGAAAGAAAAAAAAAAGAAATCAGCTGATTTAGCAACACCACCTGTAAAAAGTCGCCTTGATATTACTTTATTGTATAAGGCAAGGGATTGTGAACTTTCAAAAATGCATAGCGTTGTACATATATAATATTTGAATCATTGTGAATGGGCGAGTGAATTTCTAAAGCGACCCTGTGAACAGTATTACAGTGGATTTCAGAAAATGATTTATTTGGAGAAATATGTAAAGAAAGTCTTGAAAATGTAAATAGCGCGTTTCCTTGGGTTATCCAGCTCAGCATCACTATCAATTCTCATTGAAATGATCTGGATTATTTTGTTAGTTAGTGCGAGAGTTAGAAGGCCGAAAAAAAATTTTCCAGAATTTTTTCTGAGAAAACTTTTAAATTTATGATCTAAAAATTTGTACACATAATTTTTCATCGATTGGCTGTATTTTAAGACCTAGTATTAGTAAAAATAATTGTTTGGAAAGGAGCTACAGCTGATCTCCGCCGAGAGCTCCTCTCAAAAACGACGTTTTGCGGTAGCCAGTATGTCTCTGAACTGGATACTCTGAAATTAAAAAAAAAAAAGATTTCGTTGAAGTAATGCTAAGTCTAGTAATTAATCGAAGGAATAAGCAAAATAAATTGTTTGACAAAATGGCGTTTTCTCCAAAAAAAAAAAAATAAAATCGATTTTTTACCAAAATTTCGCCCTTAAATTGTTTATAAAAAATATATGTAGATTTGTCGGTGAGAAGAAAATCTTGGATAAATTACTAAAAAATATACATAAGAGGGTCGTGTTAAAATTTGAGACTAATCGGTGCAGCCGTTTTCGAGTAACCAATGTGAGAATAACGCGTTTAAAGTTTGAAAAGCACTTTCAAGCACTCTGAAACGCCTTTCAAATTTGCGTGTAACTTCGAAAATATTCACCGGAACGCTATTCATTTTTCTGCGTGTTTTTTAAATATATGTACATTAAAAAAATAAAATAAAAAAAATCGATTTTTTGAAAACTCTGAAGCAAAATTGTGAAAATAATTTCTTTTTAGGGGATTCGGCAGCCAAATTCTGCACGCTCCTTTCAAACGTGTTTTTACGGTCTTCCCATCAGTCGTTGTTTAAGTCATAGCAAGGCGAATTTATTACAGGTGACAGCAAACACATTTAAGTAAAACCCTACATGTATTTGTTGTTGCGTTTGATCGAACCATCACGTCAAAATCAGCAAGCAAATGTAAACATACGAATGTAAACATACCAATACATACAAACAAAGCATATCATTTTGACGTAAGCCATACCTACGGTGAAAAATTCAGCTGGGTGAATGCTGTCACCTTAATAAATCCACCTTGAGTCATAGATAACTTTCAGACGGCAAGGAAATATCATGGAAAAAGGCTGCGTTGATTTTTTCTCTTATCACCAACACAATCTCACTTTTGTCGAACTCGCTGAGAGCCGGTTAACGGTCTGACGTTGGTCACACCCTCTGAACTCTCTCCACCGTGAATTATACTTAATATAATATTATGTTAGAGATAATTATGTATTGGAAAAGCTCATTAAATTTGATGGAAATCAGTTCAATCGTTTTTTGTTTTTGTGATCGTTGTCACCGGCTTAAAAACTTTTATTGTCAGCCAGTTGAGAAAACGAAAAAAACTTGAAGGGCTGAACGATATTAAATTTTCTGTGTGTATTCGTAAATATATGTACATTAAGAAAATAAAATAAAAAATTGATGTTTTGAAAATTCTAACTGTATATAACACCTTAATAAACAATGTTTTAATTGAAAAGCGAAGTTTTTCAAGAGCTTATCAATACAAATGTTCATTTTGCCGTAATAGTGTATGCCTAATAGTTTAATATGAAAATTTTTTGCAAAACAGCTCATCCAACTTGAAATTTATTTCTGAAATAAAGGTTTTCTAATTAACTTTTTATAACGTAATATTTATGTACACTTTTACATGTCGGTGCAACCAATTTCATAAAGCTGTGTCGCAAAACGGAAAGTCGCGAGAAACAAAACGAAATGTTGCAAAATTTGTATCAGTTCCCGATGATTAACCGTTGAATACACCTAAAATAATTCAGTTCGTCCAAATACATTACGGATTATTTTGAATTTAATTATGATTTGACATACAAAATCATTTTAAGCGAAGTAACCCACATGCACACTTCTTATAAAATATGTCTTAATATCTGTCAAAATTTCTGTTTTGACTTTGTCCCTCTTTCTCATGCACGCAACTTTCCACCCTGTTATTTGGTTTTCGAAATAGCATCGAGTAAATCAGAAAGTTGTATTTGCGCATGCAAAGCGTGCGGTAAAATGAAACTTGATTTGTTAAACTTCGAGATGTGCGAGCAGTGATGGCATGAAAGTTTGTAAGACAGATATGAAGAGTGAAATTCGCGGTCTGCACTAGAGTCTACTGTTCTAACAGAGTTTTTTTAAACATAGTCTATGGAATGTTTAGATGAGGGGTAAGCAGTGACAGCGTTACAATTGTAGAAATTTAATTGTAATGCAGCATACGTAACGTAGGTTTATATAGTTAATGGCTAATTTGAATAAAAAATTAGTAGCCTAAAGTGAAGGAGTGACGGCAACACTGTCTGTCAGTTTCTTATTGTGAATATCTATTTATTCTTCATTTGCTTAGTTGCCGCTTTTCTGCTTTGCTTATTGGCCATTCTTATTGGCATTCGCTCGTTCTGTAAATGACAGATACCAGAGACAAAATAACTGCGCTCAAAACGAATTTTGCTCTTTTGGTGTACGGTTGTTGAACGCGGGTAATATTTTAAAGAATATTTTCTTAAAAATCGTCATCGGAAATAGTGATTTATTGCTTATAGATAAAACAAAGCAGATACTTGTGATTTCAAGAAAAAATCTACACTAACAGGGAGCGCCCTAAACTAAATACATATCAGGCAATATTAAACTATTGCATGCGAAAATAAAGTGTACAGCTGTTGCTGCTAGTGAATAACATTTTAAAATTAGAAACAAATTGTTTTATCACAAATGTATTTGCGCTATGTGAATTATTAATTTAAACGCTCACGTTAATGTGTTTGTTTGCATTTGGAGTCGAACAGTACTATCGCGAATGCAATAATAATTTCAACGAAGAAGAACCTAACGCGTTTCACCACTCAACATAAACAACGAAGCGGTAATAAGCCTATGAAAAATATAAAGTATTTTAAGTTGATTGCATTTCAAGTGTTTCGTACATTTTTCTGGTCATTACGATCACCCTCTCAGCGTGAAATTTTTTGCCTGCAATTCAATCAGTATTTATGTTCAGTTACGATTGAAACAGTGCAAGGTTGTTTACAAATTCCTACAGAAGGTTTGTTTTTTTTTGAACGAAAATTTCCAATTACCTGCATTCGTTTTTGACTTCTCGGCCGCCCCAAAGCCGTGCCTACTCGTTATTTTGCTCGTTCCTTCGATGCATTCTATTTTCGCTGTCTGTCTGCCTACTGTTATCATGTTACTTTGCTTTTTTACTTCCTTCATTCTGTGTTTGCCACTTATCTATCCTACGTTGCCCTCCACTCCGCACTTGTTTGTATTTGGTGCGTTCTTTCCACCCTTATGTTTATTCTTTATCGACCAATACAAGGCAATCTATTCAATTCTACATTTTCAGTACGACAAACATTATTGCATTTTCAGGCCCTCTTTTTTGTGCTTCTTCAATTTCAGCCTCTACGTGTAAATCAAAACAGTTTTCATTTGTTCTCTTTTTTTCTTGCTCTCTGTTTTTGTATGTTACTTCATCTGCTGGCATTTACACTTGCGTCGACCGGCGTCGCTGTCTCTGCTTAACCGGTGCATTCGCAGTATTGGTGTAGTTTTGATTGTTATTATTGGACTCACGTACGATAAACATGCTTGTGTTTTTTGTTTGTTTGACGTTTGTCTTGCCTTTTCGTTTTGTATACTCGTCGTTTGGTAGCGCATGTTTTTGGTCACAGCTCACGTACCTGCATTGCTATGTTATTTTCTTGCTGTAGAATCCTCGTTGAGATATGTATGTGAATTCAACGTGAATTAGGAAAAATTTCACTTTTTTTGTGAAAAGGTTCAGCGTTCGCCTTTTGCATTTCCAAAGTTAAACAACTAATGTCATCTGTATTGGAGTTCTTCTGCTCTTATTGCCTTATTTCAGTTTATAATTTTCTCTTTAATATGGTTACTTTGTGTCCATGTTCAGCCTGTTCGCTAACTAATCACTGGAGTGGTGTAAATTTCATAAAATTATTAAAAACCTTTTTCCTCTGTTGGTCTGAAGCCGTAATATTGCGTGTGTTCAGAGCTCTATCAGGATCACATCACTGCTGTGAAAAACGGAACAATACAACTACTTCTAATGTTTCCAACTTAGCTAAAGTCCAGCGGTAATAACAAAGAAATTTTGCATTTACTTCACTGCAAAGTAGCTTTTGAACTTGAACACCAGAACTGAAATCTACCACAATGTATCAACTGCCAGAAAAATATGGTCACTAAATATTGTACTAAAAATTCAGTTTGTGTAAAATGGGTAAATGCAATCCACAATTCCACGGAGCGCACATTGCAATTTTAAACGATGCATAGTTCACAAATCGCTCAGAGTTGAACGATTTCAAACCCTAAGTAAAGAGTAGATGCTGCACAACTGGAAACTCAATCGGTCACACACATTACGCCAAAGATGCCAAAAGACATACGCCCGAGTTGCAATGGGAAATACTACAGCTGAACCCACACAACCGTGATAATCACGTAATTATTATATTAAATACCCACGGTTTTGGTATAAACAAAGCACTGCCACTCCAGCAGCATTCCCCGTACATGTATGGGGAATAATGTCGCATAATGATGAGCTCCTTATATATAGGACTATAATGGTGTCAATTTGGCATACAAGTGTGGGAGGCTGCGTCCAACCCAACTTGCAGATATTCGAAGAACCCATCGTAAAGTCTTTCGGACAATTGTGAGTGCTCCATGGTAAATGACGATAAAGGCGATTTAAATATAAAGCTTCTTCTATTTGCTAATCCTCTGCTCGCTGTCTCTGCGCGGCTGACGTAATCAAATATTTGCATGTGAAAGCAAAAGTTATAGAGCAAGATTCACCGCTAGCGAATATACCTCACAAAACTAGTATAACTCACACAAAAAATGTAATTTTAGGCAGCTCTATTCGAGCGCTGCCAAGATATATTTATTATAAAAGGGGTGTTTTAGAGGTGTTGGATTTTAAAGTGTAATAAAACAACCAAAATTCGAATTGATTAGGCAATGTTTATAATTTTTGTGTAGAATCATTCATGACATTTATTTCTTAAAGATAATCTCTTTTAAATGTTGGCCGCAACTGCACCGTCACTCGGTCATCCGTAAACACCAATTTTGAATGTCTTGCTGGAGAGCTTCGGTCGGTATCTCGTAAATAACTTTAGTAATGTTCGCTTCCAATGCCTCAATCGAAGCTGGTTTATTTGTATAACAAGTAGCGCCGCCTTGTTGTGATCACGGGCCTCAATTTCCGGCATCAAAAAGTCGTTTATCATGGGGCGATAACGCTCGCCATTCACTGTTACATTGGCGCTAGCCTCGTTTTTGAAGAAATATGGACCGATGATTTCCCCAGCCTATAGGCCGCACCAAACCGTTTGCTTTCAATGAATGGCTGTTGTTGAATGCCTTCGGGTTGCTCTTCAGCCCAAATACGGCAATTGTAACTATTTACGTAGCTATTAAGCCGGAAATAGACCTCACCGCTGCACACTATACTATAAGTTGGCCTGTGCGCGCGATGAATACTTTTCACAGACTGTCGATGTTCGTAATGCAATTGTACGATTTGTAAACGTTGTTGAGGCGTAAGTCTTTCCATAATGAAATGTCAATGAATATTAAAAAAAAACTATGTGTTTAGTTGGACAGTAGTCTTGCTTGATCTGTCAAAATAACCCTGTTGGAAAAAGTACCTCCAATCTGATTACCCTTTATCAGTTGCTTCATCTATACGCCGCTTCCTACCGTTTGGCGAAAAGAAGAGGCCTATAATCACAGTTGAAGAAGTGTTACTTAACGTCAGCACAGAACACATCAATTGACTGTTGCACACATAAGCTCCCTGATGAGAATGTTGCCTTTACAGGGAAACCAAAAACAATGAGGGCTGTCGGTTCTACGTAACCGGAACGACCCGGATTTATATCCAGCCAAGGACTGTCACTTGAGCAGCATTCCTCGTATATGCACGGGGAATGTTTATGCTGCTACAACAACAACAAGGGCTGAAATTGCTCCCAGGCGAAGCACAGCGCGTTCAATGTACTTAATTTATGTTTTGTAATTCGACCGTTTGATTTGTACGTTTAGTAAACAGGTATTTTTACCTGTAGAAGATATTTATTGTCAATGATACTATATTTCTGCGAATTAGCCAAACCACAATTGTAGGGCAATGGTCCTAAATTTGTAGTGATCTACATACCTTAATAATAATTACTTAATGTCTCAAGGGAGTTGTACTATCAAAGGAAGCAATAAAAGACAACAAAAGAAAAAATGCGCCTTTAAAGTTAAAAATAATATTATAATTACTCCAACTTATCAAAGTGCAGCGTTTTTATGATACTATTTTAATATTCATGGCAGTTTTTTTTCCAGTCAAATGTAAGAACAAACGATTTTACCCATTCTTCTACAGTGTGGTTTGTGGAAAAATAGTCTTACGACATAAAGAACTAATAGGCCTGTCATAATGGGATCGTTGCGGCAACGAATTTGACTGAGAGAAAAATAAATTATGTGTTATGTGTGGTTATGTGATACTCCATCTGCGGTGCGTATGTGACGCCTATGATCAAGTACACATAATTCATTTTGCTCTCAGTCAAATTTGTTGCCGCAACAGACGCAACGACCCTTTGTGACAGGCCTATAAGACCTTTGAAGTTGCGATGGTATTGTTTGCGGTACTTTTATTGTAAAATCTACTTTTATTGTAAAAATTGCAGTATGCTCTGTGAAATTCCGATCGTTCTGAAGCTACAGGACCCAATCCATGACAGCGAAAGTTGGCTAGTATAGCATAACGCAGAGAATATAAGTTTCTTAAGTGTACAGTTTGTCAAGAAAATAAAAATAGTTGGACTTACATACTATAAGATTCAAGTAATTTGCACTTCTTTAACTAAACAAACTTTCACAATTATTGAATTAGCCAGTACAAAACAAATGCGTCTCTCGCCTGTCAAGAAAATTATTGTACATATTATACTCGTATATACCAATGGATCTCTTCTGCAAATATTTAGCGGCCTGTTCCGCTTTAAGGCGCATAGCGAGCTCACAATGGAAGACTGCCACACATGGACATTGAGCCATCTTAGACTCCTATACGGATATACCCAGAGATTGTGATTATCCCATTATCTGCTTTGAAAGGAATTTCTCAATAAAAATCCCTTCTAGACTGGAATGGCTTGAAGAAGATCGATACATCACCCAACACACCCGTTAAGATCTGCACGGACGGATCTAAAATGGATACCGGTGTCGGATCAGGGTTATATTGCAAAGAGCTTTTCATCAGTGAATTCTTTAAACTACCAGCTCACTGTAGTGCTTTTCAAGCGGAAATAAATGCTACTAATGAAGCCTTAAGATGGTTAGAGATAAACAGAATATAATGAAAACTTATCTGCATTCTATAGGACAGTCAATCTGCCCTACGGGCTCTGGATACATTCCAACTAACATCAAGGAGTGCCTTTCATTGTCGCCAATCTCTTAATGAGATGACTAAATAGTATCGTATTATCTTATGCTGGGTTCTAGGCGACAGAGATATACCAGCGAACTGTAGTGCTGGCCAACTTGGAAGAGCAGGTACCTGTATGCCAAATATGGATAAATAAGTTTGAATGGGGTACCTCTCGCAACTTGTTACCTGCTTGTTATAGACGCTCTAATCAATTCTGTAAATCAAAGATAGGTTAGTGCCAATACCTGTGAAATTACTAGGCAAACATGGCCAAGGCTAAATTTACGTCTATCCACGAATATTACAAAATTGAGTAGTCTTCAAAATAGGACCTTAGTAGGGTTCTTCAAGGACATGGTTTCATAGGAAATCCTGCAAGGAAATTGGGCGTGTACATGCATGATTTCTGTCGTAGCTGCAGGCATGAGGAGGAGTTGGAAACAATTCAACACTTTTTTTCCCACATGCTCGGCTCTAGCCAGAAGCAGGAACCGATATTTAAGATCCTACTTCTCAATGAATATATTGTGGATAATCTACACACTTTAGGTATACATCTTTTACGCTTTGTTCAAAGCTAAGGATGGTGCAATCTGGAAGGGAAAATGTAGCCCCGCCCATGCGGTTCACAACGGGCCCATTTCGTGGTCTACATAAGTGGCATCGCTGTGAAACCATGTCAGTGCAATGTAGTTACCGGTGGTCTTCGTCTAGCTCATCTAACGATAGGGCCAGGAAACTTGCTGTTTCGGCAGGTGGGGCCCAGAGGGAAAGAGGTGTTAGGTGAGTATATATTCCCATGGAAACTGGTTCTACGCTACCGCAATGATTCGAGCTTTTGCCGACCAAAGTATACTGCCCCAGTAAATTAACCCTGTCTAGTGCACTGTATCTTACCTCTCATCTATATTTTCGGCATCGTTTGCATAGATGATTTGATATACCGTTATCTCACTTTGTTGTTACACACGTCTCAGCCATCAATCAGTCATAAATGATCGTAAGAGTAATTTTTTGATCTAAATATAAAATCTTACGTAAATTATAAAGAAAGCAAAAATGCCTTGGAAATGGACATCGTTTGAAGTGACTCAGTCGGTTTACCATAATTGTAACACATGGGCTGAAAAGTCTCAGCCTGACGAAGGAAACCATGTTCGAAATTAGGTTTATTCATCAACGTAATTTCCATCAAGAACAACGCAATCATTCCAGCGCCGCTCTAACATTTCCATACCACTTTTATAGAATGATTTATCTTTTGCCTCAAAATAGGCTTCAGTTTCAGCGATAACCTCCACATTCGAGTGAAATTTCTTACCGGCGAGAACAGGCAGTAGTCGCTGGGAGCCAAATCTGGCGAATACGATGGATGTGGCAACAATTCAAAGTTGTTGTTGTTGTAGCAGCATAAACATTCCCCATACATATATGGGGAATGTCACTGAAGTGACAGTCCTTAGCCGGATATAAATCCGGGTCGTTCCGGTAACGTAGAATCGACTGTCGTGGGAACGCGCAATTCAAAGTTCAATTCATGTAGTTTTGACATTTTTTGATTGACTTGTTTTTGGTCAACAGTGAGCAAACGCGGCACCCACTTTGAACACAGCTTTCTCATAGTCAAATGCGCTTGCAATATAAAGCCAAAACATTCTTGTGATCAGCTAATCAAAGTTGAAGTTCCGCACTTTTCGATCATTCAAAACGGAAATTTCAAAATTTTGTGGATTTTTTTTTGATGTTCTCTGGTGTTACCGCCTGTTTTCAACGTCCACTGCGTTGTGCATCGTCGCTGTCTCTACAACCACGTTGAAGCTAGCAAACCATCGTTTTATTGTTGTTTCTGATGGAGCAGAGTCTCCATAACACTCTTCAAGCCATTGCTTCGCTTTAATGATATTTTTTTCCTTCACAAAACACAAACTTCTTTTTAATCCATTGTTTTGAAAATAACAAAAGTAGCGTCACTCTTAGCACAATAACTCACGAACTAATGAATAGAACGTCATGAAATTTTAACAGCTGCCTTTTTTGTGCTTAGTAATAACTGAAAAAGAGGTGAATGCAATAAAATTAGTGCCATCTATGTGTTAGGCCCAGGACTTTTCAGCCCAACTTTTTTAAAATAGGTTGGAGCTTAAATCTGTTAGTGGAAGGCCACGGAAAATATCTGACCACGAAAATATCTTCGCAAAACAAATTTCAAAATTATTCACCAGTATAAGGAAAGTCTCTCCATTTGTGGAACAACATCAAGACGCACGCCACAAATAGGAGGAGGACCTCGGCCAAACACCCAAAAAGGGTGTACGCGCTAATTATATAGTCTATAGTCCATCGACACTATTTGAGCACTAAATCTTTGATTTCCTTGACGAGTTGATTGCATTAGTTGATGTTGACTGTCGTTTAGAGCGAATTTCTCTACCTTCACTTGCAAACATTTTTCTTTGTAAATAACTTGGTCACCGAATGCCTTCTGTAACACGCTCAATTTTTGTGCTACATAAAATTCATTCCTATAACAAAATTTACTCCAACTTTTTTGCTCACCGAAGTCAGACATTGTTAATTATCCACTGCTGACATCTACACGTCACTTTTGTAAGTCATTTTACATATAGAAAAATGTCGCTTTCCCCTCTTATTCAAGTTGGCGTAAAATTAAACATCCAGTTTTGGAAATCTTTATTTTGACCTTTACACGTTCCATTGCTTGGCTGTTTGTGCACTCCAGCTGTCTGGTTTACAAGTGCCAAATGTGTTTGACATGCGTTAAAAAAAAGTTTTTTAAATTGGAAAAATAAAAAAAGTAAAACAAAAAAATAAAAAGTTAAAAAAAACAAAAATAAAAAAAAAATTAAAAAAAAAATTAAAAAAAAAAAAAAAGTTAAAAAAGTACAAAAATTAAAGTTCACAAGTGCCAAATGTGTTTGCAAAAAATATATATGTATCTTCCGATAGGGTGATTAATTTTGCGCCATCTTGTGTTTTGTGTCCCATTTCATAGCTATTTCTTTCGTTTTTGTTTTATTTTAAAACTCAAACTCTTTCTAATTACCAGTTTTATGACCTCCTATATTATCTAGTGAAGCTTCATTAGTTGCTAAATAAATTTATAAATTAGTTTTTATACTCGTACACTTGTAGCTACAATTCATTTTATGTTCCGCTGTCATACCAAATTTGCTAAATAAGGCGGTATAATTTGCATATCTCACAAGTGGTGTATTTCGCGCAATAAATCTCTATGAAATTAGCAATTAAAAAAAAAAAAAAAACGAAACAAATATAAAATACGTGAAAAGCAACTCGATAAAGCTGAATTAAGAAAAGCTCGTCTCTTGTTCGCTTCATTTATATATACATACAGTTGCGGTCAGAATCTTAGTAGTGCTTATGGCTCATTATATAGGGTGGTTTTTAAGAGCTATAGGCAAGTTTTTCAAAAAAAAAACACACGTAAAATTCAGAAAAATGCATGCAATTTTTATTTGCGCCATTTTGCGCCCAATAATTTAATGTTTGAAGATTATTTCATGCAAATGTTGACCGCGACTGCGCTTCAAATGGTCCATCCGCTTAGTCCAATTTTGGCATACTCTTTCCAATGTTTCGGCCGGTATCTCACATATAAATGCTTTAATGTTGTCTTCCAATGCGTTTATTGAAGCAGGCTTGTCTGAATAGACATGAGCTTTAGCATATCCCCACAAAAAATAATCTAAAGGCGTTATATCGCACGATCTGGGTGGCCAATTGACAGGTCCCGAACGTGAAATAAAATGTTCACCGAACTCGCCTCTCAACAAGTCCATTGTTACGCGTGCTGTGTGGCATGTGGCACCGTCTTGCTGAAACCACATGTCATGCAAGTCAAGCTCTTGCATTTTGGGCAAAAAAAAGTTGGATATCATTTCACGGTAACGCTCACCATTCACAGTTACGTTACGATTCGCAGCATCTTTGAAGAAGTACGGTCCAATGATACCTCCAACCCATAAACCGCACCAAACTGTGACCTTTTCTGGATACATTGGTAGCTCTTGGAATTCTTCTGGCTGATCTTCACTCCAAAATCGACAATTCTGCTTATTTACGTACCCATTGATCCAAAAATGAGCTTCGTCGCTGAACACAATTTTTCGATAAAAAAGTGGATCTTAAACTTTCTTAACAGAATACACATTTTTATTGTTGTTCGTTTGTAAGACGATTCATGGTTAAATTATAGACCAAACTGAAGATGTTTGACAGTGAAACAAAACACGAAACGTGCGTCAGCTGTTTAAACCAACTGTTTAAAAAGATAATAGGTAAAAAATCACCCTTTATTTAAGTGGCCACGTTTTTTTATCACAACAATGTTTCGCCATCCACTGCAAAATCCGTTAGATTGAGAAGTCGGCTTCAAGTTATGCAATCACTTGTTATACTTAACCTGTTGGTTTCGTTAATTTTGCATGAAATTCTAGTTGCAACGGCTTTTTAGTCAGTTAAAATCTTAGTAGTACGTGAAAAATTAATATCTATCTTTGTGAAAATTAAAAAGAAAGGTGAGATAAGTTTATTTAATTGATATTCTGTAGCTAATGGCCAAATTTTTATTATTCCTCATTCAGTAATGTCCAGAAGGAAAAATGGCGCACCCGAGAAACGGGCCCTCATAAAAAAATTGATTGCTACTGGAAAAACGTATGCGGTGTAAGTGCAAAATATCATTGGTTGTACACCAACAATGGTACCTAATGCCAACAAGTACAAACCAAGTGGCAAAAAAGTGGTGGAAGAAAGCTAGCAATGTCGGCAAGAGAAGTTAAGTCTATCGTCAGATACTCAAAGCAGATTCCATTTACGGCTGCTACTGAGATAAAAGATACCTTAAAAGTGTCTTCGACCGTTGAGACTGTTCATCGGCGTTTGCGTGAGCACGACCTGGGTGCTCACAGTCCAAGAAAAGTACCGTTGTTGACAAAAACCCATGTAGAAAAGAGACTTCGATTCGCCAAAGATCATATAAATTGGCCTTCGACCAAATGGCGCAACATTTTATGGTCGGACGAGTCGAAGATTGTCTTGTATGGTGAAAGGGGATCGCGCCGATATGTAAGACGACCACCTAACACCGAATACAAGCGAAAGTATACAACAAAAACAATAAAGCATGGTGGTTCTAGCATTATGATATGGGCATGCTTTTCTTGGCTAGGCATGGGACTCATTCATTGGGTTAAGTAAATGATGACTGGCGCTTCAAATGTTGATATACTCAAGGATATCATGCGGCCATATGCCAGAGCTGAAATGCCGCTTGTTTGGACGTTCCAGCAAGACAACGACCCCAAACACACGTGCAAACTTGCTAAAAGATGATTTTAGGAGAGTCAGATCAACGTAAGGGAATGACCGCCACAGTCACCAGACATAAACCCCATTGAAAATTTGTGTGTTGATGTCAAGGAGGCAGTAGCCCAACGCAAGGCAACATCGAATACGCAACTATGGGAAGCTGTAAAGAGCGCATGGGAGTCGATTTCGATTGAAAGATGCCAAAAATTTGTTGACTCAATGCAACGCCGTTGTGCTGCAATTCTAAAGAATAAGGGTCATGCAACAAAATATATTAGTAATTTAAATACTAAACAAAACCCCATGTAAAAATAAAAATAAAATCACCATCACATAAAAGTTTTGTCAAAATTGTTCTTACAATTTGTTACACTACTAAGTTTTTGACCGCTCAAAATTCGCTGAAGGTTTTCTAAATATAATTTTACCTTACGGAAATAAGATAAACGTTGGATTTTGTTTGGGATTTGTTTTGTTTGACATTTGGGCTATAAGAGGGAAAAATCAAATTTTTTATAAAGGCGATTACACGCACTTTTTTAACCCATTCTATTTTACGTGTGTGCACTACTAAGATTTTGACCGCAGCTGTACATATGCACATACATACATACAATATGTGCATATAAATTTTTAATATGTTGAATATTATTTACCATTTTGTTGTTGTCATTTTTATAGTAGCACTAGGACAGCTGTATTTGTATGAGTTGTGCGTTGTGCTGTGGCAGTTGTTGCTGTTTACACTAACAGTAGCCACATTTCAGGCGTCGCCAGCCATACATTATCACTTCCGTTTTTTATCAGCTCATTTATAACACTCATTAAGAATTTTTATCTATTGCGCACAAGAAAATACAGGAGACTATTATAGTTTGCAAAAGCTTTAGTGTCAAATATCGATGTATGCACATATGTGTGTATGTATGCAGGTAGAAATTAATATATTATATATAAAGTGAAATTGTATTTCAAATTCTGTGCAAGGCGGATCTATACAATGTGATACCGACTCTACAAATACCCATCAATTTGGAGGGGTGTTGTTAAATTTCAGGGGGAAAAATCAGCTGATGGAACAACAACAACTTGTATAGATTCGCTTTGATTCTGTGAGAAAATATACGGGGTTACGGGATTAATTAATTTTGCTGTACTCGTGTGAAATGATGCCCAAACTTAACCGTTTTCATTTAACTTATATTTATTTTAAATATATATTTTTTACTGGCATTTGATTAAATTTGTTTTAAAATAATTAAAATATAATAATTATAATTTTAATAATTTAAAATATCAAATTAAAATAATTTAAAATAATCTATTATAATATTTTTTTATTACTTATTTTAAAATAAATTTATTATTTATTTAGTTTTAGTATATTTTTTATATATATTTTTTTAAATAATAATTGATTTCTTTAAAAAAAAAAATAAATTGAATGCAATAAATAATAAATTAAATTTATTTTAAAATAACTTATTGTTATTATTTCAAAATAAATTTATTGAAATGACTTATTGTTACAATATTATTTCAAAATGAGTTTAACACTCAGCATAAAGGGAAATAAATATTTTTTGTTTTGTTTTAATTTTTTTAATTTTATTTAGTTTTTTTTTTATATTATTTTTTTTAAAATTTTTTTTATATTATTATTTTTTAATTTTTTTTTTAATTTTTTTTATATATATATATTTTTTTTATATATATATATTTTTTTAAATATTTTTTTTAAATTTATTTTATTTTTTTAATTTTTTGTTATTTAAACTTTTTGTTTTGCTTGCACTTCCCCTTTTTCAGATTTTAGTTCAAGGGTCCGATTTTTTTTCTGTTTTTATTTAAAGGGTATATCAACAAAAATTATAAATACAATTTGAACCAAATTCTGTCAGTCAAAAACAAGCAGCCGTTAAAGTTTTGAATTTACAATTTTTCACTAAAAAAAATTTAGCTAATTAGTTTCAAAACTAGTACGTATTTTTCACTATCCAAAAAGTCATACTTAAATTAAATAGGTTTCCCGTATGCGGCACACTAGACTCAACAATTGGAGGTGAAAATTTATTGTAATATAAGGAAAAAAAATTAAAAAATGCGTGGAAAAATAAAAATCTAGCAATTTAAAACCCTTTTATTCAATATAATTCCTTCTGTCTTCATTCCTGATACAAATTACCATTTTTTTTAGATAAACTACTATTTACGGCGTTTTTTCTCCAATGCTGGCTCATTGCATACGAAATGTTTACTAAGTGTAGCCTGGCGAGAAAATTTTGTGATTTTAAAAACGCCACGCTTAACGAAGGTAAGGAAGGCAAATTTTCTCTTTTGAGAAGCTTTGCTAGGGGAGTTGGTTGCCCTGAAAATCAGCGGATTTGAGTACGCAAAAACTTTCCTTTTAACAGGATTGAGCGCAACTTTGAACATAAGCCAACTTTGGGCATAAGTTCGGTGTTATGTTGTCAGGGACATTTTCTGCCATCCAATCTTGTGTCGCTATCGCTTTTTGTGAAGGAGCAGAAACTTGCTGAAAGTTGTATGGGCTGTCACGCGTACGCTATCTATGCAGAGTTTCACTACTGCCTATAGAACCTCGATATATGCAGCAGAATTCACTCGAAATTCTTGAGGATAATCATAACAGTGGCTGGAAACTTCGTGTGCATGACAACAGGAACCACTGTAAAGCCATCTGCCATTTCTGCGGTTGGTCTTTTGCTCGTCGTGAAAATTCATAACATAACATCTTAGATGCTCTGGAGTGTTTAATTTTTGGTTTAGAAAGCGTTTTGGTCAAATAACTCGCTGTTCTCGTGTTTACTCCTGCATAAATTGTTTTTTGAGCATATCATGGAGATCTTCATGGCCAACTCGACGGAAAAGTCCCTCAAAAACATTAAGTTCCGTCGTAAGGGCCCTAATTGATTTTGAAGGACGCTCGTGAATGATCGCTGGCATTTGTTGAATAAATTATGCAGAATCGGTTATGAAGGAGTGAACGGGCCCACCTAAGAAAATTAGCGATTGATTTCTAAATCGGTGTGATTTGCACATTCGGCGATGATCACTGCATGTCTTTTAATTGTTTGACTTAAGTTGTAGTCGTCCATGTCGTATCTGAAAAAGAGCAAAAAGAAAAATAATGGTTTCGGAAAATTAAAGCCACATCTAAGTATGTCCTCAAATACCGCAGCAACCTGTAAATTTAACAATTGGAATGGAGTCAAATGTAGTTAATTGCAAACACAAGAGCAAAATCAGATCTAGAATTTTGTTTTTCACGACGTGTAAAATTACTGCTTATATTTTCTCCTTTTCGTTCTTTGTTTACTTTTTTCTACATTTGATATCTAAAACATGGCGTGCTGGCGTCACAAACGAAAAATAATTTTTGTTTTTGCTCACTTTATCGAATTTTCTATTCTACTTGGTTAATGAGTTGCAAGTGTTTGACAGCGGAAGAGGGAGAGAGAATTTTGCAATAAATTGCTGTAAGCTCCTTTTATTTATTTTTTTATTTATACCCACGTACTTTTTGTTTACACGTATGTAGAATTTTATGCTATTTTTTTATTTTTAATTAAATACAATTTTCTTACTCATTCGAAATATATATTTTCTTTCTTATTTCCAGTTGCCATATAAATAGAGCTTTTCAACGGATCTACAAATTTATTAACAATTTCAATATTAGCAAAGAAGAAGAATTTAACAAATCACGAAAATTATTATTGCTTGCCATTCATTGTCCATTTTCCAAGTGTGTGTGAAAGTGTCTTTGCGTAAAGTCTATGTTTAATACCTGAAAGCGATGGCTACAGAGCCATTTTTAGAAGCCGTCAGGACAGCAATAACAATTACAACAACAAAAACAGAAGACCCAAAATGTGTTCCGAATAAAACGAGAATATATACAAATACAACAAATACTTGTATAAAAACAATATCAAATGTTATAGTAAATGCGAATATTGCTGCTCGGCAATGTCGTCGTCGTCTTCGTTGTCACTGTTGTTGTTCTCGCCTGAGACAACGACGATGTAATAATAAAGTAAGCATTGTGAGCGGAAGTGCCTACAACAACAGGTGTCATCAGCAACAACAGCAGACAAGTCGGCATATAATCGCAGCAAGTAGTTGTAGTAGCTGCCATGGAATTTCTCATTATTCTCATCAGAGCAGTAAGAGAGTTAGTAGTGGTGGCCGCAGCGTGAATTGGTTATTGCTTTTATCGCTCTTAATTACCTGTTTTATTGGTGATAGTCTACAAATTAAAAATGGTAAGTGTTTATGAAGTTTCACAAGAAATTCGTTTAAGTTTTTGGTTTATTTTAGTTTCTGCAATGATTTATGCAGAATGTTGTGAGTAATTTACAGTGATAGGCGCGCAAAAGTGCAACAAGCCTTTTAAAGATAAAACATTTTTTTTTGTACAGTAACCGGTTTCGGTTCAGTCTGAGATCATTTCCAATGAGGTTTTTTGTGATTTATTTCAGTTATCACAAATCTTTTTGGTCAGAATACTGGACGCTATTGAAATACATACTGCAATCATGTCAAATACAATTTTTTAGAGAAATTTATTTGAGCCAAACGTTTTTGTTTTAATTATACAAAACTCCAAGGTGTATTCATACGAGGTGAAAAAAAATCTAAATGAATTTTGTTTCTGTTGTAAAATTTGGTAGTTTGAATGCCATCATTTCATATAATGAATATAAATACACTATACACTCTTTCACGGTGATAGGTGCCCCAATTTCTATCTGAAACTAGGTTTGTTATGCCTTAAATTATAAACGGAGGGCAACCATCGAAAAACCGTGAATGAACTTTCTTGAAAAAAAGAACAAAAGACTTGAAAAAAAATTTAAAACAATTTTAAATGTTCAGCCATGTGCGGCCATGCGATATTAAATGAACCAAAAAGCGGTGATTTCCTGCAGCATCGCCTTCGATTTCGTCCAAATGATGTGCATGACCTAAATCCCTGATCAAATTGACGCAAATGGGCTTAAAAAATGTTGACAGTTTTTTTAAAAGTCTCTAACAACAGATTCTAAACCGTATAAAAGTAAAAATGTATTGATCCGATTTGCATGGTGAATCGTTGGAAAGTTTATAACTCGGTATTTCAGTTCGATTATCTTCATAATTTTTCGAAACCGGAAGTGGCAGTTTCCCGGACACACATTTTATCGAGAACAAATCCTTATAAACGAGAATGATGTCTGGGAAAAGACGCACTACCTGAAACAATTGAGTACGTACAGGCTTATTTGAAAGCTTGAAAAATTATCGACAAAGTGACGTAGCATTTTTTGAAAACACAAAAGTTGTGCAAATGGGAGCACTAAGAGTTTTTTGAAATTATTTTGTTTGCTAAAGTTAGTAAAAAAAATTATACAGTTAAGTTAAACAGTTTTAGTAGAAACTTTTATAGAAAATTATAAAAAGTTATAAAGAAAATTTATAAAAAATGTTTAAGTTTACCAATGAAAAAGTAAGAACATTTTTTTTAATTATTTTTTGTTTTTTGTTAAAGAGTTAGTAAACAAAATTGAAAAATTAAGCTAAACAGTTAATTAGAAACTTTTATAAAAAATATTATACATAAAAAGTTGTATAGAAAATTTATAAAAAAAATGTAAGTTAACCAATGAAAAAAGTAAGAACATGTTTTTTAAATTATTTTGTTTGCTAAGAGTTAGTAAAAAAATTTATAAAATAAAGTTTAGCAGTTAGCTAATAAGGTTTACAGAAGGTTTTTAAAAAGTTTTATGAAGATGTTTGACTATTTTTAAGTTAACCAATGAAAAAAGTAAGAAAAAGTTTTTAAAATAATTTTTTTTGCTAAAGGGTTAGTAAAAAAAATTAAAAATGAAGTTAAGCAGTTAGTTAACACGTTTTTTTAGATAATTTACTCGTATTAAAAGTTATTAGAAAATTTATAAATTTTTTTAAGTTAAAGAATAAAAAAGTAAGAAAATTTTTTAAAAACTATTTTGCTTGCTAATGAAAGGTTAGTACAAAATTTATAAAAATTAATATAGTTAAACAGTTAATTGGAAACTTTTATAGAAAATATTATATATAAAAAGTTGTATAGAAAATTTATAAAAAAAATTTAAGTTAACCAATGAAAAAAGTAAGAACATTTTTTTAAATTATTTTGTTTGCTAAAGAGTTAGCAAAAAAATAAAGTTTAGCAGTTAGTTAAAAAGGTTTATAGAAGATTTTTAAAAAGTTTTATAGAAGATTTAGTTAAAAAGATTTATTGAAGATTTTTAAAAAGTTTTATAGAAGATTTTTAAAAAGTTGTATAGAAATTTTCTAAAATTTTTTGAAGTTAAACAGTGAAAAAAGTAAGATTTTTTTTTTAATTATTTTGTTTGCTAAAGAGTTAGTAAAAAAATGTACAAAATTAAGTGAAATAGTTAGAAACTTTTATAAAAAATATATAAAAAGTTCTATAGAAAATATATATAAAGTTTTAAAGAAAATTTACAAAATTTGTTTGAGTTAACCAACGAAAAAATTAAGAAAATTTTCAATTTTATGGCCAATCGGTGGAAAACGGTTTAGAAAAATTTGATTTTGAGCAAAGCGCAAAATGCAAAAAAGACTAAAAACAAAATTAGACCGCTGTGCGTTCTACTGCAGCGTTGTTTTCAAATAATAATAAAATTTCTAATTTCTTAGATATTTTTATGGAAAACCTACTTATTTATTTTAAAAGCATTCACTTTAAAATTAACCAAAAATAAAAATAATTATTTTTCAATTTCCGTGCGGTCTTGCCCCTTATTGTATTATCATCACTGTTGAGGGCCTTAAAATGATTTTACGACAAGTTTTGTATGCAAAGAATTTCCATGCGATTCCAAAAAATACCTCACACCGTTGCATGTGAATTGATAGGAAATGGACAAAAAAAAAGTGTAGCAAAAATTAAATCAACAGCTTATCTTAGTACATCCCTTTTCATGTACACTCTCAGTGCTGCTTGTTACAAATTCCAACACTGCACCATTGAAGCCGTGTAAAGGACATTGGCTTACATACCCACATACATAATTGCACAGCACATACACATACACAACAGCATAGAGACATGTATTCTCCACTACCATCTCTAACACCGAAACCGATTGCCGCCGACAATGTCAGCAAATGAAAGCTCTCTGCATTCGCAAAAGCGAGGTAACGTAAAAGTGCGACCAGCAAAAAAAAAAAACAAAAAAACAAATGTGACACAAAGTCGTCGGTAGTAAATTTAAATTCCCGTGTTCTTCTGCTTCCCCTTATCACGCGCTTGCAAAGCCAGTATTAACCGCCAGAAAGTAGACTACACGCCATTCAACTGTCGGCACCTCCGATGGCGGCAGCTAAGCAATCAGTTAGCCAGACATCCAGTGATCCGCTAGTCAGACATCCAGTCAGAGTGTCAGTCACTGGAGTAGCGTAATGTGTGAATATGAAAAAAATAGCGAAAAAAAGCCAAAAACAAAAAATAATAAAAAAAAGTTGTAAAAAAATTGTAAAAAAAACCTATTTAAAGTTGTCGAAAGAAAGTATATTCGGAGAAAAAATGTAGTCAGCGAAAATTGCGGCAAACAGGCCAACGTGGCATGGCTTTGATGTTGCTGCTTTTGGTGACAAGGACAACGACAATGCACGCAACGCATTCGCAAAAGGGAATAATGAAGCGGTGCGGAGTGGTGTGCTCACATAGCACACTCCGTCATACTCATACGCATACATACGGCCACAAACGTAAAAGTATGTATGTGTGCACATTCCTAAATGCATCGGCACCGCACAAAGCCGCTTTTTTTTCTTGCATGCATTTTTCATGTATGTCGTAGTATTCGCACATCCTTGTCTTCTTGTACCTACACACATTTTATCCCCCTCCGTCGCCGTGCTGGCTGTGTGCTTTCTCTCGTGTGCCGCAAAGATCTTTTGCACTTTCGAAATGCTTTTACTGTTTGTTTGCCTTTTTATTTTTTATTTTTCACTGTTTGACATTTTTTTTCCAGCGACACGTTTCCACAAAGCGCCTTTTCCCTTTTTGATTTCTTATTCGTTTGTTTCTCTTGTAGTTTTTTTTTCCTACAAATACATATGTATGTGTGTATGTATGAAGATAGAATGCCCTTTGCGCAATGTCAATGACAGGCTATGTTGATGCCGATGTCTCCTCCGCGTGACGTCCTTGTATGCTGCCACCACATTTGTTTTGAATGTTGGTTGGAATTTAATTTCTTTGCTAGTATCTCCAGACTTTGTCAGCAAATCCTCTTAAAGCGCAGTATTTTAAAGCAGCTTGTAAGTGAGCTGTGTAAGCTGTAATCGTAAAGAAGCTTGTGAATGTCCTTTTTTTAAATAAATAAATAGATTTTTTTTCAGTTTGTTTTGGTGTGAACCTAATTCGATTTTGCAAGTTGAATTTAATTCTTGGATTTTTCTTCCTTTGCGCTCGAGACTGAATTGACATTCCCGTAGTTCACGAAAGGGTAGCTGGTGAAAATGATTGGTCTCTAAAAGAAGTGCTTAACGAGGTTTCTCGCCTTTATATATCTTTAAAAGTGCAAATTCGATTTTCCAAATACGCAGAAGGTTGCATTTGTTTCATTCATTTTGACTGGTCTGGTAAATCAAGTGTTAAGTTCCTCTAATTTCATTCTAGCTTTAAGTTTATCGCCAACAGCATTCTTGTTTTGCTCTCAGAAGTATAAGTACTTTGAAGCTTCGGAAACTATCTTATATAATCTACGGTTGTTGTTGCTGCTGCAGTAGTGTTCTATACTCACGATGGAGCGAATACAGAATGTGTAGCCAACATCAGACCGTTAACCGGCTCTAAGCTATTTTGAAAGAATGAACTGATTTGCTGACGTCACATGGGATGTGACAGCGCTTTTCTTACAACAGATGTCGGCAAAAACTGAGATTGTATTAGTGATATTCAAAAAAATCAACGCAGTCACTGCTCATGTTATTTCGTTCATGTCTGAACAACGATTGATTCGAAGGCTGATAGTGTTCAACAAACCTCTCTTTACACATTTTGTTTTGATTCGGCTTTCTCTCTCCCCTATGATATAACACCCGAAGTTACTCTCACAATTTTGCATTCGATGGCCAAACCTTGTACCTACAAATGCGTATACGACAGTCGGTTTTACATTATGGGAACGACCCGAATTTATATTCGGTATAAGATATGATATGGTTTACGATATGAGAAATGGCTCACTGTAGACATGTAGTGGAATATTTTAAGAAATTCAGAATTTCAAAATACAAGTTCTTTCCTCAAAAGTACCCGTCATCGTCTTCAAAGTACTCGCCATCAACTGCAACGCACTCACGCTAGCGTTTGATCCAGCTCTCCAAACACTTGTGGAACTCTATTTTCGGTATTGCCATCAGAGCCGTCTTCGATGTTTCCATTACTTCAATTCTGCTAAAACGCATTCCTCGTAGTGGTTTTTTGACTCGATCAAATAGAAAAAAATCGCAGGGTGCCATATCAGGTGAATTCGATGGCTGCTGGATGGATACTCTGTACTCACTCGCCTGATGTCTTAATTGCGTGCTGGGCAGTAGGCGTGTTCGCATTTTAGCTGCAGCAAGGTAATGATCCCAGTCGATGTTGGACACTCGAAAACATTAGAAGCGTGTCTTCCATCTATCGCAACATAATCGATCTGGTTTCGCGTTTTTCGATCAAGAGACAGCCACGTAGCTTGGCGTATTTTTTTATACTGGAATCTGTGGCTGCAGATTACTATGTTTCGAGCCCTAGCGAAGTCGATCAGCATCTTTTCGTTACTGGATGTTTCGTTGTGCAGACTGAATTTTCCTACTGTGGGACCAAAAATTTGCTCCTTGTCGACTCTGGCATTGAAGTCGCCAAGCACGCTTTTTATGTCGTGGCGGGGGCAGCGCTCATAGTCGTTGATAGAAGAAATCTTTGGTCGCATCGTCCTTCTCTTCCGTCGGGGCGTGGGCGGAAATGATGTTGATGTTGAAAAATCTCGCTTTGATGCGGATTAGCGCGAGACACTCGTCCACCGAAGTGAACGACAGTACTTGTCGTTCCCACGACAGTCGGTTCTACGTAACCGGAACGACCCGGATTTATACCCGGCCAAGGACTGTCACTTCAGCAGCATTCCTCGTATATGCACGAGGAATGTTTATGCTGCTACAACAACAACAACAGTATTTGGCGACGAAGTCTCTCTCTCTCTCACTATAATTTCAACACCAAATTTGCACTCCTTTACATGACAGCTGTAGTAGACGGATTCAATGCTCTTCTTGCCTTGTCCCGCCCATCGCATCTCTTGAATGGCAGTGATGTCAGCTTTTGCTTTCACGAGCATATCAACCAGCCGGCAGAGGCACTTTTCCCATTAAAGGACATGCCATTCAAATCATAGTTCTCTTAGTTCATTTGCAGGGATCGTCATCAGAATAAGCAGTGCTCAGCCCAGGGTTTCGTTTTGTTTTTCATTGGGGAAGGATTTTTGCGTGGCGGGTCCCGAACTCAGCGCACAACCTAATATCCTGGCTTGATTCGTCTTCTCACTATAGTTCGCTCTCAAACGGTTGTTCGGGAGCTACCCAGCGGATACTTGGGCTAAGTCCGGATGTTTTGAGCTGCTTAGATCGTATGCGGAAGAGTCATCCTGCCCACTTACATTACATTGCAGGTCGTAAAATGAAAAAAAAGTTAAAGTGCACTTTAAAGTTAGGAATAGTTTATCGGCTAGTCTGATAAAGCTTTCTTTATTCGATAAAAAATTGTGGTATTAATTTTTTTTTTAACTATATAATATAACTTCTGCTCAAATATGAACGAGACTGTATCAATAAAACGGTCCGCGGATGACATATGGGAAAAATACATTTTTTGTTGGATGGTAGGACTGTTATAAGCTTACATGGCAAATTTCAGCGTGATATGTCACATAGTTTGTTTTCTGTGCTACTGTAAACCAGTCAAGCTCGAGTTTGTTTTTCGAATTTAACGATGGAAATTCAAGTTGAACAAAGAATTTGTTTGAAATTTTGTTATTCCAACAAAATTTCGGCTTCAGACGCCTTAAAAATGTTGCAGACAACCTATGGGGACTCTGCTCTACCGCGTGCACGTGTTTTCCAGTGGTACAAATCGTTCAAAGAGGGCCGTACAGAGGGCGCCAAAGTCGCTCAAAAATTAAGGTTATGCTGACTGTTTTTTTTCGATTACGAAGGTGTGGTGCACTCGGAGTTCCTTCCGCAAGGCCGATCGGTTAACGCCGAATATTATTTAGACGTTTTAAAGCGTTTGCGCGTCCTTCTTAAAAGGAAGGAATTGTGGGACAATAAGTCATGGTTCTTGCATCACGATAATGCACCAGCTCACACATCACGTCTTGTTCGCGATTATTTGAACAAAAATAATGTTAATATCGTTCCGCAAGTACCGTATTTGCCTGATATGGCTCCACGTGACTTTTTCCTGTTTCCCAAGCTGAAGTCGCCGCTCCGTGGAAAACATTTTGAGACAATTGAAGTCATAAAAGAGAATTCGAAGAAGGAACTGAAATCCATACCGAAATCGGCCTTCCAGAAATGCTACGATGATTGGAAAAAACGTTGGCATATGTGTATCGCCTCCAATGGTGATTACTTTGAAGGAGATAAAATAAAAATTGAACAATAATTAACCGTTTGTGTTTTATTAAATCAGTCTCGTTCAAATTTGAGCAGAAGGTATATGGGAATGGCAGAAGTTTTTGAGACATCGATTCGTTAAAACAAAATTAATTAATTTTTTTTTTTTGTTAGCTATTAAGCACGTTGTTTAGCGTTAGGCGGTTCAAGATTTATTCAAATGTAATATAAGGTTACCGTATCATATTGGAAAGTGATAACGGAAAAAAACATAGTGGAGAATTAGGGTTGTACTTAACATAGTATATAATCTTACATATACATTAGGGTCGCTCTTAACATATTATAGTATATGATCTTACATACTCCGGCTCAACCATAATTCACACCATTTTTGAAAAAATGTATAACTAAACAATTTCATTGAATTCTATATCTATACTGGTCAATAACTTTTTACAAAACTTTTCATGTTTGATTTTACTTAAACTTTTCGTAAAACCATCTGCTACATTATCTGTAGTGGAAACATATTCAATTTTTAATTCTTTTAGACTACATTGTTCTCTAATATAGTGAAACTTAATATCTATATGTTTGCTCCTTTTCTTAGTCGACTCGTTCTTCGCCAGAAACGCAGCTCCTTGATTGTCACAGTAGATGACCGTTGGAAACTCGACGTACCGCTTGAATCCTATTTCTCTTAGCAAATTTCGTTGACACATAACTTCTTTCGCCGCTTGACACATAGAAATGTATTCAGCTTCAGTTGAGCTTAAGGCTATTACATTTTGCTTCTTAGATTCCCATTGTATCGGTCCATTTCCAAACATAAACACAAAACCACTGCATGACTTTCTATCTGAAGCATCAGATGCCCAATCGGAATCTGAGTAACATACAAACCCATCAGAATTAGAATATCGCAAACTCATGTTAACAGTGTGTTTTAAATAACGTAAAATATGCTTCGCCACAAGAAAGTGTTCGTGGTGAGCATGGCTGCAAAATTGCGACAGCTTCGAAACAGCAAACGAAATATCAGGCCTTGAAATAATTGACAAATAAGTTAAGGCACCCATTAACGATTGAAACTTTTTAGTATAGTCTCCGACACAGTTAAGATTCGGGCATTTCTTTAATACACACCCACTAGGAATCGGTGTAACTGCAGATTTACTATCTGACATACCCCATTCATCGAGCAATTTTTCGATGTACATTTTTTGATGAATTTTAATTTCCCCCCGACTTCCATCTCTTTCGATTTGCATTCCAAGGTAGTGCTGTATTGGACCTCTATCTACAGCTTGTACGATTTCATTCAATTTATTTAGAATATTCTCAATTGATTCTCTCGAACTACTTGCAACTATTAAATCATCGACGTAGACGCCTATTATATTGATATCTTTTAAACTTATTTTATAAAAAACGCAGCAGTCTGACTTCGACCGATTAAATCCCATTTTCATGAATATATCATTTATTTTTTCTGACCAATCTCTGCCGGCCTGCTTTAAGCCATAAATCGACTTTTTGAAGCGACAAACGCTTTGCGGATTTTCTTGGTCTTCAAACATTATCGGTTGGCGCATATATATTTCTTCTTTTAGCTCACCATTCAAATAGGCTGCAGTTATATCAAAGTGGTGAACCAAAAGCTGATGTTTAACTGAGAGAGCTAATATTAATCGAATAGTAGCATGTCTCACAACAGGTGAGTACGTATCAAAATAATCTATATTTTCTCGCTGGGAACAACCTTGAGCAACAAGACGGGCTTTATACTTCTCAACACTCCCATCAGTCTTTCTCTTTGTTGCGAAAACCCATTTGCAACCTATAACATTTTTGTTTTCTGGTAGGTCTACTAAATCCCATGTATTATTTTTCATTAAAGTTGACATTTCCGATTCCATAGCATTTTTCCAATGCAATGCATTTTCACAGCTTAAAGCTTGTTTTGTGGTAATCGGATCATTCTTTACGCAAGAAACTGAATTTAAAACATTCACACATGGATCAATTGCAAATACTTTACGTGGTCTTCCAACAGTACCATTTCTTAAAATCTTCGGCCTTCCTCTTTTGATACGCCCTTGAGGATTCACAATTTGTTCTGGATCAGAATCACCATCTTCATTTTGTTCAGATGGTACAACCTCATCTTCCTTATCATGACCACTAAAGGTAGAAACCTCACTTACATTATCTTTGTCTTGCTGATTAAACAATAGTAATGTATCATTGTACGATAATTCGTCATTTTTAACAGTAGTAAACGTCTGCTCAAAAAATATAACGTCTCTTGCCACGATAATAGATTTCGTACGAACATCATAAAGTCTGTATGCCTTGCAGTCTCGTGCATACCCTACGAATTTAACAATATCACCTTTCCGTTCAAATTTCGATTTGCCAAGTTTCTTATTTAATGCGACCGCATCGCAACCGAACACCTTCATGTAACCAACATAAGGCTTTCGACCTGTCCAACGTTCAAACGGAGTGGTATTTTTCAAAACTTTCGTTGGAGAACGATTTCTAACGTAAGTAGCCGTGTTGACTGCTTCTGACCATAAACTGTGTGATAACTTAGATTGCTCTAGCATGCACCGTGCCATTTCAACAACGGTTCTATTGTAACGCTCTGCTATGCCGTTCTGCTGCGGTGTGTACGGAATCGTTTTTTGGTGAATTATACCTTTAAAGTTTAAATATTTCAACATGTCTTCATTTACGTATTCCCGGCCGTTATCAGTTCTCAAAACTTTTATCTTCTTCCCGGTTTGATTCTCAACATTAGCAACAAAATTTTTAAAACATTCAAGTGCCTCTGACTTTTGCTTTAAAAAATAAACATGTGCATATCTCGTATAATCATCAATGAAAGACATAAAATAAAGGGAACCACTTTGCGACTTAACTCTCATCGGGCCGCATAAATCTGAATGGATAATTTCTAATGGTTGCTTTGACAAAACCCTTTTATAACTCAAAAAACTTGTTTTCTTTATTTTACAAGTGGCGCAAATCTCACAATTGAAAAACTCTGATTTAATTAGCTTCTCTTTATCTTTAGTCATATTCTCATTAAAGAGCTTAAGCAAATCGCAACAATTAATGTGGCCAAATCTCTGATGCCAGATTCTTAATTTATCATTTAATATTCCACCTATTTGCATGGCTGAATTCTCTTTAGGCTTGTATAATTTAGCTTCATATATATTGCTTTTCAATGGCGCATTAAACAATATTTCATTATACTTATTTTTAACAACAACCTTGCCATTCATAAATAATACTTTATGACCTCTCTGAATAATTTTTGCCACAGACAAAAAATTTGAATGTAATTGTGGAACATAAAACACGTCTATTAAAGTAATGCCAGAGAACTCTGATTTTAATTTTACATTACCAATAGCTTCAACTCTTACTTTCTCACCAGTCGCCAGCATAACTTCATCACTGCATTTTCTTTATTTGACGAAAAAATGTTTCTCACAACACATGTGACTGGATGCACCGCTATCGAGTATGAATTTATCTCTTTTGTCACTTTTCGCACTGCCTATCCTCAATACTGCATTACCTGAATTGTCTTTCCTTTTGCTTTTGTTTTTGCATTGAGTGCTTATGTGACCTTGCATACCGCATATGTAACACCGACGCCTCTCTTGACCTCTATGTGACTTCTGCTTCGCTGAATTAACGGACAACACGCGCTCTGCTTGATGTTGTTTTCAGCTACACCGTTTGATGCACGACGATGCTCTTCTTCCAGCAGCTTAGATTTTAACTGTACCAATGTTGGAAGTTCGTCCCTCGCCTCGATCGCAACAACAAAATTTTCCATCTCCTCAGGTAGCGCACACAGCAACAAAATAGACAAGAGGTCGTCTGGAATCGATATTTGACGCTCACGTAGGCTTTCAGCGATTGAACAAAAATTGTTGATTTGTGGGCTTAACTTTTCACAACGTCGAATTTGGAAACGAACCAGATTTTTAAATAATGACACCTTTCTTGCTGGTCCACGTGCGTTGTAAATTTCATCGAGCCTCTCCCAAGCCGTCTTCGAATTTTCACAGTCCTTAATATAGATGAGCTCTGAACTTTTCACATTTAACGTTATTAAGGCTAACGCCTTTTTATCGGATTTACTGAAATTGGCCTTATCGAGTGCCGTCCAACTTTCTAAGCATATAGTCTCAACCGGATACCAGCAGTCTAGCGTAATTAGCAGACTTTTCATTTGGACGCACCAAACGGAATAATTTTCACCGTCTAACTTTTCAATGTTTATACCGTTCATTTTAATTCACACAGAATTTATTTGTTCACTCAAAAATTTTATTGTTCACCAAATGTTTTTGTTCACACAGAACTTATTGTTCACACAGAACGTATTTCTTTTCTTTTTTGATTCCACAAATATTTTTAGCGACATACTCTGGGCCCATAACCCTGTTAGCTATTAAGCACGTTGTTTAGCGTTAGGCGGTTCAAGATTTATTCAAATGTAATATAAGGTTACAGTATCATATTGGAAAGTGATAACGGAAAAAATCATAGTGGAGAATTAGGGTTGTACTTAACATAGTATATAATCTTACATATACATTAGGGTCGCTCTTAACATATTATAGTATATTATCTTACATTTTTAATTACAACAAACTAAAGCATAGCGCGAAAAATTAAAAAAAAAAAAACATAAAAAAAAAATAAAGAATAAAAGTTAAAAGAGAAAAGTGAGAGAAAAAAAATTAAAAAGAAAATTTAAAAAGAGAAAAATTAAAAAAAAAATTAAAGAAAGAAAAAAAAAATCAAAAAAATGTATTAAAATAAAATAATTACAGAAAAAAGTTAAACAAAAATTTATTTAATAAAAATTAATTGAAGAAATATAAAAAAATATAAAAAATTAAAAAAACAGTGAGAAACAAAAATTTAAATAAAAAATTAAAAAAGAAACCATTAAATTAGAAGCAAAATGAAAAATTGAAAAAAAAAAAACAAATTGAAAAGCAAATATTAGAAAAAATAAATAAGTAAAAAAAAATATTAGAGAAAAAATAAATAAAAAAATATAAGAAAAAAAAACCAAATAAATTACAAGAAGATATTAAATAAAAAACAATGAAGCAAAAAAAATATTATTTGCTAAAAAAAATGAATTAAGAAAAAGGTAAATAAATTAAATAAATAAAATATAAAATTAAATAAGGAAAAAATAAGTAATTAAAAAAGAACTAAAATACAAAAAATTAATTTAAAAAAATGTATAAAAAAAAAAATATTAAAAAACGAATTAAACACAATTAATAAAACTTTATAAAAAAATTTAAAAAAATAGTTAGAAGAGTACATGAGAAAAACATTTTTTACCAATTTTACATTACCTTTCAGCCGAATAAAAGAAAATAGTTAAAGTGCCTCTTAAAGTTAGGACTAGTTAAACCGCTCGGTTAGTGAGGCTTAGACGAGAAATTTCGAAAACTAATTTTTTACGAGTAAAGAGATAAATAAATAACATTTTTTTACCAATTTTATATCTTATTTATAAGTGCCATACACACTCCATCGGCATTCTTTGATTCCTTTGAGTTGAAAATCGTGCTTTGTTCCCTTGTAGTGCTTTGCCATATGTTAAAATATTTTTTTTTTGATTTAGCCCCGTATACATATGTTCAGCTAAATCACGAAATTTGTCTGTTTTTTTTTTTTATTGCACCTCATTATGCACAACTCAGTGTCTTGTCTTTTACTGCTAGCCATCCCCACTATCTTATTCATTTAAGTGCATCATTAAATCATCATCCTTTGCGCCTTTTGACCACCAAAAAATAACTTCCAGTCCTACTTAAGACTACTTTGTGCCCATTACTTTGTGTGACTTTGTGCTAGCCACATACATTTTTTCGTTTAGGATTGTGGAAAAAAAACATAAGTAAAAAATATGCCATCAAAAGTATTTAAGCGGCAAAGTGAGTACCCACTAAGCAAGTACTTACTGTCTCACTTAAGTGGCAACTTGCTTTGTGCCTGGGGGTTTAGAACATCAAAAGCTTTCAATGGGACGTTTAGTACACTTTAACAGTGCCAGTTGAATAGAGCTCCAATAAAAGTAGTACTTTGAGTCAAAAAGTATGAGGGTCCGTCAAAGGAAATGATAAAGAATGAATAAATGTGAGAAAAATGACGTGAAACGGCAAATTATTATCTGTGTGGTATGTTTATTTGCATCATTAAATTCGAAAAGCTGACAACAAGCAAACAAACAAAAACAAAAAATAAAAATAATAAATACATAAAAAATACTTGAACCCAACAACACTAACATAGTAGTTATTTAATTTATAAATGAACCACATAGTTTTGTGAATTGTTTGAAAGACGACTCAACGGGAGGTGAGGTGAGGTGAGACGTGATGTGGTGTAAAGGAAAATTATAGTAAAACGAAATAAAAAGAAAAAATATATACTTATACATATCTACATATCTAAAATGGAAAAATTAAGTAATTGCGCAGCACCTTTTACGGCAAGAATTTAATCTTCGAATTTCATTTTCCACTATCTTTGGCACCAATTTATTTTTATTTATTCATTTCTTCCTTTTCGCGCACTGAGCATAGCAATTGTAATCATTAAACATTCCACACATCATTAAAGTTGCTAAATGTAGGTATGCGCTGATATCTCGTTAATTACGCCCGTACTTGTAGTGCGGCAAGGCTGCCAGGCAGGTAGGCAGGCAGGCAGGCAGGCAGGCACACTCGCGCACTCAAATACTCGCATACTGCCATAGGTGAGTATACTCACCATACTCGGCATAGTAGTCACAATTAAGCAACCAAGCGAGCAAGCCTTTGCGTCGTCCCCTGTTTTCTTGAGCAGCTGCGTTTTTCTCGCCATACTACGATCACTTCGCTGCGCTGATTGCCATTTTACCATTAACATTAACATTTGTGGTACACACGTAATTACAAGATTACGATATGTGATAAACTTCCACAACCGGAGGCAACAGCAGCAGCAGCAGCAGCAGCCGCACCAACACCAACGCCAGCTTCAATTTCAGTCTTAGCTCTCCAATCAGTACTGCTTCGCTTGCAACGCCTATTTGGCCGTTGGCTCGGTTTTTGCCGCTTTGGGGTTACTTGCTTGGTTGCTGTCTTAAGTGGCTACCTTTGCTTTGCTTGTTTGGTAGTATTTGTGGTAGCCAGCAGCAAAAAACAAAACAAAAGACAAAAGAAAAAGCGACTTTACAAAAGATAACCAAAATGGAAATTTTACCAACCAACCGAGCATACGAAAAGCCAACTGAGCCAGCAACCAACCGCACTGACCAACGTTCAACTAAACACCAAGCCCCCCTGCCCTGGTATTTATGTGATAATGCTAACTTTCAGGCAGCAGCGACATCAGCGACGTCAGAAATATCAGCAACATCAAAAAGGTGGAGTTCTGAACAGCAGCAGCAGCTGCGGCGGCGCTCGTTTGCTCAAGTTACACAAATTGTTTGTTGTGATAAGATTTTAGTTTGACTGACGGTCAGTTGTTGGCTTCTTCAATTGATTGGCTGCTTAACTGGTTGGTTGGTTGGTCGGTTGGTAGTGGTTTTCGTTTTGGACTTCCAGCCGCCTTTTAGGGTGCGTGGTACGCGTGGTGGTTGTGCAGTTTGCGGTTATCGAGTAATGCTATCTCGTATGTTGTCAAGTATTTTGTAGTTATGCTTTAAAAGATAGCTGGGTTGGTTTTCCCTTTTGGCTACCTGGCATGAATGTGTTGTTGCAGTTTTTTAGCAGCATAAACATTTCCCATAAATGCTGAAATGACCGTCCTTGCCCAGATATAAATCCAGGTCGCTCCTGTAACATTAACCGACGAGTTGGAAGCTTATTTGAATATCATTTGGTACGCTTTTTTTCCGGTGAACGAAGACTTCGAAGTGTTCAAAAGTGAGAATACTCAGCATCCAAAACGCATAGTCTCAAGCATGCCAATTTTCTTCTTAAGAAGTTAGGCCAGTGTAAAGGAAGAAAAAAAAAAGAAAATTTATGGATTTTTATTCAGCAGGACAACTAAATAAACAAATTCTGAAAAAGCTATTAAAATAATTTTTTTTAAAGAAATGTAATGAAAATGGAGCTTTTTTCGACTAAGCCTTTTTTTGCGGGCGCGTACCAACGCCAAGCTCACTTGCAATTTTTAATTTACGGTGTCAACATTTTTTTTATTTTACTTGATGTATTGATTTGTTAAAAAAAAGCGCAAAATGAAGAAAAAAAAATAAATTCGATTATATGTGAGAATAGCTATAGGATTCATATGAGAAGGGCGAAGTTTTTGATACATCAATTCGTAAAAACACAATTAATTCATTTTTTTTAATTAGAACAAACTAAACAATAACTAAAAAAAAAAAATTTAAAAAAATTAAGGAAAAAAGCGAGAAAGAACAGTGAGAAAAAAATTAAAAAGAAAATTACAAAAAGAAAAATAAAAAACTATTAAAATATTAATATAAAAAATAATAATAAAAAAAAATAATAAAAAATAATTAAAAAAATAATAGTTATATATAAATCTTAATAAAAAAATAATAATAAAGAAAAAAAAAACGAAAAAAGGAATTAAAGAAATAATAATAATTAAAAAAATTAATTTAAAAAAACTAATTAAAAAAAATTTAAAAAGGTTATAAAAAAAATTTAAAAACATTATAAAAAAAAATGAAAAATAATATTATAATTAAAAAAAACTATTGAAGAAATATAAAAAAGACTAAAAAAATTAAAAAACAAAAATTGAATTAAAAAAAAAACATTAAAAGGAAAATTGAAAAATAAATATTAGAAAAAACAAATATAAAAAAAAAATTATAAAAAAACAAGAAGAAAGTAAATAAAAACAATAAAAAAAATAAAACAATTGTTTACTATAAAAGCAATAATTAAGAAAAAGATAAATAAATTAAAAAATTAAATAGAATATTAATTAAGGAAAGGATAAATAAAAAATACAAACAATTAAATAAAATTAATTTTACAAATTAAGTAAAAAATTAATAAAAAAAAAATTAATTAAAACAAATGTATTAAAAAATAATCACAAAAAAAGAACTGTTATTTACTAGAAAAAAAAAATTAAGAAAAAGATAATCAAATTAAAAAAAAAAATAGAAAATTAATTAAGGAAAAGGTAAAGAAATAAGAATAATAAAATACAAACAGTTAATCAAAAGAAAATTAATTAAAAAAAATGAATTTAAAACAATAAATTAAAAACCTTAATAAAAAAAATAAAATACAAACAAAATAAAAAAAAAATATTAAAAAAATGAATTTAGAAAAGTTAATTAAATAAATTAATTCAAAAATTAATTTAAAAAAATTAATTAAGAAAATGTATTAATTATTAAAAATTTACTAGGAAAATATATTAAAAAATAATCAAACAAAAAATAAAAACAATTATTTCCAAAAAAAATTGTTAAGGAAAAGATAAATAAATTAAAAAAATAAAATAAAATAGAAAATTACTAAAGAAAAGATAAATAAAAAAATAATAATAAAATAGAAACAATTAATGGGAGAAAAAAAATTATTCAAAAAAAAATGTATTAAAAAAAATTTATTAAGAAAATGTATTAAAAAAATTAATTTAAAAAAATGCCTTAAAAAACGAATTAATAAAAAAATAAAAAAAGGAAATTAAGAAAAAAAAAAATTAATTAAAAAATCTAAAAAAAAAATTTGATTAAAAACATTAAGATATAAAATTAATAAATAAAAGCGGTTTAATAATGAAAAACTGCGCATAAAATAACATTTTTATTAAACAACTAGCAAACCCGGCCCCCTTCGCTGGGCACACTAAAATAGAATAGATATGGTTTAGAACAGAAAAGATATGGTTTTCATATTATTTATTTCTTTATTCTTTATTCAAGCGCTTTGGCATAAACAATATTTTTTGTTTTTCTATTTGTTTTTGAGTAAATATAAAATATAAATTGAAAATCAGGAAAAAAGAAGATTGTTTTTAAATTTCAAATCAAGGCATATGAATAAACAATCGTTTTTTTTCCTGATCATCCATGAATTTTTCGTTTCAATTTATATGTTTTATTAAGCATTGGAGCTTTTTTAACCATTATCCATTTATATTTTTCAAAAAAAAAAAAACGAAAAAAATTGTTTTTTCCACGAACACATCATTTCATTCGGATTTCACATTAAATTCTCAAATTTCGTAAGAAATTATTCACTGTTCCAAAATCCACTCCAAAAAAATTCACAAACAATTTTTACATTTTGCACTTACGTTTTTTCCTTATGGCATCCAAATCAGAAAGAAATATTGACACATTGTAACTCACACTGTCAATTTGATAGTTCAGTTCCGCCCCAAGCGTCAAAAAAGTAAGCGACATTATGGCTGGTTCAAAAGAACGCTGTACCCGTTGCCACTGCTCCGAATTACAACCAAACTTTACGAAACCCATTTTCAATACTTACTTAACAATGTGCATAAGTTTGGTTTAATTCGGTGCAAAGACACGGCTGATCAATAGGTATGAAAATTACCCCTTATTAAAGCACTTATCAACAGCTTTCATTTGATACCCATATTGTACATACACAACCAAAGGTTACCCGGGTCCACGTTTTGCCCTATATCTCGAGACCCCAGTCACGTAGCGGCATGAAAAATACTCTGTACTAAAGCATTCACCAACAGCTTCAATTTGATATTCATATTGTACAAACACATTCTAGGGTCCACGTGTTGGTCTCTATCTCGAGACCCTAGTCACGGAGCGGCATGAGAAATACTCTGGACTAAAGCATTCACCAACAGCTTCCATTTGATACCCATATTGTACATACACATCCGAAGGTTACCCGGGTCCACGTTTTGACCTATATCTTGAGCCCTATCCACCAATAGGTATCCAAACTATATGGAAACCATCTTCAATACCTTCTTAACATTGTGTGTAAGTTTGGTTTAATTCGGTTCAAAGACACGGCGGGTCCACGTTTTGGCATATATTTCGAGACCCTAGTCATCAATAGGTATGAAAATTACCCCGTATTAAGGCACTTATCAACAGCTTTCATTTGATATCCATATTGTACAAACACATTCTAGGGTCCACGTTTTGGTCTCTATCTCGAGACCCTAGTCACGGAGCGGCATGAAAAATACTCTGAATTAAAGCATTCACCAACAGCTTCCATTTGATACACACATTGTACATACACATCCGAAGGTTACCCGGGTCCACGTTTTGACCTATATCTCGAGCCCTATCCACCAATAGGTATCCAAACTATACGGAAACCATCTTCAATACCTTCTTAACATTGTGTGTAAGTTTGGTTTAATGCGGTGCAGACACGTCCGGTTAGCGAACACACACAAAAAGTTGACTTTATTTTATATATAAGATTTTTTTCAGTTTGTTTCCGAAAAATCCAAATATCTTACGGAACCCTATTTTTTTCCAAAATAAAATGTAATCCATGTTACTCTTGGATAATGTAGTTTTCGAATAGTAAAAGAATTTTTAAAATCGGTCCAGTAGTTTTTGAGCCTATTCGTTACAAACAAACAAACAAACAAAGTTTTCCTCTTTATAATATTAGTATAGAAAAAATTGCAACATTTTACAATTCTTATTTTAGCGGTATCGGATTTTAAATTGAATTAAAACACCAAAAATACAAATTGATTTGGCAATCTTTATAATTTTTGTGTAGCAGCTTCCATGACATTTATTTCTTAAAGATAATCTCTTTCAAATGTTGGCCGCAACTGCACCGTCACTCGGCCAAGCGTAACCACCACTTTTGAATGACTCGCTGGAGGGCTTCGGCCGATATCTCGTGAATAACTTTAGTAATGTTGGCTTCCAATGCCTCAATCGAAGCTGGTTTATCCAGAAAGCATTTAGACTTTAAAATCCCGAAGACGTGATATCACACCATCTTGGTGGCCAATCCACTGTTCCGAGACGAGAGATAAATGAGGGCGCAAAAAATCCACCGATTCACGGGCTGCATAGGAAGTAGCGCCGCCTTGTTGTAACGGAATATTGTGGTGATCACGGGCTTCAATTTCCGGTATCAAAAAGTCGTTTATCATGGGTCGATAGCGTTCGCCATTCACTGTTATATTTGCGCTAGCCGTCTTTGAAGAAATATGAGCCGATGATTTCCCCAGCCCATAGGCCGCATTAAACGGTTGTTTTCATTGAATGTCAAGGCTGTTCTTGAATAGCTTCGTATTGCTCTTCAGCCCAAATACGGCAATTGTAATTACTGACGATTAAACCAAAAATGGGGCTCATCGCGCTGTACACCATAAATTGGCCTGAGCGCGCGATGAACACTTTTCACAGAATGTCGATGTTCGTAATACAATTTTACGATTTGTAAACATTGTTGAGGCGCAAGCATTTCCATGATGGAATGTCAATGAATACTGAAAAAAACTATGTAATTAGTTTGACAGTAGTCACGCGAGATCTGTCAAAAAAACCCTATTGGAAAAATATTTTTACCACAAATATAGGGATCTATAGCTTTATGCCACACCAGTTGTTTTTGTTTTTTTATGAGGAGATTTCTTCATGGCAGAAATACACTCGAAGATTGCCATTGCCTGCCGAAGGGTGACAGACATTTTATCGACTTGTGCGTCTTAAATACCATAACATCTCAAATTTGCCTCAGATGCAGAGTAAAATGACTAGCGGTAGATAATCTCTTCTTCTTGATTGGCACGATAACCGCTTAAGCGATTTTGGCCGAGTCCAAAAAACCCGCCAGCGGTTTCTTCCTCGTGTTAACCGGCGCCAGTTGGAAGCACCGCGTGAAGCCAAGCCCTTCTCCGCCTGATCTTTCCAACGCAGAGGAGGCCTTCCACTTCCTCTGCTATCACCAGCAGGTACAGCATCGAATCGAGCGGTAGATAAAACCTCGAATAAATGTTTAATACTCGTAAATGCTCAGAATTCATAAAAACATGGAAATATCACTTCGACGCTCTTAAGTTGTCTTGCCAACTGGCTAATGCCGGTCCAATTTCTACACCAACCGCTCCAAAGTGTATGCTTTCCAGTTCTACACTTTTCTATATTTTTTTTTAGGAAATTCGATAACATCGAATGGTTTGGTTTTTGCCACTCTGATTATTTTGTTTTTGCTGCTTGTTTCTTTGATATTTTTCCTGCTTTATTTGTATTCTTTTATATTTATTTCTGTATGCTCGTGTGACTGTATTTGTATTTACATACTTGCATGTATGTGTGGTGTTTGTTGGTGGTCAGCTTGGGAGCCTTTTGTGTGTTGGCTCACATTGCTAACAAGGCTTGTTTCGAATCGGTCGTGACGTGGCGCACAAAAAGGATGTGCAGCGCCGCTTTACCTGCCACAGCGCTTTGTTACGCTTGCTTGTTTGTTTGCCAATATATTTCGGGCTCATACTGTGGCATTATAGCATTAGCATGCATGTTGCGCAATTGCAAATTCTTTGTTCTTCTGTTGGCAGCGAAGAAGGTTTGTATCTTGTCGACAGAGTCCGCCTTCAAAACATGCGCTGCATTTTAAATGAAACCCTTTTTTGACTTGCAAAAGCGATAAAAGGAGAAAAATCGGAATGAAAAAACCCAGAACACTTTCAAAGTATTTTGTATAGAATTACAACAACGAAACCTGCAACAGAGAGGATGCAAAGAAGAAAAATTGAATGCCGAAAAAATCGACAACACCGCAACATTGTTATTTCACTTTGTTTTTTTGTTTTTGTTTAGTTACATTCTTGTTGCTGTTGTATTGTCTTTTGTTGCAGCTGTTGGTGCGTCCCTTCTTCAATACATTGTGGTACGTGTATGATTTTTGTCTGTTTTGTGTTTTTTGTTTTTGTTTTTTTTTTTTTTGTAAAAGCTTTGGCTTTGTCTTTAGTTTTAGGTTTTGGGATTTGGGCTTGACTTTGGCAGCTTTGTTGTTATTGGCAGGCGGGTCTGTTTTGGCTGTTGCTCATTTTGTTGCCCCTTTTGTGGTTGCTGTTGCCATTGTTGCTGGTGCTACTGCTATTTGTTTTCCATTGTTGCTGTTGGTGTTGTTATGGTTTATTTTGTTGCATGTATTTTGAGTTTCAAGTTTTATTCTGCGCTGGTTTTTATTTTGTTGCTACACATTTGTTTTTTTGTTTTTCTTTCCGCATATTTCTTTTCGTTGTGTTTTCTCTTTATTTTCAACGCCGCTCACCTTTACGTATTCACTGGTTTTACCTTGTTTTTAGTTGTATGCTTCGCATGCTGCCCACCGAGTTTTTTTTTATCCCTTGTTAATGCCAAAAGCGTTTTCGGTTTTAGATTTCAATTTTTCCCCATCCCACTATTGTATTTTTCCTCTGGCCCTTCTCAGTGCATTCGAGGCATGTTGTGAAATTTTGCTCATTATTCCTTTTTTATGGACCAATTTACAGTGGGAGTGGGAGTTCATTTAGATTTTAGGTTTATTAGTTACTAATTTTTTAGACTTTAGAAATTTAGTTATACAACATTTAAGTAGGATGTGCTGCTGTTGTTGTTTTAGGGAATGCTGCTGACGTGACAGTTCTTGGACGCATAGAACTCCAGACATCCTTATTGGCTCGGAAGGTCGGGTTGGTCGAGATGTAAATACTGATTTAACTCTAGGTTATCTGAAGCACCCGGCGGCCGCCGTAGCCGAATGTGTTAGTGTGTGCCTACCATTCGGGAGTGCATAGGTTCGAATATCCGTGTATGAAACAACAACATGATAGAAAACGTTTTTTATGGCATACATCCGAGTGTATTTATGCCATGAAACGGCTCCTCAAAAAATCATTTGCCGTTCGGAATCGGTTTAAAACTGTTCGCTCCTCCATTTGTGGAGCAACGTCAAGACGCACACCACAAATAGAATGAGGAGCTCGGCCAAACAGCTAACAGAAGTGTACAGGGTTTGATTGAAAAGTAATGAGGCTTATTTTTTTTAAGCAGTTTTATTAAACCTTTGGGCTTATACAACCAATATTTTTCAAAATAGGACTCTTGAGCGTCAATACACCGCTGGTAGCGGTCCTTCCACTGCAGGAAACATTTGCTAAACTCATCCGCCGGAATCGCGTTCAATTCGGCTGTCACAGTTTTTTGGATCGCCTCTATGGAGACGAAACGCGTCTCCTTCAGCTTTCTTTTCAGGCGCGGGAATAAGAAGAAGTCCGGAGCGGACAGGTATGGGTTGTAGGGAGGGTGGGGAAGCACCGGAACCCCCATCTTGGCCAATGCAGAAGTGCAGAGGAAGGCGGTGTGCGCCGGCGCATTGTCGTGATGAAGGGTCCAATTCTTGACGAGGTCAGGCCGAATCCAGGTCCTCCCGGACTTCCTTGAATGACTTGTGCCACCGTTTTACCTGGGCACTGGACAGAGATTGGTCCCCGTAAGCCTCCTTGAGTAGCCCAATGGTTTCGGTATTTGTTTTGTTTAGATTTACGCAAAATTTGATCGAGTAACGCTGCTCCAACGATCGCTGCATTTTCGCCACTGCAAAATCCTAACACACTTTTAAAACAGCTTTCACGCGCGGCGCGATGTTGACTGCACCGGTGTTGCCAGCGAACTGGGACCGGTTTCTAGTGGACGGGGAAGGTCCAACGATCATTTCCCCCCACCGGCCGATTCGGTTGATCGCTTGGCAGACGCTCCGCGCGGAAGGCTAATTACTTTTCAATCAAACCCTGTACGCTCCGATTATTTATTTATTTTTTAAGGTGAAATCAGCATTAAGATGAAGAAGATGCCTGTCCGTAGAAGCTGTGAAAGGTATAGCTGCATTCGCCTTGAAGAAACTGGCAGACAAAGAAAAGATGTGTATGGCAAAGAATTTGTATTGCGTACGCGTTTACACGTTCTCAAAATGACGTTGAAATGTGACGCGAAGATGATTTATGTCCAGCTCGCCTTTCTACGTGAAAGTCAGATTGCATTTTTGGTATTGTGCTGTTTCACTGGGTTCATGGAAGTCAACCTTCTAGTCAACATTACTAACTTCAGGTTCTTCATAAACTCTGTAAAAGTGTAAGGATCATCCCAAATGTGAAAGAAAAAATGATGACATCTCCATAAAGGCAGTGCCCCGGTCCATTTCACATTGTCCTTAAAGCCAAGTTCTTTCCAGCCAAGTACAGCAACCCAGTGTTCATACACAGACATTCGAACCTACACACTTCCGAATGGTAGTCACGCACCAAGCCATTCGGCTATGGCGCCCGCCACGTGATTTCCCCTTAGGAAATAGAAAAAAATAAGGTGGGTGGTCTAATACTGGGATCCTGTTCTGTTCTTGACAGAAAATACGGAATAAGCTGGCGTAATGGCTTGATGGAGAACTCATTACTTTCCGCAACGACAGCAATTCGAGACGTTTTCTATTACGGAGTTTCGGTAGTAATGTTGAATAATACATAATTAGAGCTCCAGGAATCCAGTGAAGACGCAAGTCGGAATATACATACATATGTCACCCGTTATTGAGAAGCGGAAGAGCGACTCGGATGTGAATGAACGTCTTCTCGGTCATCTTTGAAACTGTCTTCTCGGTGATCTTAAACCACCTAAAAATTCGTACAACTGCAATAAATATTAATTGCCATGCATTTCTTTCATTCAGTCATAAGTTTCAGTTGCGGCTTTGCCAAGTTTCTTGCTCTGTTATTACAGTTAATACCTTGATTGAACGCAAAAAATAGTACTAATGCGAACTAAAGCTCTGTCTATACTAGCTGTATTCTTTTGTATGCGACCTCGAACTCGGCTATATTTTATTTTTTCTTAAAGTTGCAACATTTGTCTAACTGGCAGTTTTACGTGTAGTTAAATTTTCTTAAGTACTTTTCGGGACCCCATTAAATATAGTTTTTGCTTTTACTTTACTGTACTATTAATCAGGTCGCTTATAGTTTAGCGCCTGCAATTCAAACCGGTTATATAAATAGGAGTAGTTTATTTTGTTCGCTAAATGCGCTAACTTCCGTAGTGTTATTTTGCAGGTCGAATGCAAAAAAAAACTCCTGCCCTCAGCTGTTCACAGTGGCGAGGGAGACTCTCACACTCTCTCTCTCTCTCGTTGGCAATTCTCTAGCAACGTCAGTCTCTGTATTCAATAGCCACACCTCGTCCAAGGTGAAGTCCAAAATAATGAGTTTGTGCGTTGGAAATTACATCCCTAGCTGATTTCCAGTGAAAGCTTGGTGACATTCGGTTCAGTGGAAGCGAAATTATTGCGCCTAAAGTGTGAGTATGTTTGTGTCATCGGTACAAAAATGAGTTTTAAACAGAGAGCTAATATCAAATTTTATTTTAAAATCGGTAAAACGTTTACGATGATTGTTTATCTCGTGCCAGAGTTCATGAGTGGTTTACATGTTTCAGAGATGGTTGTGAGGACATAAATGACAATGAACATACGGGCAGCCCAAAATCAGTAATCACCGAAAACTCTATATAAATTGATCGTAAATTTATCAAAAATGAACCGAAATCATCGTTGAAATTTATGAAATTGGAATTGAATATCTCCAAAACATCGATTTATCGCATTTTAAGTGCTCATTTGGACTTACGAAAGGTCTGTATACGCTTCATTCTGCACAAGTTAACTGAGGGCCAAAAATTGCTCAGAATTCAACTTCGGAAAGATCTCATTAAAGAGGCTAGAAAAGGCGAGCACTTCCTTTACAATATTGTAACTGGTTATGAAACATGGTGCTGCCAACATAAACCTGAAACAAAACGTCAAAGGGCCGAATGGCACCACTACCCAAAAATCGCGTTTGGAGAAGTCAAAAATCAAGTCCATGCTCATTTGTTTTTACGATTCCAAGGGAATTGTCCACAAGGAGTTTGTGCCAACGGGCCAAACCGTCAACGCAATTTTCGATCTTGGCGTTTTGAAGCGTTTCTTGCATCGCATTTGTCGAATTCGCCCTGAATATCATCGATCCTCCCTTGTGACTAATTTTTTGACTAGAAATCGCTTCACTCACCGTATTCGCCTGATATGGTTTCCTGTGACTTCTACCTATTCGGAAAATGGCATTTGGCCATGAAAGGAAAACGTTTTGCTTCCGTAGAGGAAGGACATCCCGGTGAATGATCTGAAACAGTCTTTTGCAAAGCTTTTAGATCGCTCAAAACAGTGTATCGAGTCCAAAGAGGATCATTTTGATTAAATAAACTGAAAGTTATTACAACAAAGCTCCTGTCGTTTCTCTTTTAGCTTAGTCTTGTTTATTTTGGACTGCGCCTCGTATAATTAATATTTTAGTATTAATCTCTTTATTCTATTCATTTTTTCCATTCATTATTCTCTTCAATAAATCCTAAAACTTGCAATACAGTTCCACTGTGCAGTGCATTTTATTGTTTTATTTTTTACTCTTTGTATTTTGCTTTCAATTTTGTGCTTACCGAAGTTTCAAATTCAATTCCGCACAGGCCTGCGGCGTCTCGTATTTCGTTGGGTCGTTTGCTTGAGCCTCATTTACGTCTCGAAACTAAAGCATGGTAACACTAAGGCGGTGTACTTGGCTTAAAGTTCCCAGTCTTAATGGCTTCACTGTTGTTTATGTTTTTTTGTTTTGGTTTTGACTTTTTAATGTTTGCTGCTCCTATTGCAACTGGTGCTGCCCTTGTTTCTACGTTTTGTATCCGAATATAGCAGAGTTATATTTTTGGGTTTACTGGTTTCATTTTTCGTGATTGCTGCTTTAGTGTTTTTTTTAACTTTGGCTTGCTTGAATTCGACCTCTTCAATTAGATGCCTTAACTCTCATCAGCAACCGATTACTCCTGTTCTATTTAACATTGGGCGAAGTGCAAAAGGTGTGATGGGTTTGTAATTGTACTTATTGTGTTGTGGTTGCTTTTTTGGGCTCTTATTTCCTTTCTTATCCTTTGTTGTTCGTTATTGTTATTGTTATTGTGCTTGTTTTGTTATTTAACTCATGGCATTTGTGGCTTCCTGCCTTGCTTGTCCGATTAACCTGCTCCATGAGGCCCTATCAGGTTTTATTTGTATACAAGCATCCATGTGTGTATGCGTAAAGATACATACATGTGTATCTGTGTGTGTGTTGTGTATTTGTGTTTATCCATTTTGTCCCATCAGTTTCAGTCAATACTTTTGTGTGTTTCTCGCCCTTTTTTCGTCAACCTTTTGGCTTTTTTACACTTAGCCACTATGTCTGCATTTTCTCTTTTTTTTTTTTGTTTTGTTGCGACCTTTGCCTGTCTCGTTTAATGCTTGAACACATTAATTTTCCACCTAACAAGGTTTCATTCAACATAAAATTTGGTAGCCCTACCTTCAAACGCAGCTAACAGAGTTTTATTGGAATTCTGTTGTGTTTTTACCGAAGACTTTTATTTAAACAAAAAACAATAATTATATAAAAAAGTTAATCAATAACATATTCGCTGTTGCTGTTTACAACCTCTTTCCACCTCTCGATCAATTTGTTGATGCCGTCCCGCCAAAATTCGCCTGGTCTGGTGGTAAAGAAGTTTTTAAGGACCTCTTTGAAGGTAACGCCCTTCATATGGTTTGACAGGGAGCGGAAAAGATGGTACTCGGTCGGTGCAAAGTCCGTAGAATACGGCGGATGCTGAAGGACCTCCCATTCGAGTTCTTGGAGTGCGGCTTTGACGACTTGAGCAACATGGCGTCTGGCGTTGTCGTGAAGGAGTATAGTTTGACCATGTCGATCAGGTTTTTTCAGTCGAATATCCTCATTCACGTGTTGTATTTGACCGTGCATTCTTTTCGGGCGTTTCCCACTGCACCATGCCGTCCCAGTCTCACCAAATGCGTATCATGCATGATCTTCGTTGGATCAAGATCCGGCTTGACTCTCGGCTTTATCATATCTTATTATCTTTTGGATCCAACCACTCCTTTCTTTGTTTCATATTGATGTATAAACACCATTTCTCATCTCATGTGACGATTCGTTACAAAAAGCACTGTTTATGACCGCGTGTTGCTCGATGGCAGACGAGATGCTGATAAGCAATTTGAAGGTGACTTTCTTTGTTTTTTTTTGGTTGAGCTCGTGAGACACCCAGGCTCCCAATTTTTCGGTAAATCCCATTGAAAGAAGGTGATTGAGAATTGTGTTATGATCGCAGTTTAATTTTTCCGCCAATTCACGACTGGCCTGGAAGAAAACGCAGAAATGTCGATTAGTCGCTGTTCTCAGGCTGTTGGCCTTTGCCCTTCGACTACGTGGAAAATTTTCCATAAGTATTTTAGCTTACGTGCCTATAAAATACAACTCGTGCAAGAATTAAAGTAAAATGACCATCGGCTGAGTCGCATTTTCGCTGATTGGGCTCATTTAGATTTATAAAAACAAAATTAGTTATAAAAAACTTTAACTTAGTTGGTATCACAGTTGAGGCGTGAGATTCGAGTAGATAGTTTTTATTTTATTACATTTTTACAGGGTCAAAGTTCAAATTCGAGTCAACCTTAAGCATATTCTGTTTTGTTTTGACAGCTGTCACAGTTAGATGACGTCTCTTTTAACAGCTCCTGAGCAAATTAACAATTAACCAACCTAAGTTCGATTTCAGTCGAGAGCAAATGGAAATGTTCTGTAATCCGGGTGCATCCGTGAAGAAATTCTCCTTCCGTGATGCGGCCTTATATCTACAATAGTTAAGTTCCACTCTACGCTGTGAAAAAGTCATGGTATGGTGTCGATTTTGGTCCAGTGGCATCATCGGCCTTTATAATGAATTCTCATACGAAATAATCACATTTGATTTTGCATGAAAACTCGAACTTAAAAAACTCTGTGTACGTGAAAAATATTTTAATATCATCACAGGGCTTACCTCAATTTTTGGTGTTACTTTTATCAGTAGTTTGCATTTACACGCGTTTCCGATGGTCTATCATTTTTCATGGACGAAATCACTGGTCGGGTTTGTTCCAATTGGAAATTTTTTTTTTTTTTTCATTCAATAAAAAGCCCCTTGCATTGAGGTTTTTAACCTCTTTACATGCGTGTAACAGATGTGATCATCCAAACAAAATTGTTTTGTAGGCATTAGAATCCTCTTAACAGGAAATTCGCAGTCACTTCTGAAGTTGTCACAGAGTCGTTTGGAGAGCTCAGCAGATGCACGGGCGGACAAATAAATTTTAGTAGTTCAAATGTCTGTATATGTACATTTGTTTATTTGCATGTTATATATGTATATATGCACATGCATACGTATGTATGTATGTATGTAAATATTACACAATACAATACTCAAATGCAAGCTGCGCATAACGATGACGTTGTACCTTGTTTGCCGCAGGTAAACAGCAACAAACAATAGGGAAGAGTGGCAGGCGGGTTAAAAAAGGAAGAAACGTCAAGAAAAAAAAAGAAATCAACAACAACAGCAACCAACTGTCTGCGCGCATATAAATCCGTGTCCAATTTGTATATTTGAACTAAAAATTCAAGTGCGGAAAGTGGAAATTGGTATGTAAACATAAATAAAGAAAAGAACAATAAGTTAAGGAAAAAAACCAAACAGGAAAAACTTAGCACAGCAGCAGCAGATTTGTTGCCATCAAAATGATTTGTTTTGTTTTTGCCTTGTTGTTTTCACCGATTTTCATAGCTGTTTGCTGTTATTTGGCCTTTAGTGTTCTTTAAATTATTGCAGTACCGATTGCTGAAGCTGTTGTTGTTCTTGTTGCTATTGTCTGCTTGTTAGTTTATACTCTGTATGGTTGAATTTGCTGCTCTCTGGCCTTTTTAGCTGCATACCTATATGCGAGTAAGGTCGTTTTGTTTTTCTTGTTCTTGTTATTGCCACTGCATGCCTGAGCATACGATGGCCGAACAACCATTACTCACTCCTTTGACTTCGTTCGATCGTTCGTTGCTTTGCCACCAACACACATTCAATTACTTCGAACCAGTCAGTCGCCAAGTACTGTTGCCTCGTACTCGTTCACTTATTTGTTGTTATTCTGACTTTGTAACTATGTTAGTTTTCTTATGCATACTGTGTATTACTCCACCCGCCTTTACTAGTAGGCTACACCCGACGCCTACTCACGCATACATATGTGGATGTGTATGCATATGAATTCTGTTTGCTTTGCTGACATGCTGTGTAGTTGATGGATTTACTGTTTGTTGGTGCGTAGAGCTAGTGATTTGTCGCTTTTGTTGTTGGTTCAGTATTTGTAATCACATTGCTGTCGTTCATTCCACAATTCCACACTTTTAATGTTGTTATGTATCACTGCTGCTTTGCACTCAACCTCTGCCCACTGTCTGCGTTTGCCTTCTCTGCCTTAACTAGTCTCCTGACCTATCGTTAATTGGTTGGCGCGCGTTTGTTGCCACTTAAGGAGTGCGTAGGTGAAGATGCAGACAAAAAAAGCTACTAGGTGATTTGAGATTCACTAATTTTTTTTTTTTTTTTCAAAAGAGACGCGTATGCGTTTTCCTAATATATTTTTTTCTTCAAAATTTTCTTCAAAAATTTAAAAATGTAAAGCCCAGCAAAATTCTAGCAGGTGATAAATGTTTACATTATCGTTTCGGTGGTATTTTTTCTTATGCATTTTTTATTAGCATAAACTCCCACTATAGCTCATATTCGCTACCGATTTTTTACGCTTGTCGCAAATTGAAAAATAAAAATTTTAATGCCTTGCAAAAAAGGAAATCGAAGGTGTTGCTGTTGGTGGCTCATCCTCGACATCGATAACTTTTTGTTGCTATTGCTGCATGGCTAGAAAAATGTTACTGTAAATAATTTGCATTAAATTAATATACTATAATTATTATTCAGTTATAGCAACAGTGGAATGCTGTGGAGGAGTGTCGCGTTAATGTTATCGATAATTGTTCATGCAATTTATGAGTATCTCCTTTTAAAGTGACCAATATTAATTATACAAATGCATAAATACATAAATGCGTCATTGTTTCTAAATATTTTGAGATTTTAATTGTTCATACATATATTTTATTAGTCTATACTTTATGGCTGCGAAGCTTAGTTCGCTTCCAAAGCTATAACACAAAAGCTACAGTCTTCCATCAACAAATGCCCAAGGATAATTAGCAAAGTATACTGGCCGAATACAGTAAGAAATGAAGAACTTCGGAGGCAAGCGAACGAGGAGCTCATATGACGGCTAAGGAAATGGAGATGGATAGGACATGCTGTGAGGAAACCACCACACAGCATTACGAGAATGGCCTTGAACTGGAATCCCGAAGAGAGCGGAGAGTGTGGTCGGCCGAAAAATACCTGGTGAAGTTCTACCCGGAACGACTCAAACTCACGTGGCAGCTCTTTGGATCCTTCTATGCTTCTTTGAGGAGTGAAAGAGATATATACATTTTTTTTCTTCATCTCAGTAGACGCTTTTGATTCCTGTGTACTGCTAGATTATGATTAAGTCAATGAGAATCGTCATAAGATAAAGAAAAAAAAGTTACAGAAAATTTTGAATTAATCCTCAAATGCAATTAACTTTAAAATATTTATTTATTTTGATCTATTTTTGCCCGTATAAATATTTTAAAAAGACCGCACCTCCTCACAAGCAAAAAAAAAATACGTTCGCTGTACACTCCTGAATCTAAAATATTTTCGCACGGCGATTCCGATTTTTATTTGATCGAACGTATTCGTCTCCTTTACACATTTTTCGTCATATCTTCGACATTTATAGTCGTCGAATCTTAACGTATGGTATGCCCTGTCTTCGTTTCGAAAATAATTTTTTTTTTTCAGAAATAAAGACTATTTCTTAATAAAAATTTTAGTCGATAAAATTTCGTGGCGATAGAAGTTGGCTGTATATCTGGGGGTTCTCGTGTTTATTCTTATCTAAAATGTAGTTCACCCGTTGTACATCGGAGGCAAATGAAGGCCTTTCTCTTGTACCAACCTAGTAATTCGACTATTTCTTTTGAATATTGTAAGGCTGGTCTTGCGTGAAGAACTGAATGCCTGTTATCTCGGTCAATTCCAATTTGCTCCAATCGATCATATTGAGTATGAGTCACACAGTCAGTTTATGAAATAATCCATATATGACGAATGCAATCCAGTGATCTCTGCGAGCAGCTACATTCTACGTACAACCATCAGTACAAAAAATATGGTGCAAAATTAAGCATCCAATTTAGGTTTTGAATATTTTCAAGGACCGCCAGCAAAAAAAAAACAAAAAAGTTTTAAAATTCAGCGCAATTTTTGGGTCACTCGAATTTTTCCAAAAATGCTGATACATTTTTGTTTTTGGAAATATAAACAAACTTTTTTTTATTTTTTTTAATAAAATTTTTTTATTGCATTTATTATTATTTTTCAATAACATGTTTTTTTTTTATTTTGTTTTAAATTTTTTATTTTATTTTTTCAACTTTTATTTCTTAATTTTTTGCAATGTTCAATAGTTGAAAATCGAATTAAATTACTTTTAAAAACTCGAATTTGTGTTATGTTTTTTTTATTAATTTTTTTTATTGTATTTATTATTATTTTCCAATAAATTTTTATTTTTTAATTTTTTTTTTAATTTTTATTTTTATTTTTTAATTTTTTATTGTACAATGCTCAATAGTTTTTTAAACTGCGTATTCGAATTTTTCTGAAATTCTGACTGAAAGGTTTGAAATTTTGATGATATTTTTGGAATTCTTTAAAATTAAAGTTTGAAGCTTTCAGGCTTTTGTTGCATATCAAACTAATTTTTTGTAAAAAAAGAATTAAATTAAAAAAATAAAAAATTTATTCTGCTGCACCTCTTCTTCAGAAAAGAAACCTAACTAACCGGATCATAAATTCAACTTTTGAGAATAAACTTCGATAATTCATTGCAGTTGGCTTTCGCCTAATCAAAAGGCAATGCGCCTAGGGCTAATAAATCATCACTCCTCTAGTTTTATAGCATTTGCCAGACCATGCGAAGTTTTAAATCTTTATTTGTTCCAATTAAATCTAAATTATATACCAGCGTCAACATTCGCTCCACTTATATTTTTTCAATGTATTAAAATATTCTCAATTGTTTCCCATTCCACAACTATTATATTTTAATTCGCCAGTGGGCGTCAAGCGTGACTGGCTTTTTAAAATTCATATCAGCTACTCACAAGATAAATTACTGCCTTTACTGACAAGTTTTAAATTGCCGTATGATTAATGCAAGCGCTTAATGCTCACCTGTTGGTTGATTTGTTTAATAGGGAATGATTTATTGGCGAATTTATACGTTGCATATTCAGTTTTATGGAGATATCGACTAATTAAATATAACTGATTTTTGAATAATTAAATCGGTCTCCTTACCGCTGTAGATTTTACTGTAGTATAAAATGTTGCTGTCAACACTTTTGGTGGCAACGGCGGGAAAATCGTGTAGGTAGAGGGTTCTTTTAATGAACTGCAATTTTGAACGGGGCGGCCGCCGTTGCCGAATGGGTTGGTGCGTGATTACCATTCGGAATTCATAGAGAGAACGTAGGTTCGAATCTCGGTGAAACACCAAAATAAAGAAAAACATTTTTCTAATAGCGGTCGCCCCTCGACAGGCAATGGGTGTATTTCTGCCATGAAAAAGCTCCTCATAAAAATATCTGCCGTTCGAAGTCGGCTTGAAACTGTAGGTCCCGCCATTTTTGGAACGACATCAAGACGCACACCACAAATAGGAGGAGGAGCTCGGCCAAACACCCAAAAAGGGTGTACGCGCCAATTATATACATATGTATATATATAATTTTGAAGTATGAAAAATTTTAATTTTTGTATATAGTTTTATGTATGCAGTTTTTTTTATAAGATACTTTATTTTTTATTTTTATTTAATTTGCTTTTTTATGTTTAAAGTGATATTTTTTGCATTTTTAGACGATATATTTTGATCTAATTTTTGTTTATTTTTATACAATTTTTTAATATTCGTGAGACTTGTTTTATTTACATTTATTTTTTATTTTTAAATGAATTTTTTTATTTTTAAGCGATTGTTTTTTACTTTTATTGACCTAATTTTTAAGTAATTTTATTTTTATTTTTAGGGGATTTATTTTTAGTTTTAGGTGATTTTTTTATACTTTTATTTCACTGATTTTTAAGTGTGATTGTTTTTATTTTTATGTACTGTTTTTATGTTTACTTGATTGTTTTTTGCTTTTAAGTGATAATTTTCACTTTTAACGCATGCAACTTTAACTTGCAATTTTGTTATTGTATTGTATAATTCTGCTTTTTATTTTTATTTAATTGTCTTTTATTTTGCAGTGATATTTTTGTATTTTTAGTTGATGGATTTTTTATATTTACGTATTTTTTTAATTCTGTATCATTTTTTTATTTTTGTGCAATGTTTTATTATGTTCATGTAATTATATTAATATTTATGAAAATTTATTTTTTATTTGCAAGTGATATTTTTTATTTTTAGGTGATTTTTTTATACTTTTATTTAACTGATTTTTCACTTTGATTGTTTTTATTTTTATGTACTGTTTTTATGTTTATTTGATTGTTTTTTACTTTTTAGTGAAATTTTTACTTTTAACGCATGCAACTTTAACTTATGCAATTTTGTTATAATTCTGTTTTTTATTTTTATTTAATTGTCTTTTATTTTCCAGTGATATTTTTGTATTTTTAGTTGATGGATTTTTTATATTTACGTATTTTTTTAATTCTGTAGAATTTTTTTTATTTCTGTGCATTTTTTTTATTTTCATGTAATTTTTCTAATATTTATGCGACTTTCTTTTTATTTGTAAGTGAATTTTTTTATTTTTAGGTGATTATTTTTTATTTGTAAGTAATGCTTTTATTTCTATGAAATTTTGTTTTTTATTGGTTTTTATAGTTTTTTAGTTTTATATATAATTTTTTTCTATTTATGTAATTTTGTTTTTTATTTTCATTTAATGGTTCTTTATTTTTAGGTGATATTTTTTTGTTAATATTTTTTATTTGTAAGTAATTTTTTTATTTCTATGTAATTTTGTTTTTGCTAATTTAATGTAAAACTTTGTTTTAGCTCTTAACAATTTTTTATTGTTAAATCAAATCGAGTAATTTTTGTGCCTTTTAATAAATGTCGCTTTTGTTTTTATAAAGTTTTTTGTTAATTTTGAACAATTTTTTTTTGTTAATTTTTTTGTTAATGTTTTTTTAATTTTTTTTAATTTTTTTTTTTAATTTTATTTTAATATTTTTTTAATATTTTATTTTAATATTTTTTTTTTTATTTTTCAGTGATTGTTAAGTAATTTTTTATATTCTTAAGTTTTTTTTTGCGTATATGTAAGTTTGTTTTATTTTTATTTAATTTTGTTTTTTATTTGTAAAAATTTATTTTTTATTTCTATCCAGTTGTGTTTTTTTTTTTTTGTAATTTTTTTATTTTCATAAATTTTTCTTTTATTTGTATGCAATTTTCGTCAGTTTTTATGCGTTCTGTGCTATATTTTTAAGTTGTATTTGCCACTTTGTTAGGTCATCATCAAATTATGCTAAAATGGCAACTGCTCTATGCCCTGCAGTTATTAATAAATATTTCCTTGAACAATTCGCACTTCTGCTCATTCAGTACTAAAGAGACTATCAAATTTTTTCACATTTTCCTGAATTCAACTTTCATTCTTTCATTTAATATGTGTTTTTTTATGGCATCAAACGAATTATAGCTTGTGGGTGTCGTAACTACTTCGCCTACTTCTGCCATTCCTTTCCTGCCTTTCCACGCAGCCACGGCGGCGAATACCTCTAAAAATATTTTAACTTCGCCTGGTTTTCCGCTTGCTCGGTATAGAGTTTCACCGCTTCTGTTCCCAGATAACTGATCGCGTGGCCATACAACTTTAGTAAAAGCTATTTTCGAATTCCTGAGGCGTCTAATGAAATGCCTACTCAAGTTGCATACACTTCACGACGTTTTCCACGCCAATGGAAGCTGCCATTGTCGTGGTATCTCTTAAATTGTTATTACACTTCCATTACTATTTATTATAAACCATCGTGGTTTAGTGTATGTGCATCTGCACCTGAGTGCGGCAGCATTCGTCTGCGACTTGAAATTATTCGATTTATTTGTGGAAAAATGTTGCAAGCAAATACATGTGGGAAACATTGCTGAGATGCGTTGGAGTGCAACTGCGATCTAGCAAAAGCAAAAAGTCAAGTGCAGTGCCAGCGCTAGTTTGATGCAACTTTGGATTGCTTATCTTTGGCGCTGGGAGCTACATATGACAGGGCGCATCGAATGATAGGTAAAGCGCGAGACGGTATGATGCGAATTGGAATGCCAACCGATCGGGCACTTAGGCAGCAATGAAAATAAGAATAACAACAACAACAACAACATCAGCAATGCATACCATTATCAACAGCATCTCAACATCAGCATCAACATCATTGACAGTAATCAGCGTTGTCGCCACCAACACACCGCAGACGGTAATGAAGATACATAATTCAAATGATGCAGCACGACGAGCAGCAGCAGTGGAATTTAAGGCGAATCGATGGAGCGCCTCGGAAGTAAGATTGAAAGAACTGAACGCATAAATTGCGCGCGCTGCTCACTTTGGCTGATGTCTGTGTGCGTGTGTATAGGGAGACAGACAGGCAATATTTGTTGAGTGTATGCGTTTGGAAGTTTGCTGAGCGGGCGTGTGGTCGAACGGTTGGTCGGCGGAGTTACTCGTGCTGCATGCCACACATGCATTCAACTATACAAGTAGATATTTAAACATACATACATACATGCATACAAGCATACATACATACATATATATATATATATATATATATATATATATACATATATATATATATATATATACATATATATATATATATATATACATATATATATATATATATATACATACATATATATATACATATATATATATATACATATATATATATATATATATATATATATATATACATATATATATATATATATATACATATATACATACATATATATACATACATACATACATATATACATACATACATACATACAGTCATACAAAAAGCAATGCCTGCCACCGCTTGACGAGGCAATGGAGTTATTTTCATACCGAATTTCTTCCACATGCTGCATATTGCTTGTATGCACAAGTGTACATGCCACACAAGCATGCCACTCGTTGTCTTTCAAAGCGAAATTGCAAGTCAAGCATACGCACAAACACAGCAAACGCAAAACCAAGGGGAAAGTTAAAGGAGAAAGAGCGTCAAGGGGATATGAAAAATTTTGCAATTTACAAGAGTATCAGTTGCAGCAGTGAAAAACAACAACAAAGGCAGCAATGAAATGTTGATTGCCTGTCTTTGCGGCTCAATGGCTCGTTGGCCGGCTAGTCAGCCTGTCAGCTAGCCAGTCAGCTCGACCAGCCAAAGCTGCTACAGCGGTTGCAATGTGTCGCTATGGCCGGCAACGACGCCAGCCCGACAGTTTAATATTACGAGCATTCGCCAATAGTCGTTGTTACGACGTTATTAAAATGCCAAGCCATAAAGGCTGCATGGTAACCACCAACAGCACCAGCAAAATAAATTTCTTGTAAAAAAACACCCAAAAAAAAAAGAAGAGAGAAAAAAAGCCAAGAGAGTTACAACACAATTAAAGCGGCAATAACAACATCAATGGGGCAGCGGTGGCAAATGACATCGCAAAGTGACACCAAAACCGACACAAACACTTGCTAATGTCAAAATACATTAAATAACTTCTTGGATGGGTTTGGCAGGAACTCTTGTTCTTGTAAATCAGGTTTTAATTGGCCATTCGCTGTTGATGATGGCGATGGGTGATGGGTGAGGGCCGATGCGCCATGCGCGACTTTATTGTGGAAAAAAAGTATTTTCAAAGGAATTTCGAACGATGCACTAAATTTAATGGGAGATGGAGTCTTACATAGGTATGGACTTCTTCGGTCAAATGTCGCGTGAATTCCCTTTGTCAAAATGCACACTGGGATTTAATTTTAAAAATTGATTGAATTCAATGCACGAAAATATTAAAGTAATGAGCAACTAAATCACTAAGAATCAAAACTGAAAGCAAAATAAAAAAAACATAGTAATTAATTAATTATCGAATCGGCGGGTATGAAACACCGAGTGACTGAGTACGTTTTTTTCAAAAGCTGACGCCGCTCAGCAGGCAATTGCAAACCTCCGACTGTATTTCTTCCATGAAAAGACTCCACATAAAAAAACCATCTGCCGTTCGAACGAGGCATACAACTGTAGATCTCTCCATTTGTGGGAAAATATCAAGGCACATACCGTAAATTGGAGGAGAAATTCGGTGTCCATATCTGTGTCCATTGTCCATGTGAAGACCATTTTTTGAAGGCTGACAGCTTTTTGAATGAACCTTGTATGGCCAAAGAAAATTTTATTTTTACAAATGGATCAAAAAATAAAGTACTGAAAACAAATATAAAAAGCCAATATATTTCTTTGACAATCAAACGTACAAAATATTGTTGTTGGCCAAGTGTCACCACCTTTGATGAATGCGCCTTGTGAGTAGTATAGCTATCACTGAAAACTCTAAAATTATTGTATGTAATTTGCATATTTTTGGATCGCAATGAATGGGTGAATAGATTTACTATATATTCGTTTTTATATAAGTCAAGATACTTGAAATTTTTGTATTTACAATTTTTATAACGAGTCTAATATTTCTATTTTTTCTCATTGCAGGTAAGCGTTTACAATAATTACTATATTTTGGCGTTGTGCCTGGTAAGTGATTTAATGTGCGTAAAAAACACAAATCAAGAAATTAAAAAAAACGTAAAAAAAAAATGTCGCCGATGGGGTCCTTTGAGTGGCATTTTTAATTTAGAGAACAAGGAAAAGTCACAGCACCGGTCAAAGTACTGCAAAATCTAACAAAAGATCGCAGCCGATAATGGTTGGGCTTAAATTGTGCCAAAACAGTCGATACCACGCCATTCACAAGAACTAAAAGGTAGCACCCTATAAGAAGATTCTTAATTTTTTGCAATATGGCGTCGATCGTCAATCATATTTTACGCTTGTGAACTAGACATCTGCAATATATAACTATCACTAAAGATAATATTTTTTATCTAGTAAAAAGGTTAAAAAAAATCTTAAAAAAATAAAAAAATAAAAAAATTAAATAAAAAAACTTAAAAAAATTAAATAAAAAAATAAAATAAAAAGAATAAATTAAATATAAGAAAAATAAATAAAATGATATAAATAACAAAAACAAAAAAAAAAAAAATTTAAAACAATAACAAAAAAAAAAAACTAAAAACAAATAAAAAAAATTATAAAAAAAAAATTTATAAAAATAAAAAAAAATAAAAAAATAATATATGTATATATATATAATTGGCGCGTATACCCTTTTTGGGGGTTTGGCCGAGCTCCTCCTCCTATTTGTGGTGTGCGTTTTGATGTTCCACAAATAAAGGGACCTACAGTTTCAAGCCGACTCCGAACGGCAGATATTTTTATGAGGAGCTTTTTCATGGCAGAAATACACTCGGAGGTTTGCCATTGCCGAGGGGCGACCGCTATTAGAAAAATGTTTTTCTTAATTTTGGTGTTTTCGCCGAGATTCGAATATACGTTCTCTCTGTTAATTCCGAATGGTAGTCACGCACCAACCCATTCGGCTACGGCGGCTGCCAAAAAATAATAATAATATAATAAAAAATAAGAAAACAATTAAAAACTTCAAAAATAAGCACTCGAAAAGTGGTGCTTGCGGTCTATGTGGCACTCCGATGCGGGGTCACCCTTAAACCAACCAACCCGAAAATAAAAAGAATAAATTAAAAAATAAGAAAAATAAATAAAGTTAAATAAATTTAAAACGAAAACAAATTAAAAAATAATAATCTATACTAATATTATAAAGAGGAAAACTTTGTTTGTTTGTTTGTTTGTAACGAATAGGCTCAAAAACTACTGGACCGATTTTAAAAATTCTTTCACCATTAGAAAACTACATTATCCAAGAGTAACATGGATTACATTTTATTTTGGAAAAAAAATAGGGTTCCGTAAGATATTTGGATTTTTCGGACACAAACTGAAAAAAATCTCATATATAAAATAAAGTCAACTTTTTGTGTGTGTTCGCTAACCGGCCGTGTCTGCACCGAATGAAACCAAACTTACACACATTGTTAAGAAGGTATTGAAGATGGTTTCTGTATAGTTTGGATACCTATTGGTGGATAGGGCTCGAGATATAGGTCAAAACGTGGACCCGGGTAACCTTTGGTTGTGTGTGTACAATATGGGTATCAAATGAAAGCTGTTGATAAGTGCTTTAATACGGGGTAATTTTCATACCTATTGATGACTAGGGTCTCGAAATATATGCCAAAACGTGGACCCGCCGTGTCTTTGCACCGAATTAAACCAAACTTACGCACATTGTTAAGTAAGTATTGAAAATGGGTTTCGTAAAGTTTGGTTGTAATTCGGAGCACTGGCAACGGGTACAGCGTTCTTTTGAACCAGCCATAATGTCGCTTACTTTTTTAACGCTTGGGGCGGAACTGAACTGTCAAATTGACAGTGTGAGTTACAATGGGTATATATTTCTTTCTGATTTGGATGCCATAAGGAAAAAACGTAAGTGCAACATGTAAAAATTGTTTGTGAATTTTTTTGGAGTGGATTTTGGAACAGTGAATAATTTCTTACGAAATTTGAGAATTTAATGTGAAATCCGAATGAAATTATGTGTTCGTGAGAAAGAATTTTTTTCGTTTTTTTTTTTTTGAAAAATATAAATGGATAATGGTTAAAAAAGCTCCAATGCTTAATAAAACATATAAATTGAAACGAAAAATTCATGGATGATCAGGAAAAAAGACGATTGTTTATTCATATGCGTTGATTTGAAATTTAAAAACAATCTTCTTTTTTCCTGATTTTCAATTTATATTTTATATTTACTCAAAAACAAATAGAAAAACAAAAAATATTGTTTATGCCAAAGCGCTTGAATAAAGAATAAAGAAATAAATAATATGAAAATCATATATTTTCTGTTCTAAACCATATCTATTCTATTTTAGTGTGCCCAGCCAAGGGGGCCGGGTTTGCTAGTAATAAATAAAAATTAAAAAAAAAAAAATTTATAAAAAAAATAAATTTAAAATAATTAATTAAAAAAACATTAAAAAAAAATAAAAATAATTTAAAAAATAAAACAAAGAAAAATAAAATAAAAAATAAACAGAATAAATTAAACAACAAGGAAGTTAAAAACAATTAATTAAAATAAATAAATTAATAAAAGATATTAATTAATGAAAACAAATAAATTAATTTAAAAAAAAATAAATTAAATAATGGAAAAAATTAAATACAAAAGTAAAAGAAAATAAATTTAAAAAAATAATAATAAATTGAAAAAATAATAAATAAAAAAAACAATAAATTAAAAAAGAAAATTAATAAAAAAAAAATAAATTTAAAAAAAATAGAAAAAGGTAAATTAAAAAAAAAATGAATAACAAAAATAAAACGAAAAATATAAAAAAAATTAAAAAAAAAAAATAAAAATAAAAAAATAAAAAAAATTAAAAATAAAATTAAATAAAACCAATATAAAAAAATAAATCCAAAATAAATGAAGAAATAATTAAATTAAAAAACAAGAAAAATAAATGAAGTTGAACACATTTAAAACAAAAACAAATTAAAAATAATAATAATAAATAATAAAAAAAAAAAATAAATTATCAAAAAAAAAGTTAATAAAAAAAATTAAAAAAGCATTAAGAAGAAAAAATAAAAATAATATAAAAAATTTAAAAAATAAAACAAACAAAAAAATAATTAAAAAATAAACAGAATGCATTAAAAAATAAGCAAGTTAAAAAAATCAAAAAAATAAAAATAAATTAAAAGAAATAAATTTATCAAAAAAAAAAAAAAATAAAAAAAAAAAATTAATTTATTGAAAAAAAAAAAACACTAAATTAAAAAAAGGAAATATATTAAAAAAGAAAATAATTTACAAAAAAAAAATTAAAAGAATTAAAAATAATTAAAAAGAAATTAAAAAAAAAATTTAAAAGGAATTAAAAACAAAAAATTAAAAAAAAAAATTAAGAAAATAATAAAAAATGGATGATTAATTTTGCGCCACTTTGTAATATACATATATTATTAGTTTGGGGAAAAATTCGACGCTGAAATTGTGAATGATTTTATAGTGCCGATGCTATAACAGCTAATTACGTGGAAATTTGGTTTCTTCGATTCCGTTTAGGTATTTTTGATGTTAATGAAAATATCGATAAAATCACAGAAATAATTGAAGTTGACCGGCATGTTAGTAGGCGTAGAATCGCCCAGGAGCTGAAGATCGACCATAAAACAGTTTTAAGGCCTTAAACCCGTTACATAAAAATTGTACGCAACAATAATGGATTTATTTTTCCCCAAACAATGCAATATGATTTTCCTGTAAAAAATGCGCATTTGCAACCAAACGCATGTTTTCAATATTCCCCGACCTTAGTCAAACGAACAGCGTATCATTTTGTAAATGTCTAATCATAAGCAAAATTTCTAATACATACCTCTCCGTCTGTAGCCATCACAGTCGATGAAACCTTTAGCTTAAATGCCAAACGTTAGATGGACCACCCTGTAGATGCTTCCACAATTGTCGCAGAGGCTCTAATTGCTAAGCTTGCATATTTACAGAAGTTTTAGACTAATGCCATGTCTTGCTGTTGACTTCAAAGCCGCATCCTCTTTTGATTTCTCAACACAACTCGTTTGCCATTTACGAAGGTACTAAATATGCACAAAATTTTAAGTCAATATTGATAACAATAGCCAATTTTCGAAAGATAAATATAAACAGAAATAAATATGTCAACTTAAAGCGTATTCGTGTGTAAAGAAAAGACAAAAGATATTTTACCGAAAATTATGCAAATATGTGGATGTATACAAAACCCAAAAAAAAAAACAAAAAAAAAAAAATACACAGTCATAAAAATTATAGCCGTGTCAACAAAAGCGTGAAGCCACGCTGGTACAGCTTAGCAGACATTTGGGAGGCTTGTGTGCTAATCTAAACATTTTACATACATACTTACACACATTCATATATTCATAGGCACACGCAAATGTATTTACGAAAGTGCCGTTGATTGTTTGCTTGTGATGCAAATGGTGCCATAAGTCGCTCGCTGTTGTCTCGCCTCCCTTTTCCCCTCATTTTAATGTATGGATGTTTGTAATTTAATAAGCGGCTTAAAGCGCTTAACTTCTTTAATGCAAATAAACACAAAAGGACAACAGAGAATGAAAATGCGAAAAGCATGTTGTGTTGTTGCTTTTCATTTATTGTTATTATTTTTTGTTTTGCATTTTTTTCTTTAGTATTTTTTTCTTCTTTGTAATACTTTACTTGTGTATTTGTATGGATTTAAGCAAGCGCGCATAACGCTCATACAAAAACAAAACCCAAACAAAAGCTTGAGAAGACAAAATATTAATAAAGAAAACAACAACAAAGAAATCGCAAGAAATAAAATCCGTAGAGCAATAAAACATTTCAAATTTAGCGTAAAATATAGTCTAAGCGCGCCGCGTCCGGGGCTTGCGACAAGATGTCTGTGGAATTATCGTCTTCCATATGCATGGACGGATTTGTGCGAGTGTGCGTTAAGCTTTGGTGTGGCTTGGCGTTACTAACAATGTTTTGCGTTTTTCTGGTTGGCGACGCTTTCTCGGCTAATTTGTCTAAGTGACAAAATTTCAGTGACAGTCAGGGTTGTCAATATTGAGATTAATTTTCAATCTCGAAATTTCGTGATTATCAATTACGGGATCTCGAAAAAGTTCATTGAATCAAAACACAAATTTTTTCAACATAAACAAATTATATAAACAAAGTTAGCTGGTTTGCACCAGTACCCACAAATATAAAGGGTGTTTTTCTAAGAACCTGAGAACTTGAAATGATAATACAAAGCAGACACTTATTGAAATAATTTTTGTTTTATTATAATCTGCTAATTTTTTTACTTTTTGCTCTCTCTTTGTTCACGCCTCTCGGGAGCATAGCTCCTCGATAAGACTCTTCCATCGCACACGGTTCTGTGCTGTTGTTTTTGCACCGTCTCACGAGAAGTCGGCAGTATCGACCTTCTCCAACTGTTTTTTGGTCGACCGCGACTTCTGCTCCCTTGCGGGTTCCAGTCCAGTGCCATTCTCGTAATGCTATCTGGAAGTTTTCTCAATGTGTGACCCATCCATCGCCACTTTCTGCGTTTGATTTGCCTAAAAATGGGTTCCTCGTTCGTTAATCTGCACAGTGCGTCGTTACTGATGGTGTTTCGCCAGAATATTCTGCAGATGATGCGGAGGCATTTCTTGATGAAGGATAGTAGCCTCTGTATGATGGTGTTAGAGACCATCTTCATCTGCTCCTCCATCTGCCGCGATGATGCAGCTGAGGCAGATAGTTTTTGCGATCCTACAGGTATGCAAAATGCTTAGGGAACGTGGATGCAAGGGAGATATTAACATTTTCTCCGATAGTCAAGCTGCGATCAAGGCACTGACGACTCCATGATGCAGATCCAAACTAATCAACTGCTGTAAGGAGGCGATTAAATCTATTGGGTGTGCAGGTAACATGTCTCTGACCTGGGTTAGAGGACATAGGAACGTAGAGGCAAATGAAATTGAGGAATCCCCTGAGGAAGGGGATGATGATGAGCTGGCTGGATGAGGGGACTGAATTGGTTTCAGAGAACTCCTACCCGCTCATCGGCATCCCCCTGATTGTCGCTAAAGAGGAATTGAACAATTTATTTCTTAGGAAAGCGCTGTGTTAATTTGAAAACCCTTTGGCCCTAATACAATAGAAGGAGGAATCAGAAAGTCCTGGGGACTCCACGCTATTCCATTTCCAAACTCGTAGCTGTGTTATTACTGGTCATTGAACGATCGACACACACGTGGAAAAGCTAAGTTTTCCATTTAACTGTCATTCAGAGAGGGAGACTGTTGAACAGTTTCTCTGTAAATGTTCGAGTCCCCCAGCTAGACGATTAAGGTCACTGAGTGCTTCTTCCTTCGACAGCCTGGGCAGCACGCCAGCCTAAATCCCATCCATCCTCTCCATTAGATCAACAGCTTTGGCTGGCTATAGATATCTGCCTGTAGGAGGTCTAATAATGGTATCAAAACTGCGCTTTACTCGTAATGCTACTTGGGGAGTGCCAAAGTCCTACTTCAACCATTTCACCTACCTACCTACCTAGCTTAGCAGAGATGCTGTGAGTTTAGCATTGAGAGTCGGCCATAATTGACGGGCGATTCTGCAGGTGATTTCGGTATGCCATCTTTCGTTCGCTGCTCTTACAATTTCTTCAAAAATAAGTAGGTTACAATACTGTAAGGGTATGCCAAGGTCCTTGTCTGGGTACTCATCAGTCAACTTGGTGTCAAGTCTAGCTAGTTCATCGGCTCTACATTTAGTTACCCACAATGTGACAATGGCCAGGAACCCATCAACCATCTCGCTGATGTGCGGCATGGCTACCTTGGAGATTATCAACTGCTTTGTGAGTGATTTTATCGCCGCCTGGCTATCAGTGAAAATTTAGATATCATTTCGCGGTATTTTATTATTGCCTTGATCTAAGGAGAATATCCAGTCTACAAGCAAAGTCCTGTAGTGACATAGGAAGGCACTTTGGTAGGTTGATTACTGCAGAAGCCATAGGCAGAAAAGTTGATTCGAAGTGCAGAATCTTCTCTGTGTCCAGCTTTTATGAAGATCCAAGGGCCTATGCCAGAATACTTGAATGCAAACCACTGCAGCTGTCCAACTGAAATCACAAAACTTGGTTCAATTTTATCAATTGCGCCTGCTATTTTAACAATCATCTTCCGTGGCCTACGATATCACTATGGTACTTATTTAGTACTTAGAATTTGATGCTCTTGTGTCGAAGTGTAGACTATGCTGAAGTGTTGATGCTTTTCGTTGGCTATGCTACTTCCTTCTTTTGTACCAGAAACCACTTTCTTCACAGGTGTTATCTATCGCTATCGCGAGATGATTAACGAATTTTTATGGCCGGAATTGGATGCTACTGATCTGGGCAACGTTTATTTTCAACAAGATAACGCTACGTGCCACACAAGCAACGAAACCATTAATCTTTTACGGGAAAAGTTTCCAGACCGTGTTATCTCTCGAAGAGGTGATAACAATTGGCCACCGAGATCTTGTGATTTAACACCTTGTGACTTTTTGCTTTAGGGCCAAGTGAAAGTGAAGGTCTACGCCAACAGCCCAGGGTTGATTCAAGACCTCAAAGATGGAGACTTGGAATTACTTCGAGTTCTTCGAGCTGTATGGAGAATGAGATGGAATCATCTTAGCATCTTCTCCTTAGCTGCTCTCTCTCGTGGGTATAAGATTTAGGCATCTTGGTTCTCACTTCTTTCCTACGCCGGGCCTTTATATAAAAAATCTGATGAGCTTCATTAGCAGCATAAAGCCGCTAACATAAGCGCAAATGCGTCACCGTTCGTAATCCACAAATACTCAACCCTCTTCTCCTCCCCCCATCTTCTCCTTTCATCCTATTTGTTTCCTTCACAATGCAAGGATATCACAAAGGATGAATGAAAATTCTTCGTCCAAGTGGCCCCAACCACTTCAAGGGTAGTCGAGTCCTGTAAATCCAGCTTGAACTGTGTCGGTAGAAATAATAGCCTGCTGCTAACATGGGTCCCGGGACACGTGGGTATCGCGGGTAACAAGATCTCTGACTCTTTAGCCAGAATGGGCTCTGAAGCCAACTTTCTTGGCCTGGAGCCCGTTCCGCCACTCCCTTCTGCAGCCATCAAAGCCACGGTTAGCAAACGGGTTACTCTAACCCACAAGCGAGCTCGGCAGGCTGAGAGAGGCTGCAGATGGACAAAACTGATGTTACCTGTCATGTCCGACCGACTGTCGCAGTTCCTTCTGACACTAAGCAGAGGAGACTGTAGGAGGCTGGTTGGACTGATACCGGCCACTTTCTATGGGCAAAGCACATGGAAAAGGTAGGCATCTCAGACAGAGCACTTTGCCCAGAATGTGGAGAGGAGTATGAGACGGCGGACCACTTTCTGTGCGTCTGCCGCGCCTTCGCTCGAATCCGACTTGAGGTCTTTGTCACTGATGCGTTAAGAAGCAACCACCTTGGCTCCTCGGCACCACACGATCTACTCAGATTTCTTCGGAGGTCGAGTAGATTTTAAGAAAATTAAAAAGGGAATCCGAGTGCAGTACAATGGATTTAATTGTGTCTGAGTGCTGTACTTGCTAGGCTGTCTGACAAAAAAAAAAAAACAAAGTGGAACCACTTTCTAGGCAACCATTATAACCTAACCTAACCTAACTTAAGGACGGGTTAATCATTTCAATGAAAATAAACAATTTAAATATAGCTCGTCTGCTATGTCTGTAGCCCAATAATTCTTAAGCGAGAATGAAAATTCCTAAAAATATCCCTAAAACCCTCTTTTTTCAAATAAATAAGATCCTAAATAAGAATTATTTTTCGTTTCTTTGGATTCCAAATAGGCATAAATGTATGTCTGTCATCTTCTTCCACTCCTTCTATGCCAACCCGAATATGTGATCGAGCGCCTTTCTCCAGAGCTCACGCGATCTTCCTCATGCGCGTCTATCACTGCCGGCAAAGTTATTTCCATTCATGTCATATTTATGCTCGACAATAATTTAGCTCTTCTGCTTTTTTACTCTTGACATTCTTTGTTTCTGAACTCTTCATTGTCTTCAATTTTTTGTTTAAGGTTAAGCACCTGTGGTACATTCCCATTTATGTCTGTCACCTAGCAAGAAATTTAGGTATTGTGTCACATATTTGCACATTCTTCAAAAATGAAGTATTTACTGTCGAATGCCGTTTGTTGTTATATGTCTTTCACATTGTTTTCTGTTTTTTGCAACAACTTGTTTTCTAAAACGTTTCTTGCGTCATTCATATTTTTGTCTCAAACGCTTCAGCAAACTAAGTAATATTGCATTTGAAGAATTCTTCAGTTCAAATATTGTTTTTTTTTGTATTGCTCTTCAATTCCACAAACAGTTTGCTACGATGTTTCGACAACTTTTTATTACTTTGCATTGTTCTTCCCCGCTTTGACCTTTTCCTTCTTGCTTACCATTTGACCACATTTCTCTGATTTGCTGCCAGTGCTTTTGTCGCGCTGCCCCATTAGGTGCCTTTCTTCATGTTGCATCATTCCACAGTCATTTAGTGAGGCACCCCTACCGTCTCCTCGTCTCCTCAGCTGAATGCGTCTATTGTGCTTCAGCAGTTCAACTTCTTGGCTGACTGTCTGTGCTGTTTTGCGTGGTTCCTTGACTCTTTGCTGCTGTCTCATTTGATTTTTTTTCCTCTGACCAGCTTAGTAGTTCTTCTTACGCTCGCACTGTGTCCAACTGCTCAACTCGTTAACTGTTGCTCTCCAATCTTGCCGCGCGGGCACTTCCTTAGCGTCATCGCGCACATTCAACCAGCAACCACATTGTATGTAATTAACTTGGCATGATTGTTGGCTTGTTGTGATGCTGTCTGGCACCTCGCTCGCTCGTAAACGTTTTTCAAGCACCTTATTTTTTCTGCCTTACGTCCAAAGTGCTCCTCCTCTGCTATGCTTGTTTTCGTGTCTTTTGCTGTCCTCGGTGCTTTTTTTCTTTTTATTTCATTTTTTATTACTTTTCATTATTCTACCTTTTTGCCATTTTTACTATTTTATTTTTAGAACGTTTTTGTTTTCATGTCTTGTTTCTCGACTTCACCTCTTGACTTGTTGTTGCCTGCCTGATTTTTGTCTGCCCGTATTGTTCGTTCGCTCGTTTGCCAACCTGCATTGTGTGTGTATTCCATACCGTCGGCTCATTCGTCTGTCCGCCTGTTGGCTGGTCTGTCTAATCGACTTCTTGACTGCCCAGTTACGCAGCGCACATATCCAATCATCCTCGTAAACTCATCTACCTGTTTTTGGTCTTCTTTCTTGAACATTTCTTTCACAGTCACAGTTTCCCAGATTGTTCTTGTGTTACTGTGACGTTCGAACTGGTTTTGGTTTGTTGGCTTATGGGACTGTAAGTGCGCCTTCTAAGCAGCCTTAACCTTATTTAATGATAATTAATGAATCAAACTTGTCGATAATGAAGTTTTTGGCCATAAACCTTCACTCCGCTCGCTCGCCAGCAGCCTTTCGGTGCTTGGTTTCTGCTATGCTGTGCGTTGGTATTCTGCGCACGCGCGCCCATCGCGCTGTCACGTTCTTCATTATCATCTACTTGTTGTCGATTTTAATGTGTGCAACAACAACAACAACAACAAAATCAACAGTAACCGAACAACAAGCACGTTGTTATAAAATAATGTGAAAAATTATGATGGTGCGCCGAAGATAATGAAACGTAGCCAGCCGGCGGTGTGAAGTTCTGCTCTTTCATAAACGCCCAATGCGCCTTCGTAGGTCATAACTATGCGTGAATTTATGTGCCAAGTCTTTATGAAAATACAAAAATAAAAACACACACACAGTAACAACAACAAGCAGCTATGAAGAGTTAACAAGCTGTGGCTTGTGCTTCGCAAGCGCAAGAAGCTTTAAAAAATAAGATAATTTGTAAGCCTTTCTTGTTGTTGCAAGCCATTTTCGCTTCGTATACCATTTGAGCGCTTAGAGGCGATTTATGGGTGATCGTTAGACATTTCAGTCGCTTACAATAGCATTGATTTGAAGAAAAAATTTATGTACTTAAAAACCAGCTTGAAATAATGTTAGTTGGCTATTTTATGATCCGGCCACTTTTAGCTTCTTCTTCTTCTCTTTCTTTTTCAACAACAATACTTCTCTTGCCATTGTCTCAAGTCAATAAGTCACGCGCCTAACATAGCCGCGCAGAGCCTGCAGAGCGCAATGCTGGCAATACAGTGACATTTCGATACAACAAAATAAAAGGAAAAATAAGAGGAAATTTGAAGCGAAGTCATTATACGAGTACCTGTGGAAATAGATTATTTATTTTTTATTTGTTTGTCCTAATAACATTTACAACTTAAAACTTTGTAAATGCAATCCTGATTCATTATGTAGAGATTTTTTGGTAAGTTGAGATTTTTGATGAGAGAACTGTACATGTCAACTTGCTCAAAATTCGTTATGCAAAGGCTTTTAAGTGAACATTTCGCTGTGTAGACACTGAAAGAAAGACGATCGTCATGGAGTCGCATTGAGCTGAACCTAAAGGGCGTTATTTACCCTACCAAAATAAATCCTTAAAATAAAAAATATTAAAAAACGAAAAAAAAGAATAAAAATATAAAAAGATGTAAAAATATAAAATAATATATTACAAAACAATATATATGTATATAAAAAAAAATAAAAGAATACTAAAAAAAATGTAAAAAATTATAAAAATTAATAAAAAATAAATAAAAATAAAAAATATATAAAGAATATAATAAAAAAAAATTAAAAAGAAATGAAAAGAAAAATAAAAATAATATATAAAAAAAAATATGAAAAGAAAAATAAAATATATAAAAAAACAATAATAACAATTAAAAATTATAAAAATCAATAAGAGAATAATAAAAAATAATAAAAATTAATAAAAAAATAATAAAAAAATAATAAAAATTAATAAAAAAATAATAAAAATTAATAAAAAAATAATAAAAATTAAAAAAAAAAAATATACAAAATATGAAATAATAAAAAATATATAGGTACAAAAAATCAAAATAAAAACTTCAACTCATTTTTTTTTATATTTATAATGAACTTTATTAAACCAAATATGTACCATTTTGGTCGACCACCTTTTGCCATTTTTCTTCTAGAGACATTATTCCATCAGTGTAAAACTTTTATGGTTTCTCGGCGAAAACTGCGACAAGTAATTTTCACAGACTTCTCTTGAAGCCAACTTTACTCCATTAAACGAGCTCTGCATTGACCGAAACAAATGGTAGTCCGATGGTGCAAGGTCAGGGCTATATGGTGGATGCATCAAAACTTCCCAGCCAAGCTCTCCCAGTTTTTGCCGAGTCATCAAAGATATGTGTGGCCTAGCGTTGTCCTGATGGAAAACGACGCCCTTTCTGCTGATCAGTTCTGGCCGTTTTTTTCGATTGCTTGCATCAGTCTCATCAGTTGTTGACAGTAAAGTGTAGAATCAATCGTTCGAGCAGGCTGGAGCAGCTCATAGTGGATGATTCCTTTCCAATCCCACCAAACACAGCATAACCTTTCGAGGCGTTAGTTCTGGCTTTGCGACCATTTGTAGAGCTTCACCACCCTATCACCATGATCTTTTTCGCACATTATTGTCGTATTTGATCCACTCTTCGTCTCCTGCTACCATTCGCTTCAGAAATGGTTCGATTTAATTTCGTTTCAGCAAAGAATCGCAGGTGTTAATTCGGTCCATTAAATTTTTCACAGACAATTCATGTGGTACCCAAACATCGAGCTTCTTTTTGTAACCAGCCTTTTTTAAATGGTTCAAAACCGTTTGGTGATGAATGTTTAGTGCCTTAGCGATGTCATGGCAGCTTATGTGATGGTCTTGGTCAATCTTTTCCATAATTTCATCGACTTTTTCAACGATAGGTCGACCGGAGCGTAGTGCATCTTTCACATCGAAATTTCCAGAACGGAAGCGAGCGAACCATTGTTGTGCTACACGAACTGATACAGCATCGTCTCCGTAAACTTCACAAATTTCATTGGTGGCTTCTTCCCTTTTTTATGCAAAAATTTCAAAATATAGCGAATTTCTTCATTATTTTCACTCATTTTTGAACAGCTTTAACTTTTTTTTAACTTGTCACCTTGCCAAATAAAACCAACAAAATATAAAGAAGTAAAACATAAAAAAAAATTGAATAAAAAGCTAATGACATAAATTTATTATAAACTACTGTAAACGCCTTCTTTTTGCTGTGTTTAATAAATAAAAACTGAGAAAGCAAAAATAATTCTATTTATTTATTATTTAACAATTTATTATACAATATAATGATTACTTCTTACAAAAAAAAAGAAGAAAAGATAAATCTAAATATAAATAAATAATAAGAAATAATTATAAAAAATAATTGTAAAAGTATTGACAAAAAAAAATAATAATCAAAAGTTAAATAAAAAATAAACTCAGAAAAAAGATTGCAAAAAAAAACATCGATAAAAAGTGTTAATAAAAAAATTAAAAAAGTAAATAAGGTAAGAGAAATAAAACAAATAAAAAAGGTAAGAAAAATAAAAAACTAAAACAATAAAAAAAGGTAAAAAAAATAAAAAAGGTAAAAAAATAAAAAAAGGTAAAAAAAAAATAAAAAAAGTGAAAAAATAAAAAAACGGTAAAAATAACAAAGTAAAAAATAAAAAAAATGTGAAAAAGAAAAAAAAAATGAAAATATATCAAAAATCTCAGAATTTCTAGTTCAATCAGGATGGAAAAGATGTATTTTATATTTTCTGTTCGTACGTAGTTATTATATTTTTTAAGTGTAAGAATAATTGTATTATATTATTTCAAGAATATGTTTTTATTTCAATAACACAATTATTCTTACACGTTTCTAAATAAATAAATATAATTTTGAATATGAGCCGATTAGGGTCGCATATATGATTTTTAAAAATATTTCGATTTCAACGTCACATAGTGGATCTAAAGAAAACTTAGGGGCATAAAAAAGGTAAGTTAAAAAAGCTGTAGGGTACAACAACTCACCCACATTTTATTAAAATCGGTTCATATACGACAGACACCTACATATACATTTGATATAGATTCAGTTCTATATATAAAATCAGTTCTATGTAGATTAGCTTATTCTGGATCTTTAAAAATTTCGTATGCAGAAGTTTTCTATGCTCAAAATGTCTATAACGAAGACCTTCGAATACCTTCTCTTAAACAATTTTTTATTGTACACACAGCTATAACAAGGTTTCACTGTATATTTACCCATTTGCTCGAAGCGCAAACATCTTTTGTAAAATACAACAGATACCTTAAAGAAATAAAGAAAAATAAAAATAAAAAAAATAAAAGAATTCAATATTGGATACAAAATAACTTTTGCCATTAGCGCTGGCTGGCATAACTTCTTAGAATCTTTTAACTCCATTTTACACATTTTATTTTTTACTTATTGCTTCAGTTTTTATTATTAATTTGTTGCCTTGCTCTGCCTGCCCCTTTAAAGCTTTAATAATATATTTGCCAGCAGCTTCACAAGCATCTTCTTTGTCTGTAATTAATATTTACTTTTAAAATTCAACAAGCTTAGTGTTTGCGGTTCGTTGGCTCACAGCACGATAAACAAAAAATAGAAACAAATCAGATAATAGTGTGGTAGAAAGAGGTCAACTCGTAAACTCAGTAATTCTTTAATAAACAGCTTTTAAAGATTTAAATGCCTTTGAAAGTTACGATAACTATGGAGACGGCTAATGAGTGCGGCAAGGCACTTAAGATGTAATTAAGCTTATTGAGTTAAAGATATTTAATTTTCCTACAAATGTTGTTGTACAAGTGATAAAAAATATACGAAAAATATTATATAATCTAACGGGCAAAGCACAAATATTACAAATTTAAATTGGTTATTGGCCATACGTAAAGGAGAGGTGTGCCACTTGAACAGGTAGAAGCACAGCGTCCATTGCCGAGCGATTAAAGCACGTAAAGGTAGGGTAAACGAAGACGGGAAGGGACAGATGATATTTGCGAGCAATGACGATTAGAAATTATGGGTCGAGAAACGGCGTGTGCTAATAAGAAAATTCCGCAGATAACTGCAAGATGAAGTTCATACTTCCGCAGGCTTGATTAAAAAGTTAGCGCGAATATATATGATTTTTAGCCTCACGAAAGGAGGATAGCTGAAAACATTCCATCTCATTACCATTAACACAGCTATCACAGAAAGTACTTGAAGTTACACTGCGGATAGTGTCCGGTTTGAGACGATCACTCTTAACGAGAATCGCGGCTTTCTTAACTTCAGCAGCTTCCTTCTTCTCGTAAACGCAGTTAAAAAGTGAGCACGAAGATGTATGATTTTTAGCCTTACGAAAGCAGGATTGCTAAGAAGTAGAAGCTTAAATGGTTCCACCTCATTATCACAGAAGTTAAGTTCAGTCTCACTGTATGTACTCTTATCGGATAGTGTGCAGCTTGAGACAATCACTCTTAACGAGAGTTGCGGTTTCCTTAACTTCAGCAGCGTCCTTAGCAGCTGTCTTCGATTCACCGGCAAGCAGAAGGACCGTGCAACCTTGTATGTAAGTGTTCCCATCTAGCGCACACTGGGCTAACTCGTGGTTCACCTATTCTATTCAAGGACAGACCATAAGTAGAACTCGCGCTTTGCTCGGAAACTCTTTCCAAGAATGCCTAGTCTTGCTCCAACTATCCACTAAATTATTCCAATGTCCGTTTGATTTGGATGCAATATGAAGAAGAGTCAAATATTCCACGACTAACCGTCAATGCGCTTAGACCCTCAATCGCCGCCTGGCTGTCAGAATAAATGTTTGTCCCTTTACAGAGTTTGAAACGAGTTAGCAGCCAATCGACTGTCTCTTTGATAGAAGCTGCCCTCGCTTTGGAAAAAATGCAGTAAATTTAATAAAGAGTTATTCACCGAAAGCTCCTCCCTGTAAACGGCATTAAGAAAGTTGGATAGTTGACAAACAATCGACCGTTCCCTTGAAAACGACTATGTCTGCTTGGAAAATGCTGTGGAGTGGATAATGCATTGAAGCTTCGGTGAACAGGTACACCGAACAGTGTTACACGCCACCCAATCAGCCGTGCCATGAGGGAATGTGGGCGGATAAGGATCCGCTTGCAGCCATAGAAGGTAAATGCTGGCCCGTCTCGTTGGCGATAAACTCCACGTTTCTAAGGATTTGGGAGCACTCGTCGCTTAAAGGCTTTATTTTATATATCGCTCCTCTAATCTAAACGCAGAGTTATACAGGAATTTTCTATGGCCTGAGAGCAAGAAACTGCGACAGCGGATTCTTTGCTTGGCGAAATTGTGCCAAATTCTTCTATTAAGTTCAAACAGGTCCTTGAACTTGGTTAATTGCAGTCGCGAGGGCACACTTGCTTGAATTATCCAAGGATCTTTTCACCGAAAAATCATAGTCCATATTATATGGTAAATGCGCTTTACAAATTCCTTATCACTGACAGATAATCTTGACTTTCGTGTGCTTAAGTCTCACAATTCTTCTGGCTTTGGCTTGGTAAGATTTCCGCGCAGTCAGTTCAACATTTCGTAACCTTTCATAGATCCGCTATTGCTGTCAATAAGATGCCTGAACTACGTCTGCAAGGGTAGAACTGTATGAAGAGCATGGAAATGACTCCAATACTGTTCGTAAATGGCTGTTAGATTAACTTTTTTTTTGGGAAAAATAGCAGATATGAAACTGATTTCATGCCTGTTTAGATTCACAATGCTAGTCGAATTCGCCGGCCGAGTCTATTCCGTTAATTCAGAAGGCTTGTCTTCTTAGATATCCAAGAGGTCTACCATTGTGCCAGCTTGGATGGGGCTCGTACGTCACTAAATCATCGGAGGAATTTTATGCTTAACGCAACTAAATCATAATGAATGACAAAACTAAAAATAAAATAAATAAAAAGTAATTCATGTATTTAATGAGTCTATCAATATCGCAATACAAAATCTCGCACTACTCAAATTGCTTTGTCAATCTTAAAGACAAATAACTCTTTGCCACGCTTTGCAGAGATTACAGTTGAAGCTCGTAAGTTTGCCATTTACAAGAAAATAAAATGCTAATAAAATCCATAAAAAAATATAAGCGTAGAAAATCTGTCTGCAACATTGTCAAGCGCGTGACAGTCAACAGCATCCCTGTAGGAAAAACCTGAACTAGTGAAGTAAATTTCTGGTGTAGAACTAGCAACAATATAGTTATATAAATCGGAGAGTGAAGATCCATGGTAATTTCCCAGTTTGGGTGCTTCTTTGTTACTTAAGTCGCCAGTAGCGACATCTATCTCCACAGTGTGACAGTGTCAAAGCTGCCACTGAAAAGTAAATGCAAAAAACGTCCTTCTGACGCAATTCATAAAATGTAAGTTGAGTTTTAATAAAATGTGATAGTTAAATTAATAAATTAAAGTACAGTTACCTAAGAAAAAAAAAAATAATAAAAATTAAAGCTGAACATTTTTTTAGCAGTCTTACTTAGCTAACTAAGAACCTCCAGAATGATACTCCAATGCCTTATCAGTTACATTAACTATTATGACAGTGGCAGCTCTGGTTTACACCTTCTTTGGCTGAAATTGGGCATACGAAATCACGAAAGGTTTCAAATGAGCTGAACTATTTTTTTTAATACTGTGGTGACAAGTTCTCTCGAACAAATTAGCCCTCCACCTCCCTCATATATGGGATTTTCTTTGTTAATTTTGGGTGAGATAAAAAATTACACAAAAGAGGTGTAAAATTTGCCAAATATAATGCAAAAGTCGTGAAATTTCGGCCATATCCCTGCATAGCTGTGCATCTCTTCTTCCTGATGAAAAGATGTGTATATCGGGAATAAATTTGAGCCTAATTCCATGCTTATTTGGAGCTAGAACCAAAATGTCTCACATTGATATTTCTACTTCTATAACTAAAGATCTTGTGATGTCGTAGGTCATTTCTTCCTAAAAAGTGAAACGATAATTTTGCCCACTGCCCTAGAAAAAAAATCTAAGTAAACTTAAAAATGGCATATGACCAAGTGACCTTGTTTACAATAAGCCATTGCCAAAAACTTGAGTTTTTTGATGTAACGCAGCGTTGCTATAAAAATTGGGTTTTAATAATTAGAAAGAAAAGCTGCTAAGCATAAAAGTGGAAACATATACCCAAAAAGTATGGAAACTTACTATATATACCAAAATAACTGGTTGTACTTAAGACGACTTAAGCTATTTTAATATGTTAGCAATGAACTTTGAAGTTCGAACTTTTGCACTGTCGCAAAAGGGACTAATTTTCATCTATGAAATTTAATACTAGTTCCGAACTATCAACAAAGGTGTAAAAGCCTGTCGGAAAGTTAATATTTTTTAGGACATCACCCTGTCAAATTCTTTAGTTGTTTAACTATTTAGATCGCGACTCTTCACAGAGTCCTCTGAGTTCGCTGAAAGTCTAAAGGTTTTTCGATAATTGAGCGATTACATGTCAAGTGGTCCAATCATTTTGGACATTGTCGTAAATTTTTCTGGAAATTCGGTTATTCTAAAAAAAAGAATTAATAATTATATAATAATAAAAGAATTAATAATTAATAATAAAAGAATTAATAATTGGATTATTAAAAAAAAAAAGAAGTAATAATCTGAGATTTTCTCACTGTTGAAAATTTTGGCATAGAGGTTTTTAGAGTGAAATATCTGCGGTTGCCATTTTTTGAAGGCTGACTCCTTTTTGGGCGAACTAAAATTTATTATATTTTTTAACAATGGATCCAAAAACAAAATACTGAAAACAAAAAAAAAAATATTTTTTCATTTCCGTTTTACAAGCTTCTAAAAAAAACACACTATTTCAAATACATTTTTTTTTAATGTTTTAGAAATGTTTTGCTCTGCTTCTGTCTTATGTTATCCTAAAAAATTAAAAAAAAAAAAAAAAAAAAAAAAGAATGTGTTAATGTGTAAAATTTTCAAGGTTTGTTTTTGTTAAAAGCCTTGGGCGAAAATATTTTTTGTTATGTTTGAAAAACACAAAATTTGTTTTAAGTTATGTTTTTTCCCAAAAACTTAAAAAAAAAGTTTTTTAATGTTAAAAAGAACCGAAGACATTTCACTTTAAAAAAACATTTCACTTATTCACATTCAAAATTTTCAATATTTTTTACAATTTTCAATATTTTTCTAAAGCTTCAATATTTTTCAAAATTCTCAATATTTTTCAAAATTTTAAATATTTTTCAATATTTTAAATATTTTTCAAAATTTCAAATATTTTTCAAATTTTTAAATATTTTTAAAAAATTTAATTAATATACTTTTAAAAATGTTTTCAGTTTGCTTTTTATTACACTCAAACTCACAAATAAATAAATTTTCAGAAAAAACTACAACAATGTCTAAAATACATGGATAACTTGATTTGAAATCGGCTCAAATAAATTACCCCTTAACAAAAATGCCGTAACACTCTTTCTCAAACACGTCAGCCTCCACTCATACTTAGTTAATCTATGCTCTTCATATCGGATCCGCACTCTCCCCATCGTTCACTCTCCCTAATCTAAACAAGCTGCTTCTGAGTAAAGGAGACGTACCACAAACAAATCTTTGCTTGAAACTCACTAGAAGCGCACCGCTTTGGCACTAACAGTTTTTCCTACAGTGCTGCGCTGTGGCTTGCCCCTATGCTCATATCCATACTCATGTGTGTATGCGTGTACCTACGTCGGGCTGAACGAGCCAAGCACACGCTATATGAAAATGACCAACACAGCTGCTTGCAGTTTGTTTTTGCTGTTGCTGCCATTAAAACTGTCCGCGGTAATAAATTATAACATAAATTGCAGCAACAGCAACACTGCATGCAGGATCGTTGATCATTTGTGGTTTTGTTGGAATTTCTCTTCGTATTGATATGTGCAATTTTTTTTTATTATTTATATTTATGTTTGTTTTTGCAAATTGCTGTGTTTTTTTTGCCAAATCGGTCGCGACAGCATTCGTGTGCGCCCTGCAACCAATTGCAAGAGATAGCAAACGTGTTGGTGGCAGCAGGCACTAGCCACCAGCCACCAGCCACAAGTCATCAGTCGACAACGAACAGGCCGCGCAGCAATTGAAACAAATCACTTCGACAATTGGGCAGCTGCTGTTTGCGTGCCCAGTCAAGCGAGCTGTTGAACAGTGGCTAAGTCGCACGGATATTTTGCAAATAAAAAATAGCAACAAAAATGGTGGTCATAATGTCGCTTCTATGCAGATAATTTTTGGTGGGCTGCGTTGCATTTTTGGAATATTTATGAGCGTCATGTATTTTAACGTCTTCTCTCAGTGCGTAGCCATGATATATTTTCAAAGAGTCCGATGAGCTAGAGAGAAATTTGACACAATGATTTTCCAAGAAGTTTGGAAAGATCAGTACTAAAATCGCAATTTCTTTAACTTAATAAATCTCATTATTTAATTTTAAATTTTAAACTTTTCACAGTAATGAACTCAATGACACCACTTGCGTACTTCGAGATATGATAGCATTTCTAGCTCCATCTAATCGATACTTAAATATGAAACAAATATTAAATAAAAATATTAAAACAATCAGAACTAAATTGGTATGCAGCTCGAATTTTTAAACTTATTTTCTATACACTTGACAGCAAACATTTATTTATTTCATTAAGGGGTTAGGGATAGTCAGAGGCCCGGTAAAATGAGTTGCTTTATTTTACAAAAATAAAAACATAGTATTAATGCATCATGTTTCGACTTGACTTTGGCAAAATTAAATTAAATTAAATTAAATTAAATTAAAAGTTATAATTGTAAAAGTAATCGCTGTTTGTGTGGAGCCCGTTTCTTCAGAAGTCCCTTGCGGTGATCACCACAAGTCCTTGGAGATTCATCTAAAATCAATCGGACAAGAGAAATTAGTTTTATTAATAGATAATCTACTATATGGTGGCCTCAGGAAATATTTTTCAAATTTTGCAAAAAAAACCGACAGTTAATTGTTCAAAAAAAATCGAAATTTTGAGAAAAAAATCCTTCGATCAGGCACGATCGCAGTATAAATTTTATTAAAATCTACCAAGCGGTTTTTAAGTTACATCTCTTTGTTAATTGTTGAATAACTCGAAAAGTATTTGTCGGACTCACTTCAAATTTTCACACAATATTTTTAAGATATTATACATTCAGTAAATGCAAAAAAATCCCATTTTTTGAAAATTCTGACTAGCTCTAACCCCTTAATGCGACTTTCTCTTGGTCCCTCGCTATTTTTTCTATTATAATAATTTATATATAACCTACAGAGAAATTCAATTTTGCACGGAAATATTTCTAAATCAATTACTTCTTAGTTAAGCCGCATTTTAAGTAACAAAAGCTAAAAGAATAAATAAATTGAAAAAATAATGTTAAAGTATTTATTATAAGTGGAACTATCCTCTCCCGCATCAATGCCTTTAACTTTCAAACTTTGCCTTTGTCTACACAATATTTTTGTTTTATTTTCTTGTGATTTTTGGCCGTTTTCGTGCTAACAAGCGCGGCCAACACCATACAATCGCCGCCAGCTGTGCAACATGTTGTTAGCGTAGCGCTCGTTTACTTTGGTGTTGTTGCTGTGTTTGTTATTTTATTTTTCTTATTTCAACACTGCCTATTAAAATTCGCCCAGCGGCATTTGCTTGTGTATTTACCTATAATTTCAGCGTGTTTTAGCAGCCACCCTTTCGGTTGCCTCATTCGATTGCCACTTCCATTGAAGGCAAGCCAACAATGCAGCAGCACAGCAACACAGCAAGCAACCTCCGTACCACAATCAGCACAAATACGAGTAACAACCGCAAATGCCACAAACATCGATCGCTGGAAATGCCACGAAGACATGCAAATAATACACCAACAGCGTTTCAATTAACGTCTTTGGTGGAGTTTGCCTTTGAATGCTCATCAGGGCGACCATAAAGCATTTGCATGATAATACCTACATATATGTATATAAGTACATATAAGTTTGTAAAATATATGTGTGAAAGTATGTGCATATGTATGTATGTGTTTTGGTGCTGTTTTTGGCCTCCCACAAATTTTCACATTTTCATCAATTTGCTCACGCTTGTTTAGCTATATTTTTGATTTGTTTGTTGTTGTTTTCTTCGTATGTTTTATTATGCTTTACATTGTTGTTGTTTGTTTGATCTCACTTTCACATTGGTTCTTGGCTTTATGAGCGTTGATGCTGGCATTGCTCGTCGGCGATCTAACGATCTGTGTATTTTACGATTCGCGCCTCATGATTTGTATGCCTATGATATTGCGCATACATGCCGACACATGGGTATATATGTGTGTGTGTATGTGTACAACTGCGCTTACAGCATATGGGCCTACATACATACATAGTTGCAAGTCAAAATTTTATACACAAAGTTGCATATCTACATCTGCTGCTGCCCCTGTCGCTGCTGCTACTTGGAATGTAACGCATCTGCTGTTGAAATTGAGTGGCGGCGTTGCTTTTTGTCTGTTTGCCGCTGCATGGCAGCATATTATTTCGCAGCTTGTTATTTCTGTTTGTATTTACTTTGCATTTCGTGGTAATTTACACGCTTCCAAATGCATTTTTGAGGAATTCCATGCTTGTGACAGGTTTTTCTGTTAAATGTTTTTTTTTTCTTTCTATTCACGATTTGTTTGTTCTGTAAATTAGTTTATGGTATTAAAGCGAATTCTTTGTAGTTCGCTTTGTTTTTTGTTATTTCTGATTTGGTTTAGTTTAATTTTATTTCTCCCCTTATTTTTGATTTAAATTGACTTTAGTTTTTATTTAATGTTTTTTGAATTTAAAATTTTTTGATCTAAATTTTTTTCTTATTTTTGATTTTAATTCATTTTATTCTTTATTTTTAATATTTTTTTTAATTTAAATAATTTATTAATTAATTCTCTTATTGATTTTTTTTATAATTTTTTTTAATTATTTAAATGTTTAAATTTTTTTTATTTAAATAAATTATTAATTAATTAATATATGTTTTTTTAATTTAAATATAATATAAATATACAATAAGAAAATTTTTTTCTGATTTTATTCTTATTTTTTCTTGATTTTATTTTTTTATATATTATTTTTTAATTAAAAATTAAAAATTTTGTTTTTTTTAATTTAAATGAATTATTAATTAATTGTTTTTTTATTTATTTTAAAATTTTTAAGTTTTTGTGTTTTCTTAATTTTGTTTTATATATTTATTTAAATTGTTTATTAAAGGGGTTTTCAGTAAGAGCGCTTCAACTTTTGAACTTTTTTGAATAAAACACAAACGGTTTGACTTTTTTAACAATTTTTTTTTTATTATCGAGTTTGAACATATACATTTAAGTATGAAATTCGATTTCTTTTGCATGACCACCGCGTGCACGTTTTACGAAGTCCAATCGTTGAAACCAATTTTCGACCGCTCTTTTGCATAAATCGGCCGAAATTCCATCAATTTCGCGTTCAATATTGGCTCTGAGCTCACAAATCGTCGCCGGCTTGTTACTGTAGACCAATGACTTCACATAACCCCAAAACGGGACGGCTTGTTAAATGGCCCGTAAAATGGCCGTAATGCTCTTAAAGTAGCAGCAACAGAACGATTATTTTCATAAAAAATTTGCAGGATTTGCAATCGTTGCTCAAGTGTGTAGCGTTCCATGATGAAATGTATACTAATGAAGTTTACAAATGACAAGCGAAAAATAAAAAATATTGCGTCGTTCGCCCTCCCTATCGGAAAAAAGTTGAAGCGCACCTATTGAACAACCCTATATTTATATTTCATTTTGTTGCCTTGTAAATTTATTTTTAATAAAGAAAGTTTTTTTTTACCATCTCATTTCAAAATTGTTGTAATTTTTTTATTGTATCTTTTTTGATTTTTAAGTTTTTTTAATTTGTTTTTTTTTTTTAATTTTTGATTTTTTTTAATTTTGTATTTTTTTTTTAATTTTGGGTGTTTCTTTAATTTTTTACTTAATTTTTTTTTAATTTTATTTGTTAAATTGTTTTGTTTTTTAATTTTTATATTTTTTAGTTTTTTTTTGTAAATTTAAATTTTTTTTATATATTTTTTTAAGATTAATTTGTATTTTTTATATATTTTTATTTCTTTTTGTTTTGTGAATTGATTTTTTTTACATCTCATTTCAAAATTGTTGTAATTTTGTTAACTTTTTAATTAAACGTTTTTTGTTTAGTTCTTTTTTTATTTTTTATTTAATTTTTTTTTCTAAATTTTTATTTAATTTTTATTTAATTTAATTTTTTGTAATTTGTTTGTAAATTTATACTTTTTTATATATTTTTTAACATTTTTTACATTCCTTATATATTTTTTGCCTTTTAGTTTTGTGAATTGATTTGGTATCATCTCAATTAAAAAATATTGTAATTTTTTTAACTTTTAAGTAAAAATATAAATTTTTTTTATATATTTTTTTAGTTTTTTTTGTAAATTTATAATGTTTAATATATATTTTAAAATGTTCTATATTTTTATATGTTTTTATTTCTTTTTATTTTGCGAATTTCAGATTTTTTTAACTTTTTTTAATGTTGAATTCAAAAAAAAATGTTGTAATTTTGTTTAACTCTTTTTAATGTTTAATTTAAAAAAAAATTTGTTTTTAGTTTTTTTGTAAATTTATAATTTTTTGTATATATTTTTTTTGATTTTTTTATATATTTTTATTTCTTTATGTTTTGTGAATTTAAGATGTTTGAAATGAGATGGTAATCAATTTAAAATTTTTGTATGTTTTTTACCTTTGTGTTATGTTGAATTTAAAACAATTTTGTTTTTGAAATTTTTTTGTTTTTGTTTAGTTTTGTTTTTGAAATTTTTGTGTTTTTTTTAGTTTTGTTGGTAAATTTATAATTTTTTGATATATATTTTTTAAGATTTTTTATATTCTTCATATATTTTTATTTCTTTTTATTTTGTGAATTTATTATTAATTAGCAAAGCATTTCTTACCATCTCATTTCAAAATTGTTGTAATTGTTTTTTAACTGTTTTTTTAGTTTTTAATTTTGTTTTTTAATTTTTAATTTTTTTTTAACTTTTTTTAATTTTTTTTTAACTTTTTTTTAATTTTTTTGTAATTTTATAATTTTTAAATATATTTTTTAAGATTTTTCATATTCTTTATGTTACTTTATATTTTTATAAATACATTTTTTTTGTTTTAAATTTTTTTGGTTTTAAACTGTGCATTCCGTGCATGCTCGAATACTATCATCTCATGCATGGTTACGACTCTCGGTTCAAGTACTCCCCTAGCCACTCATAAAGGAAATCCAACGCCCATAAATGCTATTTTCTTTTTATTTTTTTGCTATTATCACAAGCCTCGCCCTTTTAATGTTCCAGCTGCACTATTGTGATTGCATTAATATTTGCAAGTGCTGACCTGCAGCAAAATTTCTAAATTGAAAACTAAGCACAGTTTCACCCATTCACTCATTCAACCAGAACCTATAAAATGCACAAAGTAAATATAAAAAATAAATCATCGCCGTAAACTAAACCACATCTAAATCTAAATATCTCGCCTTCCAAACCTTCAATGCACAACCTGATCTGATTCCCATTAATTTTCTGATTGTTTAGTTTGCAACATTTTGAGCTCCTCAAATGACTTTCTGTTTTTCCTAGCCTTTCCATTGTATTATATTTCAATCTGCATGCGTCCTTCTGTTTTAGGATATTCTGGTACCTCATTCATATTTTTAGTGCTTAATATTATTTGTATTTGCTATCAATCCTTACACTTTGGTTATGGGCTAAGCTCATAAAAATACTACTCGAGGGTTTTTGTAGTTTTTACTTACCCATTTGACGTTTATATTTCTAAATTCGGAATGGAGGTAATCAGTGACTCCAAAACTCTCAGAGTGTTCAGTTTGATGGCCTTAGCTCAATTTTTTGATTTTCCGACCGCATTCAGTGCACCAAAAAATAGATCGTAGACATGCTCGATTGAAGAAAAAAAACAACAACAGAAAGAAGTGAGTTGCGTAGACCTGTGTAATTTTATTCAAATATCAAAAACTGATTTTATAGACATCCCTCCAATAGCTCTAAAACTCTAAAAAACGTTCATCCTGTACAGGGCAATGCAGAAATGGTTTTCAAGGGTGGGTTAAAAAAAAAAGTATTTTCTTTCCATTTATTCAGTTACACCAACCATGCGTTTCGAGCTTCCAATATGCCTATATTTGAATTTTTTAAACCACTTGAATTTAATTTTTTAATATTTTATTTAATTGACGCATTCCTTTAATTCCTTTTTTTTTGCTTCAACCAAAATCTTTCTATACCAATTTTTTCGTACACCCATAACTTTTTTTTACAAGAACAAATAGAAGTAAAAAATGTCTCATATTTTTACGAGTCCATCAACAGTTCTTAAAATGCCACATATCATCTTGAGAGGACCTAGGCGCACCAACCACCAAACTATGTTATTGTGTCCCCGAAATCTTATACTTTTCGCCATCATTTCAGTGTCTGAATTACTTGCATATCACTCGTTTGCTGGAGAAACGTTGTAACTCAAAAAATTAAGGATTCTAGAAAAACGGCTTCTAAGATTTAAATTTATGTAGGTAATCTGCCTCCCTAAGCAAAAGTAAAGGCACATTCGCATCTGACACTCCAGATACTACGAATAGCTATCGCCATGATTTGTTTTTTGATAAGCAAAAAAAAGAAGATCTGTTGTCAATTTCTGCCTACTTATCTAAAAAAAAAATTAGTTTTGGGGTTATGACTTTCTTCTAGCAAGCGCACGATATATATTTGTATACACGTGTGTGTGCTGCTAGGCATTTCATTAAATTCTTTCCTTAATTTTTTCACTTATATTCTACTCTAACATTTCTTTCGCTCACATTCCGTTGCGAGTTTGCATTTTTTGTAATTTTGTTTTTTGTTTCGCTAATTTTTGTTCGCCTGCCATTATTTTCCCGAAGCTTTCGTTCGTTTTTTTTTTGCACTCTTTACGCTTTTCATGAAATTCTATACAATTTTGTGAAAATAATAAACAAATATGCACTATGTAGGTTACATATACATACTTACATACATACGATGCATACATATAACAAAAACAACAAAGAAAATAACCACTGCTAGCAGCAGCAACAATATCCATTCGCGGCTGCCGTGAGCCACAAGCCCACAAGCGCACAACATCAGCCTCAACCGCAGCCGCAGTCGCGGCCTAGGCAAATTGTAGGCTTTCGTTCAATTTCTTTTTTTTCTTTTCTATTTTATTTGTATATATAAACAATTTTTTTTTGCATTTACTATTTTTTATTATATTATTCATATTTTAATAATTGCGGCCTCGCGCGTACTAATTTTTTTCTTATTTATTTACTTACTTACCCGCTCTGTTACATTTTCATTCAATAGGCGTGGGTTTTTGCTTATGTACTTCCTGCCGCCTACCCTTTTTTCATCAAATCATGCACACCCACTTGATTTCTCCTCACTTCTGCAAGCAACTACAACAAGCTACTACAGCTAGAAATATGTCATGAAACAAACTTGTAGAAAAAGAATCTTTTTGGTGAAGCGGGGGTGTGCCATGGTATGAATATGCAAACAAAACCTCTTGTGAAAGGATGCCTACGCGTATGAGTTGTGTTGAAGGTCGGTGCAGATGCGCCACCAATCCATGCAAGCACTCTTACGAGGGTTGATCAATAAGTACAAGCGTTATGAAGAAACCAATTGCGCGTGTGTATGTGTGATAAATGGGTTGAAGAGTCTGAAACAAAGAGATTTGTGCTGAGTTATCTCACAAGTCCACTTTTACATGCTTCGAAACTAAAGAAACTGATAGGAAGCCTGGTTTAAGGTTGAATAATGTATCAGCTCTCTGGGGAAACAGCAATTTTTTCGTAACCAAATAGGGAAATGAAAGTGAGTAATGGAAATCTTTATTTTCAGCTTTATGTGCTCCACTGCTTGTCGGTTTGTATACAGCTATAACCGTTTGTCGTTTTAAGCCGATATCAAAAAACTTCTTCATTTGCTTTACTTCTTCACGAAGTAGCGCTAGTTAGTCATACAAAATGCAAATAGGTCTCTCTGAACTTGGTGCTTCCACAACACTCACGGAAACACTTGCTTTCATTGTGCGCCCATGGTTGCCGGAGTGGAAGGACATGGCCCAGCCAATGCAGCTCTTGTATTTTTTGGGATTTTAACTTGTTAAGTCAATGTAAAGCTCCTGCTCTTCATCATCCATCTTCGTGGAAAACCAGTCGCACTCGTGGATAGTCATAGATATTGCGCAGAACAGTTCTATAGAGTTTTCTCAGTAACTTCCCATCTTTGCTCGACATATCCCACTTTTCTACGATATATAAAAACATTGTTTTTGATGAGAGATTTTTAACGTGTAGCCTTTATTCGTCGAGAGCGTGCTCTAATTCTGATTTGCAGAGTGTAGATTTGGTTCACCGAACGCGAGCTTTGCTCTATATCTGCTTGCCGAACCCGAAATTCTTCCTCTTGCTTTTCACTTGATCACAGGATACAGATTCTTAAATAGGCCCGTCATAACCTGAAGTTATAAATGCCAACTCTTTGAGTGTTGTCGAGGCCTCTTAAATCTGTTAATTGGTATTGGCTTTTCTAGTGACGGGTCCAAAGCATATCTTAAGTCACTTTCTTGCGTATATGAACAGACCCCAATAAACCTCTAGAGACGATCCACATAGTAGTACCGGTGACAGATCGTTTTAGGACTGGTAAATGTTATCTTCTTCTTGATTGGTGCGTTAACCACTCCAGCGATTTTGGCCAGATTTAACAAAAAGCGCCACTAGTTTCTTTCTCGTGTTAATCATTGTCAGTTGAGTACACCAAGTGAAGCCAAGCCCTTCCTCTTCGGATCTTTCCAACGCAGAGGAGGCCTTCCTCTTCCTCTGCTATCACCAGCTGGTACCGCATCGAATACTTTCATAGCCGGATGGTTTGTTTCCATTCGGACGACATGGACCTTTATTCGCTACGCTATGTCTATGTCGTCCCAAAGCTCATATAGCTCATCGTTCCAACACCTGCGATACTCGCCTTCACCAGAGTGTAAGGGTCCAAAAATCTTTCGCAGAATCTTACTCTCCAACACTCCAAGGGACGCCTTGTCGGTTTTTGGTATCGTCTAAGTTTTTGCGCTATGCAATAGGATCAACATAATGAGAGACGTATAAAGTGTGATTTTTGTTCGTCGAGAAACGTCTTTACTACTCAATTTGAATTTGACTACCAAGTCCAAAGTAGAACTTGTTGGCAAGAGATATTCTCTTTTAGACTTCAAGGCTGTCATTACTACCGGCGTTAATGCTGATTCCTCAACAACGAAGTCTCAAAGGGGGTCAAAGTTATAACTGTCAATAAGGACGTGGGTGCCGATACGTGAGTCTGGCGACTGCTTGTTTGATAACAGGAGGTACTTCCTCCTGTACTAGCTTAGCATCAACTCGTCCGCTTCGCTTCTTTATCCTGCTTCGAAAAGGCAGAACTAATGACGCGCTTGGTAAAACCGATATCAATCGTATCTCAAATATCTTGTTACTTGATAATATTTTACGGGACCGAGAGTGAACCGTAACAGGCACTATGGTGTGGATGGATCTTAAAGCTCGCACCCTTTCTCATAAACCTCGCGCACATTCAACACTTTTGATTCTAAGCAGATGATACTTGACTAATACGGCTGAAAGCAGTGAGCTGTTTGAACCGAATGCTGAAGAATCTTGTTTCTAGGCAACCCCAGTCGACTGCTAATAAAAAACAATCGCTTTTAAAAAAGAAACTATCCGCGAAGTACATAAATATTTCTACGAATTTCGGTTAAAGTGGGCTAAATTATATTTCTACATTGGCAGCAGTTTTCGGTTCTTGTCCGGGGCCCACCTTTCTAATACTTATCTTATGTCTTACGTAATATTGTCGTTCTGTCCAAAATATTCACGAATTTTGCTAATTCGGCGTTGATCAAAAGTCACTTATTTCAACAACTTCCTTGGGAACCGACCACTTCTTCCCGACTTGTCTGGTTTGCTAGCCAACTTCTCTAAGAAACGCCACCTGTTGGTTACTTATCGTTTAACCCTCGTGTGCATCTTTATATGTTTGCATCTAATTCTCTTACACCTGCCAGTGGAACATGCAAATGTTTTCAATTATTTAAAGAACTATTTATCCGCTTCCGCTTGCACTCGCACTTGCCATTTCCGCCGAGCTACTAGAAGTTTTTTGATTTGCACTGCTACCAGCTGTAATCAGGGTTGCCTCTTTAAACTCGCTGTTTTATTGCATCTGTCTGCGTGTTTTTAGTTTTTTCTTTCTATGTACCCTCAACTAATTTCCAACTTATTTTATTTGCTTGCAATTTAATTACATTCACGTGAATTGTGCGCGGTAATGGAATAACTTTCCTTGTAAATCCACCAGTATCCTCCGTTCTGTGGTATTGTTTTTGTTTTTTAGAAATTCTCAACAAGTTTGCCATTTCTTTTTTCTTTGCCACACAACCAATTTAGTTGGTATACAAATATATGCAGAGGGCGAAAATTCCAAGGTTCCTATGTCTACAGCTTGGCATTAAAATTTTTTGTGATTTGTTTTTTTATTGCATGCAAGTAATTTGAAGAGATGGCCCATCCGTTTAACCTTCATTCATCACCAGGAGTTGCTAAACCTTTTATCAGTGCAGTAGGCAACCTTACCCTGTCTGTGTTGCTGCTTTATTCTATTTGTGATTAAATTTGAATGATAGTTTCATGCTCAGTACTAATCTGTGCATTTAAATTTAAAAATATGAAAACGCTCGCTCGCGATTTTTTACGAAATTCTGAAAGGGTTTCCAATAAAAGTGACATTCTAGCTACACAAAGCTACATTCATCGATAGATGGATAGATGAATAGAAAATTGGATGCTGCATAATGAAGGGACAACGTGGCCTAAAATATATGTTATGTCTCAGTAATACGTTGCTATTGTTGTTGGAGTAACAATATAAAATATTGCCAATAAATATTTGTGGAATACTGCTGCAGTGGCTTTCTTTGGCCGATTTAAAATCCGGGCCGTTCCGGTAACGTAGAAACTGTTGGGGAACCACCCAGCAATACAGCCCTAATCATGGTTTTGTCCAGAGATCTCCAGCCAAGCTAATCAGTGCTCAAGCTTCTTGGTAGTTTTTAACGCTGAAGCAATCGAATTTACAGGAAGTGAAATGCTTCAATCTACCCTTGGCCAAAGCCGTTAGACGTTTCGCCGTGGCACTTATTCATACTCTGTAAAGAGATTGTGAAACCAATATGGATTTTGCTGAATCGTTTTCTGACAAGAGTAAAACCAGTGATAAGCCTACTTCTCATCACACCGAATTTGTAACCAAGTACAGCATCGCAGTTTTAGACCATCCGTCTTATACGCTGGATTTTGCGCCATGCGATATCTATATGTTTGCTAAGATGAAATTTATATTCAAGATTGAAATGGACAATAAAGCGAACTGGAGTACCTTGACGCTTAGGGAGCAGTGGCAGAAGTATACTTCGCACTGGTACACAGACGCACACTTGGCCAGAAGACCCGAGTGAGTGGCCAAAACTCTTTTTTCTTAGGAAAAGGCCATAAAACCGATTAAAACCACGTTTATTATAGTTTTTTAACTCTATGAATGCGAATCTGAAGTCAAAATTAAAAAATTCAAAATGGCGGATCCAAAATGGCGGACATGAATTTTAAAAAATCCGTATTTTTCTAGAGGTTTAGAACAAAGAAAATACGTCTAGAATTAGCTGTACTCATACACCCAGGATACACAGCGAGGAGGATTCTAGTACGATTTAGTATCCCAATTTTTTTTTTTGTAATTTTTGTAATTTTTAATTTTTTTTGTTGTAATTTTTGTAATTTTTAATTTTTTTTAATTTGACTTAATTTTTGAATCTGCATTTAAGCGCAATTTATTCAGAATCAGTTCGCTCTCGCTCAAAATATGACATCGCGAAATGACTTCGTAGTACTACAAATAGTCGCTCCGCAGTTTTCGTGTACAAAATAAAAACGGGGGTGGGGGCGCACATTGACCGAACGATCTGCTGAGAGTCTCTCACTCTCTAAGGTACTGGACAGTTCTGGATCTTTCTGGACAAAGTTCAATCTCTGTTTTTGGTCTACTGCGCATTTTATTTTAGTGACTATGAGCTCCTGTGTAAAACTACGACGCAATTATTTTTCTACTATGACTCTGGCTGTTGCGCAGTTAGAGTCATAGCTTGGAGTCCTAGTTTGACTTGTGCGTTATCAGCTCTACTCTGTAGCTGACAATGTTTAACTACATAGTTAGAGCAGAGCATTATTTGGGGTACTACTGCTGCTCTGAAGTAGTAAATGCAAACACTTAATTAAACTCGATTTTCCCTCGGTCAGAATTATTTGAGATTTCTCTCACACTAATATCGATATTTCAGACATGTTTATGAAAAGGCGCAAAAAGGCGCATATATACCTTATTTAATACTTCTTTACGAACAATTTGGCATAAAATTTAACTCATTTGATAGGAGAACTTCGGGGAACTTTGTTTTCAAAGTAAGTCATGTATGAATAAAAAACAGATTTTGTTGATTAAATGTTAAAAAAAAAAAACTTATTCAACATAAATACACATGATTTCAATTATAAATTATTTTTTGATATCCATAAAGAAAAGTTATGGACGATAATAACATCTTGAGCAGTATTTTTCACAACAACTTATTGATAAACATTGTTTGAAAGTGTTAAAAATCGAACTAAAACTTTGACTTTGAACTGTTACATAAAAAAAACTAATGAAACTTCATAATTTGGTGTAAAAAATTACTCAAAATAAGATGATGTTATAAATTTCCTGTTTAAATTAAGTCGAAAATTTTTATTTTTGGCCACTCACTCGGGTCTTCTGGCCCAGTGTGAGACGGCTTGAAAACGCTCGAAGCCATAGGCGTTGGGATATTTGGCTGTCCATATCGATGGGCTGTTTTCCAGGCATCTTCCCAGCAGAAGTGTATGGAATTTTTTTTATTTGCAGAGGTAAATCTGAGGAGAAACTTCCATAATGAGCGGCTAAGCATTTTGAGCAACAGTCTGGTAGTTAAATCTTCAAGAGTTGTGGTGTGCATAGATAAACTAAGCTCATTAGTGGCGTACGGTCGCATTTAGTTTATATGGGTAACTTACATGGGCTGGGCTGCATAGACTGGGTATGTGAAGCGATTAGAACCTGAGCCTGTCTTGTAAAGAGCTCCGACCTGAAAATATAAGCATACGGAACTCAAGCTAGCCTGGCAGCAAGCTGTGAGTCTACGCCAAGCAAACTCCTACTGGGAGGGTACAAACCTATGAAAGGCCAAACTGAGAATGTTCACAGACATTCTTTCTGGTCATTGCAGAGTACGAAATCAACTGCACAGGCTCGGTGTACAAGTATAGACTAACAACTCAAGACGAGTCTAAGAGTTGTATTCTGAAACAGTATCAGAAGCAAGCAACTTAGTTTGGTGCGCCCGTTAGGGACTCGCATACGCTTTGCCTATCGCACTACCATCTTAGTTACAATGTCCTTACCAAAAACAAAAAAACAAGGACCATCCTATTTTTATTGATAAAACTCATACCCAGTTCTCGATGAGGTATTGTAAAGAATAGTGGGCACAATGGATCTTAAGGTCGAAGTGCTAATAAGGGTTCGCACATTACAGTGTACAGACAGCCGAGCATACCTATTACTCACAGATGCGAGAGGAAATTTATTAGACTTGGGGGAGGGAGACGTATGTGAAGAGTGATAGGCTTGTAAATTCTTCCTTTGTTGCGCGAAAAGTGCATTATTTCTCAGGGTAGTTTATGAAATCTTATCTTTTCGAAAGTCTGGAAGAAAGTCTGAAGACTTCGAGTAGTTGAATCCACACACGCTTCATTTCGGCTTTGACTTCGATGCTATCACATAAGCTCTATTTCTATTTTGTTTCAGTTATTTTGGTGCTTAAAGATACCGATAGTTGATTGTTTTGAATTTACTATCAAAAATGTACAATAGTAAAAAGTATTCATTTTCGAGGAGGACTTATTCTTCTTAATTGGCGCTATAACCGCTTATGCGATTTTGGCCGAGTTTAACTAAGCGCGCCAGTCGTTTCTTTCTCGTGCTAACCGGCGCCAATTAGACACACCAAGTGAAGCCAAGTCCTTCTCCACCTGATCTTTCCAACGCAGAGGAGGCCTTCCTCTTCCTCTGCAACCACCAGCTGGTATCGCATCGAATACTTTCAGAGCCGAAGCGTTTGTATCCATTCGGACAACATGACCCAGCCAACGTAGCCGCTGGATCTTTATTCGCTGCGCTATGTCTATGTCGTCGTAAAGCTCATACAGCTCATCGTTCCATCGTCTGCGATATTCGCCGTTGCCAACGTGCAAAGGTCCATACGCCAACAATTCTAGGAGGACTGCTGCTCTAAAAATTTGAAGCTTCGAACCGGATCAAGTTTTGCTGAAGGTGTTTGGCAAGCTAAGTTCGTTTAGTTTGCGAGATATTTTGGTTTAAATGTGAAAAAACACTTTCTTTGGTTACATTTGAGGTTATGTGACATAAAGGAATTTTTTTAGGCATCTCAAAGTAGAACTCTTCCCCTTCTAATTAAATTTGTATACGTAAAAATTCTATTAGTTTACCCAGCCTTATCACTGATTGCGTCAAAGATAAGTTACGAATGATACCCTGCGTACCGACTTTGAAAAATTTACTATCACTGAATCCATGTGAATTTGAAAAAAGTTTTCCCAAATTCAAATGTGAAATTTTGATGTTTCAATGATGTTCGAAGTTAGCAAACAAATTTCAGTTAAAAAAATATTCCTTTAGCTTTGTTTTATAATTATTTTTTCATGCCAATAAAATGAATTCTGGTGTGGAAATAATACTTTTGAATGAAGAAGGCGGCACAGCACTGCAAATAAAAAATATATCGAGAAATGCCTTGAATTCTTAGAAAATTCATGAAAATTTGCTTTGGAAAATTCTGGGATGCTAAAATATACAATACAGATTTGTTAAAAATTTTCGATTGTGCAAATCTCAATCTGCTACATTTTTTCAAAATCTGTCCACCTCTGCTTTTTGCCATTTAGTATAACCCAGCAACTAAGAATATTAGAGACGCGTTGTTGAAAATTTTGAAAATCATGAAAAGTCACATGCAAAAATAATACTTTTTTTATTAAATTATTCTTATATATTCACATTTTATTATTGTAGTATACCGTATTTTTATAAATCGATGAAAAATAGAAGTGGTTATTATTTCTGAATTTAAGTTTGAAGTTATTCTCGTTGAAAAATCTATGAAATGGCGCTACGAACGACTTTCGAATTTGCCATACGAACTCGGTGATGCTTTTTTGTTAGAATCTACTAAAATTGTACCAAGATGAATTCAGTGATAGAGCTGCCTCTGCTTGACGAGTTCTTTCCAATGAGGCAGCTGAGTAGAATCGGATGAAGCTTCGTAAATACAGAGTAATATAACTTCAAGGAGAAGTCCAAAATAAACAAGACTGGCGTCATAAAAATGTTTTAGATGGCGCCATCTTTTTAATGAGTTAGTGCGTTGGAAGTTACATCCCAAGCTGACTTCCAGTGAAAGCTTGGTGACATTCGGTTCAGTGGAAGCGAAGTTATTGCGTCTGTTTGAGTTTCGCACAAAGAGCTAATATCAAATTTTGTTTTAAAATCGGCAAAACGTTAACCGAAACATTTGAAGTGATGTAAAAATGTATGGCGATGATTGTCAATCTCGTGCCAGAGTTCATGAGTGGTTTACACGTTTCAGAGATGGTTGTGAGGACATATGTAAATGATAATGAACATACGGGCCGCCCAAAATCAGTAATCACCGAAAACTCCATCGAAATTGTTCGCTCGTAAATTTAACAAAAATGAACCGAAATCATCGTTGAAATTCATGGAATCGGAGTTGAATATCTCCAAACCATCGATTTATCGCACTTTAACTGATCATTTGGGCTTACGAAAGGTCTGTGCACGCTTCATTCCGCACAAGTTAACTGAGGGCCAAAAATTGCTCAGAACTCAACATTCGAAAGATTTCATTAAAGAGGCTAGAAAAGGCGAGCATTTCCTTAACAATATTGTAACTGGTGGTGAAACGTGGTGTTTCCAGCATGAACCTGAAACTAAGCGTCAAAGTGCCGAATGGATGAGCACCATCCACGCCGGACGACCACCACCCAAAACGTCGGGTTTGGAGGAGTTAAAACTCAAGTAGATGTTCATTTGTTTTTACGATTCCAAGGGAATTGTCCACAAGGAGTGCGAGCCAACGGGTCAAACCGTCAATGCAATTTTCGATCTTGGCGTTTTGAAGCGTTTCTTGCATCGATCCACTCTTGTGACTGATTTTTTGACTAGAAATAACATTTTAACCGTAAATCACTCACCGTTTTCGCCTGATATGGCTCCCTGTGACTTATACCTATTCGAAGAATTGCATTTGGCCATGAAGGGAAAATGTTTTGCTTCCGTAGAGGCCATCCAAAATGCTTGTACCGACATCCTGAAGGACATCCCGGTCAATGACCTGAAACACTCTTTCGAAAAGCGTTTAAATCGCGCAAAACAGTGTATTGAGGCCAAGAGAGGACTATTTTCAATAAATAAACTGGAAGTTATTACAACAAAGCTCCTGTCGTTTCTATTTTAGCACAGTCTTGTTAATTTTGAACTTCACCTTTTACAAATACTTCGATCACGAATATTTCTCTAGATATTCTGAGTTCACTTTCGGATTCTGCTCCCAAAAACCTTCGCAAGTGTAGTACCGGGTCTTGCTTTTGAAAGTAGATCAAATATTGTCCGTCAGAGGCAGGTGCTTATGAAGGTATTATCGACTCAACTTAAGTGTTATCGGGGTAGTTTCTACTCACACCTCACAACTCAATAACTAATTTCCTAACTAAATATTTTCTTCGTCTCGTGAGTTGTACCTTTGATTGCTGTACCACCAAAACAAAAAAAAAGAACTGGCAAATTACAATTCCTCTTGAATTACTAGTATTAAAAAAGGCATCTCTCGATCTGGAATTTTTTAAAATTACAACTCAAATGGAGTTCTGCAATAAACCCACTCAGCAACATCATCACTTCTTCTTATCACCATTGGCAACTTATTTATAAGTTAATGATCATCAACTTGCAACATGATGCCCATAATTCAACAACGTGAGTGCTGCCAACGCCATTATCACATAACTCAACGAGTAACTAACAACAACAGCAGCAACAACAAACATGCTGAGCATCGCAGATGAGAGGTGAGCGAGTGCAGACGGACGGCAGGCACTACATCATTTTGGTGGTGCCACAACGACGTTATCGAAGACGATGTTTTCACGCGTTGCACGTCATAAATACACACACACGCACACAAACTCACTCATACATATCTATGGATATGCTGATGGAAGCTGGTTGTTGTTTTTGGTATATGCACTCAGACACTCCGACAAAATGTTGCACACTGAGTGCCTGCAACAACGAAAGCTAAGTTGGCAGTAGTCATAATGCGATAACGAGGTGGGCTGGACGGCCAGAAGCGGAACGCTACGTTCCACTCTTGGCTGATGCTGCTGCTGCTACGGCTGTTGCCGCCTGCTGATCGCCACGGTCGCAGATGCATTTTTAACGCGACTACAAGTTGCAAGCTGCTCACCGCTGTCTCCTACCTCCTGCAGCAGCACAATAGTTGATGGTTATTGTTGTTGTTGTTCTTGTTGCTGCTGCTGGCGTTGTTGTAGCAGGCAGCGCGCATTGTAGCAAAATTATGATGCATGGAAAAATATGTACTGGAAGAAATATGAAGTGAAAATAAAATGGAAGCAGAAAAAATTGCTCGTGCAAAATTATGAGATTTTACGTTACAACATGCATACATACATACATACATATGTCTGTATATATGCATGCACTTAACATTGCTGGCTGGTTGGTTGGTTGGTTGGTTGGTTTGCGGGCTGGGCTGCAGTGATGAACAACAAAAATAAAAAGAAAAATAATAATAATGAAAAATAACATAACTCTCAAGTGGTCGTGAAGTGCTACTTATCAAGATTGCAGTTGTAAATTCGTGAATTCACATTTATCGCGCAAAAGTTGTGCGAAAATGCAAAAAATCGAGAAAGGAAAGGAATGGAAAATTGACAGCATCAAATTGGAGAAACAGACAACATGTCGAAATACATATATATACATATACATATATACATACAAACATTCAAACATACATACACACATACATTCATACATACATACAATACATCCATACATACATACATACCTATACTCATTTGTCAGCAGCCAGCCAGTTGTGCAGAAGTTTGAAGGAGCGTGCGATGTAAAAGAAAAGAGAATTTATGTTTAAAATTTAATTAGAAATAGCAAGAAATTAATAAAAATCATAGATTAAAAAATTTAGCTAAATCTTTGATTTAAATTAAAATGTAAATATTTAAGGGGTTAGGGGTAGTCAGAGGCCCGAAAAAATGTGGATTTTCAACAATTTTGTTTTGCTAGTCAATTGCTATATTTTACAAAAATAAAAACATAGTATTAACTTGACTTTAGCAAAATTTAAAAAAAAAAACTTAATAATTGTAAAAGTTATCGCTGTTTGTGTGGAGCCCGTTTCTCCAGAAGTCCCTTGCGGTGATCATCACAAGTCCTTGGAGATTCATCTAAAATTAATCCGAAAAGAAAAATTTATTTTATTAATAGATAATTTTGTGCCTGATGGAAGCTTCTTTTTTTCAAAACTAACAATATGGTGGCCTCAGGAAATATTTTTCAGATTTTCCAGAAAAGGACCGACAATTAATTGTTTAAGAAAAATCGAAATTTTTGAAAAAAATCCTTCGATCAGCCACGAGTTTTTTATGTTTTTCAAAAGCAGTATAAATTTTATTGAAATCTACCAAGCGGTTCAAATTTTCACACAATATTTTCAAGAGATAACACTTTAAGAAAATGCAAAAACAAAAAATCCAATTTTATGAAAATTCTGACTACCCCAAACCCCTTAAATGTAAAATTTATTATTTTCAGTTAAGTTGGATCTAAGCAGAAAAAAAAAATGAAAAATTATAAAGAAAAAGCAATTTCACTTAAGACTGGCAGGCAAAACAATGTAATAGTAGGAGTAAAATTGTAAAAATACAAACGAGATAATAGTGAGCAACTACCACGTAAGAGGGTTGTTTGAAAAGTACGTGAACAAATAAAAACTACTTAATTATTTTGGGGTAAACCTGTCTTATTTTTCTACATAGTCTCCTTCTAGGCTTATCCAATTCACTGAACGTTGTTTTAGTTTGTTGATCCCTTCCGAATAATAGAAAGATCGCCATACGTTTCTGCAATCATCTCCTCGTTTGAGTAAAATCTTTTGCCCGTCAGCCAATTCTTCAAATTGGGGAACAAATAGTAGTCCGCGGGATCCGAGGGAACCAAGTCTGTGGAATAGGAGGGATGTGAAACGAGTTGGGAAAATATTTCCATTAGTTTTGCGACCACAGCTGCTGAGGCGTAAGCTGGTGTGATGATGGAAGAAGACTTTTTTGAAAATTACTCGACTTCCTCGATTCAAACGAATGCCAAACACAAAGAAACAGACCGATCTGGTTGAAATTTGGTGTGTTCTTCCAAATGATGCTAAACTTAACATTGGTACGCGCCATAAGTGCCTATCTTTCCGACTTTGCGAGGACTTTTCAAACGATCCTCGTAAAATTATTAGTGTTAGTGTTACATAAAAAAATAAAAAAAAAATTATGCACGTTTTACGTGAACATATTGGGTTGGCGAATAAGTTCGTAGCGTTTTTTCCGAAGACTTATTTAACCAAAAAATCAATAATTATTGTATATAAAAAAGTTAATCAATTGTATATTCGCCGTTGCTATTTACAACCTTTTCCCAATCTCTCAATCAAAATTTTTGATGCCGTTCCGCCAAAACTCACCTGGTCTCATGTCAAAGAAATTTTTGAGCCAGTTTTTAAGGTCCTCTTTGTTATCGAAAGTAACACCCTTCATATAGTTTGAAAGGGAGCGGAAAAGTTGGTAATCGGTCGGTGCAAGGTCCGGAGGATATGGCGGATGCTGATGGAGTGCAATTTTGATGACTTGTGCAACATGGGGCCTGGGGTTTGACAATGTCGCTCAGGTCTTTTCAGTCGAATAGCCTTATTCACGCGATGTAGCTGAAAAATGTTGAGCTCCTTGTTGACCGTGGCATTCTTTTCGAGCATTTCCCAGTGCATCATTCCTTCCCAGCCCCACCAAACACATATCATCAACTTCTTTGGTTGAAGGTCCGGCTTGACTCTCGGCTTTGGCGGATCTCCTTTCTTTGTTTCATATTGATGTATAGGCACCATTTCTCATCTCCCGTGACGATTCGATACAAAAAGCGCTTTTTATGATCGCGTGTTGCTCGATGGCGGGCGAGATGCTGTGAAGAAATTTGAAGGCGACTTTCTTTATTTTTTCGTTGAGCTCGTGAGGCAGCCAGGCTCTCAATTTTTGAGAGATTGAGATTGATTGAGAATCGTTTTATGATCGCAGTTCATTTTTTCCGCCAATTCACGACTGGTTTCCGACGGAAACGTTCTCCTTCAATAGTGATTTGAGACGTTCTTCATCGACTTCAGACGGCCTTCCGCTGCGGGACGTGTCATCGACGTCAAAGTCGTCACTTTTGAACTTAGCAAACCATTTCCATGTTGTAGACTCGCCTATGACACCTTCTGCATACACGTCGCAAATGTGCCGGACTGCTTCGGCAGCTTTTTGAGCTCAATGAAAAGCAAAGAAGAGCATGTGGCGAGTATGTTGATTTTTGCCTATTTTCTAAGCCTTGAAACTAATCAACTTATTCTTCGACCCAATAAAGGCGATACTCGAAAATCGCCACAATTTTCATTGTAGTTCGGTACAACTGAAATCTGTGTCGAAATTAGTATTAGGAATGGCGCAAAATTAATCATCCATTGTGTTTTTTGAATACCTTTTTACTAAATAAAAAACGAAGGATTTTGACCTTTACGGGCTCTATTACATGTCTATTTGTGCACTGTAGCTGGTTAGTTCGCAAGTATTTTATTTGCAAAAATTATAAATCTTCCGGCAGGATGATTGATTTTGTGCCATCTTGTATTATACTACACCACATACTATTAGAATTGGATCTTAATGAAAGAAACTGAAAATAAATCGATGATTTATCTGATTAGACTTAGAGGGAAGTGCAAATTGTGTATGGAAGCAGTGGTTCGTCCCCTGTCGATTCGATTAAAAAAAAATTCTACGATTAAAAAAAAAAATTCTACAAAGTGCTTGCTTCTATACGAGGCGTTTGAAAAGTGAGATTCATTCAATCAACCAACTTGTCTTAATTTCATATACCTTTTCACATAAAATACTCAAGGCTTGTGTATTTTCCCATCTATCCATCCTTCCATCCATCGAAGTCAAGCCAAATCAAATTTCTGTGCCAATTAAACTCGGTTATAATTTTTTGTTGTATTATCGGTATAACTTAATATGGAAATACCTTATTTCTCAAACTCAACCCAACTTCAGTCAGCCACCCGATGTTTCCATTGATTTGCTCAATTTATTTGCAGCGATTTCTCATGGATACTCCACCTTTACCAATAACTATTTTCCGGTAAATTTTCACAAAAATTTACTCCATTACCCAGCCAATTTTCGCTGTACTGCAAACATGTAATCAATGAGGAATTACAATTCCTATGCGCGTACAGCTAAAATTTGGTCACACAATCAACATGCTGCTGCAACGGTAATTTTCAGTGTTCAATGCAATTTCTGCTTAGTAAATTGCTGTTAAATATTTTTCTCTCCTTTTTTTGGGCTGAACTGGATATTTTACGCATTAATTTCGCTTTGGAGCCAATTTTTTGTGTGTTGATTTTAGATTAATGTGTATGTGTATCTGTATACTCGTATGCTTGTAAATGTTTGATTTTACGCTCTTGCATATTGTTGCAATTGTTTTTGTAGTACATTTGTACAATATGTAAGTGGTGCTGTCCAAATATGGCGGAGATTGAGCGGGTGCTGCACCGCAATCGCATTCATTTAAATTAATTACATTCATTTAAAAATAAGAAATAAGACAAAAATAAATAAATGGATAAAAAATACAAAAATAATCAATGAGGCCGTTGGTGGGCAACAGCATTGCAGCTTTTTGTGGTTTTTATGGTTCATTGAAGTTTCGCAAGCATTAAGCGGAGGAAATGTATGTACACTCGTATGTAATCACAGATTGGTGATCTGTATCGTTGAAAGGCAGGAAATTGCATGTGCGAGTTATTTTTTCTCAACTGACGATGGGAAAGGTGGGGAGGGTAGGGAAGCGATTTCATATGTTCGATTGCTGGTAGTGTAATAATGGGTTGGGGAAAAAGTAATGTCGTATTTTGCCAATTGAGCGCGACATTTAAACATATCTTGCATTGTACTTATTGCATCGGGTCACACTAAACGGCGATTTGAAGACGACAATCTGTACTATAAGTGTCTTTTTGACAGTGTTGTGATCGTACGTTTCAGTCTTAAGTTATAGCGCGTCAAAGATGGAGTCCACCAAGTAAGAAATTGGTAATTTTTTACGTTTTTACTACCTTAGAGGTAAAAATGCAACGAAGGCGGCTGCAAAAATTTGTGAAGTTTATGTGCCTGATACTGTAACGATTCGCACAGCACAGCGTTGGTTCGATCGATTTCGTTCTGGTGTAGTAGATGTCGAAGATGCACCAAGTACTGGTAGGCCAATCGCCGTATAGACTGATAAAATCGTTGAAATTATCCAAAGAGACTGGCATGTGAGCATTCGCTCGTTTAGTCAGGAACTAGGCGTAGACCACAAAACCGTTTGGAACCATTTGCAAAAGATTGGATTCCAAAAAAAGCTGGATGTTTGGGTGCCATACGTGTTGACGCAAAAAAATCTCTTGGATCGAATCAACGCTTGCGATTCTCTGCTAAAACGGAACAAACTTGACCCATTTTTGAAGCGGATGGTGACTGGCGATGAAAAGTGGATCACGTACGCAAACGCCACATGACAAAGATAGTGGTCGAGAAGCGGCGAGCCGGCCCAAACCATCGCCAAGCCCGGATTGACCGCCAGGAAGGTTTTGCTGTGTGTTTGGTGGGATTGGAGGGGAATTATCCACTATGAGCTGCTCAACTATGGTCAGACCCTTAATTCGGTCCTCTACTGTGAGCAACTTGACCGTTTGAAGCAGGCGATTGACCAGAAGTGGCCAGAATTGGTCCATAAGAATGGTGTTGTGTTCCACCAGGACAACGCTCGTCCTCACACATCTTTGATGACCCGCCAGAAGCTACGGGAGCTCGGATGGGATGTCCTATCGCACCCACCATATAGTCCGGACCTGCCACCAAGTGACTATCATCTCTTCCGGTCCATTCAAAACGCCCTTGGTGATACCAAGTTGGCCTCAAAAGAGGCTTGCGAAAACTGGTTGTCTGAGTTTTTTGCAAATAAGGAGGGGGGGTTTTATAAAGGGGGGATAAGGAAGTTGCCTTGTAAATGGCAACAAGTTTGCGAACAAAACGGGGCATATTTGACTTGAATCGGATAATTCTAAGTACATTAAATAAAGCGTCAAATTTCGATCACAAATACGACATTTCTTTTTCCCCAACCCAATATATGTATGGTGGCGCAAAATTAGTCATCCAATTTTCTTTTTGAATAATGTTTTTTTTTACTAAATAAAGAATAAATAATATTAATTTTGAGCAGCTGCCCATTTTACATGTATCAAATACACTTACGTACGACTCCATTTGCAAAAATTAGAAATAAGTTGATTAATTTTGCACCACCTTGTATATTGAACATCTTCTTTCCTTTCCACTCTTGAAGCTAAAGTTCATGACTACTCATTGCAATCACATAACCAATTAGTGGTGAACATGCAATTAGAGGTGGTTATCGACTTGCCACAAAATCAATCAACATCTCCCGTTAACCATAGACGCTTGCAGGCCTTCAAAACAAATTTGCATTACAAATTAACCTATTATGACTTCCTTTCCAACAAAATCAACATACGAGAAAAAATTTAAGAAAATCAAGGCAAAGCAAATTTATCACACACAAAAACAAATTTCAACAAAATAATCGAAAACGAAAACAAAATAAATCAATAATCGAATGCAGAAAAAATATATGCCCGAGCACGTATGTGTGCATGTGCATTGAGGAGCCTTATGCACGCTTGTGTACCGAAAGGGCGGAGATGACAAGTGTGGCCTGAATTTGTATGCAACAAGCATGTTGCACATGCACATACACATACATTTGCACACATTTTGTATGCGTAACTGATTGCAAAGATTCTACCCGAGGTAGTATAGTGTCTTGTATTTGCAATTGAGTGAATGCCAGCAAATAAGACGGCAAGTCTGACTTAGTATGAGGAGCTGGTGGAGAGGGAGGAGGTGGAGGTGGAGCGATACTTTCTATCTGACATTGCCTGATGTGGCATTGACTGACCAATACATATGCATTTAGACTGTTTCATAAATATTGCACATACATATACATGTATGTGTGTGTTGGGCTACTTGATTGCCTGATTGCTTGCTTGCCGCATTCTAACTTGAAGCCTGCATGTATTTACAGATATAATTGGCTTACTGTGTGTTGTGGTGATCTCCAATCAGTGCAATCAGTAATTTTGTGGCAATGAGGCAAGGTGCACACACACACTTATGTATATGCATGCCTACGAGTATAAATATGTTTAAGTACACTTGCTTTCGGCTGGGCAAATAATTTTTTTAGGATACTCATCAGATGAGGTGGAAACTCGGTTCTTCATGCGTGCTTGTACTCGTATGTATGTATTAGGGGTGTGCGAATATTCGAAATTTCGAACTATTCGAAGCGAATCGAATCCTAGGATTCGATTCGATATTCGAGTCGAATATCGAATAGTTCGAAATATTCGAATGGTTTGAACTATTCGAATAGTTCGAACTATTCGAATTATTCGAATGGTTAAAATAGTTCGAACTATTCGAATAATTCGAATAGTTTAAATAATTCAGATAATTCGAATATTTAACTGAGTGCATGCTTTTTTTTATTTTTTTAAACGATTTTTCTGAAGATTTCAGGTCTAATAAAAGCAAAATTAACATGGCTTAAAGTTCATTGTTTAATCTTCGGTTAGGATATCATTATTTTTATACAATTAGTAGTTTTAAATAACTTGATATAGGTTTTTAAATGATATCGATTCTTCTAATCGTACGTATCGATCGACACATGAAATGATTTCTATCTTAGATGAATGGTTAATCACTAATCTCTTATGCATATTACAATTCTCCACTACAGTATTGTTCTTAAACCTGTTTTCTAATTTTAATGAGTGTACATTCAAGTTTATACTTGGAAGCTACATACATCTGCTTAGGAAAGGAAAAAATAATACTAAAGTTCATGAATAAAATACCATTAATTTCATATCAAAAAAATGCCGAATGCAATTGGCTTTTCCAAACATATAGTATTATTTTACATGACAAGTGCATCTACAGCCACTATCAACGAACTATTTGGTGGTTGATGGCAACTATACTTGGAGTCCTAACCTTGTCCCGGACTCCAAGGACACTTGTCATGTAAAATAATACTATATGTTTGGAAAAGCCAATTGCATTCGGCATTTTTTTGATATGAAATTAATGGTATTTTATTCATGAACTTTAGTATTATTTTTTCCTTTCCTAAGCAGATATATGTAGCTTCCAAGTATAAACTTGAATGTACACTCATTAAAATTAGAAAACAGGTTTAAGAACAATACTGTAGTGGAGAATTGTAATATGCATAAGAGATTAGTGATTAACCATTCATCTAAGATAGAAATCATTTCATGTGTCGATCGATACGTACGATTAGAAGAATCGATATCATTTAAAAACCTATATCAAGTTATTTAAAACTACTAATTGTATAAAAATAATGATATCCTAACCGAAGATTAAACAATGAACTTTAAGCCATGTTAATTTTGCTTTTATTAGACCTGAAATCTTCAGAAAAATCGTTTAAAAAAATAAAAAAAAGCATGCACTCAGTTAAATATTCGAATTATCTGAATTATTTAAACTATTCGAATTATTCGAATAGTTCGAACTATTTTAACCATTCGAATAATTCGAATAGTTCGAACTATTCGAATAGTTCAAACCATTCGAATATTTCGAACTATTCGATATTCGACTCGAATATCGAATCGAATCCTAGGATTCGATTCGCTTCGAATAGTTCGAAATTTCGAATATTCGCACACCCCTATTTATTTCTTCGGATAATTCAAATCGCTCGAAATATTCGAATATTTCAAACTATTCGGAAATTCCGAACTATTCGAATATTTCGAACTATTCGATATTCGATTCCTAGGATTCGATTCGATTCGAATCGAATGGGATTCGCACACCCCTAGTATGTATGTAAGTAAATGTATGCACTGAGTTGTGTGACTTTTAGTATAACAGCACTTCTTTCTAACTATGAAGCATTGCATTGCAGGCTTCTAATAAAATAATGAAATAATTAATGAGGCATAGTTTGAGTTTAAGGATCCATATTTATGGAAATTGAATAAAAATATAAAATTTCAAGGTGAATGGTCATAATTTATTGAGCTAAAGGCGGTACTTGATAAAGGCAGAAATGTTCAATTTTTTTATTTTGTATTTAGATTTAATTTATTTACATATGTAGTGCAAGGGTTAATTTCAATGAAAATATTGGTTCAAATTTAGATTTTATTATATTATATTAACGTTAGATTTATAAATTTTCATAATAGTACACACAAGTATTGAGGCAACGATGAAGCAGATTGGAAACTAGTCCCTTCTTATTGCTCATAAAAGGAAACGAAGTAAAACGAAGGTGTGGGATGTAAACTAGTCCTTTTCTAGCGCCCATACCGTGCGGATTTGGATTTTTTTCCTTCCAAATGCCTGTTGAATATGAAACTCAACGACCGTACGGCTCGGAATATTTCATTATGCCCATCCTAGGCATGCAGAATACATAGAAAAAGTGACATTGTATTTTATGTCGAAATTAAAAAAAAAAACGAACACAAAAAAAAATAATTTACTACAAATATATATACATATATATAATGAACAAAATAATAATGATAAAATAATAAAATAGAAAAAAAATAGTAAAATAAAAAAATAATGAAATAAAAATAATAATAATAATATAACAAATAATAAAAAATATATCTAAAATAAAAAGGCAACAAAATTTGAATAAAAGAAAATTACACAAAGAAAATTAAAAATTAAAAAAAAAATTAACAATATTTTATTATAATACTTTTACTATGCAGTACATATGTATGTAGATAAATAAAACTAAAAAAGGGAATTATAAAAAAAAATATAATAAAAAAATAATATAAAAATATAATGAACAAAATAATAATAAAATAGAAAAAAAAATTATAAAATAAAAAAAAAAATTATATAAAAAAATATAAAATATAAAAATTAAAGAAAATAAATAAATCGGGCGATCTTGGCGGTGAAACCGTAAATTATTCTTTCTAATAAAAAAGAATATAATAAAAGAAATGCAATATAATAATAAATGAATAAAGGAATAACTATATGTTAAAATAAAAATAGAGAAATGAAAGAAAATAAAAATAAAGAAATGAAAAAAATAAAAATAAAGAAATGAAAAAAATAAAAATAAAGAAATGAAAAAAATATAAGAAAAAATATAATAAAAATTAAATAAAAAATTAAAAATAAAATAAAAAAATTAAAATTAAACAAAAAAGTAAATAAGATAAAAAAGTAAATAAAATAAATAAATTTATTTATGTAAAAAAGTTAAATCTAATAAATAAGGGCGATGTTGGCGGCGAAATCGTAATCGTAAATGTTTTCTTTCTTTGGCAATATGGCATGTCGCACTGTCTTGTCAATACTACATATCGTCAATTGGCAAGAAAAAAAAAACAAAATTGTATGTAAAAAAAGTTAAAACTTAAGGCAAATTCAAAAGAATTAAAAAAGAAATAAAACAAATTTAGAAATATTTTTTTTTTGGTAAAAATTTTTTTTTGAAGAGAAACCGAAAGCAAAAATAATTAAAACAAACAAAAATATAACAGAAACCAAGAAATTAAAACAAAGAAATATATAGAAAAAATATTATATAAAAAAAGTTAAAAAGGCTAATTACAAAAAATATATTGTATGAAAAAAAGTTAAAAAGACTAGTTACAAAAAAAGTAAAAAATAATAAAAAAACATCTAACAGCGTTTTTGAACAAAATTAATCCAGTGTTACCACTAAATTTTCATAGCTGCGACATATTGATATTTGTATGTGTGGTACCCAACGCAATTTGTGACTCAAATTTCTATTTTATTCCGTTCTAAAGTATGCCCAAATTTGTAAAATGCAGTTTTCACAGATCTAGCATTTTTCTAGCACGTTTTGAAAATATAACGTTTTTCAATAGGTGCGCTTCAACTTTTTTCCGATAGGGAGGGCGAACAACGCAATATTTTTTATTTTTCGCTTGTCATTTGTAGACTTCATTAGTAAACATTTCATCATGGAACGCTACACCTTTGAGCAACGATTGCAAATCGTGCAAATTTTTTATGAAAATAATCGTTCTGTTGCTGCTACTTTAAGAGCATTACGGCCATTTTACGGTCTTCAGTGATGAAGCTCACTTTTGGCTCAATGGCTTTGTCAACAAGCAAAATATGCGTTACTGGGCAGAAAGCAATCCACACGTGATTCATGAGGCACCGTTGCATCCCGAAAAAATCACTGTTTGGGGCGGTTTACATGCCGGCGGCGTAATTGGCCCATATTTTTTCGTTGACGAGAACGATCGCCACGTTACTGTGAATGGAAATCGATACCGCGACATAATAAACGATTATTTTTGGCCGCAATTGAATGGTATGGACTTAGACGACATGTGGTTTCAACAGGACGGGGCCACAAGCCACACAGCACACGCTACAATTGATTTGTTGAAGAGTAAGTTCGATGAGCGCATTATTTCCAGAAATGGGCCGTTCGAATGGCCGCCGCGCTCGTGCGATTTGACGCCTCTAGACTATTTTCTTTGGGGTTATGTGAAGTCATTGGTCTAAAAAAATTAATTAAAAAAGTCAAACCGTTTGTGTTTTATTCAAAAAAAAAAGTTGAAGCGCTCTTACTGAAAAACGATTTATTTAGACGACTCTCTCGCCAAACATAACTTATTTTAAACATTTGTAAATTTTCTGCTTGATTCCTGTTAAAAGAGAGACCAAACTTGTGAATACAGCTGGAAAAAACTCAAACTTGTCCTCCACAATGACTTTTGTGTAAGTTTCTTTAACAAAGAAAAGCCAGAAACCACTGGGAATTTATTCAATGATTGCCCTGCATTATGCAAGATAAGGCCAATATTTTTGCAATCAGGTTTGTTTTCAGCAAAATGACCGCAGTGGTAGATCCTCAGCAACGCTATCTCCGCATTCTCGTTTAAAGCAGGTAAAAGTTTTGGGTCCATATGGTATCAATCAATGACCAACTTGGCTAGCCTATGCATGCTAGCAGTGTTGCCAGCAGCTCACTCAATCTAGGTGAACAACTGTAGAAAGTCTCAAGGGCCCCTAAAATTCAAAAAATTCACGCAGTTTCTTATGCACAATTTTTAGAATACTTTTACACAAATTAGTTTTCAAGCAGTTGATGGAAAACTTTTTTCTATATCTATATTTTTAAACATTTATACATTTCTGTTAAATAAATTTAAACGAAACCAAAAAATTCAAATGCAAAGTAGTAAAAATTTAGTCACTTACAGAATAGTTCACATCTGCACCAAATAGCACCAGTTCAGTGTAAAAGTACTATATAATGAACTCATAATAAATAATGGAAATATTCAGAAAATGTTAATCATCTTAAGCGAGAATTTCTTTGAAATTCGTTATTTCTTGCAGACAATTACGCTTTGGGCTGTGGGAAGTTGCTGAACTGAATCTACTTAAATTTAGATTTAAGAAATCCAAAATGACGTTAACAAACTTTTAAAAATTAACTGGAATTGTTTACGATTCGTTACAAAGGTTGTTGCGTAGTTAAAATTTACATAAATGAAGGCAATGGAAGTTCAAAATGACGGATCCGATATGGTGGATTGAGGAACTATAAAAATCGTTATGAATGTAAAATTAAATTTGTATTTGATACTACTTCATTTCATTGGGACTTTAAAAAAAGTAACTTTAAATTTTTGGTGCTTTGGAACTATTTAAAAAATTACAATAAAAAGTTAGTTAAAAATTTATAAAATTTGTCCGAGTTTCTAGCGCTTTCTAGATGGTAGAAAATAATATAATTTGATTATAAAATATATTATATTGGTCCCTGAGCCTTGTATGGATATTACCTGGGAAATAAGTACATAACGGGCTGCTAGAATATTTTAAGGGCTTGCTCATCTATGTCTAATCTACACAAAAAATGAAAAAAATTAACGCAGCGTCTCGAAGAGATTTTTTTTAAGGTGATTTTAAATAGTTCACATTTGGCACATATTTTAAACTTTACTCAATATTCTGTGCCTGTGCGATATTTTCCAAAATCCGTGAACCTTGATTCGCCTCAAATCTCCGATAATCTAGTTCCTGCCTGCCAAGTATTCTTGCAGCTTTGCATATCAGCTGTCCGATGGCGGCATGCCGATTTTCTGCGGTCTAGAAAATATCCAGTAAATATTTTTTGTAATGAATCTTTTGCATTCAGACAATTTTTAATTGGGTTGGGTACGTAATGCTGTATGATACAATATTCTGTTTACAAAATGCTGTATACAAAACACTGTATTTCAGAATTCTGTATTATAGAATTCTGTATACGAAATTCTGTATTTCAAAATTCTGTAAAAAATATTCTGTATTGCCGAAATGCTGTATTGACGAAATTCTGTATTGACGAAATTTTGTATTGACAAAATTCTGTATTGACGAAATGCTGTAAGTAAATGATAAGAAATTCAACCAATTTTATAAAAAAAGTGCGCACTTTTTTTCTTCAGTTTCGATAGAATCCACCGTATTTTTGCGTAGAACTATTTTTCGCTTGGGCGGCCTTCGGCCGCGCTTCAAAAAAATAACCCTCATCAGTCCGACTCCGGCTACGCAATCCACCGTATTTTTGCGTAGAACTCCTTTTCGCGTGGGCGGCCTTCGGCCGCGCTTCAAAAAAATAACCCTCATCAGTCCAACTCCGGCTACGCAATCCACCGTATTTTTGCGTAGAACTCCTTTTTTCGTTGACTTCACAAAACAACACAACATTTTTTCAATACAGAATTTTGTTAATACAGAATTTCGTCAGTACAGAATTTCGTCAATACAGAATTTTTTTAAGACAGTACAGAATTTTGTTTTTACAGAATTTTGTAAATACAGAATTCTGTAAATACAGAATTTTGTCACTGCAGAATTTTGTTACGTTAATTTACAGTATTTCGTACGAAAAGAATTTTGATATACAGCATTTTGTAGGGATCCCTTTTTAATTAAAAAAATGCAATTAAAAAAGCTGGTATTGTCTTTTGAAATTCAAGTATGTCTGAGAGTACAGCCAGACAGAATGGCATTTTTTTCGGTTAGCAGATAAAAAGAAAATATAAAGGGAAACCATATATAATGAAATGAATGCTGACGTGACTGTTGGCTGCCTCATCAGACACAAAGCCATGTGTTGCATTAAAACGTGGTAATTGAAAAGGATTCTCGAAAACAAATTGCACGCAAAATGTGCAAAAATCAATGCAATTCATGCAGATATGAATGCAAATGATCTACCAGCTATGGAGCAAATGCATCTTTTGCATTTTGGGGTGTTATGTAAATAAATGCGAAAAAAGGTTAGCAAAAAATTAAATAAAATTTCAGCAATCACTCTCATATGTTCCCGAAGATAACAGCAGGCAGGACAAAAAAAAACCAACAAAAAAAAAAAACATTAACAAAGAACACCTCAAAATACATTCAGAAGTGTTAAAGAACATGAGAGCTTTCGCTCAACACTCGAACTTCATCATCAGCAATTTGGCGTAGCCAGACATACGTCACAGAAATGGAATTACACATAGACATACAGTTGCGTACATTGAAATCCGTAAGCCAAACAATTTAGGTTTATTATTACTTAAAACAGTTCTGGCCATTTTTGCGCTTTCGTTCATTTCCATTTTCCATTTCCAGCTCATTTTCACAAGCCTCTCTTGAGACCAGTTTTGTACAACCAAAAAAAAAAAAAAAACAAAAGCTGAAAATGCTTGAAAAAGTGATAATTGCTGGGTGCTCGACTCGACTATACAAGGTGAAGTTCAAAATAAACAAGACTGAGCTAAAATAGAAACGAACTTTGTTGTAATAACTTCCAGTTTATTTATTCGAAATAGTCCTCTCTGGCCTCGATACACTGTTTTGGGCGATCTAAAAGCTTTTCGAAAGACTGTTTCAGATCATTAACCGGGATGTCCTTCAGGATGTCGGTACAAGCATTTTGGATGGCCTCTACGAAAGCAAAACGTTTTCCTTTCATAATCAAATGCCATTTTCCGAATGAAGTCACAGGAAACCATATCAGGCGAATACGGTGAATGATTGATGGTTAAAATGCGATTTCTAGTCCAAAAATCAGTCTCCTTGGCGGTATTCAGGGCGAATTCAACGAATGCGGTACAACAAACCGCCAAGATAGAAACTTGCATTGATGGTTTGGCCCGTTGGCATGAACTCCTTGTGGGCAATTCCCTTATAATCGTAAAAACAAATGAGCATCGACTTGATTTTTGACTTTTCCAAACGCGAGTTTTTGGGTTGTGGCTCGTCCGGGGTGGATGGTGCTCATCCATTTGGCACTTTGACGCTTAGTTTCAGGTTCGGGTTGGATACACCACGTTTCACCACCAGTTACAATGTTGTAAGGGAAGTTCGCATCTTTTCTCGCATCCTTAATGAGGTCTTTCGAAGGTTGAATTCTGAGCAATTTTTGGTTCTCAGTTAACTTGTGCGGATTGGAACATGAAACGTGCACATACTTTTCGTAAGCCCAAATGATCAATTAAAATGCGAGAAATCGATGTTTTGGAGATATTCAACTCCGATTCCATTAATTTCAACGATAATTTCGGTTCAATTTTCATAAATTTACGAACGAACAATTTCGATGGAGTTTTCGGTGATTATAGTCGGACTTTAGCCCGATAAGAGCACTGTTAATCGTGTATGCTTTCCTTCCAATCTCCCCAAATAGCGCACAGCAAAAAATTCTTGTTAGTTGATTTGGGTTTGACGATCGTTTGGGCTGGCTGACTGCAACTTAACCATTAACTTTTCGGTTGTTGTTCTCATGTATGATCCGTTTTTCATTACTGCCCTCAACCTGCGATAAAAATATGTCGACTTCTTTACGTTCCAGCAAAGTATCGCAGCAAAGTATCCAGCAAAGTATCAGACATCGAGCTTTTTTATATCAGCTTTCTGCAATTGATTCCAAATAGTTTTCTGTGTAGTCTTTAGTTTCTGGACAATGGCATCAAATGACAGCTAAGGAGAAGGTGTTGAGATGATTCTACGTGATATGTCACATAGTTTGTTTTCTGTGATACTGTAAACAAGTCAAGCTCGAGTGTGTTCTTCGAATTTAACGATGGAAATTCAAGTTGAACAAAGAATTTGTTTGAAATTTTGTTATTCCAACGAAATTTCGGCTTCAGACGCCTTAAAAATGTTGCAGTCAACCTATGGGGACTCTGCTCTATCGCGTGCACGTGTTTTCCAGTGGAACAAATCGTTCAAAGAGGGCCGTACATCGGTTGAAAACTTGCCTCATGAACGTCGTCCAGCAACATCAGTAAACGACGAAAACATCGAAAAAGTAAAGGAAATTGTGCTTGAAAATCGAACAAATCGCAAAATCGGTTAACGCTGAATATTATTTAGACGTTTTAAAGCATTTGCGCGAGAACATTCGTCTTAAAAGGATTCGCGATTATTTCAACAAAGCTAATGTTAATATCGTTCCGCAAGCACCGTATTCGCCTGATATGGCTCCATGTGACTTTTTCCTGTTTCCCAAGCTCAAGTTGCCGCTCCGTGGAAAACATTTTGAGACAATTGAAGTCATGAAAGAGAATTCGAAGAACACACTCGAGCTTGACTTGTTTACAGTAGCACAGAAAACAAACTATGTGACATATCACGCTGAAATTTGCCATGTAAGCTTATAACAGTCCTACCAAAAAACAAAAAAATTATTTTTGCCATATGTCATCCGCGGACCGTTTTATTGATAACGTCTCGTTCATATTTGAGCAGAAGGTATATGGTAGTTTTATTTTAAAAACATGGCGACTACATGTCGAGATTTCAATGGGCGCTACTGTATGCATAGTTAGGTACTGAATAGATATGAATATGTATGTATGTGACACATGTTCGTGTGAAGTGTATTCAGTATTTGCTATTGTGCGTATTTCAGTTGTTGCTTTGTTGCTTTCAAATACTGCACTCGATGTTAACAAATTGACATTCCGTTAGGTCTGATAAATGGTATTTGTATTTACATACTTACACCTGTGTGAACACCATTGTGAACACTGCTGTATATACACTTTTGATATGGTGGTAGCAGGAGTCCTTCATCAGTGTGTTACGGATTGCTGGTTGGTTTGTTCAGAGAAATTCGATTTTGATGCAGCTATTTTAATATTAGAGCTAAAAAAGGAAGACAATTGCACAGTAAAAGGAAGACAATTGCACAGTAAATTTTTTGAAAGTCGTGTTACAAGTTAGTGTGAGTGAGTGTGGTGGACGAGAATTAGCTGGTTAAACAGCAGAAGAGAGTGCACCGAGTTGCCTCCATTAGAATCATTCATACATCCATTCTAGCGCATAAATTTATATTGGATATGGTATTCTTCAACATTGCTATATAAGTCCGAGGCCGCCCCTTATGAACACTACAGGATACCCAGAAACTTCGAATTCAGCCCTGCTCGGACTGATCAGTCCGGACATACATTGTGCTGTGGAAGGATTGTCTTAGTGCATCTGCTTACGACTCGTTCGAGGTTGTTTAGAAAAGTTGGTGCAGTGCCACGAGGAACTCCCAATTAGACTTTAATTTAGGCTTTCGAATCATTGCAGTGTTTTCTAGGTTTTTAGTCGATCGGCTGCTGATTTTTGAAATATTATTTAAGGAGATATTAATTTACTCAATAATGCGCATGAAGTCCAGGCTCTCAGAAGCTTGATTTCCTCTTCGATTGCATTTGAATATTTTGCTATCAATATCGGTTCCAGGCCACAAGGACTTCGCAGAAAACTGCCAAGCTTAACTAAGTGCTAACTAAGCAAGACAACCTTGAACGGTTCTCCCCTTACAAAGAGCAAAGGTACCTGTGGTCTACGCTTAGAAAGATCAACTTCCAATAAGCTCAGCGCGTGCTGAACGGAAGCATTGAGTTGAAGAGTTGCAAAGTGCTTCTGGCCACGAGCGGGTAATCGGTGTCTGTACGAGGAAACTTCTTGTGCTAACAAATCCGCTCCTTTCCTTCGTAGTGGGGGTCTTAATCGGACATTGCGCGTTGGAAATACATGTCAAATGGGCATACACGAGACAGGGATCTCTGTCGACCTTTTATAATGCCTGGAATGTACGCTTTGGATTTAAAGATTTTTATTTCCAACCAGTCGCATAAAGGTCATGAAATACTCGCATCAAAAATTTATTGTTCTACCTCAAAATTTATTAATCCATGTCCTGCCTCAATCATTGACTTCAAATCTTCATGTTTCCTTTATAGCTGCAACAGGTAATGCCGAAAGAAAATCCGAATTGGTCAGTTACCTGATATTATCTTTCATTTAACTGTGCAACTCACCCGGGGTCAGGGCCTCAGAAGCATACCAAAACTACCCCAAATGGATAAATGTAACGTTAATAGCAAATCGGGCAACTGGGCTTTCTTTCGATACATGAGAATTTTGTTCACTGTATCGAATTTATTAGTACTCTAGAAGAAGTCGTATTAAAGGGCGTGAAATGTTATAAAGAAAATCTCGCTAAACTTTAATCTTAGCTTTGGTGTAGTGAAATCTTGCGGGACACACTTTTATAGACAATTTTAACTCGTTAATTACCTCTTGAATGAGTTCTTTTGGCATTTGTTTTAGGTATCTTGGCAAGTGATGTGTTTACAGGGTCCCCAAGGCGTTGAATATTCAAGAAATTTACTTTACGGAAAATTTCGCTAGCGAACTCCGAAGACAGGAAAAAATTAAATAAGCAAATTCTTTGTTGAAACTCTTTGTGAACTGTTTTTTGTTTTTTTTATTGTTTTATTTTTATATTGTTTTTTTTTTTATTTAATGTGCGGAAGCCTAGTACTTCCTAGTCTTTTTCTTCTTGATATTGTACCACAAATGGAGCCGACTCCAGCGGCAGATATTTTTTTATGGCAGAAATACACTCGGAGGTTTGCTATTGCCTGCCGAGGGCGATCGCTATTAGAAAAAACTGTTTCTTCATTTTGGTCTTTCACCAAGATTCGAACCTACGTTCTCTCTGAATTCCGAATGGTAGTCATGCACCAACCCATTCGGCTATCGTGGCCGCACCTTTCACTATATGTCGTTAAATATCCCCTATCTTTTGGCGAAATTAAACAGCGCCACCAACAGAATTGTGCCCAAACCGTCCAGGTACTCGAAGATATGGTCGCCCAGACATCTGAAGTGTATTCATCGGAGAATTCTGCGGAGTGGATTATACCTCTTCTTCCTCAATTTTATACGCAGCTTCTAAAGAACGAGTTATGTGGATATCCGATAATAATAAAGCGGAATGGGTAACCGAGCTATTTTCTAATAAAAAAGATAACTCCGAAGAAAATCGACAATTTTAGAAGGATTACTTGTAGTTGCTAGCGCTTGAAAGTAAATACTCCTTTTTTCCCTAACTAAGTTACAGCTAATCAGTTTTGTGTGCCAGTAACCATTAAGAAGATTGGAAAAAAATCATTTAAACTCTTTCCAGTTTTCGTTTCTCTCACTCTACGACACATGACGTGCATTTTATACAAATCAAGTTAATTTTCAGCGTCACGAAACATATGTACTTGTGTATGTATGCAATCTGTCCCCTACTTATTTTCTCGGAAAATCTTTCCCTAACGAACGAAGCAACCAAATTGATTGAGCAGAAGCTGGAAGTTGCTCTGCTATTGCTCCTGGCGTTCATTTTGCCTCCCCTGCAAACTCTCCCACTACGACGGGTGGGCGGAGATCTCTACCGCGCAGTTTTTGTCGCCTTTGATGCTTGTACTTCTCTCTGTCTTCATGTATCGAATTGTCACCAACCTTGCTTTGCTATTGCGCCCCACTATCGACTTCGTGATTACAGCAGCTGCTGTTGATTTTTTCTTTTAATTTCTTGAACTTTTTCCATGCCATGCTTCCTAAAATTTTATCAGAAAAAAGGGTCTCACAGCATGCAGTTCACTTCATGCCGCTGTTGTCGGCCTTTGCTGCCTGACTGACAGTATTGCCGCCTTCTACGTTAATCGTGACTGCGTTCTTACTCACGGCGTGCCAATATTATTTTTCTACAGCGTTGATTGGAACCGATTGCAAGGAACTGACATGCCTTCTCGACTACTTTGGCTGTAACGCCTTTACCGCATTGCTGGCATTTTTTTTTCGCAACCCCTTCCTTTGCCATGTGTTGCAATTTGAGTATTCGATTGCAGTGTGTGGGTGGTGAGCCTAGTTTGCGTTTCTTGTTTTCTCTTTTTGTTAATAACCTCGAACGTTCCTTTGTCATCGACAGCAGCGGCAAAGCAGCAGTCATCAGCGCGCCCATCGTTGCTTGGTTTTCTATGCATTTGCCAGCAACGTTTCATTTTTTGTCTACCATATAGCTTTAGCTCGTTTGAGCTCACATTCCATTCCCGGTTCGCTTTTGTTGTTTTACTGCTTGTTAATTTTTTTTTATTTTTTATTTTTTACATGCCACCTCGGGGTTTTGTAACTGATGTGTGCACCAAAGCCTTTGAAAGCTACTTGCATAGCGTAGAGGAGAGTAAAAAAAATGTTTTCTGGCATCGAATGCAATTCGAATTTTTAACATCATCACGTTTTTTGTTTTCTCCCGTTTTTCGTTTGTTTTTTTGGTTGCGGTCTTTGCTATGGTGCCTGCTCTTGTTAAATTTGGCTGTAACTGTCAGATTGAATACATGTGGAACGTGGTGGCGAAAGGGCGTTGCGCAGCTTGGTTGCTGATTTAGATTTTTTTTCATAGTTCTCTAGCAGTCGATATGAGTTTGTAGTTTTTTCCTTCTCTTCCTTTACACGGAAGCGCTGACCAAAACGACTGTGTTAATGGTAGGCAGTAAAGTAGTCATCTAACAACGTTTTGATGGGCTTATAAACCAGTAATCATATAGTTTCTTTTATGGTTAGGAAATTTCTTTGCAATTCCTTCCGTTTTTGGTTTTCTTAGTTTGCACATCGCCCAGGTCTTTTTAGTAATATTCGTGGTCTTCACTACTTCGACACTTATCTCCATACTTAGAATGCTCCCCTATTAGTTACACGAGAACACGCAACACACCGTACGAGATTCTGCCGCAGTGAGCGAGTGTGATGAATCACTTAACAAATCAATTTGTGTTGGCTAAGGTTAATCGTGACATTGAGCGTAACTGCAGGACCGATGAACTAGCGAGACTTGGCACTAAAATGACTGATGAGTACACACACAATGACATAGGCGTACTCTTACAGATTTTTGAGCTACTTCTCTCTGAGGATATTGTAATCGCAGCTAAGGAAAGATTGCGGACGTTCAATGATAAACGCATAGAATCTTTGCTAAACCAAAATAAGCATAGTCTTAGCGCAGTGATTTCCGTTATAATGGGACACTGCCTAATATGCAGACACGTCCAGAGCATGGGTGTGCAAACACATGGCTTCTTCAGAAGCTGTCTACACGAGGAAGAGACGAAGTCACACCTCTTGTGCCATTGTCCTGCTCTATACAGACGTAGATTTACCATTTAAAGTAGACAATTTTTAATGAATTGGATGACCTCAGTACTGTAGAAAACGGGGATATTAAAAATTTTTTTGAAAAGTACACACTGGTTTTAGAAGATATAAGAACAAGTTCCCCGCGCGGCCTCACAATGAGCTATGAGTCTGAGAGTGTCCTATAGTGGCCAACCGCTTCAATCTAACCTAATCTAGTTTACATTGACTATTTCCTTAGTATTTCTCAGCTTGCTTTTAACTATTAACTTTTAACTATTGTCCAACATCGTTCAATTGTGGAGAATTTGCAGAGTTCATTGTTTTTGGTTATTTGTTAATGATGAATCCCCCGTAGTAAGGTGAAGTTAAATCTGGAAAAAATTGTGTGGTTGGCCCGCGTTCACGTAAGTTTCATCATTCATTATTATGTAAGCATTTTTTTCTCCCATTAAATTGTACAGCTTTCGGGTGCTGCTTCAATTTTTTTTATGTGACTTTTTTGTGTCCCTGATGTTATGTCCACGCCTAAAATTTGATGTCGAAGATCAATTTTGACAAGGAGAATGAGTTCAAATATCGGCTCAATACCGAGACTTCGAGTACGATTACTGTCTGCCATGTTGAGCTTCTTTGCGAAAAAAGTCTTGACCTTTGGAGGTTTTCATGGTATTTGTAAAAAATAAGTTTGTTGCGCATTTCCTGACTCAGTTTTTACATAAAAAGATCTGTTTCAATAGTAAAATTCAAAATCACAATGAAGTTTAATGGAAAGTGAAGTAATGTAAGTTTAAAAGAAAATATTGGTAAGGAAAAAAATATATTGTTATTTATTGTTGGCTCATGGCAAGGCGATTCTGTGAAAGGTGGTATCGGTAGACCAGCTGATTTGTGTTTTTTCTTTCGCCATGCACATTTGGATGTCAGCATAAAATGAAATGACAAAAGCCGTTCCATTCGCACCATCGTCGTATGCTGCTAGCTCCAATTACATGTCGGCTGTGCAACATAGTTTGTCCTTTTCTTTTCTACTTTCTTTTGTCGTGACATTTCTAATGTACAAAACGTTGCTGTTGGGCTAGTGCCATCACCTTTAATGAATTCGACTTTGCTCGTGGCTATATTCAAAATCTAATACAAATCTATTATTCCCAGCTTTTTTTGTCTCCAGAATGCTAAGTTCAGACATTCCGCATGAAGTGGACAGTTACCTCGCTAGTTATTATAGGAAAGCCCTAATTTTGCAGCATGTCTTCCTTATGATCTGTGTTCTGTACTATTATCTATAATTCTGAATACGCCTGGTCTTGATCTTAATCGATTCTATCTTTGGTAATAGTTAGGCTAAAATTGACTTTGCTGTTTTACACCTTCGGATGTGTTCAAATGCTTATGTGTGTTTTTTCGCTTATCCAAAAAAGTGTTATTATTTTGGCCAATTCATCGATGTTCCTAAGACCGGCAACCCGGTTAAGAGTGACATGCATCGACTGCAAATCCATTTTGCGTTTCATTACATGAGATGGATTGCTAACAATTCGGCCAGGCTGTCAGATTACATTGCTGCTTTGTTTCTATTCTGGCTCTGCATACCTCCAGATCTCACAGGCTACGCAAATACATTGCACTGACGGTTGAGATTTCACACCCAGCTCATCCGCTTGGAAGTTGCTCGTGAGGTTGCCTAGCCATAGGGAGTAAACTATACCAGGCTCCGTAGCAACAAATATCTATTCCAATAACGGTTTTCTCACAAATTGCCTGTGCTATTATCTATTGTAAATATGAAATGTGCGACCGAGATGCCGACATTCTGAGGACACTTAACATATGTAACTAACTCACTTAGAACTCGCGCTCCTCTTTCCCTGTCATCACTGAGCTTCCCAGTTTCTGAGTGGCTCTGGAGATTGCTAATATTTCATTAGCTCTATATTTTTTTTACTAAATTTGAACCACTTTCCATATTTTAATAATCAAAGCTGAATATGGTATACATTTTCTGTCCAGTTACACTTCTTTTTTTTACGCTGCTGCAACTTTCATAGGATATTTGAATGAAAATTGGCTCGATATTGATATAGCAAAAAATTTGCATTTGATACGCCTTCGAGGCATTTCTATTTGCTTGGTTTGTTGTTGTTTTTTTTATTCTATATCTGTCCTTCGTTTTATGCTCCCTACAGCATCCATATCTCACTCCATGCCCGCATCGAGCTATTATTTTTCCGTTTTCATGGTTGGCCTACGCCTTTAGCAGCTCGTTACTTTTCACTTTGCATTCATAACGAATGCGAAAAATATACATTCAAATTGGCTTGACTTGTCTTGACTCATTGGTGTATGTAGGTGTATGTGTAGCATGGCTGCTGCCTGATTATTTGCCCGCTCTAGCTAGCAGAGCTTCCTGTTGGGTCTAAACTCTCTAAGCGTGTATGCCTTCTGGTGAACTGGACGTCTTTCCTTGTCATTCCAAATTATACGAGGCGTAACCGTCGCGTGCAACCGTTACCCTCTGCACGTCTGTGCGCCGTTTCAAGCAAGCAATTGTGAACATTTTTTTATGGTCTCTAACGAAGTTGCCAGCAAGCAACGGAGCAAGCGTGGGGGCTTAGCTTGCACAGCTTCAAAATTGCAGTTGCTATAATTCATATCCTTGATTTTGGTTTTTTTTTACTTTTGCTTTCTTCTTGCTTGTTATATATCTGCGCATTTGTATTTGCATTTAAGTCTTTTTCGTAGTCAGATGTTTCTTTTTTTTTGTGGATCTCCTACGACTATCGCCAGTTCCAATTGCAGTGTCATCGTTATGGTCGTCGTCGACTCAGCGCCGTAATCTTACATCGTTAGAGTTGTGCCTGATTTGTGTTGCAAAATGATGCAAATGCAGATTTACTTAAGCGCTGAGATGATATCACGTTGACGACGTGAGCACAGGCGGAAGGAGGAGATATTGGTACGTATTACTGCATCCTTCATTCTATGTTGACTGCTGCTAGCTACAGCTGCAATTGTTATTGTTTCTCATCAACCTAAATAAGCTGGTGCATACATCTACATACAACGAACCACACTTACCAGAATCCCCACTCTCCAGCTATCTTCAACGAGTATACGAGTATACATATTTTGCTTCCAGTGTTGGTTGGTTGGCTGCTTGGTTAGTCGCTTACGTTTTTCTCCTTCTTTTCCATCAATTTATGCATATGAGCAACTGCATAATTTCGTATTCCTAACTTTTTTTTCGTACACGACAGTCCATCATCAGACTTGGTAAGATGGCAAGCTCTCAGCTCAATCTCAATCTACTTCGCAACGTTTTGTGCAGGAGATACCCATCCATGGACGTCATATGTGGCTGTGTCTACTTCGACTTGTGTGTACGAGTAAGTTGGGTATTCAAGTGTATGCATGAATTTAGATGGATAAATATTGTTCTTATAAATATGTATGCGCTTTTGTTTCACAGCTTCGTCCACATTTCACTGTCCTCTTATATTCATTTTGCACAATTTTTTGTGTCCTTAAATAAAAGATGTGCTTCCTGCCCGTAGCATCCGGATTCGCTCACTCACCCTCATTCACAACTTGTCACATTTGTTGGCATTCTTGTACGCGTGTGTAGGTTTATTCTGGTAAAAAAGGACAGGAAAGACAGGAAGCGGAATTTGTTCAGTAAGTGCTTGGAAACTAAGCTAATCATATTGTGAATTGTGGCTTCCTTGTTGGTGTTGATATATTTACTTCAATTTGCTTGAATGTAGCTTAAAATGAAATTTTATGTGTATTCTTCAGTGGTTGGATTACCTTTTTAGCTTTCATTCAACATCAGCTACGTCTTCAGGATTTGGTGGTTATGTTCTCAATATAACCCAAGTTGGACTGGTACACGATAGGTCCACTTTTAGTACTCAGAATATCTTCATCCGCTGTGTACCTTTCATAAGATTGCTCTTTCTTAAAATTCTAATTTTTTAAATTTGCGTGACCTCTTCAGCTCTAATTTACTTACAAAGCTGGCTGTCCGAATTTTATCTCGTTTATAGTTTTTTTTTGTGCGAAACTATTTTAAGGAAGGAATTTTTAAAGCAAACAAAAAAACGGAAAATTTGAAAATGCTGGAGTAGCTGCACCCCCTTAAAACGTATATTAGGGCGCTAAATAACAAAAAGATTCTGGCGTCTATTTGTTACTGGCCGTGTTGATGGCCGTGCACTTGTGTCAAAGCAAGGATGATAAGGTGACTAAGTTTGGCCATCTTAAGCAGAATTGTGAGAGTAACTCCGGTTGCCACGTTACCGGGGACTTGACAGCAGAAGACCGTGACCCTGTCAAATCTGGATGTTCGTGAGGAGGTGGTGTTCTTATTGCTGTTCGGAGAAAATTTCGGGCATCATTGGTAACACTTACCGATTCTGACACACTCACACGTGTTTGTTGCTCATCTGGAACAGTTTTTGTGTGTGCATCCTACATACCGCCAAATAGTCCGGATTGTTTATACTTTGCACATGCTGGCAATGTTGTGTCATTAGCGTCAAATATCGCTGGTGACATTCATCTATTTTCAATGATTAATGCATTTCAGCCTTCTAGAACAGATCCCAAGTTGATACAATTTATACAGACTTATCTAAAGTGTTTGACAAAGTATCGCACCGAATACTCTTGTTGAAGCTTGCGTCAATGGGCATACACTTCACGTTTTTGTCGTAGATCAATACTTTGCATACTTCGTATAGTATTGCTGGCTTACCATTGCAATCCGTTGAAGAAATTAAAGGCTTAGGCGTTATTTTCGACTCTTATCTGAATTTCACTACCCATGTTAACCACGCCATAAGACGGTCCTATTCGATGCTAGCATTCGTACGCCGAAACTGTTATGCATTTACTAACCCACACACTCTCAAAACATTGTATTGTGCTTTTGTTAGATCAAGATTAGAGTATGCCGCTGTTATTTGAAGACCGTACCAAATAGGTCTCTCTAATCGGATTGAGAGAGTTCAGAAAGTTTTTCTTCGTTTTGCGCACCGATCTTTAAACTTTTCTGAACCTTTATCATCGTACCGCTCTCGATGTTTATGGATTGACTTAAAACCCCGTGATAGCAGACAATCTATTCTATCGTGCTCATTTATTATTCGTATCATTTCTGGATTTATTGATTGTCCTTCCCTTTTAAGTAAAATTTAATTTAATATTCCTAATAAGAAACTCCGACAGTACGAAACCTTTAAAATTGGCTTCTCGAGAACCAACTACGGGGTGAATGCTCCGATTCCTAGGGCATGTGCAGATTTAAATTTGTTTTTCAATTCTTTTGGTGCTGATTTTACATGGCCGTATTGGCGACCGCTGTAGCCGAATGGGTTGGTGCGTGACTACCACTCGGAATTCACAGAGAGAACGTCGGTTCGAATCTCGGTGAAACACCAAAATTAAGAAAAAGATTTTTATAATAGCGGTCGCCCCTCGGCAGGTAATGGCAAACCTCCGAGTGTATTTCTGCCATGAAAAAGCTCCTCATAAAAAATATCTGCCGTTCGGAGTCGGCTTGAAACTGTAGGTAGGTGGAACAACATCGAGACGCACACCACAAATAGGAGAAGTAGCTCGGCCAAACACCCAAAACGGGTGTACGCGCCAATTGTATATATGTATATATATATATGGGTATATGGCATCTTAGTCAATCATCTTAAATCGTTTTTATCTTAGTAATTACTAAACTATTCTACATTAGCTTAACATAGTCTGTAAGAATGTATCCATTCAAAAACAAAATAAATAAATAAATAAAATAAATGCAGCCCGCAATTTCACACACTCGTCCAAGTTTTTTCGGTACGTCCATTTAATCTTACAAGCTATAACTCTCATTGCCTTTGAGTTTTTTTAATTCCATAAATTAACAGTTAGCCCCAGTTAGATTTTCCTAAAATGTGCGAGGGCGTATAAAAATTCTTCCTTACTTGTTATTTTCGGAAGCTTTGTTCAATTATGAAAATCGTACCGTTACAAGGTAACATAGAGGCACTGAGACTGAAAACATCTTTTGTGTTCCAAAGTCACACCCGTTTTCGTCAATATCTTTGAAAGGAAACTCCACAGATTCACAAACAGCAAAGGCTACACCTTCGCAAAAAATGCGTTGAGACGGCTCATCGTTCTCCAGATGTAGTCTGTATTATGTCTCAGGAGACTCGTACTTATACCGTGCAGATGCAAACGAAGTTAGTTGTGATGTGACCGTTCATCGGAGCTAATCTGTAAGCAATCACAACAGTTGAGTTAATTTGAACTTCTTTTTGAGCTCTTTTTGTAATTTAATGGTCACTGAGGCATTTATGAGTGCAGTTAACCTCGATTACACGGCGATTCTGACTGGCCGAGCTCTGGTTGCCTGATCTCTGAAGGCTCTTTAAATTGGCACTGGTGTTTCAAAAGCATGATGAGAGAACTGTAGGAAAATAATAAGTGTATTAAATAATAATTATAATGAAAAACTACATTCATAGTTGAATGAAAACGTACTTAACGGTAAAGACCTTAATAGATTGAGCTCCCTTCACTCGTATTCCACTTAGCCTACATCCTTTCGAAGCTCACAGCGTCTGCTTTGATTTCTCATTTTAAGTGTCGCACCATTAAAGAATATTAGCTGTGATAGTATTCTCACGGCGAAGATAAGTAATAATAGGTTTAGCGATTAATTGTTGTTTAAATGATCTTGAAAGTTCTATCAGGTTGACTAAATCCGTTGGCGTTATCAAGCTCACTGCGCAATCTCAATAGGTGTACATATTTAGACTCGTCATTAACGATGTCGATATACTTGAGCTGGATTTTTTTGAGACGGCACAAATTCAATGTGTTTCAGGTCGTATTCGGCTTGAATATCGAGAAATTGGCATCTGGCCAAGAGTTGTGAGTGAATTTCTGATCAAAAAACAAATTATTTCGTTGTACCATTCACCATATTTACCAGATTTCGCAACTAGCCACTGTTACTTAATCCCGAATCTGCATTTGACATTCAAAGGAAAATGTCATGAATCCATTGGCATACAGGGTGTTAAAAAAAGAGTGCAAATTTTTTAAGAAGGTAATAGTATTGACTAAAAGAAATATGAAGAAAAAAATAAGTGTTCATAAAGATATGTAGGACCACGAACAAAACGTTTTTGAGATATTGCAATTCGTTCTTTGTTTTAGCTTCTTTGTTACTTTCATACTTTTATTATTCTTTTTTACTTGGATATTCTTATCATAGTTGACCGGTGTTTTGTGAGAATAGTTTTGTAGAAGTGGAAAACATTATTCCAGAATCTCACGAACTATCGAGAGTAATAGACGTACCAACGATCAATAAGAGTCTTAAGGGCCTTTCAAGTATTTTATTCACCTGACGAAACATAATTTTAAATTCAACAATTTGAAATTTTTTCGTTTGATATAACTGTTTATTCTAACGAAGAATTAGCGACCATGCCTTTCATGGACCATAGCTAATGAAAACAAAAAAAAAAAAAACAAAAAAAAACTATGGCTTCGTTACAAGGAGAAAGTGTGCAATACCGTCAGGAAAAAAAATTGTCAAAAATCAATGGAATTTTTAAGAAACTTCAAACTTGCACTTTATTAAAATTTAATAAGCTATAAAACTGCATACTAAAATTCTTTCCAGAAATTCTAATTAAATACCGTGAATCGGGATAAATAGATTGTGGAATTTTTCTAATTTTTACATAAAATGTTAAGCTCGGCCTAATATGGTTTTTGTTAGTAAATACTACTATGCTTAAAAAAAAAATAATAATAATAAAAATAAAAGAAAAAACAATAGCAAAATAGTTAAAACTGGTCAAAATATTGATGTGCTGTCGTATGTCACAGCCGGTAAGCACCTAGTTCTTGGCAACTACACTTATCCCCTGCACTAACTTCATAGAATTTAAATTAAAAATAAATAAAAATAAAAACTAAAAATCCGCACATACACTTCACGCAGTTATGTTGAATTTTAACAATTTTTCTGCCAATTATTATTTTTTTCCACGAACTGTTGTTTTCCTTTTTCCTACTTGTTATTCATAATCTTTATTTAATATCTCGCTGAAAGAAATTCAACATTATAATTTGCAATGCAAAAAATGCTCCGGTCCCACCTAACGATCTGCGGTAACAGCAACAGCAGCAACAACAACGTCAACGATAACGATAACAAGCATGGCAATCAGCAAATGCGCTCCTTGCAATACTTTTTTGTGTAAAAAAAAAATTTGTTTTCCTTGTTTATGTTGGCTGGCGATGTTACGAGCGGCTACCTTGGCTTCTACTCTTACTTGTCGCTGGCTGCTTCGCGGTTGCTGCATTAACTAGCAACGGAATCAAGTACAATATATGTATGTATGTATGCGAGTGAGTGAATTGCTTGCTGCAGCATCCTTTCATGGCGCCCATGCCGCAGAGGAGAAGCATTCTAGCGGCCTAGCAGTTCGAGCATCAGCGGCAGCGCATCTTTAAACATGTAATCAGATTCCATGGATGTTTACATTATAATTTAAATACAATGATTAAATACTTTTGGTTTTGGTTATTTAACATTTTTACGCTTACTCTGTACCTGCCACTAGCGCACAGACACAAGCATACAAACATCAGTGTAGATATACAGTCAGTCAAAAATGTTTTGGCAATGTTCACAATGCGTTTCATGTAAACATTTTTTCGTTATTTTTGTAAGAAAATGTGAGTATGATAATAAAAGACGTGCAAACATAAGTTTCAAAAACTGAGCCAATTTTTAAGAAAGTTTCGAATATTTTATTTCAAGAATTTCTAATTTTTTTCTGGTACGCAGTTTTTTAGTACTGTGAATCGAGGGTTCTAACTTCATGCAACATTAAAAAAAACTTATCCAATTTTCAAGAATATTTCGCTTATTTTATACGAGAATTTTTCTCTGGTGTGCAGATTGTAAGCTCATTTAATTTTAGCGTAGTTTGAAGTTACTGAAAATTCACCTTGATTTTTAATAATATCTTTGCTGACAGTCTCTGCATTTTCTTCTTTCAACCTTTCAAGCGTTGCATGGAAAAATATGTAGAAAACCGTCGGCAAAAAAACAAATATATTTAAAATTAATGCGTACCAGAAAAATTTAATATTCTGAGTAAAATGTTCGAGATTTAGTTAAAAATTTTATCTTTTTTTTTAGAAATTTGATATAAAGTTGGAAAAATATATTGCTTTTGTTGTAATATGGGTTATATTTTTATACAAAACTAATAAAAAACAAAAATTGCCATGAAATATTCGCGATAGACGGAAAAATCACTGTGCCAAAGTTCGAAATTTTGGTAAAAATTTTTGAATTTTTTTTCGAAATGTTATATAAAGTTGAAAACTTTAAAATATATTACTTTTGTTGTAATATGATTTATATTTGTATACAAAATGACAAAAAATATATATAAATACATATATGTATATTAGGCCGGGTCGATTTGTGGGGAGGCAAAAAAATCGCCCATTGCTCTGTGAAAATCATATTCTAGGGATCAAAATAAGAAACTTTGCCAAAGGAACCATACCTCTAAAACGAATTCTGATGTCCCCCAATTTGGGTCGAACTTTTTAGTTTCTTTTCTATAACTCACTTAAATTAATTTTTTCATTTACATATGTTCTGACTAAATAAATTTCTTAAGAGAAAAAATAGATATTATTATAAATTGCAGTCGGTAACGATCCCCCGTGATTGTTTCGCCCGGTTGGAGAAGCTCAAAATATACGACGCCGACCTGATCCCACCAAATGCAGAGCATGATTTTCTTGCCGTGAATATTCTGCTTGGCCGTCGACGTTGATGCGTGGCCGGGCAAACCCCATGATTTTTTGCGTTTTGGGTTATCGTAGTGGATCCATTTTTCGTCGCCAGTCTCCACCCGATGCAGAAAACCCTTCCGATTTTGTCGCTCGATCAACAATTCGCACGTAAAAAGTCGCCGTTCGACGTCGCGCAGCTTCAACTTGTACGGGACCCAATGCCCTTGCTTTTGGATCATTCCCATCGCTTTTAGACGCTTGCAAACGGTTGATTTATCAACGCCCAATGATTCAGCAAGCTCTTCTTGGGTTTGGCACGAGTCCCAATTCCGCGTCCTCGAACTTTTTGGGCTGGCCAAGACGCTCCTTGTCTTCGGTGTGAAAATCACCACTTTTGAATCGTCGAAACCAGTACTCACATGTTGAAATCGACGGAATATGGTCTGGGTAGGCCTCCTGCAGCAATTCACGGGCTTGGGCTGTATTTTTTTTCAAATTGAAGCAGAAAAGCAAAGCTTCCCGCAAATTGCGTTTCGACGGCACGAAAGTTGACATACTCGGAGCACGAAAACACTGCGTTGTTTATACTTCAGCGAAATGACAGATACTGATAAACAAAGCCTAGGGATGAGGCTTTGTCATGAATATATATTCAGTATTGCCAACGCGATAAAGTGATAAATAGCGCCATCTGTGTGTCACCTTTAAAACTAATTCAACCTCCCAATAAATAATAAATATTATTATAAATAAATAAAAATAAAGAAAAAACATAGCCATTTAGCTGATTTTTTCATGTAAAGGCCAAAAATGGTGATATTTTTAAATTGGGGGACATCAGAATTCGTTTTAAAAGTATGGTTCCTTCGACAAAGTTTCTTATTTTGATCCCTAGAATACGATTTTCACAGAGCAATGAGCGATTTTTAAATCGACTCGCCCTAATGTACAATATATATTGGCATGAAATTGCATGCTCAAAATTTTATTGAAAAAATTGTTCTTATTATTTTTTAATTTATATTAATTTTTGTATAAAGTTTAAAACTTTAAAATATTTTGCCTTTATTGTGATATGAGTTATATTTGTATACAAAAAAAAAAATAAAAAAAAAAAATATTGGCATGAAAAACGTTGCGAAGCAACATTCGCAAAACTCGCTGTGCCAAAGTTCGGAATTTTGTTGAAAATTTGATGATTTTTTAAATATTTTTAAAACCTTAAAATGTATTGCTTTTATTGCAATATGAGTTATATTTTTATGACAAATTAATGAAAAGCAAATTGGCATGAAAAACATAGAGAATATTGTAAAAAAACTCAGTGTGCCCCTTTTTTTCTACTCACTGTATATGTAGGTATTCATATAAGGACATCAAGTAATCGCGGACGCTTAAATGTTACCAACTCTAGGCACTGCCGTCTGCAACAGCTGCCTGCCATGACTGTTATTGTTACTGATGGATGCAGCTGCAGTTGCTCCTGCTTCTGCTTCCACTATCTTCATACACAAAAACGTTGCTTACTTCCACGGCTGGGCATGGCGCAACACAAAAAGCTCTTTATACCCTATCTGAGTATTATTCTTAGCTTGTTTTCAATGTCCACTGTTGCATGCCTTAATCTCTTAATGGCATTGGTCATGGTTAATGCTTACATGCAGGCAGCTACAATTGCTCGTACTTATATATAAGACCATTGAGAGTACGAAATGCAGTGGGTTCATTCGCAAAGGCCAGTCAAGTTCGAATGTGAGCAGGGTAGGCATGGATGGGTTGGTTGGTTGGTTGGTTGTTGATCGTTCAGTGTTGTGATGATGTGATAAGTCCATTTTAATGCGTTTAACAGCCGAGTCTGGTTATATGTTGCTGATGAGCTCCATAAACATACAACCATGCATTTAAGCGCTGCTCTTCTGCCTACTTTCGTTGACTCCATTACTTCCAATCTTGTTTTGCCAATAAAAACAGCATCCAGCGTATCAAAATACACGTTCATATACAACAACAGCTGTCCACACCAACACCACAACAGCAACAATCGGCTAGGTGGTTTGTTGGTTTGTTTGCCATTTGCCAGTTACTGTCTGCTTGTGACTTCAGCCAACCAGCCAGTCAGCCTATGGCCACTCGAATTTCGCATGCACGTTGTCGCAGTTTGCTTTTCGAACGCCTCGTTGCTGCTTGTTTTCATTTCAGTCATTTCAGCGCCCCCAGCAGTTTAAGTGCTGTGCTGCACTCAGTTAACCAAGCAACCAAGTTAGTTCATCATCCCAGCTATGACAATTCGATTTGCACCGAATTTGGACAGTTCGTTTGTTGGACAGTTGTATTTGTGGCTGATTCCTCGGGTTGTTTGTATCTCTCAGAAAATTATTTGCCAATTTCTGTTAGGCTGAATTTTTTTAACAAAAATTTGTACGATTTACTTTGAACACAGTTCAACTCAGGTAGGCTTGAGGAAGTACAATAACAAGAAAACTGAAAAAGTTTGAAAATAAGTAAAAAATTTCTAGATATATTCAAATGGAAAATTTGGTATAGAGTTTCTCAAGTGAAGCATCGAGGTTTTTTTTTCAAAATTTCTGAAAAATATGCTTCTTAAAATATGTTTTTGGATAAAAAATACTTCTAAAAAATTTGTTTGGATAGAAAATTCTTAAAAAGAATTCTTTAAAAAAATTAAAAAAAAAAAAAGAATTCTTTAAAAAAAGCTTCTTTAAAAAATAATTTTGGATACAAAATTTTATTGTAAACATTTTTTTTTTGGATAAAAACTAATTCTAAAAAAATTTCTTTGGATAAAAAATACTTAAAAAAAATTTCTTTAAAAAGAAATTTATTAAAAAAATGTTTTGGAAAAAAAAATACTTTAAACAATTTTTTTAATAATTTTTATTTGATAAAAAGTACTTCTAAAAATATTTGGGGTAAAAAATACTTCTAAAAATGTTTTTTGATACATTTTTTTAATAAAGAAATACTTCTAAAAATGTTTTTGGATACATTTTTTGTGGATAAAAAATACTTCTAAAAAATTAAAAAAAAAAAAGAAAACTACTTCTAAAAAATGGTTTTGGATAAAAAATACTTCTCAAATTTTTTTTTTCGGTTCATGTTTTTTTGTTGTTTGTTAACTTTGTTACTTCTAAAAAAGTTGTTTTTTTGATAAAAAATACTTCTAAATTTTTTTTTTTTTTTTTAAATATTGTACTTAAAAACTGGTTTGGATAAAAAATACTTCTAATTTTTTGTATATTTAAATATTTTCTTTGGATAAAAAATACAATACTTAAAAAACATCTTTAAAAAAAATATTTTTTGATAAAAAATACTTTTTAATAAATAATACTTTTTAATTAATAAAATTTTTTTTGGATACAAAATAGTTTTTAAAACCAGTTTTTTTGAAAAAAAAAAAAAATAAATTTTTTGTTGCGAACCTTTTTTTCATTTTTGAAAAACACTTCCCCTTAGATTTCGTTCTTAGGTTCAGTAATCCCTGAAAGTTTCATGGTGGAATCCTCATAACTTTTCGAGTTATACTCAAATTCGTATGTTAACAAAAAAAAGTTTTTTATTTCTAAAATAATTTTTTAAAAAGTATATTTTATACTAAAAAATTAAAAAATATATATATAAAATTTTAATTTATTAAAATGTTAAAAAGCACTGAATTGTTTCATTTTAAAAAATTCGATACTAAAATTTTCAACATTGGAAAATCTTAACTGGACTTTTTTTTTTAATTTTTTTAGTTAATTTCTTATCATACTCAAGCCTACTAATAAACTATTAGTTTAAAAAAATATACGATATTCTCCAAAATACTTGGATCACTTCACTTGAAATCGTTCACCGGCCTCCCAAACTAATCTGACAAAGCTTTACTTTTGATCCGTCGTCGTAGGCAGACAGCTTGGATTTATTATTGGATCACATCGTCAATAGCAATTGATGATGGGTTTGGTAAGTTCGAGCAACAACTACAGCAATTAAGCAACCATCTTGCCCAGCAGGACTGCGACCGTATTAGGGGCTCAATAGACGGCACATTATAAATAAAAAGTTTGGTTTCATATCCTCAGAACCAGAATTAAAGTTTCTTCTCAGCTTTAGAATACTTACATTAGGTAAAAACTCGACGAAGTTTTTTTTTTATCTCTCTCCCCTTTATTTTATATATCTGTCCATTGACATTAAGTACGTTGTTTAACAATTTGGCCAGGACTCTTTGGACTCGACGAAGTTGAATGAAAATTTCTCATTTTCTGAATGCATAGTAGCACCTAAAAAGTGTTGAAGACGCATTTGCATATACGTATATTTGTAGAACCGTCCCTGCAATCACTAAATATAATTCGCAAGGCCAAGAGTGTAGTGGTTCTCATAGTAGAAAGTGTGGTTAGCACTGACAATAGTCAGTTATTGGAGGATGCTCCGAAAGAGGGCCGAATACAGCAGTGTGAATAAGATGGTTCAGATAGAGATTTGAAGTAAAGGTATTTAGTAGTAAAGGTCTCGCTATAATGACCGTCATAGATGAGCGATCTGAGTGAGTGTTCCCCGAAAGCCACAGTGAGCATGAAAAATCACCATGATTGAAGCAGCTCTTTCTGATAGCGGTCGCTCCGTGACTGAGAGACCTGTGAAAGAGCGTCTCACAACAATTCATCAGCCAATTAGAAGCAGCCTAAAACTGTGAAGGGACTTCGTTTGTGGAAAACCATCAAGACACACATATTAAACACATAATAAAGGTTAAATACGGCAATTATAGGTATTTATATGAAGGTATCTAGGTATTTTTACATACTTAGATCCAAATTGTTTCTGTGATTTATATACTTATAAAATGGCAATGCTTGGCTATGCCCAAACCTGTTCTAGCACAACTTTCAGTAAAGTTTTCTTAGGATAAACTGTTCTTATTCCCGAGCTCTTTTAGTGCTAAAGAGTTTAATTTCGCTACCGACTTTTCTAATACTTCCATATTTTAAGATCTGGCTAAGCAAGTTTCAATGGCGGTCAGCAGTTTTTTCTAATTCTGTGACGACTTTCTTCACATTCCATGTCGAACGTTTTCTGGATTTCTGCGATCTGCCAAATTCTTTCTGAAATTTTTTTTCAAAATGCATTTTTCACTAGATTTATATACATACATATATATGTATATATGTACAATATAATTGGCGCTTACACCCTCTATTGGACGCTTGGTCGAGGTCTTCCTCCTATTTGTGGTGTGCCTCTTGATATTGTTGCTCAAATGGGTTGGCTAGATGGATGTATCTACTAGATTTATGTTATGAAATTTGATAGTTTTAATGCTGGGCTATTTCGTAAAGTGTGTACATCTCTAATTTATCTTGCCAATGTGTTTACCCAGCTATCATTTCCTTTATCCTAGAGGAAGAACTCCTCTCAGTTTTGAACCATAAATCTTACAAAGAATAATTCTCTTGAGTGCGCCAGCGACTTTTCTCTCACTTGTTTGATTGTCTCTCTTTAGTGCCTTACAAAATGAAGGGTTTTAAGAGAAACTCGTGTATGGTTTAATTTTTCCCCATGTACTTCAGTCACCTAATCACGACCTACTCTAATTTCCTAGTCTCGAGCTGTTGTTGTAGCAGCATAAACATTCCCCATACATATATGGGGAATGCTGCTGAAGTGGCAGTCCTATCCGGATATAAATCCGTGTCGTTCCGGTAACGTAGAACCGACTGTCGTGGGAACGCTTAGTCTCGAGCTCAGTTTGTTTTTTGGTTGCTGAGTTTTTAAGTTCCTTTATGTGACTAAGGTACTCTTCTATCTAGCATAGCATTTCTATAGACTATTTAAACATTTTCTCTCTACATTGTTGAAACGCGTTTCTTTGTACTGTTCGCTTAGCTAACGCCTGAAATTCTCAACAGGCTAATGAAATGTTCCCAATATGTAAACTCATAGCTTGAAACTGAAATGGGGTATCGGCTTATGTTCCGTCTGATAATTCGCATAATTCACAAGCGTACAACGTAGTAAGTTTCGTTATCCCTTGAGCTACACCCATTGCAGACCTCAATGCAAAGTCTCATTCGTTCGTTGGATATCTCGGTTAATTTGTGCTTTAATCTTTTATTTTTTCTTATACCTCGAATCAGTTCGCCTTTGCCCCAATCATTTAACCACTTAGTGATCTTTTAAACTCACTTACAAATCTTTTTCTCACCGAATTCTTTCCTTTACAGTTTGTCTGGGTTGTGTCGTCGCCCACGGCTCGCCTTCCCACTCACCAAATTCACTAGACGACATAATCGTATTTGCGCTTATTTAAACAATTTTACATTTGCTGATTGTTGGTTTTTCCTATTCAACGCACACCAGTGCCAACATCAGCCACTATAGCCTGACACCCTGCCACCGCTAGTTCGTGGTGCACCACTTAACTGACCGAATGCCTGCCGCCAGCCGCACAGCTAGCTAGCTGGCTGGTGACTGGCTGCCCTCTTGGCTGCCGTTATGCTCCCTGCCAGTCTACCTCAGGGCAGCTTGTCGACGTTGACGACATGTTTGTCTCGATCGGTAACATGATTATTATAGTGTTGCGCGCACACCTCATACTGCAGCACCTTTGCGGTAAAATACGAATGCAGCAGTCGCGCCTTGCCAACTTGCACCATCCAGCAACCGCAGCATCAGTGTTGGCTGAACGCCCATTGCCAATTGCTTGAGTGTCTGTCTGCCTGCCTGCCATGCAGCCAACAGCTGCCCTGCTTCCAAGCTTCCATACCAAATCTGTCCATCAGCTCGCCAGTTGGTTTAGTGGCTGATACAAATTTTATTTATTTTCACATTAATGGGCAGTTGTCATGTCAGTTTTGTTGGCAGCTTAACTTTAACGCGCATACAATGTTCGCGTATTTGTTGTTGGGTTGTTGTTATTGCGCTAATGTGTATGTCCACACATTCGCGAAATTGCTGGCTGGACCCGAGTGCTGCTGCTGCTCCTATCGCTTAATCATTACTCATATGATACATTACCTCGGGTAGGTTTGTAAGTACGGCAGGGCTGCTTATTGATTTGCTCAGTGGACTCCTGGTGAAGCTGCATAGGTGCCCATTATGTTTGTTTGTATTTACATATGCACACATATGAGTGTGTGTATGTATGCGCGCATATTGCCAATTGGCGTTGGCGTATTTTGCGGTTTGCTGTTGATGCGGCCGGTGTTGCTTGCTTGTTGGTCATTAAATGTAATTGCGGTTTGGCGGTGGGCATCGTCACCGCAGTTGCTAATTGTTCTATGATATGTAGAGGCTAGCCATATCGGGGGTGTTCTATTCGTTGTTTTTATTGTTGTAGTTGTGTACTATTTACAGATCAATGTCATTAGCATGGTTTTGTGTGCACTACTTTTTTCTTCTCTCTTCTCGCTATGTGGGTTTAATGGCAGAAATGGGATTAGGTAAGAATGGGTGCTGTAAAAGTGGGCATTTACGATTCAAAAAAGCTCATTATCACGTTCAGAAAAGAAACGACATTTTCCTTCGTCTAACTTGTCTTTCTCCGACTCGTTAAATGCGTCTTGTAAATCTTTTCGAAGAAAAGAAATTAATTGATCGATTCTGCACCGTTCCAGATGCCCATAGAAGACGTGTTGAACGAATTTAGCTGCATGCTCTTCTCTAAAACTTATATTGAATACAAAGCAATTTTTGCAGCGTCAAATACTCATTCAAGAAATTTCGAATCATCTACGTCTTCGTATTTTACCATTTAACCCCCATTGCAGAAGCTATTAGGACGTTTCAGAGAAGTAGACTGTTGAGCACTTTCTCTGTAAATGTTCGTGTTCTACGGCTAGACTATTGAGGCCACTGAGTGCTCCTTTCTTCGACAGCCTGAGCAGAACGCCAACCTAAATCCCATCCATCCCTTCCATTACATCAACAGCTCTGGCTGGCTGTAGATATCTGCCTTTTGGTCGGTAGTTTGAGGGGTCTCTAATATGCATACATACAGATTTCGTCAAGAGTTTGGGTGATACTCTTATTGTACTTATACAATCATGGATACTGTCAAAGGTTTCATGAGGAAGGTCAAATTAACGTTCGGCGTTTTTGAGCACAGGATATTAATGTTTCAATCATAGATTTCCTCCTATAGTTCGCCGTCATGCAAGCATACTAAAAATTAAAGAAACCTAGAAACGTTCGCTGACAAAAACGTTGAAGCCAATAATGCAACTCGTACAAATTTACATCTGCTCGTAGACAGTAATGCCTCTCCATAGGTAAAAAATGATGCAAAGAAATCAACGATCTCACAAAAACGGTTCCATTCAGAGCCAGTGGAAGATCTTATAGTCCAAGATTTGGCAGATTCGGTTACCAGCGGAAGATCTTACAGTCCACAACTAAGCAGATCAGACCAGAGGAAAAACTTTAGAAGTCGAAGACGAGATCGATAACACAGCCAGCTCAACTGGTATTCGATCCCCACTGTGCGCATTAACCCGCCATCAATGAACAAGAATATGAGGCTGCCGAGCCGTTTTTAAATACGTAACTTTTGACTTTACATACCCCCACAAATAGGGATCCAAAGGTGTGATATTACTTGATCTTGGTGGCCAATGCCCTGGTTCGAAACGAGAGATAAATTGCTCACAGAAAGGACGACGCAGTAAATCCATTGCTTCACCGGATGTGTAACAAGTAACGTCGTCCGCCGTGTTGTTGGAACCAAATGTTGTGGAGGTCACGGACTTCATGTTGTGGAGATCCGGCAACAAAAAGTCGTTTATCAAGGCGCGATTGCGTTCACCATTCACTGTTACATTGGCGCTAGCCTCGTCTTTCAAGACACATGGGCCGATGATTCCGCCAGCCCATAGGTCGCACCAAACGGTTGTTTTCAATAGATGTAATGGCTTTCCTTGAATGGCTTTGGGTTGCTCTTCAGTTCAATTAAGCCAAAAATGGGCCTCATCCCTGTACAACATAAGTTGGTCTGAGCGCACGATTAACACTTTTCACAGAGCGTCGATGTTCGTAATACAACTGTACGATTTGTAAACGTTGTTGGGGTGGAAGTCTTTCCATGATGAAAAGTAGTTAGTTTAACAGTAGTCGCGCGTGATCTGTCAAAAAACCCTGTTGAAAAAATTATCTCCCCTCTGATCACCCTTCACATTTATTTTCCTCAGGTGTGACACATTCAGTTCATGGTGGATGGGACAAAAAATATGTTCATTGTCGTCGAGTGAAATATCAAGAATTGAATTTTTTTGTTAACAGCGACCATTCCTCAGTCATGAAAAAGCCTTTCTCATAAAAGTCAGCCGCTGCTCGGCAGCGTTTAAAACTGTAGGGCCCTCTATGTGTAATGGGCAGGATATTCGCCAACATTTCGGATATTTCCACAGGCTCTATATTGTTAAATCATTGGAGCTCTGGATAGTTGCAGCTTTCGTAGAGGTTTTTTTGTCATCTGTTGCTATTGGAAATTGTTTTTTTTTATTCAGGAAATTCGTTTGATCCATCTAGGGTCGTTCCATTTGGTATGTTCCACCAGTGAACCACCAAGATTTAAACCCATCTACACTCAGCTCTCCAAAAGAGGAAGGTGGAGGAACTTTTATCAACTGGTGCTAATTTTTTCAACGGGGTTTGCATTTAAATTTGATTCAACCTGTGACACAACCGTCTTAATGATAGTGCATGTGAGTGTATTTATGTATGTACGTGCAAGGGCATAACAAAAAGCGTCGAGTAAAATAACAAGATGCTAACGAAGTAAAACTACGTGCAAAGCGTTTTATAATTTTTACTTTTTGTTGCACATCCTCGCCGCGCATACACGACGCATGCACCAAAGTGCCGCAGAGCGATAAAAACTACACGTTACATGCTTGCAGCGGTAGTAATCGGCAACAACATTGAAAGCTGCAACAACATTAATACTCGTACTTGTAGTCGTTTGTGTTGTTAAAGCGGTTATTATTATGTTTTTTGCTTTTTTTACCGGATCCTCATTCGTACTTAAACTTCCTCTGTATTTGCCAACACCCAGCTTGCTGCCTCTTGACTTTTGCCTGCTACATTTGCTGTCAAGTTTTTATCTTCTGCCTTTGCTTGATGCCTTTTTATATTCTGCTTCTTCTTTCTCGTACTGCTGCACGACCAACCGACCGTGTTGTAAGCAGTTAATTTTCATTTAGTGGGCGTGTTAAATTGATAAGAACGCGAATACTCGCGTTTTAATGCGATAATTCAACTTAATGGTCTTCAGTTATTATTTTTTGCTTGCGCTTTTGAAGGATCGTGTGACTAAACCACAAAAGAAACAGCTCCATATGCATGCATGAAAAATAATACTCATCGACTTGTTTGTCGTTGCACGTTGTTCAGATTTATTTTTGATTCATCTGGACTTGTAATATGAGACGTTTTTTACATTTCCCTTGGTGACTTTTTACCTTATTTCCCTTATTTCTCTTGATGACCTTTTCAAATTATGTAGATAAGATAAGAGGAGGGATACGAATACTTAGAATATATTTCGCATCTCGATATCACGTCCCAGATATGCAGAGCAGCTGCAGACAGACTCTTTATTGAAGGTTAAAAAGCCCTTGCTCCTCGTACATCATCATCATCATTCCTTCGTCTCCGTTGGGGAGCATAGGGCCAAAGTAAAATGTTTCCATTTTGTGCGATTCCCGGATATATTTTTCACTTATTGCCAGTGTTGCTTTGTCCATGGCTTTGTATTCCTCTTCGATGAAGCGCCGCCAAGAGCCTCTAGGTTTGTCTCTTCTGCGCCGTCCTTGGGGCGTTCCATTCCAGCCCTTATCTGCTGATTTCAGTGGCACCTCTCCGTAGGGTATGGCCAAGCCATCTCCATTTAAGTTCTCTTAATTCAGTTGCAATTGGTTTTTGATGACATCGTCGATACAATTCGGTTTTAGATATCCAGTTGTCTGGCCACCAAATCCGTAGAATGCGTCTCAAGCAGCGGTTCACGAACACTTGAAGCTTTTGTACAATTTCCGCTCGTCGTACAGCGCATTTAATAACAGTTTGAGGACCTATTGGCATGCTTTTTGATCACCTATTTGTTTATTTTTTAATTTTAATATTTTTCAATAAAAATATGGTTAATTTTCCTAAAAACCAGATAAATACAAGTTTCAAAATTTATAAAAAATAAAATTTTGATTTTTGAGATTTTTGTTGCTGGCGGTCGTGTGCATTTTCTCCATATAACGAATGCTCGACATTAAAAAAGTTCCGGTGCTTTAGGTAGTTATTAAACGCTCTGTAGTCGTAGATAGTCATTACAAAATCGATCTAATTCCAGCCAGCGTCTGATATTTATAAAAAAAAAATGTGTTGAGTCGTCTCAATGTTTTTTGTTGTTTTTCTTATAACAAACTCGGCATTTTGTGTCCGTGGACTGACCCATTCGGTGCAACCTTACAACAGCCCTATCGAAAACAGTTTATGCCATTTCCATACATAAAGCTTCGCCTGTCCCAGATATCCACTGTTTGTTTGTTTCACCGAGCTCCCCTTCCAAATTGTGGTGTACCTACGTCTTAATATTGGTTTCTTCCACAAATAGAAGAACCTAAAGTTAACCCGCCTCCAAACGGCAGATGGGTTTTTTTTTTTAATGGGGATGCTTTTTCATGAAATCAGAAAAAAACATTTCTTATGATTTTGGTGTTTTGTGCCCACAGCGGGTTTTCAACCTGGGCTCTACCGAATGGAAGTCACAAACCCGCGCACTCGAATACGGTGGCAGCCTTTTAGTATAACCACTTTTTTATTGGTTTCTTAGAGTTAGACAAGCCACAAAATTATTCTGTTCCAAGGACAACAGCGAATGAACCTCCTTTTACGGGTCAGTGCTTCATTTCCTTCAAATTTTGCACAACAGATAATTCATATCGCATAGTACAGTAGTGACTATCTTGGATGTGAATACATGATCCGAGCCTTTATGGTCGTTTATGTATATAATTGGCGCGTACACCTTTTTTGGGTGTTTCGCCGAGCTCCTCCTCCTATTTGTGGTGTGCGTGTTGATATTTTTCCACAAATGGAGCGATATTCAGTTTTATGCCGACTCCGAACAGCAAAAGCTTTTTTGTGAGGAGTTTCTTCAGGGCAGAAATACACTCGGAGGTTTGCCATTGTATACCCAGGGGCGACCGGTATTAGAAACAACTTTTTCTATCATTTGGTGTTTCATGCCCGGGGATTCGAACGTGTGCGCTTCCGCTAGTTTCGCATCGACCCATTTGGCTAAGGCGGCCGCTTTGTTTCGCTGACTGGTAAAATGCGATCCTCAAAGTTATTGCAAAAGTCATGCAATTCTCTAGAGCCTCGGTCCGAAACTTGTTCGCCCGTGCCTCTTGTCCCAAAACACCAATCTACATATCTAGAATCTTAAGTTGGAACTCAATAAACTCAAACATCTCGACCTTGAAATCAGATTAGGAATTTCTTGCTAAAGTATATTTCTTTGCCCATTTTGTAGAAATTTGGGTTCTTTATAGACGAAGTATTCTCTCCACAGTAACATCTAGTAAATAATATACTGTCATATATAACAAAAATCTTTCTAGAAATTCTAATTAGAAATCGTGGAATTAGAATGAAATGTTTGTGGATTTTTTTTTTTCATAAAATTTGGAAGTTGGAATTATATTGTTTGTTTTTGGACAAGCAGTTACACTTTTTTAGAAAAATAAAAAAACATTCCAAAAAACAAAAAAAATGGATTGAAAACAGGTCAAATGTGCTCTTGTTTTGGCGCGGGGTATATGTGCATCGGCCAGACAGATAAAAAATTGAAAAGGAAACGGGCGCAAGTATTTATGGGCTTTGGCACCAAACTCTATTTTGGCGAGCTGGTTGTATGCGCTAGCGTCTTCCAGGCTGAGATTCTTACAATCGCAACTTGCGACAACTTACGACTTGAAAACGGTCTGAAACCCGCTTCTGTTGACACATTTTGCCAAGAGCTATCAAAACTCTATGTACATAGAAGGATTTTTCCATCCAAACTAATAAGTGAACGCTATCCTTTCGATTCGATGACAGCTGATCACTATGGAGGGTAAAACGAGATGTCCGATGAGTTGGTAGGAGTGGTTTTTCAGCTATTCCACTGTGGCCGGAATCAAAAATACTTCTAAATAAACAGGTACACTCAGAGCGGGATTGGTATTGAGATGCTTTAGGTGACCTTAGTAGGAAAGGTAGCCAGGAAAGGTACTACTCTTCAACTGCGCAGTGATAGAAGTAGATACCATTGGGATACCTATAGCAACGAGCAAATTAATAATTGGGAAATATTGTAACATTAGCCAAGAGGGCAACAGGGCATGGAGACACATGCGTAGCAGCTAGGCTACTGTGGCCGCAAATAAACAAAAAACAAAACAAAGGAATTGCTTAGCATCTCAAAAGAGGATATCTCGAAGGATATCTCCCATGAATATTGCAGAAGTTGTAGAGATGAAGAAGAGGAAGAATCAGTTGAGCAATTTTCTAGCCTTAGCTAAAATCAGAGCAGGCTGTTAAAGGTAAATACTTTTTCAAATCTTTTACAGAATTGTCTGGCGTGGGGATGGGATCAATCTTGCCCTTAATAAGAGCCATAAAATTATACCACGATGGAAAAAAATGAGGTTCCCTGTAAGGTCTAAGTGAATTTGTTGTACAGACCGACTACCACCATAACCTATCCTAACCTAGGAGCCCTTAAATAAATAAAGTGTTTTGGATACCTCCTTGCGCAAGAACGTAACTCAACTGGATCGCGCCGACTTGAGGTTGCGCTTGGTTTACCTGAACGGTCTTAATCGACTGCGTACGCATCTGCACCGGGTGAGTCTGTCTGCTGAGGCAGAACGCTGACTTTAAAAAGACGACTCTGGAAGGCGGTACGCAAATTTTATTTGGAACTGTAACCAGACTCGCTCTAGATTTATTTTCTGCAGGGAATATTGAGCCGTTTTTATTACTATTAGGACTGTGGCAATCAAGACGGGTTTTAGCTTTTTATGGAGTCTGAATAGGCTTTGAGTACTCGGGACTCATAAAGGGAAATATATTTTGATTGAAAATTAGTTAAAATGAAATTTAAAATATTAAATGTGAAAATTTGTAATCTTAAGGCGTGCGCGGATCTTTTTTGCCGATGGGTGTTCATGTATGGTTTTGTTTAGATAAATTCTCTCTCTCCGGATTTTTGTTTCGCTTTCAAACGTAACCAATTTGTGTGAGTAGCTTTCAACAGCTCCAATTTGTCGCGCCTACTAAGCAAAATTGTTGCATGCACCAAGTACAGTGCTAAGCTGTAGCTTGGTTGGATAGTGAGCTCTGTTGTTGTTGTGCTTTTTGGCTTCTGACAGTTACTTACTACTCGGCCCTGCAAGAGGATTGTAAGAATCAAGCACCAAGCCAGCTCAACGATTTGGATCACGACATAAAAATTTAAATACATGAAGAAAAAAAGTGCTGTGAAAAAATATACAGACGCCCAACAACTCCAGCGATTTAAACACTGTTGTTGTTGCTGCTGCTGCTGCCATTGTTATCCTCGCCGTCGTCGACGCGTCAATCAGGCGTTGACATGGCAGACCCGCCTTAATGGCTCTGTGAGACATGCAGATAAATGGACAGACGAACCGGACCGGACCAGCCCCAGACTGTTAGTCGAGGAAGGAGACAAGCTGATGAAATTAAAATTGCAGCTAAAAAAAATTGTGAAATAATTTGAATATGCAGACACTCGAGAAACTAGTTAGCGTGTACAAGCAATCAAAAAACAACAAAAAAAAAACATACATGCGCACGAAATGTAATTTTTCGAAAATTTAGGATGTGTCGGACTGGCAAATTTTTAACAATTTACAAAACTAACAACAACAATAGTAACACGTTCATGCAAAAAACACGCTACACTTCAACGCGCCTTGCAGGCAGCCGGCTGGCGGGCTGACTACCTCATGTTGCAGCTGCTACGGGTATGCACACTGTTGTTGTGTAGCAGCAACAACAACAACATCTACATAGTCAACATATTGTTGTTTGCAACATGCGGACAAGATAAAATTGTCGAGATATGTATGTATTAACTACTTGTACACTCATGCAACATGCAACATGCCGTAAAACATTCAACGCGGCATACACAACCTGTGGGTCAAGAGTAAGTGAGGTAGGTAGACGTTGCAAGCAAGGCATTGCTGACTTCACTTGGATGATGGCTGATGGTTGCTGTATGCTGTGGGTCTAACGGCAAGCGGGACTCCAAACGGGTGGGGGAGCACAGCATCAATAGCACTCAGCTGCAATTTTATTGTACTCATATGTTCGTGCAATTTTGCTCGTCATCATATGTACGTTCATCTTTCAACTCCTTCATTCAACTCCTGCACAGAGTTATTTTCTTGTTTCATAGCAATCATCTGGCTCCATTTGTATGCGCCATAACTGCTCACTCTCTGCTTCCTGGCTCCCTATTATCTGCTGTTCATTGTCGTCTTGGTCGTGCCTGGGTCTGGCGATTTGTGTTAGCTTCATGATTTCCATTTTGGTTCGGTGATGGTTCTCATGTGTCTTTAGTGTCTATAAAAAAAGTTCTGCTTCCTCGTCTTTCACTTCATTATCGTCAACTCATCATTGCTCCTGTAGTTGTTGGTTTTGTTTTGTCATCATCACTATGTTTGTCGTGCTCAGATTTTATTTAAATTACCATCACGCATGTACCGACTTCGCAATGAATCCATTTAGCTTCAACTTCACCCATATGCTTGGCTGCCTGTCCGCTTGGCATTTCCAGTGTTAAATTTTTGCTTACCTCTATTCTGCCTGGCCACACCAGCAGCTTACTGCTTGTTTCGAGAGGTCTACATAGTGAGATGTATTGACTTTGGTGTGTGCGATTTTCAATTTTGTTCGAGAGCTTCGACTGCAGTTAGTCTAATTATCAGTCCATTAGGTTTGATGCACCCAATGACTTACATTATCTTGCTCTGCGGCATTGTTCCTAGAGTTTGGCTGAGTTGATACTTTTAAGTACTGAGTTGATACTCGGTATCTATTTTAAAAGTATTCAAAACGTTCGATACTCTGCTCCGTGGTACGAACATTGCAAAATAGCCAAAAATAGTGAATAATAAATGAACCAATAAAAAAAGGGTTTGCACTTCGACCGCATGGTCTTTTGTGCCTTCTACCCTTACTAAACCTAAGATAGCACTAAGTTGGGGTGAGCGTATATGCCGTTCTTCCGGCCGTATTTGGCCGAGTTGTCTCAATCTTCTTCGGGCTATAGTGGCACATTCGAGAAGAAGATGCGCTGAAGTCTACGGAGACTGGCCGCAGAGTCGACGGAAGCCAGTGGACCACATCCCAATGCTGTGCAGAAGGCTACGAAATCTGCAGTGACTTATGAGATTGCCTGTGAGCATTCTCAGTTTATCCTTAAAGAGGATTATGAGCTGCCCGAACCTCCATTGAGTATCCCCCTTGTAAGGAATCCGCCTGGTGTAACCCCATAATTTGGTGCCAGCTCGCGTTTCTTAGCCTTAGATCTTCACTTCTAAGCTTCTCTTTGATGGTGTGAAGAAAGGCTTCAAGCAAGGAAGGGCTCGGTCCCTATAAAATAAACAGGCCGCAGTCTCTCGACAATGTATTCGCTACTTCTTTTCCAGTTTTTCCCCTGTGTCCTGGGACCCATATGAGCCGGATGCAATTGTGCGTTCCTAGCAAGTTTCATTTCTCGATGCACTCAAGGATCAATGAGGACTTAACCTCAAAGGATGACAACGCCTTGAGTGCCGTCTGACTGTGGCTTTGAATGGTAATTCGCTAATTCCGGAGTCTTCCGTCTAAGTTGATCTCTGCACATAGACACTTACGCTTGGAAGACGCTAGGAAAAAAGTTTGGACTAAGTGCAATTTTGGGGGCCCAACCTGTCAAAAATTGGAGTGCAGGGGCTGAAAGCTGGGGAAAATGCTGAATAAAATGATATAACAACTTTCTATGCAAGAAAAATTCGAGAATATACCTTTTTTTGCCTCGATGTTCTATGTGTAAATATATATTCTACAATTTTTCTTTACTATTTCACCGTCATTGTTGAAATCAAATAAAAAAAAACTTGGAAAAAGTTTAATTTTTTTATAGAGCTTTCAAGTCTACTTTTATCTATACTAATATTATAAAGAGGAAAACTTTGTTTGTTTGTTTGTTTGTTTGTTTGTAACGAATAGGCTCAAAAACTACTGGACCGATTTTAAAAATTATTTCACCATTCGAAAACTACATTATCCAGGAGTAACATGGATTACATTTTATTTTGGAAAAAAATAGGGTTCCGTAAGATATTTGGATTTTTCGGACACAAACTGAAAAAAATCTTATATATAAAATAAAGTCAACTTTTTGTGTGTGTTCGCTAACCGGCCGTGTCTGCACCGAATTAAACCAAACTTACACACATTGTTAAGAAGGTATTGAAGATGGTTTCCGTATAGTTTGGATACCTATTGGTGGATAGGGCTCGAGATATAGGTCAAAACGTGGACCCGGGTAACCTTCGGATGTGTATGTACAATATGGGTATCAAATGGAAGCTGTTGGAATGCCATAAGGAAAAAACGTAAGTGCAACATGTAAAAATTGTTTGTGAATTTTTTTGGAGTGGATTTTGGAACAGTGAATAATTTCTTACGAAATTTGAGAATTTAATGTGAAATCCGAATGAAATTATGTGTTTGTGGAAAAAACAATTTTTTTCGTTTTTTTTTTTTTGAAAAATATAAATGGATAATGGTTAAAAAAGCTCCAATGCTTAATAAAACATATAAATTGAAACGAAAAATTCATGGATGATCAGGAAAAAAGACGATTGTTTATTCATATGCGTTGATTTGAAATTTAAAAACAATCTTCTTTTTTTCTGATTTTCAATTTATATTTTATATTTACTCAAAAACAAATAGAAAAACAAAAAATATTGTTTATGCCAAAGCGCTTGAATAAAGAATAAAGAAATAAATAATATGAAAACCATATATTTTCTGTTCTAAACCATATCTGTTCTATTTTAGTGTGCCCAGCGAAGGGGGCCGGGTTTGCTAGTTTGTTCTAAAACTATACCAACCTGAATTGGGGGAAAGATCATCTTCTTAGTGCAAGCTCTGTTTTTTAGGCGATACATACAAAGGTGGCACAAAATTAATCATCCTAGCGAAAGACTCATAATATTCCATATAGCGTCGAACTTCAGACCCTTTTGAACTAGACAGCTGCCGTATACAAACAGACAAGCAATGGAGCGCGTGAAAGTCAAATAAGATCACTCAAAATCGTTTTTTTTTTATTTAGTAAAAAAGTTATTTAAAAACAAAATTGGATGATTAATTTTGCGCCACCTTCTATAAAAAGAATATGAAATCAGTTTTTGTAAATTTTAAATTTAAACTACTGCGAAGGCTTAAGTATTGAATCGGTTTCGAGCAACGAGTAGGAAATATTGAGTACCCAATTTTTTCTAATATTTGGTATCGAAAAATCAGCATATCTCTAATTGCGAATACTCCGTACTCTATACACAATTTTCTAAATGGTTTTATATTCATTAGTTGTGGCGTATCCACTTTCCGACTCTGTTCCCCCCCTCTCTACACTAACTTTTTTCGAGCAACTTTGTTGCCTGCTTACTGTTCCATTCACCCTAAAGGGTGTCTCAAAATGTGGGTTTGTGATGAATATAGAATACCTATCTTGTACACTTGGAAATCCAATACATCTCCTCCTTAAATTAAAGAATTACACATTTCAGCAAATCATAGAAAATTATTTAAAAAAAATTGTATTTGGAAACTCGCCATGCACTTCCAAAGGCAATAGAATATATACAAGGTGGCGCAAAATTAATCACCCCAAAGGAAGATTTATAATTTTTGCAAATGGCGTCGTACGTCAATTATATTTGATGCTTCTGAAGTAAAGGTCCAAATAAAGATTATTATAACTCATAATCGTTTTTTTTTTATTTAGTAAAAAAGTTTTTCAAAAACAAGTTATACAGAAACAAAATTAGAATAGAATAGCAAATAATAGTTATTTATTTATATTGATTTACAGTTCACAATGTTTGCTTACAGACTAGAACAATAAAGGTCTACCTTAAAGGTCGTCCAGTTTACACACTTAGGAAAATTGACGCTGTCGTAGCTATTTTGCATCAAAAAGTTAAGACATTTTTTTTATCCTTCAATTTAATACTTCTATTCAATACACACAAACTCTCTGAAAAGTAATACTAAAATTTTTCCGTACACTAGAAATACATCGCGAAAGGTAGGCATTCTTTATATTTAAAGTTTTATTTTCTTCGTAATTTTGATGGGGATCCAAATAAATAAGATTGAAAAACACAACCTTTTTTTCAAGTCTCAAAAAGTCGTTTTACTACATTTACGTCACCCTGTAATACAATATCATCACAAACTCCTAGAGTTCCAATGTGGAGCATAGGACCACAACGAATTTCTTACATTCGGGTCTGCTCCTAACTTTATTCCAGGGGATTTCTCACTCCAGCAGTCGTCTCCAGGTATTCGCTGGTCTTCCACGTCTGCTGCTTCCTTGGGGGTTCCAGTCAATAGCGGCCCTTGTTAAATCACCATTTTCCTCTGCGTAGAACATGGCCAATCCAACCCCATTTTTTCTTTGGAACTCGGGTTTTGACCCATAAGTCAGCATGCGAAATAATATTTGGCCAGAATGTTTTGAGAATTTTTCATTTAATAGTAAGTTTTGTTTATCATAAGTCTCGTCGTGTCGCCCTTTAAATACTGTGTTTTTTGCCTTAGCAGCTCTTTGTTCCGCAGTTTTGCAACTTTTGTTTTCATTCTTTATTTTTTTTTTTTTCAAATTTCTATTTCCCACAAACAAAGTAGAAATTCTCTCATGCATTTTTTTCTACCACGCTATCTTTTTTCATCCTTTTCTTGATATTGTTTTGCGCTTTCAGAATTTGAAATTGTTTTTAGTTCCTATAATGCCTGCTCTTCTCGCTCCTATGAATCCGGTGGCCGGTGCAAACAATTCCTGCAATTCCATTCTAGGCTGTGCATATATCCGTATGTATATTCCATCCATTTTCGCCATAGTTGACCTTTGCTTGCATGCCGTGCACCAACATGGCTTTACTGAAATATCTACTAATATTTTTTTTTATTTTCGGAATTTCTTATATTAGTCTATGTGAGCACGAAATTATTAAATTTGCGAATTCGCATCGCACCCTTTTACTTTTATAGTGAATGTGGGTGGCAGAGTGTATCCTCGTACGTGAATGAATAGATAATTCAGCCTTTTCCTTATCCGTAATTTTGCAAAAGTTGTTTTTGAACTCATTCATGTGTTCAATATTACTTTAAAACTTGAATTCGTGCTATCCTAAAATATTAAGGTATGTATTATTAAAAAAAATCATTTGATTGGTGGAGGTAGATGAAGTGGAATGGAGTTATTGTATCGATATGAACGATTTACGCAATTGACTAGTCAGTCAGCTGGAAATACACAAACCACATTGTTATTCCGCAGATAACATGTCTTGTGATGCTTATGATGGGTATCTAAGCATGCAGAGGTATTCGAGTACTCTAGAAGACTCTCGTACTTTTCGCTTACAAAGAAATATGTACCTTTTAACTTGCCAATTGAAGACCCCCAAAACATCAGTTCAGTTAACGGCCCTTAGCTTGTGGTTTAAAACAACCTGATTTGAGCGAAGATTTTGTCTGAAGAATTTTATTTTCTGAGGAGCTGAAAGTTTATTTCGACGCAAAATGGACGCATTTGTCAATTGCAGACCCGAGAAAGCAATGCAGCCGCAAATAAAGGCAGTTTAGTATAGACTTTGGAATGATGGCATTAGCTCAGGTTTTTCCAAGCCGTTTCAGTTAACGTAAAGCATTAGAGGGATTTGATTACTAATTTTTTGTGGGCTGCAACTGAAAATAAGAGCTTTAAAGATATTTACAGTGCGACTACACATGGGCGTTGAAGGTTTCTTAAAGTGGAAATGATCACTGGTACCCAAGGTAGCTGAATGACCACTTAGTACCGTGCCAAGGTAATTCAGTTTGGCTGTAGTGAGAGTGCCAGCTACAATATTAAATTATTATTTTTTTGTTGATTATTGAATTCAGCGTATCCGCAAGCAATTCAGCAGCTTTAAAAAATGCTTTACTTAACTCCATATTAATCAGAAAACATATAAGGACGCATACCGTAACCAAAGAAATTTGCCAAAATGTATGCCTCTAACAAAAGTGCAGAAATCAGCTTTTTCGGTGTAGTCAGTTGACTCGGTTTTACGGGAGAACAATCGGTTTTTGGTGCGTAGAGCTCGGTAATTGTGTTATGAGTTGCCTAGGTGAAGCTAATTTGCCACCTAGAGTTGTGATTTTAGCTTGTTGGAATTTCGTCATACTCACTCACGTCCAACAGATTGGCTAAGTATGATCATGAATTATTTGCCTATAGACTTTTCCACATCCGGGATTTTTCAATCAGTTTCGCAATCGAGCTTAAATTTGGCTGCTCTGGCTTTATTCTTGACTAATATTTAGGAATACAGAAAGACTCGGTTTATATCCTTTTTTCGTTAGATTTCAGGAAAAACTTTCAGGCGAAATTTTGTTCAAGGAAATGCTGAATCAAAGCAGAGTAAATGAGGATGATTTCAATTTTAAATAGATCTCGTGCGCTCCGACTACCAAACTTTACGAGTATCTCCCAAGCCGAAAGAGTAGAGATTGCGAGGCTCTCTGAGAATTGGATTAACCGAATGGGTTGCTGTAAAGCCCGCCGATGCAAAGTTTTTTCTATGGTGTTTGCATTCGTCACATCAGTGGGATCGTATATTCGGACCAACTTACGTTCCCACGACAGTCGGTTCTACGTTACCGGAACGACCCGGATTTATATCCAGCCAAGGACTGTCACTTCAGCAGCATTCCCCATATATGTACATATGTATGGGGAATGTTTATGCTGCTCCAACAACAACAACAACAACCAACTTTAATTAATTTTGCTCAAATTAATCAATAATTATTAACATGGAGGTTTTTCGAAATCCACTAATTCAACCCATTACGAGCCACATATTCAGCTATATATGAAACTAATCATCAGCTCTCAAGTGTTCATGCAGTTCTTGCTATTCTACTCTGTACACACTTCAACAATTTCAATTAAACACTAATCCTGATGCTTCACTTCCACTAATAGCTCCGATAAACAAAAGGACAGAAATTTTTTAAGCAAATCTACTTAAGTGCTACTACCATTTTATAAGTACAAAAAACAAAAAAAAAAAATAGCACAAGCAAACAACACAACCCCTCGAGCAATTGTAAATTCAGCACTAAATCTATTTCAAGAAGTCCACTAAACCGTAAAGACCATGCAACTCACTCAAAACGGCGTAAAGGAAGAAACGGGATTTATTCAGTAAAAAAAATGTTAGAAATCGTAAAACATTCATCGAACTGATAGTTGATGCGTGAGGATTGTCGAGTATCACAACGCTAAGTTTGCAAAAACAATAAAATCATAAATGGAACTAAAGTGGTGGTGGGGTGGGTGGGGATTACTGCCTGTCAACTTGCCTGTTAGCCTGTCAAGAAAACGGCTAAATAAGCAACGAACGCTCCAAACAATAACAAGCTAGAGAAGTGAGCCCATGGATTGAGGTGAGTGGCAGCAATTGCGCTGGAAACGTTTAGAACATTGGCAACTAGCACAGAAACAACAACAACGACGTTGTTGTGATGTTGTTACAGCAGAAGCAGCAGAATCAGCAGGAGCAGTAGTAGCAGCCACAGCAACGCCAGCAAACACTAGAACGCATTTTCAAGTCAAGTGGCAATAGATGGTGAGTGGCATAAAACCAACCAGCTGCCTAACACGCTATCACTAAGCTCTCGCCCTACCTGCTCCATGCATACCTCATACAGCTAAACTAACCGCCTGCTTCCGCTCACCTTCCACTCAACCACAGAGCCGCAGCAGCATTACCTCAAGTTGCTGTTTTACGTAGTGCACCCAGCACCAAGCACCAACAACTGCGGTTGTGATTGCTGTTGTAGTAACGGTACCGTTATGGCAATCGTACTGCTTATGACAACCCTTGCATTCTAGGATCACTCATACACCACGTTGGAATTTATAGCAGTAGCCTTACGTTGTTGTTGTTGTTGGTTTCTGCACGACTTGAATGTGCTTAAAACATTGCATGAATTGAGTAGTTTCCTGAACGTGACTGCTGAATGAATGCATGAATGAATGAATGAATGAGTGAATGAAATAATGACTGCCTGTATTTATGTAAGCATGCATGCATGTATGTGTGTGTGGATGTATGAATGTAAGTAGGAATGTTCGCTTCCAACGTCGAGTGAACGTCGAATGTAACAGTGAATGAATGACAAAATAAAAAAAGTGAAGCGAAACAACAAAATCATTGAAGTAGAGGGTTACTTCAAATTACTGCCACACACTCCATTGCCTAGGGTTGCTTGCGTCGTTGCCTAACTGGGCAGAAGTGTCACTGTAGGGCCATCGCTCACATCATTTGCGGCAATAGGATGTGCTTACTAAATTCCTGGGTGTAAACTTTAAAGCGCTATAGTTAGTGTAAAGTGTTTCGAGTGGAGCAAAGTTTTGGGTTTTACTTAATTCAATTATTTTATATACACTGTTTTTTATAACACTGTACGACAAATTTAAACTTTCTAAAATAAACAAGGAGTGCAATGGATTCTGGTAGAGGGACAAAATAAATGTACGTGTATCGGCCATTTGAAAGTTTACATCTGCATTTTATTTGAAGGGGTTGTCCAAGCACATTCTAATGGTAAATCGGCATAGGAAACTAACGCATTTTAGATATACGGTGTGTTCAGCAGTCCTGGGGGAAAAATAACAGGGAATAAATTTGTGGAAAATTTTAAACCTCTAACTCCTCAATAGATGTGTCCTTTTCGCCTCTTTCACGGGAAAGGACAAGAAATACTCTTAACAGAGGGATGTAACGAGCTAAAATGTATCACAAAAATATTTGTGAATAAGCCTCTGAATACACCAAAAACTACAACAACAATAATGATCTATAAAACTGCATACCTGAAGTTTTTCTAAAATTCTGAGTAAAAAGTTGAAAATTTTGATGAAAATTTGCCGAATTTTTACAAATTTTGTATTAAATTCGAAACTTTGCTTTATACGGTTTTTGTTGTAGTATGAACTACATTTCTATAAAAGATATTTCAATTTACAAAATAATAAATAGTCAAAACTTGTCAGTACATCACATATCTTTCGTTCTCAGGGACTATACATCTATCGCTCGTTTCCAGTCCAATTTTAGCTTTGGTTGCTTTGGCATCCGAAAACTTGTATTTTGGTTCCAACTTTACTAACTTACCTCTAATTAGCTGTTTGCAAGTGGCCTATCAAGTCGTTCTTTTCTAGAATGAATCGGCTTGGTCGCAACTTACCTTGCAATTTGTGAAAAATTATTAAATAAAATAAATCTTATGTATTACTTTTTCTTATTTTTATTTATTTATTTTTTATTTAAAATTTTTTTTTATATTTTTTTTTTTATTGTTTTTTTTATATTATATTTTTTTTATATATTATTTTTTTTATATATTTTTTTTTTTTTTAATTTTTTTTTTTAATTTGTTTTTTTTTTAATTTTTTTTTTTATTTATTTTATTTATTTATTTATTTATTTTTTTTTTTTTTTTTTTTTTTTGTTTTATTTTTTTTGGTTTTTTTTATTCTGGTACTAAGTGGTTGGTAGTGAATAGATAAGACGAGTATATCACTTTTCGTATCAGTTTAGGTCTATTGCAATCTTATATATTTTTTAAAATGACTATTGTTAAAATTTTAAAATCAAAAATGACCAAGACTAGTTCTATGAGAGCCCGAAAAATTATTTTCTACAATTTCGCTCATTTATAGAAACGTGCTAATTAGATTTTTTTATTTAATTTTTACGTTGATTTAATAACTATTAAATTATTAATCTAAAAATAACTATTTAAAGTTTTAAAAAATAATTTTAAATTGTGACAATTTACATATACCTATGTTCTTATTTGTTATTTTACCTTATTTCTTATTTTATTTTTAATTTTTTATTTTTTTACATATTTTTGTTTATTTAATTTTTAATCTTTTTTCTTAATTTTGTCTAATTTTATTTTTTATTTTATTTAATTTTTTTATTTTATTTAATTTTTAATTTTTTTAATTTTTCGTATTTTCGATTTATTTTTTAATTTTATATTTAATTTGGGTTTTAACTTTTTGATTTTATTTTTTATTTATTTCTTAGTTTATGTATGTATTCTCTGTTTCATTTTTTTATTCTATTTTCTTATATTTCTTTATTTTATTTGTAATTTTTTTTAACAAATGTATTTTTTGTATATTTTTTTGTTTTATGTATTTATATTTCTTTTTTATTTATTTTGTATTCTATTTTATTCTTTTATTTTATTTATTTATTGATTTTTTTTTATTTGTTTTTATTTTATTTCTCATTGTGCTACTTTCGATAAAAAATTTCGATTTTATTTTTACTTGAAATAAATGAAACGAGTTAAGTTTTCATATTTCACTACTGCAATATTAACCATAATTTTTGCGTTCTATTTATTCTCATTTTAAAATGCAAATATTTTTTTGTTGTTGTTAATTTTTTTGTATCACATTTCTAATTAAAATTTATTCATGAGCAAAATTAATTATGACCAAGTTAAGGAGTATCAACAACAAAACCAGCAACAACAACAATCACCCTTGCACATTCATGGCAGTGTCAGTGGCAACTGCAAGCCACTAACCTCTATCTGAAAAAAAAAAATAAACCAAACAAAAGCAGCAAAAAACTAGCAAGCCCGTAATTATATATGTAGGCATCAGCAAAAAACAAAAAACCAAAAACAATAGCACTACAACTCAAGCAGAGGCTAGTTGGGCCCGGGCAGTAATGCAACGCACCATACCGTTCATTACCATGCCATTCCTGCCACTTCTCTCGCAGGTCAGTCCATAGCTCCGCAGTGCTCGCAACAAAACCACTGAGTTTCCAATGCAGCGACCCCAATGTGAATGGAAAAAAGCATATACTTATATATAAAAAATTTCCACCTGATACTGGCAAAACGTCCTTCACTTGAATGCTCATTGCAGCAGCAACAAATACAACAAGTGCCATTAAAAGTTGCAACAACGGAACCACCATAGCAGTGGCAGTAACCTGAGCATCGCTTGGCAAGTGCATTTTGAACAAAAAATGGCAATTTGCTGCCTGCCGTCAACAGAAGCTCCAACAGCAACGACAACGGTAACTAGAGCCCAGTACGAGTATATGTATATATGTATGTGTGCGTTAACTGAATGCCGAGCCACTGAGCTGAGCGACATGCTGCATAGCTGTCGTTTAGTTGATTGTCGTACACTTGCTGAGGTGGCAGTTGAATTGGTTGGTTGCCTGGTTGGTCTCCTGGATAGCTGCTAATGTATAGTTGATGATGGGCTGCCACAATGCCTACCTCACTTCCTGCTTTCCCTCCTGCATGCTCTACTCATTGCTTACTCTGTTGACTGGCCTCTGTCAGCTCGACGCTAACCAGCTAAACTATTCTGCTCCTCATTACTCGTATATTGTGTGCACAGATATTTTTATATTTATTTTTGTAAACTTAGACGCAAGTGTATGCGCGTATGTAGTAGTGAGGTTGCTCTGCCTGCAAATGCTCACTTAAATACGCAATCAACACGAACAGCGATTCAACAACACCATCAACTACATCTAATAAAACACGCCGTAAAATTTAACTACTTTAAATAACTAACTGAAAAGATGTTGGCTGCTTTAAGTATAAAATGAAAATGGGAAATATATGATTAGATTTTTATGGGATATGTTTTTTAAGTGCAGAAGTAGAATGGCTTGGAGCGACGGGTAGAGAGATTAAAGTGTTGGGAGAAACGGTTTAGAAAACTTTAGGAAACTCATATTGTCCAAGTACTAAACACAACTTCTGGAGACGCTGTAAAAAAATATTCGTACCCTATTAAACTTATCGGGTTTTTACATTAAGACTAGCTGTGAAATCATCAGGTGCTCTTAGTTAGTCCACATCTAAGAGAGTGATAAAAGAGTGCCTGTTGTCAGTGCGATGCAGAGCTTTTTGGATGCCCCTCTGTTAAGTAGGATTAGCCTGGTAGGTATTACGGACTTAAAGTTGCTCGCAGGTCACTTTAGAGGCCATAGTCGACTACGTTCGCATCTGCACCGGATTGGTATGCCAACTGTGATAGAATGCCAACTACGCTTGTAGAGTGACGAAATGTCTGAGCTCAGTGAATAGCCGCGTTTGGTAGAATCTAGTGTGATTAAGTTAAAAAAAATGTATAGCTCATCTTACAACAATTAAGAATGCGGCTACTAAACACTTCTAGTCTTCATTAGGAAGTCTGAAGGTACCTTAAGTACAGCAGATCCACTTACTTCCTTAGATGGCACTACAACCGTATGTGAGTTTCGGCCGAATCTAAAACATTGCGACATCTAGCTCGGTTTGCTGCTTGTTGGCGCCAGTTGGTGACACCGAGTTCTGCCACCGAGTGATTGTGCCTCTCTTGATCTCCCCAACGTATATTAGGTCTTCCTCTTCCTAGTCTGGAAGGACTGCCATGCCGGAGTACATTCGTTCATCCTCGAGACATGGCCAAGCCAGCGCAGCCGCTGCACATTAATACGCTTCACTCGGTCCACATCTTGGTATAGCTCATACAGCTCGTTGTTCCATCGGATGCGGAACTCATTCTCGCCTACGCGATGAGAACCAAAGAGTTTCGAAGAATTTTTCTCTCGAACGCTCTTAGGGCTCTCTCATCAGTTGTTGTAATCGTCCAAACTTCTGCGCCATATACAAGGATGGGCAGGAGGATAAGGCATTTGTACAGCGTTGCTTTCGCTTTTCGACAGACGGTTCAACTTCTCAATTGCCTACTGAGCCCAAAGCAACACCTGTTGGCGAGAGTTATCCTTCGTTTAATCTCTAGGCTGACGTCGTTCTGGCTATTACCACTGGTACGTAGATGAACAAAGTCCTTCACCACTTCAAGTTCGCGGTTGCCAACAGAGTGTTTTCCAAGATGCGAGCGAAGACTCTTTGTGTGTTGACAGCAGGTACTTTGTTTTACTCCCGTTCACCGCAAGACCCACTTTTTCTGCTTCCTTCTCTGGAGTACGCTGAACATACGGCGCGGTTGTTCAGGCCGACAATATTGTCAGCATACGCCACTTTTGTAGGAGATAGTGCCAAAGCAATTCAACGCAGAAGCACGAATAGTGCTCTAGAAGAGATTAAAAAAATTTCACGACAACTGAAACCTTTACGATCCCTGAGGAGCTTATCGTAGCGCTTAACGTAATTTTACACAGCCTTATACGTGGCAGTGCACAGTGGTTCCGCCATAGGACATTGGATGAAAATAGTCATGTTAAAATTATGCAGCAATATTTAGCTAAATGTTAGTTCATTAGTCATAGTAACTTAGAGTACAAAAGAAATTTCAACTGCACAAACAATTCACTTATAATTGTGCCTCCAAAGTAAGAGAATTTGAAAAGTGATAGTTAGCGTGGTCTCCGCTCCGTACTTACGCAGTTCCGGGAAGTGTTATTTTTCTAAGAATTACTGTGTTTATGACCTGTTGTGCAATGGAAATTCAAGTTGAAGTTAATTATTATTTGATGGGTTTTCAGACCGTACGAAATACGTACTTTAAAATTTCCCTTTTTTTTTTTTTTATAAGAAGTTTGTAAAGTTTTAACTAAGTTCGCACGAATTCGCACAAATGAAACATACATTAAAATATTCTTACATATGTCCTCTTTAAGGAAAAATAGTTTCCAGCTGCGATGACCTGCGACTGCGCTTGATATAGGGTCTAATCTGTACCTATGTGACTCATCTACGAGTAAATGTTAGATTTGTGGTGCGACACCTAAAGAAATGAATGACGTAGAAAAGTGTAGAAACAAACAAGTAAACTCCAGTAGATTTGAATTTGGTTTATCACCCCTGCATTCTTGGATTAGATTTTTTGAATACTTTATTCATGTTTCTTATAGAATCGAATTTAAAAGGTGGCAAGCACGTTCATCTGAGGAAAAAGCACTTTTAGCTAAGAGAAAGGAATTCGTTCAGAGGGAGTTTAGAGATCAATTAGGCTTGATAGTTGACAAACCGCGAAGTGGAGGAAGTGGCACCTCTAATGATGGAAATACAGCACGAAAATTTTTCCTTCATTCAACCATATCATCCGAAATCACAGGAATAGACAAACACGTTATAGACAGATGTAGTTATCTCCTACAATGTCTTTCATCTGGTTTTAAAATTAATTCGAATAAATTCAAAATACAAGCACTACACACTGCTAAAAATCTAGTTAGTAAATATTCATGGTATAATTTACCTGCATCAGTTCATAAAGTGCTCATTCATGGGTCGGAGGTAATCGATCATTGTTTATTATCAATTGGAGAATTATCAGAGGAGGCAGCTGAATCATGTAATAAATTAGTGAAACAATTCAGACGTGACAATACCAGAAAGCACTCAAGAACTGTAACTAACACGGATCTTTTACAAAGGCTTCTTCTTAATTCCGATCCATTTATATCTAGTCTACGAAAATTACCATGTAAAAAGAAATCTATGATGTCAAGAGAAGTGTTAGATTTACTGAGTTAAAAGTTTTGTATTTCTAAGTATATTACATTAACTTTTTGGAAAGTGAATATTTTATTATTTTCATAAATAAGAATAAGTTAACTCATCCTTTCGGAATTTAATGTTTTTTTCTATTACTGTTTATAATTTAAGATTTATGCAAAACCTTAAACGGAACAAAAAAATTTTATGTAAAAAATGTGTGTACCTAATTTTCCTTTGACTTTTTATATTAATTATATATTACTTTATTATATATTATTATTATTATATCTTATATATATTCTTATTATATATATATTACTTTTTATATGTCTTAATGTTTTTTTTAACAAATAAAAACATTTATCAATTTAAAAACGTACTAAAAAGTCATTTATCACGCCAAAAGTTCCTATGGCCGCTCTTCCTACGCAGCGGGACCACTGTGCAGTGGCGCGATGTTGGATTGCAAAAGTTCTTTTAAGCTATTATTTTTAATCGTTCTCAAGGCTTATTTTATTGATTGATTTTCTATAAATTCCTGTTAAAAATTGCGGGTCAAATGTATGCACACTCAGATTTCAATTAACGCGGATTTTGTTGCACTTGCTTAGTAATTTGTGGCTTTTCTCGATCATTCAACTTATTAGGATGTCCAGAGCGATGTTTTGAATTCATAGAACCAGAAGATTTGTAATTATCAATCACTCTTTGCATAGATGAGTGAGTTCTTTCCACAATTTTTCCAATTTAAAGTAGTTTTTTTTCCTCCCCCCTGTGACTTTTTCCTTTTCTCGAAACTGAAATTGCCACTCCGCGGACACCGCTTTGAGTCGATAGAGGCCATGAAGGAGAATTCGCTGAAACAGCTGAAGAAGATCTCTTCAAACGCGTTTAAAAGATGCTTTGATGATTGGACGAATCGTTGGCTTATGTGTATTGTTTCGAATGGGGCCTATGGTATTTTGCAGGCGGCAAAAAACATTTTGATGATTAAACAATTATTTTGCGTTTTATTGAACAATTCCCCGTACTTTTTTGCCAGAAAGTATAGCGACGATAAATGCATGTCTCTTCATTTCTTGAGTTAAGTTGTGTATAGAAAATTAATGGTTTCGGGAACTTATAGCCACATATATACGTGTCCTCGCTACCGTATGCACGCTGTATGAAGGAAGTAGGTATAAGGGAACAATATTTGGAGGTTGAGATTTGAAAACACTTCTTTTTATTTATATTCAGCTGTAAAAATAAACAAGAATTTCATAACAATCGGATGAATACCGTTCAGCACATTCATTCATTTTTATAATATATTACATTTATTTTATTTTCTACTGAATTTTCATCCTATTCTATGCCACTCCACTCCACTTCACTTTATTTCTTGCAATTTTATCTATGATGTTTATTTTTATTTTATTCTATTTTAGTGCATTTCATTTTCTTCCATCACAACCATTGTTGAGCTCATTTCCCCCAAAAACATTTGTAATAGCCATGCACTATTTAGCGTAGATTTTTTCAGTATTTGCTTTTTTTTTCTAAATTTTTTTTTTTTTTTACGCCAACTATTGGTTACCCATCGCGTTACCAAGCATCGTTTTCCCTATTTCTTACCTGTAAAAACATCAGACCTGCACTTTGCACCAAGTTCATTTCCACCCATTTTAGCAGTTAAGTGTTTTTGTGCTTCGCATCCTTCGCGTAAAAATTGTGCCACTTCAACGACCCTTCCTTCCTTGCCACAACCGCCTAGAAGAGAAATAATAAAAAATAAAAATTGCGACCACGAACCATAACACTTCAATTCGTTGCATTTTCACCGCATTCCAGTCTCGACGCGCGGAATGCCATTATGGCCTGGAATGTGATGGCTTAGCGATTGCAAATTGCAATTCCACCCACCCCAGCAATTCCGTTTTTTTGTTTTGTACTCTTGTTAAGCAATTCTGCGTTACATTAATATGCATACACGAGTATGCATGTATGTGTATATGTATGAGTATGGTATGTATGAAGGACGCACAGTGTGGCGACTTCATAAATGCTGCTGACAAAAACGACTAAACGAGTTACGATTTCGCTGAAACCTAGCAATTGTGTTAATTTCACTAAAATAAGATGAAATATTAGAGAATGTTAAGGTTTATTGTCACTTCGGCTACTCTCGTAGGCGGAAAAAAGTATGTCAACAGTTTAGCTAAATAAACATAAATTTCAAAAATGGGGGGAAGATTGGATACCAGCAAGAGCTATGTAACTTCTACTATCCACATAGAAATTCAGCACAAACGTAATGTCAAGCCAAATGCAGTAATATTCTTCAAAATTTGAAGAAATATGCCCGCCACTAATAATTTTAATCCGTTTACTACTTGGTTCACTTCTAGTGGATTCTTATAGCGAATTAGTATGCGAGTCTTCATTGAGATAAACAAAAAATTTGCATTCACGCAATTTTGTTTTTGAATAACTTTTTTACTAAATAAAAAAATAATTTGTGGAATGGAAATCTTTATTTTGAATATTGCTTGCCTGTTGTTGGCATACGGCGCGATGTACAAAATTAGAAATCTTCCGATAGGGTATTAATTCTGCGCCACCTTGTACTTGCCAAAATAATCTAGGACGAGGTCAAAGTCCTTTTTTTTAGTTTTAGAGCTCTGGTACCCAAGACGTAGACATAACTTGAGTAACACGCGTTTCGGGTTAGCTTAAACTCAACCTAACTTAGAAAACGTAGAGAGCTGTGTTTTTTAAATTCCTAAGATATGTTTTTGCGTAAATTGAGTGCAGTGGGCAAATCACCTGTTACATATTACCTATTTTGAATAAAATTCCTCCAAATACGCAATACAAAATTGATTTCTCGTACAAACGCGGCAAATATGGAAACGCGTCAAAGCGAATTGTCGGAAATAAAGGCAAAGAAAGCAAATAAACAAAACATGGATGATGAAAAACTACTTGATCCCACCGTAGTCGGAACGACTCGGATTTATAGCCGACAGCAAAATGGAAAAAGAAAAAAAAAAAGAAAAAATGTTTGTCTTTCGAGTCTCCCACTATTTTTCTGATAGGTTGCGAAAAATTACAATAAAATGCACTTATTTTACCAAAAATTAGCATTAGTAGGTTTGAAACCCCAGACACGAAACACCAAATTATGAAAAACTTTATTTGTAATAGCAGTCGCCCCTATGCAGGCAACGGCAGACCTCCGAGTGTATTTCTGCTATGACAAAACTCCTCATGAAAAACCATCTGTCGTTCTAAAGTTGTGACTAATTACATGTTACTAAATGAACTCTTGTTGGTAATTTATGTATTTCGAAAGCAATGTAGTTGGTACTTCCGCAATCTATATATGAAAGGCAACTGGCTCCAATTGTTGAAATGCCCATCTTTCACGCGCATTGGCCCAAAAAAATGCTCTATGCTATCCTAATTTAAGAGCTATGTGAGGCATTAACTCATACAGTTTTAGTCCAGGAAATACCGAGCAATTTCTTTCTCATAATCACACTCTTTTGTTAACGATTTACTTTTCCTCCACTTTTACTTAAAATTCCTAAAAACAGATCGGCTGGTCTGATGATGTCACCTTTAATAGATCCAATCCCGAAAGAGATACAGGCCGAAAATGTGCGAACAAAATCGAGAGCTTTAATAGGTAGCATTCATATTCCTGTTCAGTTTCTCATACGTTTTGACATATTTCAGTTTGACGCCGACAGAGGGTTCAATGCTGAAAGTGCATACTCTGAGTGTTCATAACTTTTTTGTTATAAAACATTTTTATTTTTTATTTTTTGAGATCTCTTATCTGCGGTGTTTATAATAAATCTATAATTTTACTTCTTTAATATTAGAGTGAGTTTAGCATTTTTGTCACTACTCGCAACACTGTATGTGAAACGAAATGCGACGGGATATGGCAATGTTGATTGCTGCTACCAGCATCCGTACGAGATGGTTGAGCGCCCAAGCAATTTGCGAAGCTATGGGGTTAAGGATTTGGCTACTATGAGAAAATGTGTTGTCATTTTATGTGTATGGCTATATTCGTCTTGTTGTTAGTGTTATTTTTGTGGCTTTCGCTCATGCGGTCATCCGAATTATGCCATCCAATGAATACTTCCACATACTTTTACCTACGTACATATGTATGTATGTGTGTGTATAGCATAATTGTATATGCACATATGTATGTACTCCAGCTAACGGCAGAAGGCCTGCCTTTCTCGTCTGCTCATTAAGTCCATTTCTCTGCGCTTCGCCATCCTTCTCGCTGAGGGTTTTAATTCTCTCATCAAATGTCGCTGAAATCCCCCATCGAAATTTCCTACCTACCACTGCTGTTGTTGTACGCTGGTTTTCTCGTTGTGCCCATTAATAATTAAAATATTCGTTGCGTTGCATTTTAATTCGTCTCGTTGCTGCATACAGGCAGGGCAGGCAGCTCCAACGAGAGGGCTTTCATTGCTGTTGCCATTTTTGTTTCTGATTTATTTGTTGATGGCTGCTATTTTGTTGCAACATACTTACACAAGTACAAGTGTGGTGCTGGTACGAGTATCTGTTGTTGCTGCTGTTATTGCACAAGCGAAGGTTGCTGATGAATTTCTGCCTCAATGCTACAACCAGCAACAAAACTATGCACAAGCACACAGCAGCAAATGCAAATAATTTGCAGCGACGTTGGTCGCCAGTGTGTGGCCGTGTGGCTCAACCATCAACGCAATCTACACACACACACATATATATATATATACAAATGACAGCGCTATAGTCCTTCGACCACCCTCTTGAGACCTCGTGTTATTGCTGTTTTCTCAAATGGTTGTTGCCTGTTATGACACTGCTGTTTCAATTTCTGCTCCCCTCGCTTACATTTATCAGCGCTGCATGGTGGGTGGCACTCGTGGTGATGGTGGAGCTGAGACGCATTGACTGCCACTTGATGACAGTCTTCTGTATTCTGCTTGCATTCCCATCGAAAGCATTTCGTTGGTTAATTGATGCGAGTAATGCAGGTATTTGTTTCGTGAGTGTACTTGTGTTCCTGCTTGCATTCATACATACTTATAAATATGTATGTATATATGCATGTATTTAGGTATAGTAAAATATATCAAGTGGTTATAGTGCCTGCAATAGGCTCCAAGAGAAAAAAAACTGGGGGAAAATTTTCAAGTCTCGTTTGACATTATAAGGAACAACAGCTCTCAGTTATCTGAAAAGCTTGCACGTACATATACAATACATGCCCACATTTGGGCTTGTTTGGGTCTGCTCAATTCTTTAGTGCCTCCAGGGGGTATCTAAGTAAGCGATTTTGATCTTTTGATAAAGCCCAAGACCAAGGATACGTCTTGTAGCGAAAATTTCATAGCGAAGACTAAATTTTTCGATAAATTCCCTTAATTTTGTGTACTTGTCATGGTTCAGAAACATTGATATCAATCAAAATCTTTGGTATCAACATCCTGATATCGGCAGCAGCGCTGTTAGAAGCGATGGGTAGAATTCTCCGAGTACGAAATCTGATAAATCTGATAGACAGTCAGACAGTAGAAATACGAGTAATGTAGGGATTCTGTGAAGACATTTCAAAAAACTCCTTCCTCGAAGTGATAAATTTTGCTAGAGATAGCAGTAAAAATTTAGTTTGAAAACTGCTGACGTGTGCATAGTGGGCGTATGAAGTGCATGCGTACATATATCATTTATTTTCGTTGTGGTTGTAAAAGCATAAGAGCTATTTCATGTCTATGTAGAGATCCAAGTACTCGTATTTTGGAAATAGTCATCAATAAGAAGTGAACTGATAAAATTTTAATAATTTACAAATTTACTGAATGTCGAAAATTCTGAGAAAAAAATCAAAAGAAAAAATATAAATTTGAGATATATTCAATATTCGGCCTCTTCTATTCGCTATTTTTTGTTTTTTTCTAACTTAATTTTTTTTTTTTTAGTTTTTGGGAAACAAGTAATAAAAAAAATTACTTTAGCGAATCAGTGAAAAATATCTTGCATCTGCCTAATTTTGTATCTGTCTAATGATGCTCTGTCTGCGTAGAGATGCTCTAATCGATTTGCACATTGGCGTAATATACGAGTACGCATGCTACCGCTACACTAGAGCAGTAGTTCGCAATGATTTTTTAGTACATATTTGAATGTAGCCCGAAAAGTTATGGCAATCCCACTATGAAACTTTCAGGGATTACTGAGCCCAGACTCAGACTGAGTTATTAAAAAAAAAAAATAATAATAATAAAAAATATTAAGGGGTGCTTTCAAATATGACAAAAAAAAAATTTCTCGAAAATTTGGAGCAAAAAAAAAATTAACACATTTTTTAAAGTATACCTATTTTAAATAGAAAAATTTTTCAAAAAAATATTATTTATTTAAGTATATTTTATCGTAAATTATAAAAATAAATATTAAATTACAAAAATACATTATAAAAATACATATGAGAAAGAATTAAAGGCAAATTTTGGAAAAAAAAAGTTGAAACATTTTGGAAACATTTTTTGGGAATTTTTGAAAAAAAAAAAACTGTTTCGTTCTTTTTCCAAACGAAATTTTTTTTTAAGTATATTTTATCCTAAAAAGTAAAAATAAAAAAATTTATAAAAATGTTAGAAATAACTAAAGAAAAATTTTTTTCCAAAAATTTTAAATAAAAGTTTTTTCAAGTATATTTTATCCTAAAAAGTAAAAATAAAAAAAATTTAAAAATGTTAGAAAGGACTAAAGAAAAAAATGTTTCCAAAAATTTTAAATACATTTTGTTTAAAGTATTGTATATTTTATCCTAAAAAGTATAAATAAATAAATTTATAAAAAAAAAGAATTAATGAAAAATTAAAAAAAAATTTAAAAAATAATTTTTCTTTCTTCTGTTTTTAATTTTTCCAAACTAAACTTTTTTTAAGGATATTTTATCCTAAAAATTAAAAAATTAAAATAGAATAGATTTACAAAAATGTTGGAAAGAACTAAAGATATTTCACTTAAAAATCCCTACCAAATTTTCAATATTGTATAAATCTCAAATTTTTAATTCTGGTTTTTTAATTTTTTATTTCAAAATAAATTGTAATTATTTTTATTTATTGTTTCCAAATAAATTTATAAAACTGTTAGAAAGAACTAAAGAAAAGATGTGCCCAAACATTTTAAATAAAAACTTAAAAAAAAAAAAATTTGTAAGCGTATTTCATTCTAAAAAATAAATAAAATACATTTTATTAAAAAAAACTAAAGAACAAATTTTTCCCAAACATTTTAAAGAAAAAACAATTTTCCAGAAAAATTCCAAATTTTTTTTCAATTAAAAAAAACAATTGTTTCCAAAAAAATATATTTTAAGTACAATTAAATCTAAAAAATAAATAAAATAATTTTACAAAAATGTTATTGTAGATATTTCACTTAAAAAACTCCTAATCAAAATTTTCAATATTGAAAAAATCTCAAATTAATAATTTAAAAAAAAAATTTTTATTATACCTAAAACTTAGGATTAATGCTTAAAATTTACAATATCAAAAATACCTGCTTCACTTAGTCATAAGTCATTACAAGTCCGCTAAATTTTTTTTGATGCCTCTAAAAAATATATCAATTCGGGGAAGGCATTTTGCGTCGATTGAGGTCATAAAAGAAAGTTCACTAAAATAGTTGATGGTGATACCTCATTCAGCTGATGAAATGTGTAACGAGGTATACCGTTAATTACTAGTCTTTTTTAAAAGTTTTATCTTAATGCGAGAAATTTCGAATGAACAATATTTACCTACGTAAAACTGTAATTGAGATGCATATCAGTGTTCTCATGAATGCAGCTGTATGCAGCTCTTATATTGTTAAGGTTTAATACACGCAATTTTTTTATTTCGAACCACCTATTCCACCTATTCACTCAACTACCTGCTACTTGAGCCGTTCGCACATTTCTAAATATTAATATGCGAGTATGTAAGAGTTTGAGTATGAGTGAGTTGCATAATACCCACTCTCGCCTTGTTGACTATCTTTATGTAAATTCAATGCGCACCACCAGCGACGCATTAATGCCAAACAATGCGTATTCAAATACATTTTATGCAACCTCGTAGCAATTCCCTACACACTCGCACCACAGCATCCATCCCACCCAGCTGCAGTGAAATACTCGGCAAACAATTACTACTCTGGCAGCCTACTAACGAATGTAAGAGGTGTGAGAGGTGGTGATTGGGGCTGCGACAGGGATGAGATTGAGTTATATTGTGCGTAGGGAATCGGGGTAGTTACATAAGTGTAAGTAGAGCTGGTGCACAATGGCAGCAATGCAGTGGTTTGCTGATGCTGCTGGTGGTGGATGGAGACCCACTTAGCTGCACGCTTGGTCGCTCCTGCGGGTACTCAACGCATCCATCCACTCATTCAATGCACGCATGCAAATATTTTGCTTCATTTTATCACGCGTGCCAGCGAGTAGAGTAGTCAGGGAGGAGAGGTGTGTATGAGTGTGTGTGGAACGATTTCATGCAAATATTGTGGTTTGCTTATCTCTGTTGATTTTTCTTCCACTTTTTTTCTAGTTTGTTTTCCATGTTATTATTATAGCTGCTCGCTTCGAGTTTATGTTTTTGTTAGTTTTTTAGTTTGTTTAGATGCTGCATTACGTTGCTTGAGTTCCCTGGCGTAATTTTGCCATAAAATGCATTCATTTGCAATTAGATCAGCTAAGGTAGAGTGGCGTAGGTAGGAAAGCGAGCTGCTTAGCTGGTTGGTTGGTTAGTTGGTGGTTAGCTGAAGCGAGCTGTGGCAAGACGTATCCTTGGGTGCGTCCATGCATATTCCAGCGAGCGGGCTGCTGCATATTTAATGATGTTGCAGCAATATAGCAGTAGCAGTAGCATCAACACCAATGCCATCACCATCACCATCACTGACAGCATGTGCCCCACATATCAGCGACCGAGGTATATTGTTAGGCGCATGAACAATAGGCACAGCGTGCAGCTGCAGAAATAAGGGTGCCTAGCTGGCTGGCTGACTGATAACTAGGGAGCCCATTCTACTCATGAGTACTCATATTTATTATGTGTTGGAATTTCAATTCAATTCAATGCATGTGGAGCGCATTTTTCTTCTACTTAGTGGACTGTTTGTTTGCTTTCTTCCACCTCGTTGGCTGGTTGCAACTTGAAGTGCTACTAAAGTCACTGCGTCCGTCGTGAGTGGTGCGTGGTGCGTGGTGCTGGTTGGCAGCATTCATGCAGCAGCAGCAGTTATTGTTTCTAATTTTTAATTGAGCTCATTCATATCTTAGTCTCAATCTCCTCAACAAGCAGGGTTCGCTCTACTACAGTGTCTTGTTCAGGTCTTAATTGTTATTATGCCATATTTTTCATTTATAATAGTTGCATGAATTTGTAATGTTGAAGGGTAATGTTGAAGAATATCTCAAGAATGACTGAAGGACTTTCCGTTGTATGTGGCGAGAAAAATGTATGATGTTCGGAAATGCAGTTTATAATTTGTATAAATCATGAATCAGAGAGCTCACTTCGCTCTCTGCGAAGCAAGTAAGTGAAAATGTGCGGTCATCCTGTTAAACTTAGCAGTAAATTTAACCTGTTTTTCCAAAGCCTCTCGATAAATGTTCTTCATCTAATGCTAGTCGATATATCGTCGTTGGGTCCAATAGTTGGCGAATGTATATCTGTATTGTGGATGGTTTCTGCAATGCTTTATAAATATCGTGTCTTCCAATAGGTGTCTGTTGGTGTGATCCCTGTGTTGGTATCTCAGCAGCAACTGTTTGCAAAGTGTGGTGTTCTGCTCCTTAACAGGAAGATGTTCTGTGCACATTTGCCTTGATCCACTGCGTGCTTCTTGCTCAGCGCTTTATAGAGTGTAGAAAGAGAATTTGAATTTGAGTTACTTGTGCTCAACTTCTCAAGAAACTTAATTGAGCTTTTGTTTTGAGTTTTGTCCACCGCAGGCCTCTGTGATGGAGTATCATCCAATTTGGTCTTTAGTACAGCAAGAGACTTTGTAGTGTGGTCCTTGGACACTGCGGATACTCAAGAGATGGAAGTTGCTCAGCAAGTGAGGCAATGTTTCTGATTTAAATCACGAACGGACTTGTTCCTGCCTTTGTCTGACATCTCCAGGCTGACCTCTCCAATATGGCTAAGTACCTAAGCACTCCATTCGCACATCCCAGTCTTTTGCAGATCCACGCCAGCCCAATCACCACCGTCAAATTCCAGGTACGAGGAAGGGAAAATATGATAAAAAATCAGCTAGAATTTGACGCCTCTTCAAAGTTGCACTTTTTATTATACTAAATTTTAATGGGCTATAAAACTGCGTACCCAATTCTTTTATAAAAATTCTGATCGCAACTTTTGAGATTTTGGCGAAATTTTTAGGGATTTTTTTATTTTATAAGTTTTTATATTAGATTTGAATTTGGGATTTATAGGTTTTTGTTAGACAGTAAGCTCTACTTTCATAAAAAAATACTGAACATTCTCAAAAAAATTAATAAAAAATATGTTTAAAGTATTTATTAATCAATAATATATATTCCTTCATTATTTACAAAAAGTTGTTTGTCCTTGGAGCCATAATTCGCTTCGATATCAATTTTTATAGCTTCTTTTGAGGAGTAGTTCTTGTTACTCATATGGGATTGAAGTCCACGGAAAAGGTGATAATCACAAGGTGCAATATCCGGAGAGTATGGTGGATGCGGCATTAGCTCCCATCCGAGCTCGTTCAGCTTGCCTAATGTTTGTCATGCGGTATGAGGTCTTGCGTTGTCGTGGTGAAACAAAACTTTGCGTCTATTCACTAAAGACGGTTGTTTTTTTTTAAGTGCCCCATTCAGATTTGATAGCTGATGGGGATAATAATCAGCACTTATCGTCTGGTTTCGTTCTAGAAGTTCATAATAAATAATACCGGCCATATCTCACCAAATATACAGGAGAATCTCTTGGGATGAAGGCCATCTCTAGGGGTCGGATCTGGTGTTTCATCTTTGCCTAACCATTGGCGTTTGCGAACAGGATTATTGTAAAGGACCCATTTTTCTTCACCAGTAATGATACGGTTCAAAAAACTTTCATTTTCAAGCCGTTGCAGCAGCTGAAAACACACATTCACTCTCTGCTGAAGGTTGGCGACGGAAAGTCCATGCGGAACCCATTTTCCCAGCTTTGAAGCCTTTCCCAACTGAACCAGATGCCTGTCAACTGTTCCATGCCATGAATTTAACTCTGAGCTATCATATCGACTGTCAAATTTGGCTCAGCTTCCACGAATTCGAGCAAGGCGTCGGAGTTAAAGACTTTAGGACGACCAGCGCGCGGGGCATCCTCCACGTCGCAGTTACCACTTCGGAATTTTGAAAACCACTTTTGCGCAGTCCTTACACTCACGGTATCCTCTCCGTGAACAGTGTTTATTTCTGCATAAGCAGTTGTTGCATTTTTACCACTTTTATTAAAAAAATACAAAATATTCACCTTACACGCGTTCGAAGATTTCATTTTATTTTTTAACAACACGTGCACTTGTTAAATGCACAATATTTTAAAGAAAATAGAAATAGTTCCGTTGTATTCCGCGAATAATTTTTTCTATGCAAAAATTGTACAAAAGTGAAATTATGGGTAAAATACGCACGAACTTATGGACTGACCTGATACCTCTATGACCTTCAATCATTCCTGTGTTTCTACATTCTTACCTAACTTTCCTTCTTTTTCTGTCTAACTTTCTTTATACGGGAGGAGGGGTTGCTAATTTAGAAGCTCTTTTGTTTAAACTAATAGAAAAACCCAGCGTCAACTCCTTGGTTTCATCAAAGGACTTTTTCGCCTGTCCATGCCTTCCATTTTTTTGTTTTTTAATTGTATGACCTTAACATTGCGTGCTGAGGAGAGGCAGCGACAAACTTCAAAGAAAGCTTGATTATTTTTCTTAAGTCTTAAAGTAAATGAGCTCATGACTTACTTTTCATGCATTTCTTCGAAATAAATTCAACGATTTCGGTGCTTAAAAAGACTTTATTGAATTACATATATCTATACGTATTCAATTGGGTATGCCTTAAAAATTGTGAAAGTGAGTGCCGAATGCCCAGAGATTAAATTGTTGCTCAAGCGAGTTGCGCTACATTTTCTTCTCGACTGTAAGTATGAAGCAAATTGAGCCTTTGCTTGTCATTTCATTTGCCGAGCAGATCGCTTCATCTCTCAAAGGGCGTATGAAACCGTAAATTAAGGGCGCAAACGATGTGCCATGGATAGCAACAAGATTTTCTTATAAGTTATAAGAGTCATGAAAAGAGTCCCCAGTGCCATAAACTACGAAAAGTTATTAGCCACTAGCTATTCAATTGTTCACCTGTCCAACGAAATGAGGCGCGTTGCCAAAACATACCACAATTTAAACCTTGGCTCAACTCTTCCACTGCTTGGCAGTTTAGTTTTCTCTCGGACAGCTCCTGGCTGATTTGCGAATCGGAGCAGTCTCTTGCTCTCTTCTTGGGTGTTTTCGTTCGCAAAAGTCTTTCGCCAGTAAACTATGCAGATACATAGCCGGTAAAACTCTTAGCCTCACTACTTTTTCTCTCCACTGATCCATTTCCTGTTGCTAAGTTTACAAGTCTTGCTTACCGTCTGCAGCCAACAGTGGTTATTCCGGAAGCTGCATAAGTATGATACTTTCAAAAATACATAAGACATTTTTTTTAAACCTCTACTCCTCCTTCTTTGAAGTTCCGAAATACGAATATTTCATACAGAAGGATGACGCAAAGACGCTGGGGTGCTTACGTGATTAAGAATTTTACAGAGTTGTTTTTATATTCATACATACTCGTACATAATACCTCATCAGAATGATCCTTTGAATTCTTACTAATCAGTATTTTTTGTCTAATTTTTCTTTCCAGCACACATATCGCCCGCATTGTCTACCGCAGCCTCAACCGCCACCTCCTCCTTTTCGTCGTCTTCCATCTTGCCCATCAGCGCAAGCGCTTCACCATTTATACCTACAACACTACTCTTCACTACATATCATGACATACAAGTCGCGAATATCACACGTCCGACTGGTAGTCCGCAAATCGATGTCATCGTCAAAGATCTTACCGAAACGATGGCCATTGATTTCTATTATGCGCGCAATCTAATTTGCTGGGCCGATTGTGGTCGCGAGCTTATCGAATGTGTGAACATTAATAGTTCGGTGCCATTAATGAAAGCACCCAAACAAACTGTGATATCTGCGGGTCTCGATAAGCCCGAAGGACTCGCCATCGATTGGTATACGGAAAAGCTATATTGGACGGATGGCGAGAAAAATCGTATCGAAGTGGCGACGCTTAATGGCAAATATCAGAAGGTGCTCTTCTGGACGGATTTGGATCAACCGCGCGCTATTGCGGTGGTACCTTCGAAGCGTCTACTCATTTGGACCGATTGGGGTGAATATCCGAAAATTGAACGTGCCAGTATGGATGGTGATCCGTTGACGCGTATGACTATTGTGAAAGATAACATTTTCTGGCCCAATGGCTTGACGGTGGATTTAAAGAATGAGCTCATCTATTGGGCGGATGGTCATTTGAAGTTTATCGATGTGATGAAATTGGATGGCAGCAATCGGCGCACAGTGGTTGGCACTTTGGAATATCCCTATAGTGTGACGTATTTCAACAACCGTCTCTTTTGGACCGACTGGTCGAAGGGCGGTTCATTGAATACCTTTGATCTGAAGTCACATGAGTTGCGTGAGCTAATCGATACGCCGGAGGCTCCGATTTCCGTGCGCACTTGGGACCCTTCACTACAACCGTTCGAGGACAATCCATGCTTGCATAACAATGGCAACTGTTCGCACCTTTGTTTGCTTTCCACAAATGCACAGGGCTATAGCTGTGCCTGTCCGACGGGCGTGAAACTGGTATCGGAAACAAATTGCGCGAATGGCTCACGGGAAATGCTCTTCATCGTACAGCGCGGTCAGATTAGCAAAATTTCTTTGGACACACCAGACTTCACGATATTTCCATTGCCGCTGGGCAAAGTAAAATATGCAATTGCGATCGACTATGATCCTGTGGAGGAGTATATCTACTGGTCTGATGTGGAGGCCTATACAATACGACGTGCGCATCCAGATGGTACAGCCATGCAAGATTTTGTTACGTCTGAAGTGCGGCATCCTGACGGACTGGCAGTCGATTGGCTAGCGAGAAACCTCTATTGGACCGACACAATAACTGATCGAGTGGAGGTATGTCGTTTGGATGGTACGGCGCGCAAAGTGTTGATCTACGAAGATCTGGAAGAGCCACGAGCCATTGCGCTGGCACCTTCACTTGGATGGATGTTTTGGAGCGACTGGAATGAAAAGAAACCAAAAGTGGAGCGCGCTTCTTTGGACGGTTCGGAGCGTGTGGTGCTTGTCTCCGAAGATCTTGGTTGGCCAAATGGTATTGCTTTGGATATTGAAGCGAAAACAATTTACTGGTGCGATGGTAAAACGGACAAGATAGAGGTGGCCAATATGGATGGCTCGGATAGACGTGTTGTTATAAGCGATAACCTGAAACATTTATTCGGTTTGAGTTTACTAGATGACTACCTCTATTGGACTGATTGGCAGCGACGCGCAATCGATCGCGCGCACAAAATTACTGGCAACAATCGAATAGTCGTCGTTGATCAATATCCCGATCTGATGGGTCTGAAAGTGACGCGGTTACGCGACGTGAAGGGTTCGAATTCATGCGCGGTACGCAACGGCGGTTGCACGCAACTTTGTCTCAATCGGCCAAGCGACTACGTCTGTCGCTGTTCCATAGAGTACGAGCTGGCGAATGACAAGAAAACATGTGTCATACCCGAAGCATTTTTGCTGTTTTCGCGGCAGGAACACATCGGACGAATTTCGATTGACAACAACGAGGGTAATCATAATGATGAGAAGATTCCTTTTAAAGATGTGCGCGATGCACATGCGCTGGATGTGGATGTGGCCGACAAACGCATCTACTGGACTGATCAGAAGTCGAAATGTATTTACCGCGCCTTTTTGAATGGTTCCTTTGTGCAGCGCATTATCGATGCCGGACTCATTTGTCCCGAAGGTATAGCAGTTGATTGGTTGGCGCACAATATTTACTGGACCGACTCTGAAGCGCGACGCATTGAAGTTGCACGTTTGGATGGCACCAGTCGGCGCGTGCTGCTCTGGAAAGGCGTAGAGGAGCCGCGTTCTTTAGTATTAGAGCCCAAACGTGGCTATATGTACTGGATCGAGTCGCCTTCGGATTCGATAAGACGTGCCGGCATGGATGGGTCCGAATTGCAGACAATAATTTCGGGTGCGAATCATGCGACTGGACTTACGTTAGATCCAGAAACGCGGCGTCTCTACTGGGCAACACAATCGCGACCCACAAAAATCGAATCTGCCGATTGGGATGGCAAGAAACGCCAGGTGCTGATCAACACCGATGTTGACGAGCCCTATGCAATGTCGCTCTATCAGGATTTTGTCTACTGGAGCGATTGGAATACGGGTGACATTGAACGAGTGCACAAGATGACCGGACAGAATCGCAGTCTTGTGCACAGCGGCATGACTTACATACGTTCGTTGCTGATATTCTACCAAAATCGTCAGACAGGCAGTAATCCATGTAAAATCAACAATGGTGGCTGCTCCCATTTGTGTTTGGCACAACCAACGCGTCGCGGTATGATTTGCGCCTGTCCGACGCACTACACTTTGTCCAAGGATAACATGTCCTGTCTACCACCCAAGAACTATATCATCTATAGCCAGCGTAATAGCTTTGGTCGTTTACTGCCGAACACGAGCGACTGTCCGAATGTGCCATTGCCGCTGTCGGGCAAGAATATTCGAGCGGTGGAATACGACCCGATTTCACATAACATTTACTGGGTGGGTTGAAGTGATGAATTGAATTGTTTATGTGTGTTCTTATTCTTCATTTTATTTGTTAGGTGGAAGGACGTAGCCACAGCATCAAGCACTCACCCGCGAACAGCACTTTTGTGAAGGTTTTGGTAGGCTCGGGTTCGCAGCCCTTCGATATTGCATTGGATGTGATTGGTCGTCTACTTTTCTGGACCTGTTCACATTCGAACAGCATCAATGTGACGAGGTAGATGAGAAGCTAGAATTTTATCTTTATATTTCCAATATATAACAAGGCTCTTTACTATATATAGATTCGACGGTGATTCCATAGGTGTCATAGATACAGGCGACTCGGAGAAACCGCGCAACATTGCCGTGCACGCCATGAAGCGTCTGTTGTTTTGGACTGATGTGGGTAGTCAGCAAGCCATCATACGTTCGCGCATCGACGGCGCTGAGCGTGTAGTGCTTGCTTTTAAGCTGGAGGGAGTCACAGCGCTTGCGGTGGATCAACAAAGTGACATGGTTTACTATGCGCATGGCAAGCGCATTGATTCGATGGACATAAATGGCAAAAATAAGTAAGTTGAGCTCGCCAATTCTAACAAAAAACAAAAGTTATAATAAAAAATGTTAAACTTACCCTTTGCAACGCAGGAAAATTCTCGTTTCCACGCACATTTCGCAAGTCATCTCGCTCGCCGCAATTCAAGGTTTCGTCTATTGGCTGGACGATAAAACTGGTGTGGAGCGCATAACCGTAAACGGTGATGGTCGTCGCCCTGAAATGCAACGCCTACCACAAATAACTGACATTGTGGCCGTTTGGACGCCCGAGTCGAAACTATTTCGCAATCATACCTGTTTACATAGTCGCACCATATGCTCGCATATTTGTATTGCTTCATCCGAGGGACGCGTACGTGATATCTGCTCTTGTCCGAAGAATCTTATGTTGCTTGAGGACAGACAGAATTGTGGCGCTTTACCTGCTTGCGGGCCGGATCATTTCACTTGTGCGGCCCCTGTTAAGGGCGATGGCTCTAGCAGTGATATCAATAAAGATTGTATACCAGCATCATGGCGTTGCGATGGCCAGAGTGATTGTCCCGATAAATCGGATGAGGTGGGCTGTCCCTCATGTCGACCCGATCAATTTAGCTGTCAATCGGGCGAATGCATCGATAAGGCGCTGGTGTGTGACGGTACTACGAATTGTGCAAATGGTCATGATGAGGCGGACTGCTGCAAGCGGCCGGGCGAGTTTCAGTGTCCCATCAATAAGGTATGTAGCTGTAAGATGTTGCTGAAATAGCTGACCTGCCATCCCAAATCTCTTTTCTATTTACTTGCAGCTCTGCATCTCGGCCACACTACTGTGCGACGGTTGGGATCACTGCGCCGATGGTGCTGACGAATCGGCCGAAATGTGCTCGCAAGCGAATACCCGTCGCATGGCGCCCGCTTCGGATAAGAAGGCCTTCATGATTCTCATCTTTGCCACCATCGTCATTATCTTCTCCATTGTCTATCTGCTACAGGTCTGTCGCACACGTATCGGCAAAAGTCGCAACGAACCCAAAGACGATCAGGCATCTGATCCCCTTTCGCCGTCGACACTCTCCAAATCACAGCGTGTTTCGAAAATCGCCTCAGTTGCCGATGCGATGCGCATGTCTACATTGAATTCGCGCAACAGCATCAATTCTTATGATCGCAATCACATCACTGGCGCCTCCAGTTCCACCACGAATGGCAGCAGCATGGGCGCCTACCCCATCAATCCGCCACCCTCGCCTGCGACGCGCTCGCGGCGTCCCTATCGTCATTATCGCATCATTAATCAACCACCGCCGCCGACGCCCTGTTCGACGGACATTTGCGATGAGTCCGATTCGAATTATACCAGCAAATCGAACAGCAATAACAGCAATGGCGCCACCAAAATTTCCTCATCGTCAGCGGTGATTTGCATGCAATATCAATATGATAGTGAACCATATCCTCCCCCGCCAACGCCACGCTCGCACTACCACAGCGATGTGCGAATAGTGCCGGAATCGTCGTGCCCGCCATCACCATCATCGCGTTCATCGACGTATTTCTCACCGCTGCCGCCGCCACCATCGCCAGTGCAATCACCCAGTCGTGGTTTCACGTAACATTTCGAGATTTACTTGTAAAAAATAATTCTAAGTCTGTGTGTGTGTATGCGCAAGTGTACGTGTAGTGGTGTGACTGTGAGAATAGTTAGTTTAGCCTGTAGTATTGAGATAATTGTGTGCGTTCGAGAATCAGATTAGTATTAAAAATTGTGGATGAATGTGATTTGTTCTTTTGCTGAGATTTTCAGCTGTTTAGTTCTAAAATATAACTATGTAATTAAGTTTAATGCCAATTGCAATGACGACGTAACGTTCATATCAAGAAAAAAATGCTTCCGTATGTTTACTTATCGTTATTTATTAAAGAGTGTCCTTAAGTCTAAGTGTAGTGAGATACTTAAAATTATACTTCTACTGTTCATGTGGCAAGCTAGATATATATATAGTATATCGTATCGATTTAGTGAACGTTTCCAAAAGCTTCCAAGCCATAAGCAAACCAACTTAAGGGAAATACTTGAAAACAAACGCTGTCGTATTCTTGCGATTGCAGCTAGAAATTTTAGTGAGATCATCAGACAACGAAAGGCCATTTCGGTTACAAACTGATTTTTTTTTTTTTTATACTTTAGAATTCGAAATAGGGAAATAATGTCTAGTTTTGTGCAGGAGTACTGATAATGGGGACTGGTCTTCGGACCCACTGTGAACATTAAACATCAATGTGTTGTCTATCAGTGTTCGTACCTAGGCAGGCAAAGACAAAGCTACGAGAATGTATTGCTGCTGTAAAAAAGCTTCGTTTTTTTAGAAATCCAGCCATCCAGTTGCCCTTTGGTGGTGGCATAAAACTGTAAGGCGGCATACAATCAATGCGCAAATTACAAGCTAGAGGAAAAGCTTGGTTCTATAAATACCTTTTGACGATATGTATGCCATACATATGTATCTTTTTTAGTACTTTTTAATTTGAAATATCGTTAAGATCTCAAAATTAACAATCCTTTTATTTTTAATTTTTTTTAATCCAAAATGTTTTTTTTTTTTTAATTTTTAAATTTTTTTCTATAATTTTTAATTTTTTAAATTCTTTGTTTATAATTTTTAATTTATTTTTATAATTAAAATTTTTTTTTCATCGTTTTTAATTTTTTTATTTATCATTTAAAATATTTTTTTATAATTTTTAATTTTTTTTTAATTTTAAAATTGTTTTCGTATTTTAAAATGTTTTTTTATAATTTAAATTTTTTTTTTATAATTTTTAATTTTTTTTTTATAATTTGTATTTTTTTATAATTTAAAAATTTTTTTTGTAATGTAAAATGTTTGTCTATAATTTTTAATTTTTTTTTTATAATGCAAAATGTTTTTTATAATTTGAAATTTTTGTTTTAATTTTTAATTTTTTTTTTAATTAAAATTTTTTTTTTATGATTTAAAAATTTTTTTTATGATTTAAAAATTTTTTTTTCATAATTTAAAATGTTTTTTTTTATTATTTTTAATTTGTTTTTTAGTTTTTTTATATTTTATTTTTATATTTTTAAGTTTTTTTTGTATAATTTTTAACTTTCTTTTAATTTTTAAATTTGTTTTTTTACAATTTGAAATGTTTTTTATAGTTTTTAATTTTTTTCTTAATTAAACATTTTTTTTATATAATTTTAAATTTTTTTTATAATATATTATTTGTTTTATAATTTTTAAATTTTTGTTATAATATTAAATTTTTTTGAAGTTTTTAAATTTTTTTTTATAAATAAAATTTTTTTTATAATTTTTTATTTTTTTTTTAATTACAATTTTTTTTTTATAATTTAAAATGGTTTTTATGATTTAACAATTTCTTTTTAATAATTTAAAATGTTTTTATAATTTTTAATTTTTTTACAATTTAAAATGTTGTTTATAGTTTTTACTTTTTTTAATAATTTAAAATTTTTTTCTTTTATTTTTAAATTTTTTTCTTTTTTAATTTTTTTTTATAATTTGGAATGGTTTTTTTTTATAATTTTTCATTTTTTTATAATTTTTAAATTTTTCATTATATAAAATGTTTTTTTATAATTTTTAATTTTTTTTTATAATTTTCTTTATGGTTTATATTTTTTTATAATTTTCTTATTTTTTTTTTTATTTTGTTTTTGTTTGTAGTTCTTATAAGTTATGTTAAAACTTTCATCAGCCATGGCGCGTTTACCTATCAAACCATTTACTATAAATTTTAATACAAATTGTTGGACGTGCATATATACATACATACGTGTAATTAATTGAAATTCAATAGACTGTAATTTATATCAGAAAAGGAGGGCGAAAAATATGCAGTGCTGTAAAAAATTAATTTTTAACCCCATTGCAGACGTACATACGTAAATGCACTGAGTGGATTGACAATTTTTTATGTGCATAAGTATATAAATATATACAGAAGAAATATTATCTGATGCAAAAATTAATGATTCGACCAAAATTTTACACATTTTGCATTAATAAAAAAAAAAATATTTATATAAAATCTAAAGATTAATAAAGTCTGCATATCTTGCAGCAAGTAGATATGTGTGTATGTAAATTAAAAATGTTAAAAAAGGTAAAACAAAACAAAAAAAGTAAAAAATTGTGCCAAATTTTACACCTTGCAAATATTTTACAAACATAATTAATTAAACTAAAGCGGCAAGTTTCAACTGATTGTGTTAATGAATATAAATAAAAAAAATCCTAAAATTGTAAAATATTTAAGAAAGCAATCATATGAAGTTATTTGTAAAATTAAATTGTAATAATTGAGTTTTAAAAAACAAAATGAATCGAACAAATGATTTTAGTAATCAGGCCGAGAACACTACTATTGTTGTTGTTTTAACAGCATATCTTACGGCACCTGACTGCAAGACTTTCGGGTAGTGCTGCATACAACCGACTGCCTTGGTAATGAGCTTAATATTGTTGCTGGTTTTTGTTTTATATTTCGAAGAAAACGAATTTAAGATGAGTTCAATATCCCTAATAAATGACTATAGAATTGAATGATTAATGAAATATTTAAAAAAGTAAGTGAAAATAATAAAAAGTAAGAGGACATCATAAACAACTAAATAAATCATATAATAACTTAAAATACATCATAAAAAGTCACTGCATACACATAAATGCATATAAAATCTTGTGCATTATTGAAGATGTTGCGATGAAGTATTGGAAATATATGCATATAGGTGAGGTGAGGTCGCTGTCCTTGGCTGAATATAAATCCGGATGGTCAACTTTGCGAGCACCTTACGGGCTCCAATACAGGGCTTGGCGACAAATAAGGAAGTGTAATTTTTTTGGCCACATAAAAAAACTTATGAAAAATAAAGAACATGAACAAAAATCACTTGCAATTGTATGTATAGCCCAAAAGAATCGATTCACTAGAACAGATCGAACTGTTACGGCGCAAATAATTTGCGAACTTGCACACTTTTCAGAGGCTTTTTTTGATTACTCCAAACTCAGCTTATCTACAGTTCTTTTTCAGCACCGAAGATTATGCGTACAGATATTAAAAAGCAGCCACTTTCTAGGCTACTAATTTCTAGATGCATAAAAGATTAAAAATATTTTTATTTGAAAATTCGCAGAAGAATTTTTTTATTTGTGGTTTTTTCTTCTTATCATTCATTTTTTTGTCATGCGGATGAATGAGAAACCAAAAAGAACTGTCCTAAATTGCTCAATAGAATTGATATATTGCATGAAAGCACAGATTTAATCCTAATAGTTTTCCGATAAAAAAATAAAATAAGATGTGTAATAAAATAAATTTCGTAAATTGTTTAAAGAGGAGTTAAAAACTGGATAAAAAATCGATAAAAAGCGAACAAATTCATTGAAAAAATTATTTTTGCTAAAAAAAAGAATGAAATAAAATCAAATCGAGACAGATATATTAAAATGAATTAAAATAATATTGAATAGAATGAAATAGTGAGATAAAATGAATTCCTTTAAAATGAAAATAGAAAAAATAAAAATAAAATACAATAGAAAATAAAATTATATGAAACTAGAGATGAAAAATAAAAACTAAAAATAATAAATTGAATTAAATATCAAATTGTTAAGCGAAATAAATTGAAATAAAATAATAAAAAAATTATGTAAAAGTAAAGTTACAAGAACAACAACCGTATAGTAAAAAAATAAAAAAAAAAATTAAATAAAATAAAAAAGATAATTAATAAAATAAGATGAAATAAAACAAAAGCAAGTGAAATATGAGATAAATAAAAATTAGTAAAAAATAAATGAAATAATATCATTTTATTAAATTAGATTTCAAATAAAACTAAAAAATTAGAGAGAAAAATGAAATAAAGTAAAATATAATAAAATAAAGGAAGACAATAAAGCAAAATTAAATAAAATAAGGTTAATAAAAAATAAGAACTAAGTAAACTGAGGCAAACAAAATAAAGGAAATAAAGTGATACCTGTATTGAATTTAATGAAATTGCAAAATATTGAGTAAAATAAATTAATTAAAATAAAATGAGGTAAAATAAAATTATATGAAAATAAAAAACAAAAAAAAACACAATAATATGAAACACTATAAAATATGTATAGCGAAAAATAAAATAAAATAAAAAAAATAATTCAAAATTAAAATGAAACGAAACAAAAACGGTAAAAAAAATAAAATGATACTAAATTGAAATAAATTTAATTAAAATTAAAAAATTATTCATATAATATGAAATAAATTATAAAACAACAATAAGTCAAAAATAAATGAAATGATTGAAAACAAAAACTAAAGAAAGTAAAATTATAAATATTAAATTTAATTAAAATAAAAAATATATAGGAGAAAATAAAATAAAATGTAGTAAAATATGTATAAACAAAAAAACTGAAATAAAATAAAACAGAATTAAATGAAATAAGGCAAAAAATATCAGTTAAAATTAAATGAAATGAGGCCAAATAAAACTAATGAAAACAAAATGACAGTAAATTTAATTAAATTTCAAAATATTAAGTCAAATAAATAAGAAACAATAAAAGTAAATTAAAGTAAAATAAACTAAAGTTAAATTAAACAAAATAAATGCAATGAAATGAAATTAGTGTTTAATGAGAATTTGGAAATTCTGTAGGGAGAAACCGTGTAGGGTTAACATATTTGGCAAGAGGAGGACAAATACCAAAATTTATTGCTGAAGTTGGGCTGAGAGAAAGACTCTAAATCAATGAAGACAAAACAGATCTTGTCTTTCAAGTCGCATAGCTAAATACCCTCATAAATATCAAAATTTATTGATGAAGTTGGGCTGAGAGAAAGACTCTAAATCAATAAAGACAAAACAGATCTTGTCTTTCAAGTCGCATAGCTAAATACCCTCATAATCTTCATACAGAGCTTGACGACAGATTTCATTTGAGTTCTTGCGTAGCATGTGCCCAATTCACCTCCACAAATAAAGCATAGTATAGCATTTTTGAGCATTGAAAATCAATCATAATAATAATATAAATTATATGAAATTAAATTAAATAAAATCAAATTCAGTAAAAAAGTATTTAAAAACAAACACGACAAAATTAGACAATTTATATGATATTAAATAAATAAACTTTAATATGCAATGAAATATAATAATAGCAAATGTGACAAAGTGAACGAAAATAAAAGGAAACCAATTAAAGTGAAAAATAGATAGAAAAAATGAAAATACAACTTAAATAAATTAAAATGGCATTAAATGATATCATGACAGAATGACAAGAAATAAAAAATAAATTCGAAAGTTAAAAAGAAAAACCAAATAATATAAAATAAAATTACATTAAAATAAAATGAAGGTAATCAATTATAAAAAAAATGTATAAATAAATGGAAAATAAAATAAAATAAAATGAGATTTATTGATAAATTCAAATACTAAATGGTTTATGAATAATAGAAAATAAAATAAAGGTAATTTCAATTACAATAAAAAATAAATATATAAATAAAAAACAAAAAAATAATTTAAAAAAATTAAAATGGCTTTAAATAAAATCAAATGATATCAAATAATGAAATAAATAAATTCTAATACTAAAAAGTGAAAAAATGAATCAAATGAAATAAAATAAATTTAAAAAAGTAAGTACAAAAAGTAAAATAAAATTACTTTAAAATAAAATGATAGAAATCAATTATAAAAAAAAATTTTATATGTAGATAAATACAAAAAAGAATTAAACAAATAAAATAAAACGGCACTAAATGATTATAAAATGAAATAATATGCAATGAAATAAAATAAAATAAAATAAATGCAAATACTAAAAAGTCAATCAATTATATTAAAAAAGTAGATAGATGGTTAAAAAAAACTTAAAAGAAAATTTCAAACAGCAACAAAATTATATAAAATAAAATCATTAAATAAATTCGCTTTGTCCTAATTGATTTTTGTTTGTCACTGAATACTGCTGAAGTGACAGTTCTGTCCCAGATTTAAAGCCGGTTACTGTTGAGACTGGTCATTATGGCATACGACAATCGTTAAAAGCTAACCAGCACATTTTTATTATTCTGCCAGTCGGTCGCGCTAGAGAGCTCATAAATAAAGTAAAAGAGTAAATATGAATATGAGAAGCACGAATGTGTAAATTTTACAATATTTAGTTAATGGGATCGAATTGATTAGCCTTTGGATTTTCTATGTACTACCAAAACCTATTTAGAATGCCATGCGTACAAAGAAACCAGAGATAATTTTTTATATCAGAAACCAAAACTTCTCATTTTCCCAACATTTTCGTTTTTACACAGTCATGTTGCTGGCACAAGGGGATACATAGAGTAGAATAGAGTATATTTGTAAAAGGGCATAGACTATAAGGGGATAATTAATAAGCCACTGAAGAGTGGATCGATCGTGGCCAATTAAGTGTCATACAAAATGAGGCAGTAAATTAAAAATATGTGAAACGAAAGCAAATGAGAAAATAAATGTAAAGGCAAACAATTTTCTCAAGTTTTAAATTAAATCAAAAAGGTTATCTAGCACTACGCCGCAAAGCTATGAATATCGTGGGAAAATTGACATTTGAATTGAAATGACCTGGCTTTATTGCATTGGAAAATTGCATAGGATGGAAAAAATGTATATTTGATTGCTGTGTTGCCACCTTAATTTGCAATTGCCATGATACCAGGTTGTTTGTACTTAATTGTGAAATGTCCTAGTATAAAAAAAAGTATGGAATAGGTAAAATATGGAGAATTGAAAGTATAAAAGTGAAGATATACGTTAGCACATGCACCACTGGACAAAATGGCGCACAACAACATTTTGATCAATTTTTTTTGAATATTCATTATTCTTTTATTAAACCAGTATAAAAATTTGATTTTTTTTTTGTTTTTGAATGTTCGTCTTTTTTTATACCAGTATAAAAATATTAAAATTTATTTGTTTTTTTTTAATGTCATTATTTTTTTTAAACCAGTACAAAAATTAGAAAATTTGTTTTGTGTTTTTTTTAACGTTAATTTGGAAAAAAACTTAATTTTTTTTAATGTTCATTATTACCGTGTACAAATTTGTAATTTTTTTCTTTTTAATGTTCATTAGTTTTTTATCCATTATAAAAATTTTAAATTTTTTTTAATTTTTTTAATGTTCATTATTTTTTTTTATGCCAGTATAAAAATTTGACTTTTTTTTAATGTTCATTATTTTTTTTACCAGTATTAAAATTTGAAAATTTAATCTTTGTTTTAGAATGTTCATTAAAAATTAGAAAATAGCATAAAAATTAGAAAATAATTTTTTTTTAAAGGTTCAATGTTTTTTTACACCAGTATAAAAATTGTAAAATGTATTGTTTTTCTTTTTTTGAATTTTCATTATTTTTTTATACCAGTATAAAAATTAGAACTTTTTTTAATGTTAATTATTTTTTTATGCCAGCATAAAAATTTGAAATGTGGTTTTTTTTTAATGTTCATCGATTTTATAACGGTATGAATATTTTAAAATTTATTATTTGTTTTTTTGTTTGTGTTTTTTTTGGAATGCTCAATATTTCTTTCTATACCAGTTTTATTTTAATTATTAATTATTAATTTAATTTTTGAAGATAATTTCATGCAAATGTTGACCGCGACTGCGCTTCAAATGGTCCATCCGCTTAGTCCAATTTTGGCATACTCTTTCCAATGTTTCGGCCGGTATCTGACATATAAATGCTTTAATGTTGTCTTCCAATGCGTTAATTGAAGCATTGATAACACCGGCACACAAAAAAAAAAAAGTGGGGAGTACTTTTGACTAGACCCATATATCCCTATGTATTTTGACGCGCTGAATCCGAATTCGGTGTCCGTTTTGCCCGTACACCCCCAACATTTTGATTAAATAGGCTAAAACCGTGAAAACCGTGAAAAACCGTGAGAAATCGCTGAAAATCGCCTTTTTATACGTTGGTAAATGTTAAAAAGTTTTCTTACGAGTGTATTATACCTGATTTCAGTGTGTTTTGACGCACTGAATCCGAATCCGGTGTTTGTTTTGCCCGTACACGCCCAAAATTTTGATTAAATAGGCTAGTTCATGGATAGTTTTACTACTGAAGAAACCTTGGCATATGAATCTATTCTTTTGCTTGTACTTGCGACCAGGGCACCTCCACGAGGTGACGGTGGGCAACAGAGCAATCTGGCGGAGCTCTGGGTTAACGGCTATCGTGCCGTCATGGCAAGTACAAGCAAGTGCTTTACGATGCAGGGGAGGGATACCCCAGTATCGGCGACTGGTCAGGGTGAGAAAGCGGGCATCCAGCGACCGCAGCTCTACATTAGTGGGTAACTTGGCTTCTCTAGAGTATAATGCTACAAGAAATAAGATACATACTTGTAACAAAGATCGAGATTCATTCTGTTCCATCTGTGGCGAATTTGAACTTGCAAAATATCGCAAACCTTTAACTGAAAAGTTGAAATCTGTTTACAGCAAATGCTTTGGTATAAATATTACGAAACAAGGCGAAGGGTGTATGCCTTACAAAAACTTGGGTTGTTTAATGAACTTAAAATTGCACTTCTTACACTCTCACCTCGACTACTTTCCTGAAAATCTAGGAGATTACAGTGAAGAACAAGGTGAACGATTCCATCAAGACATAAGTGAAATGGAGAATCGGTATCAGGGAAGATGGGATGTCAACATGATGGCGGATTTTTGCTGGATGTTACAGAGAGACGAAAAAAAGAAGAACAAGAAGAGAAATAGAAATCCATTACATAGATCGTTTGAAGAAAAAAGAGTACGTTACAAAAGAAGAAGAACAGTGTAAGAGCAGCATTTCTCACATATTTTTCTATCTCTATCATAAGCACTCAATGAAAAATAAATGAAAAAAATTTATCATTTTCTTTATGCAATCACAGTCGCATATGTACAGTTTATGCAAAATCTGTAGTTAAAAGCAAAACGAACACCTAACTCGTATTAGGCACATTAAAATGAACTAAAATCATGTATAACACACTCACAAGAAAACTTTCGAACATTTACCAATGTCTACAAATGCGATTTTCAGCAATTTTTCACGGGTTTTCGCGGTTTTTCGCTATTTAATCAAAATTTTGGGGGTGTACGGGCAAAACAAACACCGGATTCGGATTCAGTGCATCAAAACACACTGAAATCAGGTATAATACACTCGTAAGAAAACTTTTTAACATTTACCAACGTATAAAAAGGCGATTTTCAGCGATTTCTCACGGTTTTTCACGGTTTTCACGGTTTTTCACGGTTTTAGCCTATTTAATCAAAATTTTGGGGGTGTACGGGCAAAACAAACCCCGGATTCGGATTCAGTGCGTCAAAATACACTGAAATCAGGTATAATACACTCATAAGAAAAGTTTTTAAAATTGACAAACGTCTATAAATGCGATTTTCAGCGATTTTTCATGGGGTTTCACGGTTTTTCGCTATTTACTTAAAATTTTGGGGGTGTACGGGCAAAACGGACACCGAATTCGGATTCAGCGCGTCAAAATACATAGGGATATATGGGTCTAGTCAAAAGTACTCCCCACTTTTTTTTTTTTGTGTGCCGGTGTAATTGGCTGAATAAACATGAGCTTTAACATTGCCCCACAAAAAATAATCTAAAGGCGTTATATCGCACGATCTGGGCGGCCAATTGACAGGTCCCGAACGTGAAATAAAATGTTCACCGAACTCGCCTCTCAACAAGTCCATTGTTACGCGTGCTGTGTGGCATGTGGCACCGTCTTGCTGAAAGTCAAGCTCTTGCATTTTGGGCAAAAAAAAGTTGGATATCATTTCACGGTAGCGCTCACCATTCACAGTAACGTTACGATTCGCAGCATCTTTGAAGAAGTACGGTCCAATGATACCTCCAGCCTATAAACCGCACCAAACTGTGACCTTTTCTAGATATATTGGTAGCTCTTGCAATTCTTCTGGCTGATTGTTCGTTTGTAAGACGATTCATGATTAAATTAACGACCAAACTAAAGATGTTTGACAGTGAAACAAAACACGAAACGTGCGTCAGCTGTTTAAACCAACTGTTTAAAAAGATAATAGCTAAAAAATCACCCGTCATGTAAATGGAGTTTTCAAATTTTATGCAAAACGAAAGAAAAAATAAGAAAATTTGCACAAATTTTTCATTCCAATATTTTTAATTCGAATTTTTAGAAAGACTTTTTGCATGCAACACATTCAACATTCGTTGATTTTTATAATTTTTTTCGTAAAATTTGCTACATATAACGAAGGCACAAATTTTTTTATTTTTATTCGGAGTTAATGATTTTGTCGTGGTGTCTACATGTAACAATTCAGGTTTTTCGTTGTGGAAATCAATCACAAATACCTCTTTTATATACCGAATTTGTAGGTTTGCAGCGGAGTGTCTGATTTGAATAATATCAAAATAAATTTATAAAAAAAAATTGTAACAAAAAACATTAATTATGCCATTATTCGCTGTATGAGATGAGAAAATTGTATTTAACAAACTTATTTATGTGAAAAAAGAAGAAGAAGGAAACCCATTATATGCCAATTTTATGTAAATAACAACTTCTAATAAGTATTAACCTGAGCAAAATTGTGTACAGTAATCGTAAGGCTCATAAACACCGTTAAGGTTGAATTCAGATGTTCTATTAAAGGTGTTGTTTTTTGGTTTTTAGAATACGTAGTTAATGAAAATGTTGTGTTTGTGTAGTAGTGAAATAGTAAACAACTAACTGTAAAAATATGCAACTAATTAAAGCACCCTTTATTGATGAGGTGTGGCGTAGAAATAGATAAGACTAATTAAATTGGAATAAAGAAGAAAGATACAAACGACTAAATGAAGAGAAACAAAAAACACACACACACTGTTATATGTATGTATATCAATGTAAATACATGCGTAAGATTATCAATACTTGATTTCAAAAGTCTCACTAGTAAACGAAATAACCTTTCCAAAATGTTTTAGCACATAAAGATTTAGTTTTTCTTTTTTTGTTTTCAAACACCATATGTAATATTTTTTGTACATTCGTATATGCATATGTACGTTGGAATTTTTGCTGGCTCGTTTTTAGCTGGTTGTAAAATTTGAAACATAATTAATTAAAATTTTTTCAAATATATATTTAAATTATATTTTTGTTTAGAAATATATTTTTTTTAATTTATTTTTTTTAAACTTTTTTTAATTACATCCTGTTAATTATATTTTTTCATTTTATATATTTTTTTTAATTCTTTTTTTGATTATATATTTTTTAATATATTTTTTCATTTTATATACATTTTTTTTCTTAATTATATTCTTATTTTAATATTTTTTAAATTATATTTTTTCATTTTATATATTTCTTTTAATTCTTTTTTTGATTATATATTTTTTAATATATTTTTTTCATTTTATATACATTTTTTTTCTTAATTATATTCTTTTTTTTAATATTTTTTAAATTATATTTTTTCATTTTATATATTCATATATTTTTATATTTACATATATATTTTAAATTCTTTTTTTTTGGTTATATTTTTTTTTAAATATCACTTTTTAATTATTATTATTTTTTTCATATATATATATAATTTTTAATAATACCCTTTTTAATTTTCAGTTTACTTTATTTTATTTTATTTTTAATGCCCACACCCGAGTTATAATATTAACCTAGCATTTAATTGATTTGTTATTAATGCCAAAAAGTGCCTCAATAATTTGTTCAACACTCATTTCATCCAATTGTTACATTTACAAACATAAATGCATACACAAATCCATGCATACCTTTCAAGTGTTAAACTTTACTTCTTTTTATGTAGTTATACAAAAAATTTTCAAACAAATTCAAATGTACATATATTTTAACTGTAAGTGTAGGTTAATAAGTGTAGTTAATTTTAATACAAACGCAAATGAGTGTAAAACAGAAAATTATGTTTACAAAAAATATACAGACATAATGAAGAATATTTGAAAAATAAAAAAAAATACTTATATAAAAAAAGGTGGCTTTTAAATGGAACTTGAAGCGGTAAGTAGAAAATAATTTGCAAAGAAAAGTAATTATAAATCAATTTTTTACCATACAAATACATTTGGAAGTATTTGCTTAAAAAGGTATGAAGGGGAGGGAAGATAAATTTTATATTAATTTATTTTTATTTTTTATTGTGAAAATCATTCTAAAAACTCAAGTACAAAAGAGAATAATTAAAAATAACATCAGAAATTTAATTCGAAATTTGCTTGAAAGAGTATGACAGAGAAATCAATTTTAAATTACATTTTTTATTATTTTAAAATTATTCTAAAAAGTGAAATGCATTAAGGAAAATTAAGTAAAAAACAATTTAAAAAATACTGCTCTAATTTATATATAATTTAAAATTTAATTTATTTAAAATAAAAAAAGAAAAATCAATGTGGGGAAAATTTCCAAACTCTCGAAGCAGACACATTTGCATATACCTTCTGCTCAAATATGAACGAGACGTTATCAATAAAGCGGTCCGCGGATGACATATGGCAAAAATAAATTTTTCGTTTTTTGGTAGGACTCTTATAAGCTTACATGGCAAATGAACAAAGAATTTGTTTGAAATTTTGTTATTCCAACAAAATTTCGGCTTCAGACGCCTTAAAAATGTTGCAGACAACCTATGGGGATTCTGCTCTATCGCGTGCGCGTGTTTTCCAGTGGAACAAATCGTTCAAAGAGGGCCGTACATCGGTTGAAAACTTGCCTCCTGACCGTCGTCCAGCAACATCAGTAAACGACGAAAACATCGGAAAAGTAAAGGAAATTGTGCTTGAAAATCGCACAAATCGCAAAATCGGTTAACGCTGAATATTATTTAGACGTTTTAAAGGGTTTGCGCGAGAACATTCGTCTTAAAAGGAAGGAATTGTGGGACAACAAGTAATGGTTCTTGCATCACGATAATGCACCAGCTCACACATCACGTCTTGTTCGCGATTATTTGAACAAAAATAATGTTAATATCGTTCCGCAAGCACCGTATTCGCCTGATATGGCTCCATGTGACTTTTTCCTGTTTCCCAAGCTCAAGTTGCCGCTCCGTGGAAAACATTTTGAGACAATTGAAGTCATAAAAGAGAATTCGAAGAACACACTCGAGCTTGACTTGTTTACAGTAGCACAGAAAACAAACTATGTGACATATCACGCTGAAATTTGCCATGTAAGCTTATAACAGTCCTACCAAAAAACCAAAAAATTTATTTTTGTCATATGTCATCCGCGGACCGTTTTATTGATAACGTCTCGTTCATATTTGAGCAGAAGGTATATATTTTTTTTTTTGAAAATCATTCTTCAAATTAAAATAAAATAATGAATAATTAAATAACAAATAACATAAAAACTTGTAAGCAAACTTTTTTTGAAAATGTTTGAAATGAGATAAATTTAAAATTAGGTTTTTTTAATTTTAAAATCCTTCTAAACATTTATGTAATTATATTAATAGAAAAATTAAACAAAAAATAACAAAAATATTTTGCAAATATTAAATTAAAAAATAACATAAAAAATTTGCACCAAAATTTGTTTAAAAAAATGTGGAAGAAAGAACCAAATTTTATATACATATATTTTTTTTTTAATTTGAATATCGTTCTTAAAATTGAAACCCAAGAAAGAATAGTTAAATAACAAATAACATAAAAAAATGTATCCAAAATTTGTTGAAAAAATATGGAAGAAAGATAAATTGCAAATTAATATATGTATATTTTTTTAATTTTAAAATCATTCTAAAAACTAAAACAATATCACTCACACATGGAAACGTGCTGAGTGTGTCTATGGTAAAATATCTCAAATTTTCAAATGGAAACGTCAGATGGCACCTGAGAACACTGAAAGTGCCCAAGGCCAAAAATATAAACAGAGACCCTCGTATTCGATTTTTCCAGTTTTGACTGTCGCAATGTGCGTAATTAACACTCGGATCTCAAATTTCACATGTCGGCGTTTTGTGGTTGAATAAACCATAAAATAAAAATATGGAAAAATAAACCACAAAATAATAACTGAAAAAATTGTACAATGTTTAACTGCTTAATAAGTGTTAATAAGCAATGAATCTATGTATATGAATGTAATAAAGAGTGGATTTTTCTACAAATAGACATACTTGTTTCTTTTTTTTAATTTTATTTATTCTAATTCTCTATTAAAACAAAGGTAAAGTCCATTACAGGCCTCGGCAAATGATAGCACATCAAGATTTTTTACAATTTTAACTAATTTTCCTTTTCTTGATTTCTTTATAAAAATATAGCTCATAGTTTAACAAAAACCATATAAATAAAAGTTTCAAACTCAATACAAAAATTAAAAAAAAAAAATCCGCAAGCCTTACATCACAAGTCCACGGTTTTTCATTAGAATTTCTAGAACGATTTTTGGTATGCAATTTTTTAGCCCTTTAAATTTGAGTATAATAAAGCGTAAGTTTGAAATTGCTAAAAAATCTCATTGATTTATTATAATTTTTTTCCTCGACGTTGATGCGCATTTTCTCCACATAAAGAAAGAATGCCTTTTGCCCAAGAACAAACAAAAACATGCTCTTATTTTCCGTAATAATTCATTTAGCAAATAGGTAAGAACGCACGAGATGCAAGTTTTTCGTCACTTTCGTCAAGTACGTAGCACACACACGCGGCCGCTACTATGCGGAAGAATTTGATCTACATAAGTGAATAAGTGGCGATCTTACCAACACACACGCTCTTTAACCCACTTGCATTCGCCAATAACCCAGTAAGCAAAAGCTTAGGACTTTTTCAAAACCTCGGCAAGTAGAATCAAGGTGAATCTATTAAAGGTGGTGTAGGTAAATCAGGGCGAATTAATTTTTTGTTTTCTTCTTTGCGAATACCTTGCCGTGACAATCAAACGTACCAAACAATGTCGTTGGTCTAGTGTCACCACCTTTAATGGAAGCGTGTTGCTATTTTGCCTTCGCAAATAAATCACTTCTTTGCTTTCTACTCTGACGTGAAAAGTCAGTTAGATGTAGTAGTACAATTCCGAGATTTTCGAGATGTAAAAAATACCGCAATCTCGAAATTGGCATCCCTAGTATATACTCGTATACCCACAAGTATTTGTGATAGATAAATTTAAGCAATCCAATCCTACTAAATACCTATTTGTCAGTTTAACCGCTTACGTACCTGGCTGCCCAACAACTACATAAAATGATAAGAATTGGATAATCGCTGCTAAGATTTAAGTAAATCTGTCTTGACACGACTAAGATCAAATAGTAAGTGGCGATGGGATAATGTGTAAATATAAAGGAGAAATGTTGGATGCTGCGCGCAGAGACGGAAGAAAGGCAATTAATGAAAATACAAATTTAAATAAGATAGCGACTAAACTTAGCGATTGTGAATATGCTTGTGAAATTGTGAAAATACTCGTACTAGCATGCAGAATAATGCCATTTGTATATGCGGTTAAACACATTTTGTTTATTTGTGCTGCCTCAAGTTGTCCATTTAAAAGTGAACTGCTCCATTGACAAGCGAGTCAGTGCAAAATTAGACCGCAACGCGTCGAGTAGCCTGAAACTAATTCAAGGCGTTAATTCAATCCTTGTGTGTTTCAACTGCATTCAAAACGTCGCGCTTAATACTAAATTAACTAAAGCAATCAATTATATAAAGAGAAGATATAAAAAAAAAAGAAAATTATAAACAATTAATAGCTCTCAAGTCGAACGTTAAAAGTTGAAAGTTCTTTAGCACAAAATGCCCGCCAACGAGGAACTACTTCAGCTGCAACCGCGCAATTTGGAAAATGGTGCCACAAAGGATATTAAAGCAACGGCCGAAGAAGAGAATGCAGCTACGAAACCCAAAGAGCAATGGGGCAACGAGATAGAATTCCTCTTCTCCTGCATTTCACTATCTGTGGGTTTGGGCAACATTTGGCGTTTCCCTTACATTGCATTCCAAAATGGGGGCGGCGCTTTTGTTATACCATATCTAATAGTTTTGCTTATCATTGGGCGGCCAGTCTACTATTTGGAGATCATTTTGGGACAATTTTCAGGGCGTGGCTGCATTAAGGCTTTCAATATGGCGCCAATTATGAAAGGTGATTTTCAAACCAAAAAAAGAAAGAAAACAATCGTCTGGTAATAATAGTGAATTGAATTTAAAGGAATTGAGTGCAATACTGAGTGGCCATAGGGGTAACTCAACAGAAGAAATTTTAACAGAAACCAACGTATATCTTTTCAAAAGTTTTAGATATGCTGAGCCCAATTCTGAGCCCACATTTGCTCTAGTGACTCGGACTTCGGAGGTATTTCAATCTAAAAATAAATTAAAAAATCACGATGTTGGTGCATATTTGAGGTTATGTACCATCGAAAAAATATTTTTTTAATATTTTTTAAGGGGTTATATACAGTAAGAGGGTACATATATACAGTGGCCTCGGTAGTCTAGCGTAAGTGTACTAGCCTGCCATCCCAGAGATTATTGGCTCGAATCCCGCGTGTGCACACGGAAACCCGTGCACTACAGTTAGAAAGCTGAAAAAAGCGAAATTTTCCAGAATTTTTCCTGAGAAAACTTTTAACTTTATTGATCTAAAAATTTCTACACGTATTAAGTTATGTTTTAACTGTTAGTAAAAATATTTATTTGGAAAGGAGCTACAGCTGATCTCCGGGAGCTCCTCTCAAAAAAGACGTTTTGAGGTGACCTCTATATCTCTGAACTGGATCCTCTGAAATTAAAAAACCAAACAGTAAAAGTAATGATAAATCTAGTAATTAATCGGAGGAATAAGCAAAATAAATTTTTTGACAAAATTGCGTTTTCTCAAGAAAAAAAACGAGTTCTGGCAAAAATTTCGCTCTTAAATTGTTTATAAAAAAAACTATTTATCGGTGAGAAAAAATCTGAATTACTAGAAAAATATTTATGAAGCTTGTGTTAAAATTTGGGACAAATTGGTTTAGACGTTTTCGAGTAATGTTGATCACCGACTTTGAAAACACCATTTAGAGAAAAACGCGTTTAAAGTCCGGCCTTGTACCTTCAAGCACTCTGAAACGCCTTTTCAAATTTGCGTGTAACTTCGAAAATATTCACCGGAACGATATTAAATTGTCGGTGCGTATTCTTAAATATATTAAGAAAACAAAATCGATTTTTTGAAAATTCTAACTGTATATAACCCCTTAAGGAAAAAACCATCCTCACCATTTTAACGTACAATTTGTCTTCTTTTGTATGCCGCTAAGCTTGCTTCTATATCTTTTGATGTTATATAATATAGCATCGAGATTTCTGTTTTTTCTATTAAGGAAAAATTTTATACAGAGATCGAAAAATAATAATTAATTAAAATACTTTTTTTTAGTAATTAGTCATAAACTCACGTAGCTACTCTCCTAATGTTTCTATATATTATATTAAATGAATTAGAAATTTCGGAGCGTCCGCAGATGCACCTTTAGTCTATTCGAATAAATCTCCAGTGATAAATAACTAGCCGCAACTTGTGAAAGAGTAACGTACAATTTTCTCTCAAATTGAAAAATATACAAACAAGTACGCAAACACAGAACTTGTAAGTCTCGAGAACACACAGAGGATAGATTACCAGGTTTGGCCAATCAAAATTGTGCGAGCAGCTTCGGTTGTCACGTCGCTGGTTACTCGGCAGTCGAATTCTGCCCGCTTATTTCACACGTATTCACACACAGATCCTACCTAACGGTCGTCCCGCGGGAGGCAAACGGAGCTGGCGTGGGTTTTTAGTGGGTGAGTCGAAAGACAAGTCTTACACTTTTCGGCTTTCAATGCTTTTTGCCACCTCCATAAAAAAAAAAAAAACAAAAAAAAAACCCATCCAATCAGTCGTTGTTCAGACCATAGAAGTTGTTTTTGTAACCAAATCGCTGTCATGACTCCGGTGCCGCCAGCCAATCAGCTGATTCTTTTAAATTCGCTGAGAGCCGTTAGCGAGTATTCCATACGCCGGTTGCTTGTAGCTGCTGCTAGCTACCTCTCCGGAGCGTCCGAGCGCCCTTTGTTAATTGTTGAATAACTCGAAAAGTATTTGTCGGATTCACTTCAAATTTTTACATAATATTTTTAAGATATTATACTTTAAGAAAATGCAAAAAAAATATTTTTTTGAAAATTCTGACTACCCCTAACCCCTTAATTTATTATCGTTCTAATATTTTTAGTAAACCTATTTTTAAATGCATTTCCAGTTTTGATTAAGCCTTCTTTTCCTCAGTTCTGAATTCTTTTGAAAGCGCATGGAATATATTTTTTTTTATAGCAATACAACTCTTTCTTTGCAGGTGTCGCCGCTGGTCAAGTGCTCGCCACGGGCGCCTCAATCACCTATTACTCCAGCATAATGGCATTGACTTTACGTTTTCTGATAGCCTCGTTCTCGAAAGTGTTGCCTTGGAGTTATTGCCGCGAAGAGTGGGGTGATAGTTGCCTCAACGAATCGATTTCAATGGCGCATGCCAGTTCAGCGCACGAGCAGCGCCAAGCAAAAATGTCATCAGCGGAATTGTATTTTCAGTAAGTAAAAAAATATTCTTAAAAAAGTGAGTTATGTAATCTTAAAATATCTTGTAATTTAACTGTTTTATTATTAGTAAAGTAATAGAAAACTGTCTTAAGAGGTATGCCGCTAAGCGTACTTTGATTTAATTTGAAACTTTTTCTCTTTGTTTTTATTGAAATTATTCAGAAAAGTGATATTACACGAACAAGAAGACATTTTCAACGGACTAGGAACGCCGAATTGGGAGTTAGTAGGCTGCTTGGCGGTGGCATGGTTTATAATTGGTGGAGTATTGATAAGAGGTGAGAAATTCAGTTCAAAGTGCTTGCATTTCAACTTTCACAATCAAATATGAAAAAATGCATATATAACTTGTGGCGAAGAAAATATTTCACTTTAAGTCGAATTGCAAATAATTTAGAAAAATATATTTAGTCCATGTATCCATTTATGTAGGTAGATCTAAAATATTTTTCAGTTAGTTACGAAGCCTAAAAATACCGCTTTAGTGAATTTTTGCTTCTTTATAAATTTATTGGCTATCAGAGATATGAGTTTTCATGGCAAATTGTCTTCATTTGTAGAAAGTTTTGATTTTATATTTGCATTTGAAGAAAACTGTGGCTGTTGGCTGTGTCTTATCGAAATCACTTAAATACTTACGGTTAGACTCTAATTGCTGAACGATTGTATCGTAAGTGATATTAATACTTCATAATCGTGATGAAGACTATTAGAACCGAAAAAGGTTAAAAGTATCATGAAGGACATGACAAAGTTTATCCTCCAGCATGACAACATTCGGCCTCACGTTACCAAAGGGATGAGCACATACAGTCTGTGTCAGAAGAAAAGAACAGGTTTTTTTCTTGTAACTTCAAGATATCTTTCGTTTTGCTTTTTGCTGCGTAATAGTCCCACTCAAGGGCTACGACGCCAGTGCTAACTCAGGTTAGTGTCGTTCGAAACTTTCCCGTAAACGCAACCAAACAGAAATGATTGAAAAGTATGCGAAAAGTTTTGAGGCGGTATTTTTATGCACGCATTCGAAGGGGCCGAAATCATCCTAGGCTGCGGCTGCAAAAGTAATTAAAAAAATCAAAAAAGTGTGTTGTGATGTGGAATCAGCGATATAAGATGTACAAAAACGTTGATGACTTTCCCGAGAGACGGCAAAGAAGCAGGATAAAGTGATCGTCCAACTTTTTAAGCGGGCCCCTTCTTTGCGACTACACCAAGTACGATCAGTTCTTGCCAAAAAGGGAATAGATGTGAGTATCAACACCATCGAACGTCGACTGAGGGAGGCGAACATATCCTACCGTCCCATATCATCAAAACCACTGCTCTCAGAAAAACACATTGAGAAACAACAAAACAAGAAAATGGCGTCACAGTATTGAACTGGCCTAGTCCCCAGACGACAACCCCATTGAAAATGTGTGGCGAACTATAAAAACGCATCTTGCCGGAAGGCCTGTTCATAATTTAAAGAAACTCGTGTGCCAAGTTCGCAAAATCTAGTCCGGTTTATCGACGAGCTACGCAGAAAAGCTGGTTCAAAGCAAGAAGAAGATGCCAGGCTATACTCGACAACGATGAAGACTACACGGTTTTTTTAGTATTTGCGACTCGTAGTTTTGTACATACTTTCATATAAAAAAATTTTAATATTTATCTTTTATACTTCATGAATAATCGCGGTTCCAGTTTTCTGACACAGACTGTATTTGGAAACACTGCACTGGGATGACCTGGCTCAACCGCCGTACTTGCCAGACATTGTTCCTCTTGACTATTATTTGTTTCGATCGATGTCACATACCCCGGCCGATCGGCAAGAATGATATTCAATTAGGGTTGGGCATTTTGCAGTACCACTAAATTGCTTCCACTAATTTTTTAGTGGTTCTTAAAATATGGGTTCCATTTTAACTAAATCTTCAAATCACTAAATCCGCTTATTGCTCTAATTATCGGGTAAGGAAATAAGTTTCCTTCCTTTCTTAGCCCAAGTTACGAATTATTTGAACCATTCAATATGACATGATTTTATGTGAAGTTTGTGCCATTGGAAGCTACAACTTTACTCCATCTTTCAGGCAGCATACGAATTCCTCTGACGAAAAATTCGAGTTCTTTTGACTTGATCCATTCATTGAGCCAGTTTGCGATGCTCTCTTAAGAAGTGAACCGCTCGCCAATAAGGGCTGACTGCATTGATCGAACTGCATTGGTAATCCGAAGGTGCAATGTCTATGGGATATGGCGGGTGGGGCAATATTTCCCAATTCAGTCCCTCTAAATATTTCTGAACCGATTTAACAACGTGTGGCCTGGCGTTGTCATACAACAAAATCAGTTTGTCATGTCTGCCGTCCCATTCCGGCCGCTTTTCTTTGAGAGCTCGACTCAAACGCATGAGCTGCAGTCGGTAACGATCGCACCCTTCTGATCCCACCAGATGCACAACATAACCATGAATATTTTTTTTCCGCTGTCGATGGACTTGGTTCACCTGGCAGGCTCCAACATTTTCGCCGCTTAGGGTAATCATAACCGATACATTTTGCATCGCCAGTGACGATGCGATGCAGAAAACCTTTTCTTTTCTGCCGTTCAAGAAGCATCTCACACGTCACCAAACGGCTCTCGATATCCCTCTCCGTCAATTGATGTGGCACCCAGTTACCTGCTTTCTGAACCATTCCCATCGCGTGAAAACGTTTACCGACGGTTGATCTGTCAACATCCAACTCTTTAAACATATCAACAAGGGTTCGACATGCGTCTTCATCCAATAATTGTTGTAGTTGAGTATCTTCGAGTTTTTTCGGTGTCCCTTCGCGATCTTTATCACTCACGACGAAATTGCCACTTTGGAAGCGTCGAAACCACTCTTTACAAGTTGTATTTGATGGAGCGTGACTACCGTAAATATTGATCCATATACGATGCGTTTCAGCTGCACTTTTCTTTAAAAGGTAATAATGAAGCATGATGACTTCCCGCAAATGTTGTTTTTTCGGGACGAGCTGAGATATTTTTGACGTCAGATGGTCAGATGAAAAAGGATCTTTACCTATCAAATGAATGTCAACTACTGCGGTCGAGACCTCAAATAGACACTTTCAAATCACCAGTATATTACTAGAACGCACACAAAATTAAAGGGTTTTTCAATTGGCACGGGTCGATTTTGGCGCCCTGTGGCAGCCATTTTGTTTTGGTGACATCTGTCAAATCTTTTGTTTATTATTCAGTTGTTTATGCCAAATCATCATGGCAAGTTACACGATTGAACAGCACGTTCAAATGATAAAACTTTATTATCAAAATGAGTGTTCATTAACGCAAACGTTGCGCGCATTCCTCGGTAGACGTGGTGGCCCTTCAAAGTCGACTCTTCAACGTTTGGTGGCCAAATTTGAGACGACCGGGTCAGTAAACAATCAGCCAACACCCGTACGCTCAAGGAACGCAACAGCGAGCGCTACACAACGATGATAACCAATTTCTTATGGCCCATATTGAACCATATGGACCTAGACGACATGTGGTTCCAGCAGGACGGCACTACGTGCCACACAGCAAACGCCACGATTGACATTCTGCACATCTACCCGCCCTTATTGAATAACCCTTTAGTATCAGCAACGACACCTCTTTTACGAGGGTGGAAACTTATTCCCATAACCAATATCTAGTGCACTATGCCCAATCCTGTATTCAATCCGCCTTCGCTGATCGTAATTTACAATAATTCATATCCCTTCGATTTCTTCTCATATACACCCCGTTTCCAAATTATAAACACATCACTATATTTTTTTTAATAAAAATTTGGTTCATACTCGTACTACAACGAAAACCATGTAACGCGAAGTTTCACTTTAAACAAAATTTTTCAAAATTTCATCTAAATTTGGAACTTTTCAACCATAATTTTTAGAATTGAAATTTAGTATGCAATTTTTTGCCCATTTTGCATTTTTTGCATTGCATTTTAGTGCAAGTTTCAAGTGACTGCCAGTTGATTTTTAACAAATTTTTTCGCTGAGGCATCACGATTGATTTTTAATTAAAGTTGGTTTATCGGTGCCCATATTAAAAACTCTCTTCAAGTTAAAAATTAGTTCAAAATTAATTAATTCATTCGAATTACATCTTTATAAAACAAAATACCTATCGTTTCCCAGAAGAGTGCCAGTCTTCTTTTATGCTGAGTAAAAAATGCTTACCACTATTTTTTTTTATTATGGCACTATTCTGGCAAACGATCGATATATATAATATAGTATTGTACATACAACTTACTATTAATCCTCTTATTCTCAAGCTGTTGTTGTTGTCACTTATTTAATACTCTTACTTCAAAACAGGGGTTAAAAGTTCTGGAAAGGCTGCCTATTTTCTTGGAGTTTTCCCCTATGTGGTGTTGCTTGTGCTGCTGCTGCGAGCTGTAACTCTACCCGGTGCCGTGGATGGAATTATTTATTTCTTCAAGCCTCAGTGGTCGGAACTTTTAAATCCGTTGGTAATTATTAAAAATGTTTATATATATTTTTTTTTAAGATACAAAAGCTACCTATATAAAAGTTTACTCGTAATTACCAAAATTATTCCAGTTCAAATAAATATAAATTTACAGTAGATTGCATTAAAAAAGACAACATCGTGCAAATCAAGAGAAGATTATCCACCAACGAACTGTCACACGTTACATGACCACAACTAACCTAAATCAGTCTCGTAAAATAGTCTGGTTATGTATCTGCATTAGGGCCTCCGCATACGGGTCGTATCTTCATCGTAGCGTATGCGACAAAATGTACGCGAGGCATTCGCTTCGTCGTCGCACATTTGTGTTCAAATGGCGAACCGCACACGGGTTGTCAGCTACTCGTACTCGTCACAGCAAGCATGCAGCATGACGCTTATCGTACAGCAGAGTCGTTAAATATCCTGCACGCTTGTCGTTTGTTTTTGATCTTCAGTGTTAGTATTTTGTTTTTGAATAGTCGGATTCAAAATTTCTACAAGTTCCTTAAAAGAATTTTCAGACATTCTGTAAAATGTTCAGACATTTATAACCATTGCAATCATTTGTGCAAGCAAAAGTCTGAAATTTGTAATCACCCCTTTGTAACTCCCGCGTGGCAATGAATAATCTGCTGTTTGAGTTATTCCTAATATACGGATGCACCAGGTGCCTCCCTTTTCTTTTATTTCTCCTCCAATGAAGAAGATAATACAATAAAATAAATTCCTCTTCATCGCTCGACATATTGACAACTCGTACTTGTACGATAGCTAGTTGCACTGTGTGCGAGCAAGCAAGCGTATCATAATCGTCGCTATAAAAAATACTAATGTAGTGCTGCTGACGTTACGACCCGTGTGTGGAGGCCTTTACTCTGCATAAAAAAAAAAATCTGCGCTGCTTTTCCATCGGAACTATAAAATGTATTATATATATTTTAAGATTTTTGTTAAATTTTTTTGAAAAAGTACTAAAATTTACGTAAGCTGGACCAATTTGAAATACCTCTAAAAATCTCGTTCATTTGACTCAATTGATAAAATTTTGAAATATTTGTATGCATACCTTTTAAGCTTAAACTCTTCTTAAATTAGGGTAAATTTTTCGAAAAAATATTTTTAAAACTAGTTTTGCTTCTTAAAACCTTGATTTTTTAGACATTTTCAAGTCAATCCAACTCACGTAACGTTTCATATTTTTCCGAAATATTTTGGCGGAAGATTTAAACTATGATTTTATAATTCCGGTGGAATACCCGCTACTTTTTTCGTGAAAAACTTTAATGTAGGCATTTACATATAAGAGGGAGGTTCAATAAGTGCCCGTGTCAGAAATGAAGACACCATTTTTCAAAAAATTTAATTATTATTTTTTCAACATAGTTCCGTTTATAAAGATACACTTCTCCCAACGCTCTTTTTCCATCTTAGCGAAAATCACGAAACACGTCTTACTCGAATAGCTGCCAAATCCAAACTAACCTATCAGTCAGTCTGAAATTTGTTTTGCCGTCGTTTGATAGATGACAGCACACGATGCTAACACCAACTTCCCTCAGGAACGCCCTCTGGTATCAAACACGGGTTCTTATTGAACCGCCCTTTTACGTATCTACTCATAGGTAGGCGCGTATGCATATCTGTCAATTAAACGAGTGAACGCTTTGATTTATGGCTTTTCTGCCCTCGATAATACCTACTCAAATTTTCTGATAAATATTTAAGACATCGAATATCATATTATATTTAAAAGGATTTGTTTGCACTTTTCTCCAAAAAGGGGCTAAAAGAAGTTAAAATGTTTTGCAAAAATTATGCTCGTGGAATTCTACTAAAGAACATTGGCCAGAAGTCGACGTATAATACTTTTGACGCATAATATAAAGATTACTATAACCAAAATTTGGAAACCTCGACCCACTGTTAAAAACTAATACCGTAGCTTTATTATACAAAACTAGGGTCTACTTATGATGTGTTTGCAGGTTCCAAAAATGCTGCTGGACGGTGTAATTAATCAAAATACATGCAATTCCAACTCCGACGATTAATGATTATATTAATTTTTTATGAATTGTTTTATGAGTAGTGTTCAAATCCCAGGAAGTTCTCGAAACATAGCGAAGTGTGCATTCCATTACACATCCACGTTTTCGCCGATGTTCGAGCCTATGAAAATAGGTCTGTCGTTATCCGCCTAATAATATTTCACAATAAATTTTTAGCATATAAATACATAAAATGTTTAATAAAATATAAATTTTGCTGCGCGTGATGTAGTTGGTGTTCTAACCATATGACACTTTATCAAAAAGTGTCGGCGAACTGCTGCTAGTCAAACCTTGGTTCGGCCCATTTCGACAGATCCGAAACGGCGCACGTGCGGTGATATTACCTTATTATTTTTTGTTTTTGCGGTTAGGTTGGGTTAAAAATGCCTTCGCACCATATAGTAACCGTCGCTACTACGGGTGTAGTGATCCCGCTAAAAATATCCCTCCTCCTCTCTTGGATTTTTCCCTCCACCTCGGGACTGCTTCTGCATTGCTTCACCCTGCGTCGTCTGTTTTGAAAAACCTATGCTCAATGCTCTTCAGCATAAGTTTCCATTTCACGCCACTTTTTTCGGATAATACTCAGCATCATCATACTCAGTATCTCCATAAATGCAGTTTGGTAGGTTCACCTTTCCCATTCGCCACAAATACTTGCGAAAGGTCCCATGTCCGAACAAAAACTGTGTGGGGTAATAGTTAACCACACCGTGCTTTCTTTCTACCCATTTTTTTAGATCGGGTATTAGTCTCGCTGTCGATCTACCGTACCGTTCAGAGTTCCATCTTGTGAGCGTTTGAATTCTAATGTCGGAGATGCAAGGTTCTGGAATTGCTGAGATTTTTGCTCGCATCTCCGTTTGCGCTCTTGTGTTAGAATATCTATAGGGATGGTTCCGCTGATAACCAAAACCGCTGCTTCTACTACTGTTCTGTATGACGAAACCACTCTGAGAGGGCAGATACCGGTTGCACCGATTGTTAAGTTTTTCGCCGGCATTGCACCCTTAACGAATTTGCGCATATTATGCATCCGTATAAAAGAATCGAGTTCGTGGTGTCCATTAGTTTTCGCTTGCTCTGAGTTGGACCCCCAAGGTTTGCTATATGTTTACTTAACCTGCCGCTTACTTTGGCAGCTCTCGTGGCAGCATGATTTATGTGCGCCCGGTAAAAAGTAGGAGGGTTCGAACCCTACGTAAGCCATGTAGCATGCAGATTATAGAAAGTGGTTTTTATCTTAGTAGTTAGTCTAACCTCGGCACACAACCACTTCTTATAAAAAAAAGGTCATGCCACTGGAAATCGGCAAAGAACTCTAAGTTCACAAAAATTGTGTAGCCTTATACATATTTTTTCTCAATTTAAGGGGTTATACGCAGTTATGACTTTCAAAAAGATCGATTTTTTTTATTGCATTTTTGTAATGTACATATATTCAAAAGTCTACGCACGAAATTTGAAGTAGATCTAAGCAATACTTTCGGAGTTATACCTAAATATGTAGAGATGCCTCGGCACGTTTTAAGGTAGGTATTGAAACTTTAAACGTGTTTTTTTCAAAACGGCATTTTTCAAGTCGGTGTACACGATATCTCGAAAACGGCTTGTTTGATCGGTCAACCGTTTTAACTCAATCTTTAAAGATACATTTTCTAGTAATAAATCGTTCCTATTGTAAATCTGATACTTATTTTCCATTTTATAATCAATTTGGCCGTAATCTTAACGTAAAAATCGAAATCATTTCTTTTAAAAGCTGCCATTTTGTGAAAATTCACTATTTTGATTAGCCGAACGATTAATTACTAGATAATCTAATATATTAACAAAATTTGCTTGGTTTTTTGATTTCAGATAATCCAATCCTGAGTTACGATGTACACCGTAAATCGTCTTTTTTTAAAGGAGGTTCCAGAAATCGCCTGCAGCGCGCTCTATAATCAACATTTTCATAAATAAAAAATTTTGTTACGTTCTTGAAGGATGCTTTTATAACCGCCAAAAATTTTCAAATTAAAATATTCTGAAGTTTCAGGATAAATCCTAGACAACCCGTCTTTTATTTGCTTCATAACTGCGTATAACCACTTAAACCTTCGATGCACATTTGATTGTATTTTATTTTTTCATTTTTCCCCAGGTCTGGTATGCTGCTGTCACACAGGTATTCTTCTCCTTAGCCATTTGCTTTGGCACCTTAATCACGTATGCCTCTTACAACAATTTTTCACGCAATGTTTACAAGTGAGTACGCCCACAAAATATGTACGTAGTTTAAATTGTTAAACCACCTACCTCTATATCTTTGCTGTTATGCGCCACTCCTTACATATTTAGAGATATTGTCATAATTACTACCATGGATTCTTGCTCCTCCATCATTGCCGGCTGCATAACATTCGGCATATTGGGCAACTTGGCATTCAAAACCGGCACACCCGACGTAGCTAGTGTGGTCAAGGGTGGCGCTGGCTTAGCTTTTATCTCTTACCCCGATGCTATCGCCAAATTTGAATTCATTCCACAGGTACGTATCGATGTGCTTACGCGCCCAAATGGCGCCTTAAAACAAAACTACCTAAAAGGCATTCGCGGTTCTTTTCTTTTTGATGTTATTCGTATTAGGCATCGGCAGCACAGTCGGCATGGGCTCCTGCATTGTGCGTGTGATACGTGATCGTTGGTTGCGCGCACCAAACTGGGCGCTAGCTTTGAGCCTAGCTGTGGTGGGCTTTGGCGTAAGTATCGTCTATATGACGCCTGGCGGGCAATTTGTGTTGAATCTTGTGGATTTCTATGGTGTGTCGTTTACGGCGCTAATTCTAGCGATTGGCGAATTGTTGGCTGTTGGTTGGGTTTATGGTAAGTGAGAGCGTGATTTTGAAATTGCCATCGTTGTTAGCGATGATTTTTACTTAACAGGAGTTAAACGCTTCTGTGCCGATATTGAATTTATGATTGGTTTGAAGACGGGCATTTACTGGCGCATCTGCTGGGGCATTATCACACCTGGTCTAATGTTGGCTGTGCTGATTTATACACTCATTGATTTGAAACCGCTGACATATAAAAATGTCGACTATCCGAACATTGCGCATAGTAAGTTTTAATTTGCTTAGAATACGAGTAGCTGATAAGACAGTTCATACAAATTTGTGTGTCGAACAGTTTTCGGCTGGTGCTTGGCTGCCATTGGACTCATGCAAATACCAGGCTGGGCTTTGTATAACATTTTGAAACAAACGAAACGTAGCGGGCTGCTTAATGTAAATATTTTTGAATTTACTCTCTAGCGAATTTCAAAAACCATTTTCTTCTTTTTATTACTTTATGTGATTTAGAAAATGATTGCGGCTACTTCTCCCACTACAAAATGGGGTCCTCTGGAGACTAAAAAGCATGAAGAGTATGTGAATCATCGCCGGAAATTAGAGCTGCAGACAAGGCAAAAAACAATTTTACAAAAAGCTTATGATAATATATTTGGCTAGATTACCTCTTAAGCTGTCTTGTTAGTTTTTACAGTGTCTTTGCACACGAATACCAAAGATACATATTTCATTAACATAAATTTTGCATGAATTGTTTAGTATTTTACTTTCTTTCAAACAACAATGAATGTCTGAACGTAATTATTGATTAATGATCAGAAAATAAAATGAGGTAAATATAAATATTTCAATTTAGTAACCAAAGAAATAAACACTTGTGGTATGAAGTTAGAAGCACGCAGTTCATGTGGATTGTTTACTTTGTTTGGCTATAAATGCAGTCTCACCAATGATCTCTCATTTCATTAATTATTACTCGGTGCATTCGCTTTTGATTGCTCTGCTATGGCTGTTTCCGCTGTGTAGATGCGTTTCGTTACCAAATAATCTCGCATTATTTTGAAAAAAGTAAACTGATTTGTGAGCGTAACGAAACTAAGCGACAGCACAAAGTGCCACTCGACGGCATAAAATAAAACGATTATGCCTGACAATACAATGGCTGCTTGCAGTCCTGTGAGTGTCATGTATATGATGGATGGATTGCGGAAGAGTTTCTAGAAAGAGAGATAAGATAGTTCAAATGTATGTATGTAAATATGTAGAGTTGTTCAAATTATCTCGTTTTGGTGTTCATGTATCCAAAAAAATTGCAAAGTAGGGGAAGGTGAGAGAGCAAAATTACATTTCGTTTTGAGGGGAAGTTGCAAGTTTTTATTGGATAAATTTTTACTTGTAAGAATTTGCAAGTGAGAAAAACAGCCGATCGCAAAGCAAAAATAAACACGAAGTAAAATTCGTTCCCACGACTGTCGGTTCTACGTTACCGGAACGACCCGGATTTATATCCGGCCAAGAGCTGTGCTTTCAGCAGCATTCCCCATATATGTATGGGGAATGATTATGCTGCTACAACAACTACAACAACGAATTAAAATTTGCGAATTGATGATTAAAATGGGGAATGTAAGTACATATTTCAGAAAAAATTTATAAAGTTCATTTAAAGTCATATATTAAATAGGAATCGGCCAATGATATAGAGACAAGTATTTCTGAACCACAGGCTCTAGTAACCGTTGCTACAGTTTACGAAACACAAATCGAAAGCATTGCAGGTATCTTTTGTGTTTTATGTTCGCACTTCTTGCTTATTAATTAATTTGGCAATATAGACGGAAGCAAGGAAAACATGGAGAAAGCTGCGATTGCCCCAATAATACCATTGCTAATGGAATGTTCTTCATCTGACCATGATGATGAAATGGAACAAATTATTGTGGAGAAAATAAAATCATGCGATGCTAAGCTCGTTATTTTACATTTTAATCGCATTATTACATATTTTTTAAATTTAATACGAGGCAGCTAAAGAAACTTTTTTATTTGTCATTTTTTATGCCAACAATTTAATCACCTCTTCGTAAAACTGACAAATTATTTCTGGATTTGCGTTCATGTAATTTTATTGATATTTTTATATTTGAGAGAAAATTCTCGGAAATTTTAGGGGTTATATATAGTTAGAATTTTCGAAAAATCGATTTTTTTCTTAATGTACATACATACCATATATTTAAGAATACACACAAACAATTTAATATCGTTCCGGTGAATATTTTCGAAGTTACACGCAAATTTGAAAAGGCGTTTCAGAGTGCTTGATGGTGCTTTTCAAACTTTAAACGCGAATTTCTCAAAATGGTGTTTTCAAAGTCGGTGACCAATATTACTCGAAAACTAAATCGGATAAACCGATTAGTCTCAAATTTTAACACGAGCTTCTTAAATATATTGTATATTTTTAGAAATTAATCGAAGATTTTTTCGCATCGATAAATATACATTTTTTATAAAGAATTTAAGCCCGAAATTTTGGTCAAAAAACGATTTTTTTTTTAGAAACCGCCATTTTGTCAAAAAAAAAGTATTTTGCTTATTCCTTCGATTAATTACTAGATTTAACATTACTTCATCGAAATCTGTTTGGTGTTTTAATTTCAGAGGATCCAGTTCAGAGATATAGTGGTCACCGCAAAACGTCTTTTTTGAGAGGAGCTCCCGGAGATCAGCTTTAGCTCCTTTCCAAATAATTATTTTTACTAATACGAAGTCTTAAAATACAGTTAAAAGATAACATAATTTGTGTACAAATTTTTAGATCAATAAATTTAAAAGCTTTTTCAGAAAAAATTCTGGAAAATTCCCATTTTTCAGCCTTCTAACTGTATATAACCCCTTAAGTTACTGGCAAGTTACTGGATAATTTTTACATGAACTGACCTTATATATGTAATTATTGTAAATTTTGACCTTTCAGATATGACGAGAAGATTTTATATACTCTCTAGAGGAAAATGGTGCAAAATATATGCATGTGACCGGAAGTGGAGTTCAACAAGTACAAATTCTCATACTTTAGGGCGCCCGGAAATAAAGATATGAGAACTTTACTGATACAAAGTGTCTTAGATTTATTTATACTACTAACAGCTTAAGCTAATTTTGAAAACTATTTCAGAATTTGGTTGAAATAATGATCTTCAGCTGCATAAATATCTGAATATTCCTAAACTGATGGCTTGCTGAATCTTGGGAGTGCTCACGTTTTTGATTAAACCGGACTTTCCCTATACGATATAGCACATCTTGGTGGAACAAAATATTAAACACTGGGATGCTCTTGTATTGTGAATCAGACTTCCTCGAAAACGTCTAGCCTTTTTGTTTTGATTGGATCGGATGATTTCTCTTGAAAAAAATACAAAAAAAGATGAATTTACTCACATAAAACCTAGAATGAGTAGAATTTCCCGGCAGCGCTACCGTTACTGGACCAACACTTGTATATAAGTCTCCATTATATTTTGTCACGCTGCTCTGAGTCCACACATTATTAGCTTTCCAGACTACGGTTGAGCTACTACTGCCACTGCCACCGCCACAGCCACCTATTGCACGCATATCCATACGCCACCAATGGCCCAAATGCAGTGATGCGCGATGTAGGATATCACTATACTTTGAAGGGAGACCAAACGCTACTGCCATAGTGAGGCAACTTAGCCAAACGTAAAATGCATGTTGATAGGCCCACAATACATTGTAGTAGATGGAAACAGCAAAGAAACAAGGCACAAGCCCAGCGTAGTAAGCATTAAACATCGACGTAAAAACAATTTGTTTGAAGCGAATATTGAAATCATTCTTCAGCACATCGATTTCATGACGTATTGTGTCCGGGCAACTGGAACAGCAATGCAGAGGCATGCCATTGAAATAGGCACCTTCAACTTCATAGGAGCTGCGTAAAAAGGGTTCGATTTGAAAGCCAAAAACAAGCACATAGATGATGAGACTGTTGAGAAGAGGAAATATTAAATTTATTATGCAAAACTAGATATGTTTCTATCAAAAAATGTGCTTACGGATAAATTAGCAGGAAGACAGGTATGAATGAGTTTTTCACATAAATTTTAAATATGCAGAAGCCTAGAAGACCTGCAAGCCCACAACTAAAGCTGTATTTAACCAAAACTCTATAGATGCGACGATGTTTGCTGCTAAAATTCTGCAACAAATCCTGTCCATGTATGAGGAAACAGTAGATAAAACGCCGTGACATTAACAATACGATAAAGGCCACCAAGTACGGTTCAATAAGATGAATATTCTGCAACAAAAACACAACAAAACTTAATTGTTGTATGTTTGTATGATTTTGATCGCATTTCATTCCCCTGATTTCCAAATTTACACACTTACAACGGTATGCTTTATATTCGACTCCGGCAACCACCAAAGCGTGCGATAAATGTTAATAAATTGCATTGCAGCGGCAAAAGTGATGAACAGGAACATTACGAGTTCGTTGATGACCTCTGAACTGCCTGAAAACTCTGGAAAGGGTATGTGCTTTGGCATGGGTGCGACATCAGCGTTGTTGGAGCCATCGCAAGCGCTGCTCTTCCTAACCGATACACCATCACTCCTAAAACTGCTTTCATTTTGTGTCTCTGCTCCCATATCTCGTCAGGTTTTTCCACTTAAGCAAGTTTTAAAATACTTTAAATAATTATTTCATAATTTGCACAGTTAATATCAGCCGGTGGGTTTCTGTTTTCTCGCGAGCAGTTGCCGTAAATTTTAAGTAAATAAACAAAGGCGAAATGGGAAATTTCCAGCGAATTAAAACGATTGGAAAATGCAATAAAAAAAAATTCTCTGTCAAATGTCAGATTGCAATTGGAGTTTCGTTAGCGCCATCTGTGGGTGGAGCCCAATTGCAGAGGTTATGGTGAAATAAAACCAATGTATATAAGTTTCAGAAATGTAGGTATGTACTAAAAAACTACTTCCGTTTCCCTACTTACGTCTCTTATATTCAATTGAAAACGATACGTACACATCCGTTTTTAAATCAGCATATTTATTTCTTTCCGCCACTAAATTGCCATGAAGTGCCTTGACTATGATCTTGTATATCAATTCCATGTTGGCGCAAACAATTACGCAGTTCGTCACATATACGAAATAGTTCTTTGTTCTTCGCAGCAACGGCACGCTCGCGTATTAAGCGCCGTGATTGCAGCAAATCCTCCACTAAACCTTCCAAGTCGAATTCTGACGCCGCACCTATCAATTGCGTTTTTGAATCTTCGATAAAACTGAAACCTAGAATACGCAAATGCTGTTGCACAAAGTTGTCTACTGCGGCTATTGCGTCCAAGCAGCTGCTAGTAGTCAGTCTTAACTCAGCTTCTCCACCACTTGCAATATTGATTTGGCGATTCACCGCACTTGCTTGCTCCAGCAGCACACCAATGCTGCGCGCTGTATCGAAATCATCCTTATAGCAGGCATCTATATCCTGTTGTGCGCGCTGTAAGCCAGCCAATACTTCACTTGTTTCCACATTTGCACCCGGCTTTTTGCCGCTCAAATATGCAAGGCAATCCACTTTAAATGTTTTAAAACGTTTCAATGTATTCCTTGAGGTCTGCATAAGTTCATCACCATACTCTACCGCATTTCGATAGTTTGAGAGCACACACGCCATACGAAACTCGTCCGCCGTATATTGTTGCAACATTTCTCCCACTGAGATGGTGTTCTTTAACGATTTTGACATCTTAGACGCTTGTCCCTTAACATGCAATTGTCCAGTGTGTAACCAATAGTTTACCCACTGCTGTGTATTGTGGTATGCACAACTCTGCGCCTCTTCGTTTTCATGATGCGGGAAACGCAAATCCAAACCTCCAGCATGGAAGTCTAGTCGTTGCCCAAAAATCATACTTGCCAACGTACTGCATTCGATATGCCAACCGGGACGTCCTGCTCCCCAGGGCGATGACCATGCCGGCTCCTTCTCGTTTTTTTGCGCCTTCCACAGAGCAAAGTCCGCTGCAGCAATTTTACCTTCGCCATCTTCTGTTGGCTGCTCTGCTATTTCCGCCAAGTTAACTTTTTGTAGCTTACCATAATTTGCGTATTTGTTCACCGCAAAATATACGCTTCCGTCATTACCTTTATAAGCGTTTCCTTGTTCTACTATTCGTGCAATAAAGTCTACAATGCGTGGTATCTGTTCGGTGACGCGTAGCTTTATGTTTGGCTCCAGTACATTGAGTTGGCGCAGATCCGACCAGAATTCACTTTCATAGAGACCCGATAACTCACGCCATCCTTTACCGCATTCCTCACTTTTGTGTATGATTTTATCATCAATATCGGTGATGTTCATAGCCGTCACAAGATTCACATTAAAATATTGGCGTAGTATACGTTGTATAATATCTAATTTAACGTAACAGCTGGCATGCCCTAAATGCGTAGAATCGTAGACAGTAGGACCACATGTATACCAAGTAGCGTAGGTGTCATTAGGCAGTATTAAAGGAACTTGCTCACGAGCTATGCAATTATGAATGCGTATGCCAGTATCGGTGCCGCTTGCAGGCTGTTGCCAAAGATGTTGGCTGGTGGAGCGATTTCTGCCTAAGGGCCAATATCTGGCGGGCTTGAGAAAGCTGTGAGAAGCAGGATGTAAGTAAAAGTTTAAAAAAGAATTCGTATACCAACCAGTTGCGGGACATTGTGTTAACTTTTATTCATTCCATTTAACCAATAGCCAGTTTGTTTTTATTTTAGCAAGTCCTCCCTGATACCATTGCAATCAGCTGTTTCTACTCACTAAATTTAATGTTGCCACAACCTTAAATAAAAATTGCATTTTCCCCAAAAATTTCCTCTTTTATGTAAACCTTTAATAATGGGTAGAATTTCGGCGGCCACCAAAGCCAAATAATTTTCTATGCAACTACCACTCAGTAAGGCCCGAATTCGAAACCAACCAACATGAAGCCACATGGCAGTTGGTTATACGTAACCGGAACGACCCAGAATTATATCCAGCCAAGAACAGCCCCTTCCACAGCATTTCCTATATACATATATATGAGGAATATTTATGTTACTACAACAACAATAAGTGTCAATTTGGTAGAAAAGGTTTTTTTCTAATAGTGAATTTCCCTCGGCAGGCAATGGGAGACCCCAGAGTGTATTTCTGCCCATAAGAAGGTCCTCATAAAAACTATCTGTCGGTTGGTAGTCACATGAAACCGCAAGAGTATCCATTTGTAAATAAACATCAAGACAAACACCAGTCATTGAAAGAGGAAGCTTGGCTCAACAAAAAACATAACAAAACATATACATGCCCATTATATATAAAAATATATAATTAATTTTAATAATTACATCTTTTTCATTAATTCCTTCTCAAAATATTTTTAAACAAAGATATACTACCAATTATTTCTAACCTATAAAACCCATAACTGTATTGGCATCCCTGATAATCGGCAACAGCTGATCTGTTATGAATTCAATTGCATTGGGTATTTGTGTAATTTCAGAATTTCAGACTTGTTTTAGGATAAGTTGTTTTTCTTAAATTTTTTCTTTGAAAACTTCCACACAAAACTATCAACAAGATGATGCGCTACGAGGGTGATGAAAAACTAGCTGATAACACAGCATGTGCGGGCGTTAGAGCGGATCTGAAGATGTGCTTACTCGAAAGTGATTGCTGCCGTGTTGTGAGTACAAAGAGTGACAATATTCGAAGTAGCAACACATCCAAATATATTTGGCTTTTTTAGGATAAGAAAACACCCCGGGAGTGCCTCAAATTGAACAATGTACCAGACGAGTGTCAAGTGCTTAGAAACACATTCTTCGAGTGCAAACGCTCCTTGGTAAGTGGTGGCCAGATATACAGCTTATCAATCATATTTCAAAAAATCTATCTTTTGCAGCTCGATAACAGACAAAGATTCCGTGGACGCAAAGGTTATTAAGCCATTCTTTAGAATTATAATAAGATCATTCAATCAGTTAGCAGTATAGTTATGTTTTTAATTTATAATTCAAATAAAATATGTTGATTAAATACTAACTTATAGTTTACAAACATGAATTAACATTAAATGCTAAATATTCTACATGCAGCTTAATTCCGTCTTCGTCGTACGCGTGATATACGCCAAGCATTAGGCTCCTCATATTTATTGTATAGCGGTTCGAGTCGTTGATTCTTTTTGAATTTGCTCAATTTCGTTGGATCAGAGAAACGGAAAAATGATGGTGCAAATTCGACCAACCATTTCGGATCTATAGTGGTTACTTCACGCATATATTCCTTGGTAGTTTGTACCAGTTCATGATAAACCACCCACTCGGGCTGACGATTGAACAGTGCACTGGAGGGATGTATGTACACCACTTGCGAATCAACGAGTGTGCGATAACCTTCTTGTGGGTCCTTTTTAGCAGCATTGCGGAAGAAACCTGAACAAATCGCTTTTTGTATACGCACAGAGTTTTTACCAGCCGAAACAACGTCCAATTTGTGCCGATCCATAATGCCCAACAACTGTTTGCGTACATCCTGCGAACGTTTCAGTGTGCGTATTTGGACGAAGTTTTCGTAACACCAGGCATTCGAAAATTTGTTGTTCTTCCAGCTGTTGTATACGGCTAGTAGTGTTAGATGATCGCCTTCGGGCTGATTGAATTTGGCTTTCTTTTGGTCTGCCAAGGCTTGCTTGTCTTTTGGCCGATAGAAAACGTTTTGTACGCTCAGCATGGATACAATAGTTAGCACTTCATCAGAACATTGCAACGCCACGGACATAATGAGCATTTTCGAGAGATTTGGTTCCAGTGGAAATTCGGCCATGCGCCGTCCTAAACGAGTAAGTAAGCCCTCATCGTCCAATGCGGATAATGAATGCAAATTTTCCAAAGCCATTACTAAAGATTCTACAGGTGGCGCGTCCATGAAATCGAAATGCAGCAAATCGTTAATACCCATAGTCTTCAGCTGCAATACTGTCATCGCCAAATTTGTACGCTGTATTTCTGGTACTGGTGTAGGCAACATCTCGTCTCGATACGCACGCTCTGTGTATAAGCGATAACATTTGCCGGGTCCTGTACGCCCAGCTCGACCGGCGCGCTGCTTAGCTGCAGCTTGGGATATTGGTGTGACCACCAGCGAATCCATGCCCGTTTTGGAATTGTAAACCTTCTGTTTGACGAATCCCGGATCAACGACGTAGAAAATACCATCGATTGTAAGCGAGGTCTCCGCAATATTGGTGGCGATAACGACTTTTCGGCTACCTGCTGGCGCTGGATCGAAGATACGCGTCTGCATTTCAGAGGGCAATGCCGAGTACACAGGCAGTATAATCAGTTCGGGAACATCGGGACCCAAACTTTTCATGCGCTCGTAAAGAATTTCGCAAGCAGTGTCAATCTCTTCCTGACCCGTAAGGAAGAGCAATATGTCGCCTGGCGGCTCACGCAAATGTATTTGCATAACGGTAATTAGTGAAGCATCTAAGTAGTCTGTCTCTGGTTCTTTGGTATACAACACTTCGACGGGAAAGGTTCGACCAGGTATGGTGAAAATTGGCGCTTCAAAGAAATATTGCGAGAATTTTACTGCATCCAGTGTGGCTGAAGTTACAATAAGTTTCAGTTCAGGCCGCTTTTGTACGGCACCTTTTAAGAGACCAAAGAGCACGTCTGTGTGTATAGTACGTTCATGCGCCTCATCCAACATAATCACGGAATAAGACTTTAAGTCCGACTCCATTAAACACTCGCGTAACAACATACCTGTAGAGAAAATATTAGGAAAAGTTTGACATAATTCAGTGCATAGCATACCATCTGTCATGTATTTGATAACCGTTTCCGGACTGGTGCAATCCTCGAAACGTATAGTGTACCCTACTTCTTGTCCCAGCCGACAGCCGAACTCTTCTGCCACACGCTTGGCCACTGACATGGCGGCTACACGACGTGGCTGTGTGCAACCAATCTTGCCACGCGCAGTGAACCCACTTTCGGCTAAATATTGAGTAATTTGTGTCGTCTTGCCGGAGCCCGTCTCACCAATGACAATCAATATTTGATTGTCAGATACAGCTTTGATGAGGTCGTCGCGCAGTTTGTAAATGGGCAGGGATTGACGTTGTTCTAAAAGCGACATGTCCGTCTTTTTACCAAATGACGACTTCTTTCCGCCTATAACGTGCTTTTTCCACTCAGGCACTTCAATGGTTGCGCCAGATCCTATGCCGCGGGTATTTGTCATAGCACGGGACTCATCTTCGTCGGGAAGTGGATCGATCCAGTTGCGGCTCATATTTGTTGGAGCAACGGCATCTTGTTCGCGCTGTAACATTTTTTGTTCTCGTCTCTCTTTTGATAAAGCCGATTGCATCATAGCGGCTTGTGCCAGCGAACCGTCGGGATTTTTAACAATTCGCACGGGAGAGAGGTCGTGCAGCGCCCGCCCGTGCCCCGAAAGGAACGGCGGCTCTTCTTCCACAATTTCAATTTCAATATCGGCTTCATCATCTTCTTCTTTCTGTATTAGACCCGTCTCCTCATCAAAATCGGGCATTTCGCTGCGGTCGATTACTCCGGAGCTAATCATTTGTTTAATTTCCCAACGTTCGGGGCTGGATATGCGCGTGACGCGCTTCCGCGAGTCACTTTCATCGTTATCCATGCTACCACCCTGTGCAGAAAAGTCGAAGGTGAGATGAAAATCTCCAACGATTTTATACAAATTACTTACTTGCAAATTAAGCAGCGAAGTACCACTGTACGGCCGATCCGGATTACGATCTCTCAGATCATCATCTGGTGCCACATGCGATAGCGGATTCAAATCACGTCCCGACGCTTGATCAACTTCTTTCATAGAAAGTGACACCTTCTGTCCTGCGATAGACATCACTTTAACTTTTACATTCGCATTTCTTTGCACCACCTCCGTCACATCGGTGACACGTCCTTCGGAACGCAACTGTGAAATATGCACCAGTCCTTCCCAACGCTTACGCAGCCCAAAGAGCTGCACGAAACAACCGAATGGTACAATATTCGCCACTTTACCTGTATAAATTTTCCCTGGCTCGGGATCATCGGGTAGCGGTGCTGGTGGTGGCATCTTCTCATTACGACCATGCCGCTCTGCAGAATGTGAACGGGAGCGCTTGCGCCCGCTACGTTCGTTATGGTCCCGCGAACGCGATCTTCTTCGGCTATTACGATCGCCGCGTTCACGAGAACGGGAACGACGATGACGATCACGCGAATGTGAACGCGATCGACGTCTGCTGCTACTGCTGGTGCTATGACCATGGGATCGTGACCGGGATCGCGAACGGCGCCTACGTCCACTGCGATCGCGATCACGATCATGGTCACGGATACGTTCTCTATCGTGTTCATGCCCTCTGTCTCGATTTCGCGATTTGCTACGTGAGCGTCTCCGTCTGTCATTGCGTCGCCTCTCTGTTGGTGAAGCTGAATGTGAACGTCGATCCCGACTTCTTTCACGCCTGCTACTGCGTTCACGGTGATTGTCGCGCTCCTTTGAGCGTGAACGTGAATGTCGGGCAAGCTTTTTCTTCTTCTCCGACTTGATTTTTACATCATCATATTTCCTATGTGTGCTTGAAGCATGTGCTTCTAATTTAATCATGTCATTACCGTGTTCGTTCTTGGTTGCTTTTTGTTCTCTTTTTATCTGCTTACTTGGAGCTAAAGCCTCCAATTCAGCCATCACGTCATCGATATCATCGTCTTTCGATTTGTCATCTTCCTTTTGTCGACTCGGTGCTAGTGCTTCTAACAGTGCCATTGTGTCATCTACACTATCTGACTTTTTGCGCTTACTCGGTGCAAGTGCTTCCAGTTCAGCCATTACATCGTCCATTTCAGGGCGCTTATTTGATTTACTCTCTGTTTTCCTTTCATTCTGCTTCTCCGCTTCGGAATCAGAATTACTGGATGTACTTTCGCTGGCGCTTTCTCCTCCACTGCTATAAGTTTTGCTAAATTTATCATTAGGTAAAGCTAAACCTGGAAACAATCGCGTCAACTGATCCTTTTTGGCAGTTCTCACCCCACCAACATCATCAGTTTCTTCATCGGTACGTCCCGGCTTCATTAAATTAATTATGCGCTGTAGATTAGTAACAAATGAATCCGGAAATTCAGCACCATTGTCATGTAATGCTTTGCGAAAAGCATCAAATGTCGGATTTTTATCCTCCAAATCTATTATGAACTCCGCCAGATCTTTGTCGTTTAGACCCAAGTGGTTTTCCAATTCGGTGCAAATTTTTGACACCAGTGATAAATATTCAAGGCGCCTTAACTCCTCCATGGTGTGTTCTAATATATTCACTTAATTTTCATAAATAAAATACTTTTATCACTGCAATGCTATAAATGTGTTAAACTGTAGAAAAATGCTTGCAAACGTAAACTACACAATCGATTGACAATCAGCTGATTTACGACGGCAACGTTGTTCAGTGTTGTATAGAGAGAAATGACAACACAGTGATTTATAACTGTAGATTACAGGGTAATAGAAGTGATCAAATTTCAAAACCTGACTGTAATAGAAACTAGAATCCAAAAATTAAAATACTCGTAAAGTGAAATGTATAAAATAAAATTAAGAAAATTGTATTTATTTTTTTATTGACCAAGATGAGTCAAAAAGAAGTCGGTTGAAACTTTCTAGATCCACAATCAATAGCCCAATAACGGAAAGTTATTTTTTGACCATTTAAATGTTACTAGCAAAACAGATTTTATATATTGGTATTTTCCATAATTAATTTCATGAAACTAAATGCGGCCGCCGTAGCCGAATGGTTGGTGCGTGACTACCATTCGGAATTCACAGAGAGAACGTTGGCTCCAATCTCGGTGAAACACCATCCATTTGTATGATTATTAAAATAATTCCAAAGCATAATTATCGAGCAGACGCGTACGAAATGAAAACCATAGAAAAAGGACAATGACAAGTATTTTAAATAAGCATATTAGTATACATATCTATAAACAGAAAAAAAAAATTAAGTACAAATAATACTAAAATGGAAATTTGGTTTTTTATTTATGAAGGATTTATGAAAAATATGTAACTGGTGGAAAAGGGCAGAGTAACAATAACCTAACCGCTCAGGTAATCACCGCGGCCGGTCGAGGTAATCAAAAGACAACGAAGCTAACGGCCCTGCTAACGGCAAGATAGCTGGTATAACGGCTTGAGATAACCAGCAGGTAATCAATAAATCCATAAAAGTTAAATGGGAGATTAGCTGCAAAATTGACAATCAGCTGTCAACACTGCCTTGAAAGGTTTTTCTTCGTAGAAATTGGTTTGGTGGAATATTTTGGAGTTTTTGGTTTGCTTAATTATTATTAACGAAAGGAAGAAATCGCAAAGAGAAGCAATAGTTAATTTAATTGCGCAATTTGCTGCTAGTAATAAACAGTTGGACGAAATCCGTAAACGAGGTCTACTGAGGTTTTTTATAATAATTAATAAGAGAACAAAGCGTTTATGGACAGACGCTATTTTCTGTAATATAAATGCCTAATTTATAATATTTAACAAAAATTGTATTAGAATTATGTCTAAAAAACCTGTTTTCTTTGCCAGCGTCCATTTTATTTAGTTTTTACTTTGACATTTCTCTTTACATTTGTAAATAAAAACACAAAAAACTCAGGGTTGTGCAGCAAAAAAGTATATTTATAATCTGAGATTATTTTCCATATTATGCAAATACTGATATTTAAATTTGTATATTTATTACACAATTTCTCTCAATAAATCTGAGACTATTTTATAAAATAATCTCAGATTTCGGGAGAGAAATTTTGTAATAAATGTACACATTTTTTTCAGTGTATCAGATCATAGGACATTTTTGGACCCACTGTCCGTGACTTGACTCTGACTTGCACGTTATGCGTGCTCACTTATTGTATATATATGTATATAGTCCGACCTCCTCCTCCTACTTGTGGCATGTGCCTTGATGTTGTTTTCACAAATCGAGGCATCTACACCCAACTCCGGACGGCAGATATTTTTTATGAGGAGCTTTTTCGTGGCAGAAATACACGCGGAGGTTTGCCATTGCCTGCCGAGGGGCGGCCGCTTTTAGAAAAAACGTTTTCTTCTGTTTGGTCTTTCGCCGAGATTCGAACTTACGAACTCCTGAATGGTAGTTACACACCAACCCATTTGCCTACGGCAGCCGCCTGAACTATAGCAGCCTATCTTAAACTATCCAATTTACTTACTTACTTATTTATATGGCCTCATCAAGGATCAAAATCGGTTAACGGACTAAGGCCGACTGCAATAAGTCTCGCCAGGCGTTTCTGCTTTGCTTCTCCAATTTGTTACACCAAGCGATGATAGGGTTCTCTCGACTTGGACCTTCCATCGGAGACATAGTCTTCCCCACGTTATTGCCCTCTAACTTGCCATCTGAACACCTTCTTTGCTGGAGCTTCTGGATTTTTATGCTCGACGTAACTCAGCCAGCGCTAGTGCTGAATATTGACGCGCTTCATATGTCAATATCGTCGTAGAGCTCATATAGCACGTGGTTCATTCGGCCGTAGTAGTTATCACCAGCACCAAGAGAACCGAAGATTTTCCGAAGTATCTTTCGCTCGCATAATCGAAGAACGGCTGCACACAATCCATGCATCAATGCCATAGAGTAGCATGGGTAAGATGAGCGACTTGTAGAGCATTAGTTTTGTCGGGCGAGAGAGGTCTGCGCTACATATTTGCTTGCTGCGGCTATAGTTACATCTATTACCAAGTAAACTATCTTATTTAGTCCTATCTTATTCTATTCTATGCCTTCTCATCGAGTCACATCCTATCCTATTGGATCATATTATCTACATTAACACGATTTTCTCCTTCTCTCTATCATATTATATTTGCTATTGTTGTACTGGGTTATTATTTCAATGCCATCATATACGCTTTTCTATGCTCTCTCTTCTATTCCATCCAATTTTATATCCAATCCTATACTACCTAACGTAACCAACCCACCCATAGGGTATTTTCTGCTATTTTATTCTATCTTATTCGATTCTACGAGGTGTGTTAAAAAATAAGGTGAATTTTCATTTTTCTCAAAAAATATTTATTTATTCATCAATTTATATTTTATCACCTTCAAAGTAGTCCCCTTCAGGTATAATTCACTTGTGCCAGCGTTCTTTCGAATCCTCGAGGCAGTTCTGACACGCACTTTTGGCCACGTCCTTGAGCTCTCTTAGCGATTCGGTTTTTATCTCCTCAATCGTCGCGAACCGCCGTCCTTTCATGGGTCTCTTCAATCTTGGGAATATAAAAAAGTCGCAGGGAGCCAAGTCTGGTGTATACGGTGGCTGAGGCATGATAACGGCGTTGTTTTTGGCCAAGCCAAGATGAGTGAGCAAGTGCATTATAATGCTGCTAAAGCCATTCAATTTTTTCCACAATTCCGGGCGTTTTTTTCGTATTGCTACACGCAAACCGCGCATAATTTCAAAGTAATACTCCTTATTTACCGTACGACCTTGCGGTAAGAGGTCCTGATGTACTACGCCATGGTAATCGAAGAAAAGAGTAAGCAAAACCTTGACATTTGATCGAACTTGGCGTGCTTTTTTTGGTCTCGGCTCTCCTGGGCTCTAACATTGGGTCGGTTGGGCTTTGGTTTCGATGTCCTAACCTGATGATTCTTCGCCAGTTATGACCCTTTTAAGCAAATCTGGATCATCGTTGACGTCATTCAACAATTCCTGATTCCAATTCCGCTGTTTTTGGTCAAAATACAGCAATTTTGGAACGAGTTTCAGGGCCACACGCAGAATGCATGGCATGAGCCAACCGATACGCCGATATGTCGACATCTTCAGCAACTTCTGTAATTGTGATTTGACGATTCTCCATAACAATTTTCTTCACTTTATCAACATTTTCATCAGTTGTTGATGTGCTGGGGCGTCCAGAGCGAGCGTTGTCATTCATATCTTCTCGACCTTCTGTGAAAAGCTTATACCACTTGTAAACATTTTTTTGACTCAGAGTACTTTCACCGTATGCCACTGTTTACATTTGAAGTGCTTTTGAGCGCTTAATACCATTTTTTTGTGATGTATGTGATGCAACTTCTTTGATCCACTTTCTATATTGCTAAAACAGTAAGGAACGAGACGACTGTACCAACGTAAAACAAAAAAATAATCGAAAGTCGAATGTATGTAGCCCGCGAAATTTCAAAATTCACGCCTCTAACAACAGAGCATTCCATTCAGAACTTTATTCTTGGGAAAATACTGCTGTAGAAAGACCAGAAAATAAAACCGTCCTTTTTGGGTGCGGTCTACAAAGCAAGGTACATGGTCCTGCATTGTAAGAATGACGCTTCCACGGACTGGTCAAAAGTAACTATCACGGACGCGATACCTTGGGAGGGTGCTTCATTATGGACCACAGAGGAATCAAATATACCTTACCCACGGATCGCAGTGGGGAACTTTGCCAATTCCCAGTCCTTGAAAGCCCCGAATATACTGGGTTTTTTGCAGGGGCAAAATAAAGGCCTCCAAGAGGCTCAAACGTAACACTGGTTCTAGCAGTAGACCGGAAATCAGCAGCCAGTTTGATGGAGTACAATGAAAGGGTAAACTACCGTTTCAGTCAAGTAACCCTCAAGCCGAAGGCTGCACCCGTTAATGCTGATGCATTGGCGGACAAAATGGAAGCTGTGGAGTTGGATGCAGAGGACGAAAGCACTCCATCCAACCCTAACCCGATAGCCAATACATGAACAGTCCTAATAGAGAGTAAGAGTGCACTCAACAGACTGGCCACTCATAATCAGGTCTCACAGATTTGGGTACTAGGTACTAGGTACTAGGACATGAGGGACACAAAGGAAACGAGAAGGCAGACTTTTATGCCAAAAAAAAGGAGGCAGAAGGGCTATTTAATGGACCAACTCCATTTTTCGGCTTTAACAAAAATATTATAAAACAGGAAACCAAAAAATGGGTCCGAACTAAAATAAGTGAACACTGGAACGGTAAAAGCTTAATCACTCCAAAAAGTTGTTGAACTTTAATGCCAAAAGAGCAAAATCTGCTCTAACCCTAGAAAAAAAGTGCCTCAGATTACTCTGTGGAGCACTTACAGGTCACTTTGCTTGTAATAAACACTTTAACACATTAGGATTATCTAGTACAAGATCATACAGGTTCTGTCTGTGATGAAGAGGAGTCCATGGAACACTTAATCCCCAGCTGTGAGGCATTAGGCCACAGGAGACACAGAATCCTGGGCTCGTACCTGCTAGAGGAGGAAGACCTACAATTGCTTAGTCTCCTAAGGAGCTGGTTTGATTCCTCGGTATAAAAAAAAAAAAAAATAAATAATTGGCGCGTACACTTCTGTTAGGTGTTTGGCCGAGCTCCTCCTCCTATTTGTGGTGTGCGTCTTGATGTTGTTCCACAAATGGATGTTGTTGATGTTGTTCCTCGGTATACTAAATAATTATAATTAAGTAATTAGCGGTGCACAATAGATCAATCTGGTCGCAGCGCATAAAGGCCTTAGCCTAACCCGTACAACCATTACCACTGCTGTGAGGGACGAGACGAGTATACCAACAAAAAAAATTCACCTAATTTTTTTAACACACCTCGTATGCTGCTATTCTATCCTATCCTATCCTTTACTATCATACTATCTACTTTACAATTTAGTGCTGCACTATTTGCTCTTACTCTCCTTTTATACTGTTTTTTTTTTACTTTTCCTATCTTGTTCTTCCTTTTTTACTCATTCATCCCATTCTATCTGGTCCAATTGTATCCTCACTTTTTACCATTTCATATCCTATGATTTCTTATCCCACACTTTTCTTCAACCCTACACCACCATTTTTTAAACCGCCATTAAATATAATATCATTTTGAATTTGTCACACATTTTTGGATTTTGTTTTTTTCATTAGGTGACCAACAATTAAGTGTTTCCATTTTACGTTCGAACCCTTCACAGCCGCTTGGTCTACTTTAATAATGTCACACCGAATTCAACGGCAATGAAATTTTCATATTTTCATACTCATCATTTTCTAATGCCAACAACATTGTCGGTCGAGGCAGCAATGCAGCATTGGGATAGCTTGAGTGCATCATCATAATGGCAGTAATGTTGGTGGGTCTCCCAGTGGCAGTTACCAGTTGTGTTGTTGCTGTTTGTTATTATTATTTGTTGAGTCAGTGCCAAGTTGACACTGGCAATTGTGGACGAAGGAGAGCAATTGCAAACATTGCAGTAAACAGAGTAAGAAAAAAAATACTACAATGCAAACAGTAACAACAAAAATACAAAAGTAACATGTTGCCAGCAACAGAGTCGAAGGCAGGAGAAGCAGACTCAGAATCAGAAACAGCAACAGGAACAGCACACCAAACTTGATGACAAATTACAATGACAGCTCACGTCCTTGATGGCATGCGCTCAATTCTTAGTTGTGGCCTACATAGCAATACACACACATACCATATGTACGAGTTTGTGAGTCCGCAGAGATACATATGCACCTATACAAATACACACATACGCATACATGCAAGTGCACATAATAAATGCACTGGCATAGAAAATAGCATAACGTGGCAAAGTGGGTGGACGTTTGCCAGCAGCGGGTGCTTTCTTCATATGTATATGACAAAATGCTGATGCAGCACGTGTATGCGTGATATATATATATGTGTGTGTGAACACAAGGAAGACGATGATTTGGCACGCATATCCGCCAGTGTCAGACACCGCTGTCAGGGTATATTTGCACAAATGGACAAGTTGTAGTGCTGGCTGGCTTTAAAGAGTAATATTTATTATTCAAGGTAGCAGCAGATCCTAAATTGTGGAGAAGAGTTGGTTAAATAATGTTGTTGTTTTTATGTATTTATTTTGAGGTGCTGTGCTTATTTTTGCAGTGTGTGCAGCAAGCAAGTATGGGTTGAAAAATTATTGATATCATATAAACGTGAAATTTTGTGGTAGTCCGACACGGCATATTTAATATTTAATACTTCTTTTGCATATGAATTAAAAATAAGAAGTGAATGGGTGTGTTCGAGCTGTGAATATTGCGGCAGTGTTGCTTTTTATGACAGAGCATCACGTTCTACGGAAAAAATTCGGCAACACTGGCAACGTCACGCGTTCGTTGAACAAAATGTTGGCAATCTGTTGCTCATCACTAGCCAATTATACGCAACATAAAAATTTTCACTTCGCAATTCATATGGAGGAGGAACAGTAAGTTAATTTTGCAAACAATGTTATTTGTAAAGCGTTTTTCAGTAAGAGCGCTTCAACTTTTTTTTTGAATAAAACACAAACGGTTTGACTTTTTTAACTAATTTTTTTTTTATTATCGAGTTTGAACATATACATTTAAGTATGAAATTCGATTTCTTTTGCATGACCACCGCGTGCACGTTTTACGAAGTCCAATCGTTGAACCCAATTTTCGACCACTCTTTTGCATAAATCGGCCAAAATTCCAGCAATTTCGCGTTCAATATTGGCTCTGAGCTCACAAATCGTCGCCGGCTTGTTACTGTAGACCAATGACTTCACATAACCCCAAAGAAAATAGTCTAGAGGCGTCAAATCACACGAGCGCGGCGGCCATTCGACCGGTCCATTTCTGGAAATAATGCGCTCATCGAACTTACTCTTCAACAAATCAATTGTAGCGTGTGCTGTGTGGCTTGTGGCCCCGTCGTATTGAAACCACATGTCGTCTAAGTCCATACCATTCAATTGCGGCCAAAAATAATCGTTTATCATCTCGCGGTATCGATTTCCATTCACAGTAACGTGGCGATCGTTCTCGTCAACGAAAAAAATATGGGCCAATTACGCCGCCGGCATGTAAACCGCCCCAAACAGTGATTTTTTCGGGATGCAACGGTGCCTCATGAATCACGTGTGGATTGCTTTCTGCCCAGTAACGCATATTTTGCTTGTTGACAAAGCCATTGAGCCAAAAGTGAGCTTCGTCACTGAAGATGATTTTCTGGAAAAAATCTGGATTAAAGTAGCAGCAACAGAACGATTATTTTCATAAAAAATTTGCACGATTTGCAATCGTTGCTCAAGTGTGTAGCGTTCCATGATGAAATGTATACTAATGAAGTTTACAAATGACAAGCGAAAAATAAAAAATATTGCGTCGTTCGCCCTCCCTATCGGAAAAAAGTTGAAGCGCACCCATTGAAAAACGCTATATGTTCTAATATTGTTTATTATTACTTTTTACCATAAAACTAAGCGTTACTGAAACCAAGTTGTTGGTCAGGTGTCGATTGGATCTGGAAGATGAGTTTGTAAGTGAGAGCAAAAAGAAATCTGTTCTTTGGGGCAAAGTTCTGGATAAAATGAAAACTGATGCTCCAGATCTCAGCCCTACAAGAGATGAATTATAGAGGACATTTTTAAATATGGTCGCAACCTACAATATAATTAAAAAGAGAAACAAGTGTACAGGACGAGATGCCACAACTTGGGAATTTTTTAATGAATTCGACAAATTTTATGGCAGTAGACATTCCATTTCTCCTCCATCTCAAAATCTGCAGAGTTCCCTGGACATTTCTTGCAACGAAATTATACAAGATGATGGAGAAGTTCATGAATGTCCAGGCAACAATCATCAATACGGCATTGCTTCTGATGGGGAAACTGCTCACAGTTCTCTAAATAATGAAAAGGGCAACGATGTAAATGTTCGTAATAAAAAACGTAAAACACCAGCAACCGAGTTACTGGAGTTTTAAAAAAAAGAGGCTGTAGAGGAAAAGAGGAGGCATGACGACGTTATGGCTCTGGAAAAAGAAAAACTCCAAATTGAAAAGGAAGAAGTGTCGAGAATGATGGAGCTCAGAGAAGCTCTAGATAAATTAGTGAGCAAGTGATATTACCATCCATGGAATATGCCACCAACCGGCATAATTATTGAATGATTTCCCTTACGGTCATAATAGCTTATGGCGTCATTCTTTGGTGTGTTAATCTGAAAGTGAATCCCGTCCATGCATCCAATAACGAATGGAAAACAGTTCGTTCTAATTGTTTGAAAACTTTCCATTTAGTTCTGCTGTTGAATAATGCTCGGCCAAGAAATTTCGGTTTTGAGGCAGCATATTGTCTTGATGGTTTTGAAAAATAGTTTATGTGCTGTTCCTTTCCCAACATTTAAGCGATCGGAGATTTCTCTATAAGTAACCTTACTGTTGCAAAGTTTCCACAAGGTGATGTACAACGATTGCTCCAACGAATACTTGGTGTCAGCTGTGCACCAGAAAGGGCTTAGAGCCTCACGTAACTTCTAAATAAAATAACTTCGATTATACTAAATGCATATATTTATACAATCCAAATTGATTATTTACAAGAAATGTGGGTCGAGTCAACCGAAAATGGGTAAAAAAATATCTTCAGGGTACAGTACAATACATACATTTTCCTCACTTTTCTTTGTTTGGAACAATGGTTAAACAAGAAGCCTTTTATCATATGTCTTCTCCTCTTGTTTTTGTCCATGTTTATTAAAAAATTATCTCGACTCCTTTCCATCATCTCATCTGCCGTCAAATAAGTTAAAATTTCAATTTTTTTAAGCAACACGTTCGACGAAAAATAAACAGTATCAGTTACAGAGCATCAGTAAAGTAACAGGGTTGCAATATTGCAGTAATTATTTAGCATCTCGAACATACTCAATGTTGAGACAGAGCGTTAATTATACTCGTGTGCACCAGTCTTCATGTAATGTTTGCTTGGAATAAAGTCCCCTGAAATAAAATGTGATCATACTTTTTGCCATATTACAGACACCGGACCAGTTATCTTCAGAGTCAAGCATCATATCCACTAGATTAAGAACCGTTACTGGCTTTCCCACCTACATTCAGCATGCTTAACTCCTCCCTTTCGTACTCAAATCGAGGACAGACAATCGGTTAACCCATTTGGAGCTTATGGGGTCAAGTGGTAGCCCCAGTGTCCGTTGAGGGACGAACTCCATTTTTCTGCCATATGCGCATACTACGTTCTCTTGCTTTCTTATGTATAGTCAGCTGTGCTATACCAGCTTTGTTCTTGTATACTTCTGTGCACACTTTTGCCAGGAAGTAGTCCTGCAACAACCATAATGGCGTCTTCTGATACAGTGCGAAACGCACTCTGAGAGCACACAGTCGGAACACTGATTCCATACTCTTTACATCTGAGCTGTAGTGTATGTAGTAATCGCCTGCAGTTTTGCTTAGGGCCTCAGGTGTTCATCATTATGCGTGTTAGCGCCGTTACTGCTTCTGCTGCCTTGCTGCTCGCGTACGCCAAGTGCTCTTTGCAATTAAGCCTATGGTCTCATCTTCTGATGAGACTTCCTTCCCGGGACTACTTTCTGCATTACTTCACCATGTTTGTAGCCAGCTTCATGCTATAGGCTCGCCTTCTTATGCATCTGTCTGTGAGGCTACGCTTTGTTGTACTGTGTCGAGATCTGTCTTTTTTCTCCTTAATACGCCTACAACGTACCACATTTCAGTATTTCTCGCGTTCAAGCATCCATCTTACCGATCACATTGTTCGGCACAATCTCGGCCAATCTGCTCCCTCAGAGCATCTCTTTCCACGAGCTATCTGTCGCAATTGAAGTGTGTTCGGCGGCATCGCTCGGTGCTTCGCAGTGTATGCACCTGGGCTCACTTACCTTACCAATGCGGTATAGGACTTCCTGAAGTACACATGGTCCGAGATAAACTGAGTCATGAAATGCCCACTCCCCGAAGTTCAGTTGAACTCATTTACTTACTGTAGAAATCAGCTACGCCGTCCATCTGCCACTCAAATCAATGTCCCATCGGTTTTGCCACCACTGCAGGGTTTGGCATCTCCGTTGCGCGGCGTTAGTGGTGGCGTGTCTTTTCCTAGAATCCGATGCGTCCACTTGATAGGTATCTCCCCGCTAATCACAAACACTGCTGCGCCTGAGACAGTGCGGTAGGCTGAAGCAACTCTGAGTGCCGCTGTTCGTTGTACAGCTTCCAGTGCTTTGCGCTTGGTTTTACAGTTTAGCGAATCTCCTTAAATTTCGCTGCCGTACTGGAGTTTTGCGTTTGTGGTGGCCATGATCAACCCTCTTTTACTCTGGGTTGGCCCGCCGATGTTCGCCATTAGTCTGCTCAGCATTCAGCATTCCTTTCAGCGGACACATATGCGTCGATAGACTACTGTCTGTTGTTGTCGATATACTCGTATGTTTTTCACTAGCAAGCAATTCGAGTACAGAAAAAGTTCTTTACAATAAATATTTTGTATGGCACTCACTTTGAAATTAAATATACTACAACTCGCAGCGTTATTCAGGCATAAAGCCGGTATACCCGATTTAGAGCTGGAAATAGCAGTCAGTGTCAATACCATCAATAAATCAAAAATAAACTTGTATTAGCGCAGTCCTCTTTAAATTTTTGGCAAACTATCTATGAATCTGCAATCGAGTCTATCAGTGCAGCAAAAATACAACAGCAGCAGCCAGCGGAGTACACTAACAATTTTCAACAATTATTCTACTTTTCCAAAACTTTGCCCTATTTCTGCATACAAAACGAAGTGCAGCTGCGTTTCCTGTCCATTCAATTGAGTTTCCTTCCGGTTGAACTGCTTCTACAATACTTTTTCTCGTCCTCCTTTTTCTCTTTCAACTTTTCACTATGTCCTCTTGACAATATCTAGAAATCATAAGGTGAAAGTTCGTGCCATCTGCACAAGTCTTAAAGTGGATATACTATGTTTTATGAACTTAATTAAAAAGCCGACAGTTTAATGTGCTATCGATAAGTTCAATTGAGCGAACGAATGAATGTCCATACAAATCGACTGAAAACTTCCGCTTTGTCAATTTGATTATGCACATGCAAAATGGTCGATATGAGCTGCTGAGTGAAATGAAGTTCATACTAGTGTTTGTGCATAACTACAAGTACGTAAACGGGACCAAAGGGTGGACCAAACTCAGAGGCCACCTTGTGCTCGTATATCTTTCGCACTGAATGAAATGAATCATAAAATGTTTGAGCAAAGTTAAAAAATATCGCAAACTGCATTGCTCAAAATGCGTGTTTATGGAGAAAAATATTTAGAGCGATTAAATCCCCCACTGACTCTGCACTGTCTTACTGTAGACGAACTGCATGATCCTCTGGTTGTACATTCTGTCAAAAAAATATTGGGAATTGCTCATTTGAAAAGCGCGCGTTACACACACCCCCAATTTTTGTTGCTGGAACGTTGGTACAACTACCTTCTATAGTACCGCAGAGTTTGAGCGTGATATCAGTCAACCGCAAGTGTGCTCTCCGATTTTCACTTCGGATAAAAATATCGAACAAAGAATTTGTCTTAATTTTCTCGTTTTGAACGGATTTCGTGTGCCGAATCGTTGAAAATGTTGCAGAAAGCCTATGGCGAATATGCTTTATCAGAAACACGGGTCTACGAGTAGTATACGGCTTTTGCAGAGGGCCGAAAAGTCGTGTAAGATTTGCCCCGATCTGATCGCCCATCAACGTCTTCAACGGAAGAAAACGTCAACAAAGTCAAGGAAAGGGTGCTGGAAAACCATCATTTAAGTTTGAGAGAGGTAGCTCGTAACCTCGGCGTGTCTCATGAATCAATTCGCAACATTTTACACCATCAATGGGTCATGAGACGCCAAGACGCGTGGCTGTTCGACTCGTTCCAAGAGACTTGAATTTCTTAAAAAAAAAATTCATTGGAAGAAGGTGGCTGAAGACATGTTTGAGCAAGTGAATTCGGACCCAACGTTTATCCAGAGCATCAAAACGGGTGATGAGACGTATGAGTATATGAGTTTGACTTGCAAACCAGTCAACAGGCGGCTGAATGGCGCTATCTACGAGTACATGATACCTAAAAACCACGTCAAAGTCAAAAGTGAAAGTCGTGCTACTCGTTTTCTTTGATTATCATTGTTTGTTTATCCATCCAAATGGGTCTATGGTAGATGAAGAATATTATTTGGAAGTTATGCGACGTTTGAGAGAGAATGTGCGTAGGAAACGTCCCAATTTGTGGAAAGAAAACTCAAGAATCTTGCACCATGATACCGCACCGTCTCACAAGCCTCATATTGTGAACACTTTTTTGACCAAAAACTCGACAAATACAGGGTGGCTGATGAATTTTGCTACATTAAGAAACTCAAATAACTTTTTTTTTTAGTGTATGGAATTCATTTATTTTTTTTTTCAAGTTGAAGATCATTAAATTTTATTAAATGTAGCCTAACTAGTTTTAAAAATAATTGAATTTAAATGCCCCCCATGCTCGTTGACACAAGTGCGGCATCTTAGTAAAAAGTTGTTCATTGCTGCTTTGAGAGTTGCGACAGGAATAGCCGCAATTGTTGCCCGAATGGATTGTTTTAGTTCATCCAAATTTGTTGGCTTTGTTTTATAAACTTCTTGTTTACATAAACCCCACAAGAAAAAGTCAGGTGCAGTAAGGTCAGGCGACCTGGGGGGCCAACGAAATTCAGAGTTTCTTGAAATCAGTTTATTGGGAAATTTTCGTCGCAACTCTGTCATAACAGTCTGGGCTATGTGAGACGTTGCCCCATCTTGTTGAAACCACACAGAGTTGAAAGGAATTCTCTTTCGGCGTAGTTCTGGATAGAAAAATTCTTTCAGCATTTTCAAATAACGGTCTCCAGTAACCGTAACGGTGTGACCATTTTCTTCAAAAAAATAAGGCCCGTCAATACAGCGTGAAGAAACCGCACACCACACTGTCACGCGAAGAGGATGCAATTCCGTCTCGTGGAGTATCTGTGGGTTAGAAGTACTCCATATTCGACAATTTTGTTTGTACACATTGCCGTTTAAATCGAAATGGGCCTCATCAGACATGAAAAGGCAGTTTAACATGTTTTGGTCTTCTTCCACCATTTGCAGGATCTTCTGGCAAAATTCCAAGCGAATCGGCAAGTCTGCTGCATTCAGTTTGTTAACCATTTGAATTTTGTAGGGAAATAAGTCTAAATCTTTGTGCATTATTGTTGCAAAGACTGTCGGCTGACACCAAGTTGAGCAGATAAGCTTCTTGTTGAAACCCTTGGATTGCTTTGTATAGCTGCAGCTACAGCAGCGATCGTTTCCTCCATCCGAACTGGTGGGTTTCGATGATAAGGCCTTCTTGCGACTGTTCCTTGCTCAGCAAAATTATTCACCAGTCTCAATATGGTCCATCTGCTCGGGGGATCGCCGCCAAACATCCGCCTGTACTCTCTCTGTACCAAAACTACGGACTCCAGTGCGTGATAGCGGCGGACTATCCAAATTCTTGTTTGCGTGTCCCAGTTATCCATTTTAATAAATTTTAAAGATCAATCTGCAAATTAAAACAAAAATGGAACAGATAACTTAAAAAGAAAAAAAGTTATTCAATTTGAATGGACTAATCATTGGCATGCGCGTATTGCTTTGAATGGAGGCGACAAAATAAATTTTGATGATTAAACAATTATTTTGCGTTTTATTGAACGGCGGCGGCCGCAGCCGAATGGGTAGGTGCGTGACTAGCATTCGGAACTCAGAGAGAACGTAGGTTCGAATATCGGTGAAATACCAAAATGAGGAAAAACATGTTTCTAATAGCAGTCGCCCCTCGGCAGGCAATGGCAAACCTCCGAGTGTATTTCTGCCATGAAAAAGCTCCTCATAAAAAATATCTGCCGTTCGGGGTCGGCTAGAAACTGGAGATCCCTCCATTTGAGGAACAAAATTAAAACGCACGCCAGAAATAAGAGGAGAAGCTCGGCCAAACACCCAGAAAGGGTGTGCGCGCAAATTATAATATATATATTATATACTCTATATTGAACTATTCCCGATACCTTTTTGACAGAATGTATGATGTTTGCCAGTGAGAGTGCGTATTCTGTGGCCCTAAATACACATCGACATCGACAATTCAGCATTTTACCGAGAAATTTCGGTTTTATTCGTTTGCCAGATGCGCCTAACTCAAGAGTTGAAGTTAACTGCCTATTTGCTTCTTTATCACTGCTCAATTTAGTTTTTAGCCCTCTTAGGTTGGGTTAGGTTATAGTAGTAGTCTCTCCGTACGACCACTTATACCTTACAGGTTCGTGTCAACTGTGCGACACGGGAACCTCATTTTTTTTCGCGGAACCATTTTGTGGCTCTTATGAAGCGCAGGATTGGTCTCATCCCCACACCAGACAGTTCCGTAAGAGAATTGAAAACATATTTGCCCAGAAAACCTGCTTTGATTTTAGCTAAAGCTGGACATTTGCAAAGTAAGTGCTCAACTGTTTCTAACTCTTTCTCATCTCTACAACTGCCATCTTAATCAGCCTTAGAGGTGTGATTTGAACTCGTCCAATTTGTTTTTTTAGGTACTCTGAGAGATCAATCCTATGCAGGCAATCCAAAAACTACACAAGCACCTAATTCGTAGTGCGCATATTGTGGAATAAAACTAGGAAAGAAAAATCAAGACAAGGACAAATTCATTTCGCAGAATGGGCTACTGTGTATTGCCCATCAGAATGTAGTTGATGCTGATGGGGTCAATATAGTATTGCATCATTCATGGTATTGCCTAGTTCTCATTATGGCATTTTCTATGGAAAAGAGTGTCATTCTAGTGAAAGCATTTATCATGTTGACTAATTTCGATTTGAAGCCTTGGCAAAATGTTGAGGTGGCAGAATTGCGTGTCAAATTAAGTCGTCAAAAATTCGCATATTGCAAACCAGACTTATTTTTCCATTTTCTAATGAATCTATACCGAATCGTATGCCGAAAGAAGTTCAATTTTTGGGCAACTTTTTTTAAGAAGCTTCTATTTGGACCATCCTTTATACAAGTTCGAACATTGTTATAATAGTCTGTGGCTTGGTGAATAGATGATAAAAATTGTGACTTGGTTAAGAAACTAATTAATGAGGGAATTTACGGCTGAGGCATGAAACTGGTGGTGGGGTTTCAATTCAATGTGGAAGCTTGTCACAAAGCATTAATACAAAAGCCAAAAGCCAAGTGCGAAAGTAGTACATCGGAAATTCAATTGAAGTTTTCTATGAATTCCCATTCAGGTGCAAGTTTGTATGTATGTATAAAATATGCATTCCAACACACAAAGCGCTCCAATTGCGCTTTACGACATATTTGTTTTTCGGTGGCATTCGCTTTTATTGTTGCTTTTTGTTTTTTGTTTCCTCTGTTTTTTGCTGCTTGAACTTTGACATAAGAAAGCAAGGTCCTTTTTTTTTTTTTGCCACTTTTAGAGCAAAAGTTCAAGTGAATGCTTGCGGAGAAAACTTTTAATGATGCATAAGAGAAATAAAGAAAATCTGTGAGAATAACTTTGGACATTATTTTTTCAAAAATTTCTACTTTGATTTCTGCTGCAAGAAAAAAATTTGCGTATGCGAAATACAGAATGCAAGAAAAAAAACGGGAAAAGTGAAAACTCTTAGTGAAAATTTTTATTGCTAAGTAAATAATATTAATTTTTCACGCATCTGCAAATAATAACTTATTTAATTCTTATTTTTATGCAGCGGCGATAATAAAATCAGAAAAGAAAACAAATGGTAGCAATTTTTAGCCCTATTTCGAATTTAACGCACGAACCCGAGCTTACCTTTTTTTTAATAGATTTTAACAAATTTTACTTGAAAGCCATCCTGTACGCAAAAAGCGGGTAAATGAGAATGTGCGTGAGAGTAAAATTGAGGTTCTCTCTTTGTTAGAAGTTTTAAGCTCCAATTAGTAGTGCCGTAGTCATAACGCCAGAGCCGTAACCATAACTATAGCGGCAACATTACCCTATGTGCCACAACCATAAACGGCTGGTATTGGAGTGAAATTAATGAAAAAATTTGCAGTTTGTCATAAAGACACGGATAATTCTCCACTAAGTCAATTAATTACGGTTTAGGGGAAAACCAAAATTCATATATACATACATACGGCTACCGGCATAGCTATGACGCTATGTTGCGGCATCTATAACCGTTTACAGTTATGCTCCTATGTTTGATATATGATTACTATATGTAGTTACGGTTATGGCTAAGGTATGGCACCACTAATTGCAACTTGAGGGACGTTGCGTCTGTTGGCCTTTCTTCTTCTTCATTTATATAATACAGGGTCCGGCACGCGAGGTGTAACCAACTTCAGACCGCTCGCGCAGTTGATGCACGGACATCAGCTGTCGGTTAGTTGGCTAAATGACAGTCCAGGGTATTGTTTACAAGCGCACGGAAACATTTAGCCGAGAGTAAACGCGAAAAAACAAAATCAGTAATGGATTTCAAACGTAATAGTGTGATTGCATTATATTTGGCTGGAAAATCACAACCAGCGATTGTTCGTGAGCTCGAGCATCTTAAAGTAAAATAAGTTCTTGCTTAGCGCACCATTACTCGTTACACTGACACTGGTAGCATCGCGAAACGTTATGAAGGTGGTCATCAAATACTGCAACGTCACGTGAAAGGGTTCAAAAAGTGAGGAAGCGACTTGAGCCGAGTCCCCGATCCCCGACGAAGGCCAATAAAATGGCGAAAAAATTTAAAATATCTGAAAGTAGCATCCGCCGCATACTGAAAAATGATCTCACACCAAAGCAGCAATAAGTCAGACTCGACAGAGCAAAGGAGTTGCTTCCCTTGCCCGAAAGCGGTCAATTTCCGAACACTGTGTTTTTTGACTAGCAAATTTTCCAAATTGAGCAATTCGTAAATTCCCAAAACGATAGGGTTTATTTGGCTGACCGTTCATACGAGAATTTGAGTCATCGATTGGCCACCGGCAATGGTTTGGTCCTCTGTAACCGCAGATGGGCGCTCTCCAATCGTTTTCATCGAGCCTGGGATCAAGTTAAATGCAAAATATTATTAGAAAAGTATTCTGGAGGTTACTTTGAAGCCGTGGGCAGACGGTGGCAGGCCATGTACGTTTCAACAGGGCTCGGCAACGTCTCATAAAGCTCGAGGGAACCAAGAATGGCTAAAAAACAACGTTGCGAGCTTCATAACGTCCACACAATGGTTTTCATATTAACTAGACGCGAGTCCGATGGATTATTCTCTTTGGACCATTTTGGAGATCAAGGCCCGGACTAAAAGATTCATCAGTCTCGAGGGCTGAAAAAAACATTGTCCGTGAGTGAGCCAAAATACCTGTAAGTCACATTCGGGCAGGTTGCGATTCGTTTCTGCACCGTCTCAAGGCCATAGCCAGAGCAAGAGGTGGTCATATCGAGCAAAAGTAAATCGATTCTTAATTTTGTATTATTTTCACACATTTTTTATTTTGAATTGAATAAAAGTAATTTTCCAAACAAATTCGAGTACCGAATCCTGCATATTGATTTGATGCGCTAGAGAGAGATAAGCATACGCGAAAAGCTCAACGCGTTGTAACTATTGAGGCGAAGAATTTTTGCTGATAAGGTCTAAATAAATAAATAAATAAATAAATAAATAAATAAATAAATGTGTCAAACTATCAGCTGCAAAGTATGCGATAAAGTGAATTGTAGACAAACGAAAAATGCATTTCACGCCCGCATATTTAGCGGCGCAAGATTAATCTTCCTATAGGAGGATTTATAATTTTTGCAAATGGCTTCATACTTCAATCCTATTTGACATTTGTGAAATAAACAGCTGCTGTATACAAACAGACAAGCAATGAAGCGCGTAAAGGTTAAAATAAAGTTTTCCATCACTCAAACCCATTTTTTTATTCAGTAAGAAAGTTATTCAAAAAAGAAAATGGATGATTAATTTCTTTTTTTTTTATATAAGAGTTTTACGCCACCTTGCACATACATAAGGGCATTTCCATTATTTTGGAAGTGATCATCGTACACATTTAAACTACAAAAAAACAACCATCTGAAAGATTATTTTTTTAATTTGATGATAGGCTTAACTTATAGGTTATGTATTATTATATTATTATATTTATGTATTATTATATTTATGTATGAAATAGGTTATGATTACATACAAAATATTATTTAGATTAAATTTGATTGTTACCCTAAGAAAATATGCTAGAACAATGTAATTTTATTAGTTTTTCGTGGAAATGTCTAAATCTGCTAACTGACAAATCCGCTAACAAGCGATGATCCACCTGTAATCATTTTTAATTGGAATTAACGTTTTTCATGTGCGTTATCTTTCACATGTGAGTAAGTATTCCAGCTAAGTAGTCAAACTAACTAATTCCTTTTTTGGTTTTTAGTTTGTATGTTGTGATTTATATCAACATAAAACAGTAGGCTTATATAACCGAATGGGTTGATCCGTGACAACCATTCGCAAGGCGCATTCATTAAGGGGTCCCAGTGGTCTAGAGCTCGAAAATTAAGGGGATTTTCAGGAATTTTTTTTTTAATAAAAAAAAATTAAAAACGATATTTAAATTTGCTTTTCATTTAACTTCTTTTAAGTACAAAAATGAAAAAAAAAATTTAATTTTAATAATTTAAAAAATGGCGCTGAACTTGACCCTCCCGAAAAATTGGACCTGGACGGTGTTGTCCATTTCGGCTATTTATCTGAAACACAAAAACAAACAAATATTAATCAGTATGACTGTAGCTATGTCCCGCTACTAGAATAAAAAAAAAATTGACAAAATGGCGCGGTTTTGAATTTGATACTCTAAAAATCGGGGTTTTTTCAGTTTTTTAATAAAAAAATTCGAAATAATTGAAATAATAATATGATTCTAGTACGGGCGGTAGCCATAGATGTTGTGAACAACATATTAAAATTTCAGACGATTCGGTTGAGTAGTTTGTCTTTTTGACAACACCAGGCCGAAAAAAGTCATTTCGAGATAAATGAGTTTAAATTTTGAGGTACGGGAGCGCACGAACCGCTCTCTACCTATTTAATGGCCTGTAGAAACTATAATATTGGGAATTTCCGCATGAAATTTTCACAGTATATTCTTAAGATACTATACTTTCGAAATATATGAAGTTTCTAGACCGTCGGGTCACCTTAAAGGTGGTGGCGCTAGACCAACAACAGTGTTATGTACATAGAAATATCACGACAAAACAAAGTAGAAAGGAAAACAGAAACGGACGCACAATTTTACGCGGCCGATATGAAGTTGGAGTTAGAAGTATACGAATATAGTGCGAATGGAACGGCCTTTTGTCATTTACGGCGTACACGGCGAAAAAAGCAAATCAGCTGGTTTACCGATACTACCGTTAATAGATTCGCCTTCTCCATGCGGTAGGGTGTCACAACAAATGACAGAAACAGGTTTTCTGTCATGAAAACAGGCGGCATAAAACCATTTTTTTTTATCCGAAAGGGAAATCTGACATAGATACCTTCAACATAGACAGCATGCACGCTTCATATGGATCGCTAAAAGAGCACCTCATCCGGGACCACGCACAGGCAGTATTACCAACATCGATTCCAGCATATGATTTACAATGTTGCCTGGGATTATTCTTTCTTTTATCATTTCTTCTATCGACGTTCTCTCAGATGCGTATCTCGGGCAAGAGAAGAAGATACATACATATGTATGTTCCGCGTTCTAACTACCGTTGCCACAAAACGAACTGTCTGCTGCATCCTCGTGGCCGTGTCTTTGAAGATACTCTCTGTAGCATCCATATCCCGTCAGGAACTGTGTCAGGTAGTAATTCTTGTCACCATGTCTTCTCTCAACCCATTCCTGCACGCTTCTGATGAGTTTATGCGTCCACCACCCTTTTATCGCTAGGACCCAGCGATTTTGCCACTCATTTATGCTCCCCTGTCTTTCCTCCTTACGCTCTTCCCCCGTTAGTCACCTGTTTAGGCTTTTGGCTTTATTGTAGACTCTACCCATTTCAGAGGCCATTATATCCGGTGGCATGAAGGGCGCTTCTGCTCTGAGTGGGACCTCTGATGTTGGCCATAATCCTTGACAGTGCCGCCGTCACCATGGCATAAAACCATATGGTATGTTATATGTAACACTTCTATATTGGCAGCATTCTTATGTGCCTTATGTGCTAATTGTTGTCTAATAAATTATGAGCTCGCGGAATTCGGTGAGTGGCAAAGCGATTGCTGTGTCTCTTACTGAATCTGAAGTATCTATTTAGGGAATTTGCGTGTTGTTTAAAGTTACAGAAGTGCAAGATCTGTTACGAAGGGTGAAAGTTATTTGCATGGATTTGCTTTCGTTTGCCCAGACATTATCGAGGTTTCCTTGTAGTTTAAAATAATCAGCTGAGGCATGATTACTCTTAGCCATTACAACAGTATCATTTGTATATGTTGCGGTGTATGTGTTCGTTCATAAGGGACGATCGGCTGTAAACAGGGTGTTTATTTTGACTCCAAGCTCAACTTCACCACCCACATAAACTTTATTCCTTCTAAATCGGTCGCAATGTTAGCCTTTATTCGTCGAAATAGTTCTTCGTTTTCTTATCCCTATACTCTCAAACTGTTGTACTCGTCCTTAGTTCGGTCAGGTTAGAATACGCGATATTCGTTTGGAGACCGTTCCATGCAGTCTATATTAATAGATTAGAGTCTGTCCAGAGAGCTTTTGTACGTTTTGCTTTGCGCTCGATGAAACTCGTTGTTCCCATCCCGTCTTATTGAGCTCGTTACTTATTAATACATCTAATGTCCTTAGAGTCTAGGCGTGTTCTGTTGTCGATGTGTTTTGCCTTCGATATTTGTGCGGGCTCAAAAGATTGTCCGTATCTTTTCACTAAAATTAATTTTAATGTTCCCTCACGCATTTTCCGTTGTAATGAACTGTTTTTTGTGGGTATTTCTAAAAGTTTTTATGTAATGAATGCTCATTTTAGAAGGACGCTAGCTCAATTTATGCTTATTCTTCTTCCTTAGTCTAAGATTTCTCTTACTCTAAGGTTACTTTTAAGAAGTTACTTATAAAACTCTTGCCATAAGGTCTTAATTTGTATCTACCTATGTAATAGTCTGTAAGCCTCTTGTTTGTTGATTAAATAAATAATGCAGGCCCTAGTACCCTTCCCTGTGGTACACCTACTTTTATTGGGTTGTTTACTTTACCAGCCTGCGGCTTGAAATTTCTAATGACATTAGAAGGTTTAGCTGGGTTTACAAATGAATTTTATTGTGGTATCACAATTGCCCTTTATCTTCCTTGGCAATGGCAGCGACAACCACTCCATCCTATCCTGGGTAGCTATAGTCTCGCAACAGTGTTTCGAACTCCCTCAGCCTGTTTGAGTTCAAAATAGTCAAAATTGCATTTATGTTCCTCTTCGCCCACAAAACCTCTCGGGGCATGAAACACGAATGATCCGATTTTTCTAATAGCGGTGCATTTTCTATAAAATTCCAACTAAAACTACACTACAACAACAATAACATTGCATTATTGCAATAGCATAATGATATACTCGTAATTTGCTAAAAACCTCTGACAGTTACACGATATGACGAGTCGCATAATGTCTTCACTTACGATAGCTAAATATATTCTTTGCCCCTCCCTTTCTCCTCTTCAATGCGTAGTATATAGAAAAAACTGCGGAGAAACACAAGACTGATGATGCTAAATAAGCGACAATTAAAACAATATCAAAGTAAATAGAAGAATTAAGTAGTAAAACAACAATAAAAGCAACATCTTTGGTGAAAGTAAAACAACTCAAGCGCACAGCAGTCAAAATATTTGTGTTTAGTACAATGTGAGGTAGAAATGCAGCAGCGGAGTTGAGTGCAAAGAATAGGTTTTATTTTTTTTGTGGGAGTGTGTGTGTGGCTATATGTTTTTTTATTTATTTATGTACCTATGCGAAGGCAATATGTTCGCTAAGCGTTGACGGAGAGTTATATGAGTACATGCGGAATACGGAAACGGAAATGCTTGCCGAATAAGTTACATATATAAGTGTACGTGAAAAATCTCAAATACATACATACACACTTGCACATGCACAGAAACGCAGAGTTAAATAACTCAAAAACACAAAAGAATGCATGCAAACATTAGAAAGGAAAAAAACAGAAAAGAACAAAATACGAGTACATGTATAGCAACAACAAGAAAGCAGTTAACTGGTTCTCCGCACAAACAACGGTATTATTTTTCATTTTTCCTTGTCTGTTGTTGCTCGACTGCAAGTGAGCAACGCAAATGTCTCTATGAAGTCAGGAAAAATGCATACAATAAGGCAACACATATTGTACCGTTACTGGATGTGTATTTCAATGCTTTTGCTGCGCTGCGCCATACAGCTACTGTTGCTACTATTGCTCTTCTAGCAGGTTTTTTTCGAAACGACTTCAAATAAGGGCGACTAGCAATTCATATTGAGGTAATTTTTAGTATTTTTTTTTTTTAATTCTATTTCAAGTTTGAAAAATACCAAAATTTGAAATAAATAAAACCATGAAAATAAGTCGATAATTATTATTATACAAAATAAATCATTCAATTTTTGTTTCTGAATAACTTTTAGTAAAATAATAAAAGTATAATGAGCAATAAAAAAAATTAAAATATAATAGTTAATAATAAAAATTAATTAATTTATTAATTAATTAATAATAAAAAGTAAAAATAAAAATTAAAAATATAATTAGTAATAAATAATAAAATAAAAAATAATAATTTAGTAAAATAGGAAAAATTATTTTGAGCAATGGAAATCTTTAATTTGACCTTTACGCGTTGCGTTGCTTATTTTTTGTAAAACAATAAAAGTATAATGAGCAATAAAAAAAATTAAAATATAATAGATAATAATAAAAATTAATTAATTAATTAATTAATAATAAAAAGTAAAAATAAAAATTAAAAATATAGTTAGTAATAAATAATAAAATAAAAAATAATAATTTAGTAAAATAGGAAAAATTATTTTGAGCAATGGATATCTTTAATTTGACCTTTACGAGTTGCGGTGCTTATTTTTTGTACACTGCAGCTGTCCAGTTCACGTCTGACGCCATTTGCAAAAATTAGAAATCTTCCGATAGAGTGATTAATTTTGAACCACCTTGTAACACTAATTTACAGCCAAAAACTCAAGACTCAGACCAGCCAACTCATTTATAGAATCGGTTGCTGTGTACGAAAATATATAATTTTTTTCTGTGATGTAGTTTTCGAGATATCGCTAAACAACGCTTTCGAATTAAAGAAAACAAAGGTAAACAAAAAATAAAAGAACTTAAAATATAAAAATCTTCTGTTATCCGGAGAAGCCATTAATCTATCAAAACAAGTAATATATCATTTTAGGGTAATTAAATTTAATATCTATCTTTAAACTAAAAGTTTTCAAAGTATTTAGAGTTACAAAAAAATATATATTAAAAAAATTTTTATATATTTTTTTATATGAAAACTTTCGACTTATATCATAAAAAATATATAAGAAAAAGATTTTCTTAAAAAAATTTTTATTATTTATTAAACCGAACCGGTCTAGTATGCGTGACTACAAGTTCAAAAGTTCAGTCTAGCATAAAAAAAATTTAGTTATACATAAATGACAAAAAAAAATATCCAGAAGTTGTGGAATCACTTTTTCCTTCCAAAAATATCAACTATATCTTAAAAAATATGTATGACAAAGATTATTGAAAAAAAAAAATGTTTACTGATTCCTTAAACATATCGAAGAATAATTTGAGATATAAATGAAAAAAATTAAGATTATTCAACTTCGACTTATATCGTAAGAAATATGTATGTAAGGAAACGATTTTCGAAAAAAAATTTACTCATTCCTCCAACAAAACATATCGAAGAAATATTTTAAATACAACATAAATGGAAAAAATCCGCAAGTTGTGGAATCGTCCTTTCCTTCCAAAAATTTAAAAATTTTCGACTTACATATATCGTAAGAAATATACAAAGAAAAGTTTTTCGAAAATAAAATGTTTACTCATTTCTGAAACCTAACACATTTAAGAAAAGTTTGAGACACAAATGAAAAAAAAGTTAGAAGCTTAGGAAACTGTCTTTCCTTCCAAAAATATCAGAATTATACGACTTATATCGTAAAAGAAAAAATTTTACATTAGAAAAGAAAAATGATGTGAATGATTGATAAATCGCCTCTCCTTCAACTTATTCAACTTCGACTTATATCGTAAAAAATATGCAAGGAACAAATTTTCGAAAAAAAATTGTACCATAAACAAAGCGTATCTAAAAACAATTTTGAGATATAAATGACAAAAAAAATCCAGAAGCTAAGAAAACGCTCTTTGCTTCAAAAAAAATAAAAAAATGTTGATTTACATTTATCGTAAAAAAAATGTAAGGAAAGGATTTTCAAAAACAAAAAAAACGTTTTTTATTTCTTAAACCTAACAAACAAAATTTGAGACTAAATGGCAAAAAAAAAACAGTTGCGGAATCGCTCTTTTCTTACAAAAATATTCAAATTTTCGACTCATATCGTAAAAATTATGTAAGGAAACGATTATCGAGAACAAAACATGTTGACTCATTTTTTAAATCTAGAATATTTAAAACTATCTGAGAAATAAATGAAAAAAAAAAACAATCCAGAAGTTGTGGAATCACTCCTTTCTGCTAAAAATAAAAAAAAAAATTCGATTTGCATTTATCGAAAAAATATAATATGTAAGAAAACGTTTTTCGAGAACAAAAAATCTTCACTCATTTATTAAACCTAACAAATCTAAGAAACATTTAAGATATAAACGCAGAAAAACCAGAAGTTAAAAAATCACTACTTCTTCAACTTATTTATTTATTTATTCATTTATTAGTCTAAACAATGCAATATATAAAAATTTAATTAAACTAATAATTTACTCGTTTCATTGTAATGAATGAAAGAAAAGGTAAAATTTTTAATAATTTCCAGGGAAAAAATAATTGATAATATTAAGAATTTGGTTCAACAATTCATTTAGTAACAATTTCAAGTGGTTCTTTGTTGAAGAAAGATCTAGGCCAATATGATTTGAAAGCGAATTAAATTCTTTTAAAGTTAAGCATAGTTAGTTCTAACCATCCCTAACCAGAAAATATCATAATTCCATAAGCTTCGCTGAGAAGATTTTCTGCAAATATCCAAGTTTTTTTAAGAATCTTAGCAGTTTGTTGAAGGAAAGTGAATATGTCTATTATCAGTACTTCCGGATCGAAAATGCATCATCTAAGTACTTTATGATTTTAATTCGAGCTCAAAACCTCTTAGACTTCACAAGTAGTATAATTATTTCACATATTTAATTTAATAACTAAATATAAATAAAATACATAAATATTTTTTAAAACCAATATGAGGCCAGTTATATATTTTTTCTAAAAAGGGTACATTTTTCTTTCTTTTTCACAATCACCATTCCAGCACTGGCTACGTGGCAACAAGCCAGCGCAAAATGCAAATACTCGTAGAAGCAAACAAAAGAAAGGCGGACAAACACTGTAACCACAGCACACTTAAAATGTGTGTGCGTATGTGAGTGCAGCGTAAAGTGACAATACGCATGCACGCACACAAGCACACTTATTGTTGTGCACGCCAGCGACAGTAACAAAAAGCAGCAAAATTGGAAATAAAATCTCACGTCGTCGAAGTGGCTTAGAGCAGCCGGAGTGTTAAAGGTCAAATCTATGTGCAATGACAGTGGCGACTCACATGTATGTATGTATATAAGTGTAGAAGTATGAGTATATAGACGTATGCTTGTGAGGACTGCAAACGAAATGGCAGCAATATAAAATCGAAAATGTTAAAATCTTAAAGCGAGTTGCAGTGCGTTGAGAAACAGAAAATGTTTGTGATGTTGGAAGACACAAATTCATACTTCTAAAAATATGTTTAAATGCGCTTTGCAGCAAAAAACCATTGATTTCAATATTATAATAGTGTTTCCGCTGAGTCAATGCTGAGTTTTCTTTTAAAACCAGTTCAACAGGGTGCGCCATCTTTTATGTCGGTATGAAAACATTGAATAACTTTGAAAAAAACAACCGATTTGTTTAAGTGGGGTATTTTTGAAATACGGTACACTAGACAGGGCTAGTATTTTTTACCACCTTCTTAAGCTCCCGACCTCCGAATGCCGTTATCGGAGTCCAACCACCACCTATTGCAGACGAAGAGCTCCAGCTTCCCCGAGAGTCCCGCGTAACCTTGGCACAATTACGTTCTGGATACTGTAGCAAGTTAAACTCCTACCTATCCAGAATCGACCCCGACATACTAAACATATGTCCAGCATGTGAAGGCACCCCGCACGACACTAACCATCTTTTCACATGCCCCATCAAAACCACTCATCTAACACCTCTCTCCCTCTGGACCCAACCCGTCGAAACAGCCAGTTTCCTGGGCCTACCGTTCGATGAGCTAGACGAAGACGACCGTTAATTACACTACACTGACAGGGCGAAGATACTGCTACAACAACAACAACAACAGCAGTGGGGTATTTTTATTTGGTTTGGTTATTTACAATTTATTAAAACTATTTTTTTAATACAACATCAGTCAAGTGGCTACCTTTATTAGTAATCACAAACTGCGATCTTTTTTCTGCGTTTCTCATCACCTTGTTAAGCATTTCGGGTTTTATAGCGTCGAATTCGGCACGAAGGTTTGCCTTAAGCTAGTCAATAGTCTGCGGCTTGTTGGCGTAAATCTTACTGTTCAGATAACCTCACAAAGAGAAGACCATTTTTTGAAGGCCGACAACTTTTTAAACGAACCTCACATGTCCAAAAAAATAGTATTTTCTAACAATGAATCAAGAAATAAAATAGTGAAAACAAAAAAATCTTTTTTCGTTTCCGCTTTACACGCTTTTGAAAAACACCATTTCAAATGAGGCGAGGGCCTTAAAGCCGCCTGGGTACAGAGGATCGAATCTGTCGCTCTCTTTTGTATTTAATTTCATTCAAGGAGACATTGATTGTGTCTTTCTTTTGCTACGCATTAGTTTTCTCATCCCAGCGAGATCTCTACGAAGCTCTTACCCTTTTTATCTCGAGATATTTAAAACGAATTTCTAGTCCAATGCACCAATTGCTCGGAGTCTTCGCGAATTAAATGAGATCTCGAATTCCACATCGTTTTATTTGTTATTTTATAAATAAATGGTCATATATTATGAAGTCAATAGTCATTTAGAACCTTTGTGTTTTTTGACTAAATTAAATAAATAAATAAATAAAAAATAAATTAACTTCGCTAAGAAATAATACCGACAATAGAGGAAACAGATAAAGATATACTTACTTTACACAAATTCATCAGGTTGATTAATTGGCATCGAGTGAAGTATGAAGGTTCGATTTGGAAGAAGTTTAAAGAATATGAGGCATACCGAATAAACGGCTTCTGAACCGATTCCAACCAACTATGGTGAAGTTTTAACCGGATCATCACAGTCTTGACTCATACGACGAATAAATGCAAACATGAAAAAAGAATGCTGCTCACCTGCAAATCAAGAGAGATCACTCTGCAGCTGTTAATACATTATGTCTGTTTGCATCTAAGCGGTAATGTCAATGTTAGTGCTGATTCTTACCTATGTTAAATAACTAATATGCACATATCATAGAGCAATAATGTAGTAAAATTAAACAAAAAAAAAATCTTTTTAAAACCTAAAAAATCGGACACTTAAGTCGGAGATTTATATTTAAAATGTATTTATAAGAATAAATAAGCAAAATACTATTTTTTTTGCGTGACCAACAGTGAAAATTTTCTAATGAACTTTCTTCTAGTAAATTGTTATTCCAAATCTTGTCTACACTTTAATTTAAAAAAAAAAGTATAAATTCTGGGGAAATTTAAACCAGTTAATTCTGAGATAGTTTGTAGGTATGTAGATAAAAAATACCGATATTCCGAAAATACGTAATAACTTTGGTGTTGCTGTAAGGCTGAATTGGAGGACCGTATTGTTTATGCCGTGGCGTCGTGCAGTCTTGAACCTGAGATCGAAGTTAACACCTACAAATTCGATGTGGTCAAGGACTTCATTTATCTTTGTTCCACTATTACGAACAACAACGATGTCAGCCTTGAAATCAAGCGAAGGATAACTCATGCCAAGAATATCTCTTGAGCTCAGTAGTTAAATAGTAAAGCCCTCTCTCGACGAATGAATTAAGTAGTAAAGCCCTCTCTCTACAAGACGCTCATCATCTCCATGTTTCTCTATAGCGCTGAAGCCTGGACAGCCAAACAAAGATGCAGTCACCCTTGGAGTTTTCGAGAAGAAAGTAGCAAGATTTTTGGCCCTGCTGGCGTAGATGACGGTTACCGCATGCGTATGAACCACGAGCTATATGAGCTTTGTGGAGACATCGACATAGTCAAAGGAGTCACTCTACAACGACTACGGTGGCTGGGTCATGTCGTCTGTATGGAAGGAACTGCTCTGGCGAAGAAGGTGTTTGAAACGGTAATTGGCGGTCGACGGCGAAGAGGACGTCTTCATGCCCGGTGGAAGGACCAAATTGATAATGAAAATGAAAATGACCTGGCTTCTCGTGGCTTAAGAAACTGAGAAAGGTGTGCGGAAAAGAGAGACAACTGGCCAGACAGTTATCGGCAGGCTGTAACTCAGTAACGGGTTATTACGTAAGTAATATTTAAAATTAGCGTTTACACCATTTAATGATTTAGCCGAGCTCCTCCTTCAACTTGTGGTGTGCGTCTTGATATTGTTCCACAAATGAAGGGTCCTACCCTTTTAAGCCGACTTCGAACAACAAATGGTTTTTTATGAGGAGCTTTTGCATGGCAGTAATACACTCGGAGGGCTGCCATTAACTGCCAACGGGAGACTGTTTCTATCATTTGATGTTTCATGCCCGGACCAACCCATTCGGATGCAGCGGCCGCATATATGTATACATACATGAGCATTTGTTGTGTGTATTATATTTCCATCCATGGCTCCAGTTAATGAAAGATGACGAACGAGAAGTAATGAAAACAAGGTAGTCCACTTTGGTTTAATAATTTGCCATTCTCTTTGACTCAGAACTAACCGAGCACAGCTGAGTCTGGCTCATTCATGTTTCTCACATATGTAGGTAAATAACAAATGCTATCAGTTTTTTTAAATCGCTACTTTCTTTTGACAATTCGTTATCATTGCATCGTTCGCTGACATTCGTTTCAGACATTTCTATCAAAGTTTTTACAAAAGGCGCATACATACATACACTTACACATGAATGTGTGCAGACTCCAAAGAAAAATTATTTTCTAAATTTGGCAACAGAAAATGATATTTGCCCACCAACACACATACATAGCTTGGCCGAGAGTTCAAAGATTTGCATGCATGAAAGGCAGACTGATAAATATGCATAGTTTTGTGTTCACCCTGCAGTAAATTGAATTGCTTTCGACTACCGTAGAACTAGGCAAGTTTGGGATTAACTAGAAATAAGGGCCTAGTTGATTGCAAAAATGGTGAGTTTTGCCAGAGGTGACCAGATTTTTGTTTCACTGAGAATTAGTACTCAATACCAGCAATAGCTGGTAATTGAAGTTTCCTGAAACACCGCGGAATTCAGTTAACTGATCCGTCTCTAGCATTGAAAGCCGTTAGACGGTGATCTTGTTCAACTGCGAAACGAATTAGTGGTTATTTGCCACGCTTTAGATTTTACATTTTTTACACAAATGCATATCGAGCGTATTGCAGAGCTTACGCAACTTTTTCAGCTGAGTCTTGGATGCAGATATTGGTTTTGATTCTCTTGTGTGACGTTTCATGCATGCAGTGAGCTTCGAACCCTAGAGCAATCGAGTGTGATTTGCACGCAAACTGCTAAACCAAACTAAACTTTAGCTATAAGAGAGAACTCCACACTGCATATAGGAAAGGATTCTACTACATTAGGATGCCTTACCAAAAAAGTTACGGTTTCGCTTGTGGAATTATACAATTTATTGTATTTTAAGGCTTCTGCAAAAATATTTCGGAAAAATATTTATATTTACCTAGCTCCCGTTTTAAAAATACATCCACAAATCCAGTTTTTATAAATTAATCAATTTTTAATTTATGTTTTCAGCATTTTATTTGTTGATCCATTGTCTTTAAGTGCGCGTAAAACGAAAACGAAAAAAGATTTTGATTTTTGTTTTGAGTATTTTATTGGTTGATCTATTGTTAAAAAATAAACTTTGTTTTTCGCCATACGAGGTTTGTTCAAAAAGTTGTCAGCCTTTCAAAAATGGTCTTCACATGGACAACGGACACAGATATAGCCGGTTCTACTAAACCGATTTCGATGAAATAAAATTTAAATGACGTAGAATTGATGTCGTTATCGTGTGAATTACGACCATGTGGAAAAAGATTTTTTCAGTATTTTTTTCGGTTCTTTAAAGTCAAAAAAAGTGTCAAAAATAGTTTTTCATCTTTGAACGTCCACAATTTTGTCAATTTTTTTTCTTAAGATCGTAGTTCGCACAATAACGACATTTATACTGAATTAGAACCTTTTTGTCTTTTTGATTTCAGATTCCTGTGAGTCACGGAATCCGTGTCACCAGCGACATACCTTTTTTTGGAAGACCATTTTTTGAAGGCTGACAACTTTTTGAACAAACCTCGTATGGCAAAAAAAAAATATTTTATTTTTTAACAATAGATCAACAAATAAAATAACCAAAACAAAAATCAAAAATTTTTTTTCGTTTTCGTTTTACGCGCACTTACAGAAACACCCAAAAACCATCATTTCAAATGAAGCTTTAAGGCCCTTTATGCCGTCTGCATAAATATGTTTAAAAATTTTACTTGCGAAAAAAGTTTGAGATAAAGAAATTTCCAATAAAAGAAAAGATTGAGCAAATACCTTTTTAATGATACCTTAACAGTCGAAATCGGTAAAATCCTTAAAGCTATCTTCCAAACAAAGCCAAAAATAGCAACAAAATCTCATTATTTTTCGCTTTTAAACATATTATAAATTTTATTAACCAAAAAAAAAAGATGTTTGTATGTATTTTTCCGTAATATTTTGGTAGCAGTCTTAACATATAATAACTTTTATAATTGCGTTGACAGTACCGCTGCTTTTTTGTATGGAGCGTGGAGCACGCTGCTCTATATGTATTCCTATACGACCGCATATGTACTGATACATATATGTATCCCGACTGTATATGGGTTCTCCTGTCTGTTGTGTATCAACTAAAAAACAAAAACACAATCGTTGCCTACTTTTCTGCAATATCACTTATGGCTTTTCTTCCCAAGCATACCTACACAAATATTTATATTTCATTGCTACTGCCTTTTGGTGTATGCTTTTTTTCTTCTCATTTTTGTTTCTTTCAGCTTTTGCAAACCCTCCCATTTCGCATTTTGCATTTCACTCGTTTTTTGCTCTCTCCCCCTGATATGCTTTGATTTTCTATGCAACGCCTGTTTTAATGTCAATAATTTATTTTCACTTTGATTTAGTGACGACGGCAAATGCTTTCCCATTCCCGCAAATGCGACACACACACATGCGCATCGCATACACACACATATCTACATACTAATGCCTTGCATTAGCATCAAGGCAAACACACACATATGACGCCACCATAAATGAGTTGGGTGTCTGTTTATTTGTATGTGCTGATGGTTGGCATGTTGACAATCATGAGCAAATAGCATTTATTTATTAGCATACTTTGTGGCGCATTTGTTACTGCCTTTCACACATATTCATTGATAGTGTGTTTTACGATTGTTTTGTAGAAGTCTTCAGTTTGTTTGGCTTTAACTTTTTCGTTTTCCCTTTTGTGTGAGACTGTGTGTGGCTATATGTGCCGCTATGACAAACATATGTACATATGTATGTATGTATATGTGCCTTAACCAAATTGTGGTTTGATTGTATTAAATGGCAAGAGTATCACCTGTAGTTTGCATGCAATTTATGGCGTATGGAATTTCTGATGTAAATGGCACATTACGTGGCATCGGTCTTTATTGATTCGCCAACAAATATAGAATTAGGTCACGATTGATTTTTATTGCTTTATGGTATTAACAGCTTTCTGATGGCTTGAACCAACTTTGTTATGAATTACGTTTAAATAAAATTGCGCTTTCCTCCGCCTCTGCTATGTCTAGTGTCGAACCTTTTTTTGCTAGCTCATCCGCTATCTCATCACCACGTATGTTCCTATGACCGGGAACCCATATCAGAGTAATTTCAAGCCAATAACTAAGGAATTCCAGTTCCTCTCTACACTGTAAGACTAGTTTGGATGAAATGGAGTTGGAGTCTAAGGCCGTTATAGCTGCTTGACTGTCTGAGAAGATAGCTACTGTTGCGCCAACTTCCTTGTAGAATTTTAGTAATTTACATGCTTCTCTTATCTCTAGAAGTTCTGCCTGGAACACGCTGACATAGTCAGGAAGTCGAATTGACTGAGATAGGTTGAGCGGCTCCGAATGGAAGCCAGTTCCCACACCACACTTCATCTTTGAGCCGTCAGTGTAGATTTCAATATCGTATCTTCCAATCACCTTCTCTTTGTCCCATTCGGCTCTCGGTGGAAAACATACCGTAAAGTCTTTCTTGAAGTTAAGGTCGGGGACTGTGTAGTCTGATTCGTTTTTGAGCAGTGAGGGTCCTTGTAGGAGGATTTTCTGTGAACCTACGATCTTGTTGTCCAGCTTCCTATATATCTGAGTCTCATCGCGCTGCAAGTAGCGATTGTTTTTATATGTAATTCCTATGGTAATAGATGTGTTAGTACATTAAGCGTTTTAGTAGGACTGGTGCTCAGCACTCCTGTAGTTAAGATACACGCTGTTTGCATCTTATTCAGCTTGGTTTGGTTGTACTTTTTTTCAATTGCGGGCCACCAGAGTAGTGCCGCTTATGTTAGTATTGGCCTTACAATGGCTGTGTAGAGCCAATTGGATAGTTTTGGTTGGAGACCCCACCATTATCTTACACGTGTAAAATGCTATCATCGCTTTCTTTACACTATACTCTTCGTTGGACCGAAGATAACACCTAAATATTTCGCCTGTTGGGTTAGCATAAGGCTAGTTTTGGGAGATTAAAGTTTGGTATCTTGGTTCTCTTAGTGAATATCATCAGTATCAGTTTGCTCGGGTTTACACTTAAACCACTGTCTGTGGCCCAATTGCTGAGTAGGCCTAGAGCTCCTTCCATAATCTCACTGATTATGGTTAGAAACCTTATTGAAACCATAAGCACTTTGTCACTATTGCGCTTATTTTTCTTAGTACTTTAAAAGATGAAGATCAATACACTTTGCGTGTACTTGAACAAATATTGCACCAACTGACACGAGCTTTTTTTTTTTTGTATTCCCACGAATGTCGACTCCGACTAATATCCGGCCAAGGACTTGACATAGGCAGTGATCCTCAAACATTCATGATGAATGCTTATGCTGGCATAGCAACAACAACAAGCCGTTTTTGATTGTGGATGCATTATTGTTCATAGACTAAAAAAAAACTTTATAAAATACTAAATAAATGCGGGTGAAACTAATGCACAAGCATGGCACAATCTCAGGGTATAGCACAAGACCATCTTGGCTTAATCCACATCGAAAAATGACTTAAACGGCATCGCTCATTAAAATCCCCAAAATGGTACTGGTGCGACAAAAGGGTCTGGGAATGATTGCTATTCAATTAATTGCTTATTGATTCATTAAATGTGAAGCTCTACGATAGTGATATCAGATTTAAACTGGAATTTACAGGGTCCGGCACTCAAAGAGTAACCAATAAAAAAAGCCATACATTTAGTTTGGTAAATTACTTTTATTCAATTCAAAATAAAAAAATTGTGAAAATAATACAAAATTAAGAATTAATTTACTTTTGCTCGATATGACCACCTTTTGCCTTGACTATGGCCTTGAGACGGTACAGAAACGATTCGCATGCTGCACGAATGTGACTTGCAGATATTTTGGCCCACTCGCGGAGAATGGCTTTTTCCAGCGCCTCGAGACTGGTGAATCTTTTAGTTTGGACCCTGCTTGACACCAGGCTCGATGAAAACGATTGGAGAGCGCTCATCTGCCATTACAGCAGCCCAGCCATTACTTGTGGCGGGTGCTGCCTCCTGGTGGCCAATTGTTGACTCAAATTCTCGCATGAACGGTTGGTCAAATAAACTCTATCGGCTTGGGAGTTTACACAACAAAACATGTTTGGAAATTGTAAGGCTTGTCAGATATTTTGAGTTCTTTCGCCATTTGATTGGCACTTCGTCGGGGGTCGGGGATTTCGCTCAAGTCGCTTCGTCACTTTTTGAACCATTTCACTTGACGTTGTAGTCTTTTGATGACCACCTTCATGACGTTTAGCGATGCTACCACTGTTATTGTTATGAGTAATCGAGCGATAAACAAAAACTTTATTTACCTTAAGGTGCTCGACCTCACGAACAATCGCTGGATGTGATGTTCCAGCCAAATATAATGCAATCACACTATTACGTTTGAAATCCATTACCGATTTTCTTTTTTCGCGTTTACTCTCCACAAAATGCTTCCGCGCGCTTGTAAACAGTAATCTGGACTGGACCAACTAACAGACAGCTGATGCCTGTGCAGTACCTCACCCAGACCCAGTTCCCTTATTAAACTCAGGATGGAGCTGGGTTGTGCCTTTCCTCTGGCTGCAGTTGACCAAGATGTTCCAGGAGTAGGTGCATTGGAGTCTCCTGAGATTGGTCGCAGAAACGACAAGAATCCGTAGACCAAATGCCGATCACGTGCAGGTGACTTCGCAGTGGCCTGTGAGAATGCCCCTACTATTTTCAGTTTATCCTTGGAGAAGGTTATGAGCTTTTTAAACCTCTTTTGGTTGTACCCTCCCAGGAAGGATTCCGCAAACCTCCCTTAGCCCTAGCTTTTCACTTCTATCCTTCTCCTTGATGGTGTGTTGTCCCATAGCAAGGAAGAGCTCAGGTCCTATCAAAGGCGAGGTCGCAGCTTCTCTCGACAATGCGTCCACTATTTCGTTCCCAGTTATACCCCTGTGTCGTGGAACCCAAATTAGCCGGATGCAATTGTGCGTTGTGAGTAGATTAAGTTTTTCGATACACTCAAGGGCCAGTGAAGAGAAACCATGAGTGCCACCTGACTGTCACCATTAAGCAAAAGGGAATTCGCTCATTCCGGACATTTCTGTCTAAGTTTATCTCTACACATAGACAAATGGCATACATCTCCGCTTAAAAGATGCTTGGAAAACTGGCCATCGGCTCAGACCGTTTGGTTCAGGGACCGTAAATTCCACCGCCTATGCCTTCTGGGGTCTTCGAACCATCCGTGTACCGGTGCAGGGTACACTCCGGGGGTTTCTTTTCAAATGCACGTCTACTACAGTTCAACTTATTGTTCACCATTGGTTTTATTAACATAATGTACCGCCATCTAAGGATTCTTAGGCTACAGCTCCAGCAGCTTTTCCTGCTGGCCGTTAGCTCGCTTGACTGTTTCTGATGCTGAGTCTGTCTGTCCAGCTTATTACTGGGCCTAGTGCCGCACCTTGTCAAATGCTTGTGCTATACCTAGGAAGACGGCAACGCAGTATTCTCTAATTTCAAATGCTTCTCTAGCGAAATTATATACAGAGTTCATCTGCTTGACGGTGGAATGATGTTTCCTAAGTCCGAATCGCTGCGTGGATTTAAGATTTCTTTGTGCAATTATAGAGTTGAGCCGATTTAGTAAGAGTTTTTCGAAGGCTTTCGATAAAATAGGAAGCAGACTTTTTGGTCTATAGGAGGATATCATATCCAAGGGTTTTCTTGGCAGAGGTATTATAACTGATACTTTCCATTGCACTGAGAATACTCACTTCGAATCCTCGCATTACATATATATGTGAAATTTTCCGAATTATTTTTAAGTAAATAAATAACTGACCCTTTTTGTTATAAATCATTTATTTTAACCGCTTTCACATATATCCTCAACTATATAATCTTCCGCGCTTATTATTGCGATCAACAATCATATGGCAACCCCCAACTCAACTCGCTATCACCTTTAGCTATGCACTAGAACACTTTTGACTTTGCAGCTAAATTGAAACCGCGTTAAGGAGCTCATGTAACACTGTTATTGTTGTTGTTGTTCTCGCTGTTGATGCAGCCAATGTATTGCGCAAGTGGTGGTTAATTTTGCTGCAACTGTTGCTGCTTTTTTAATATAGCCGGCAGCTCCGAGCTGGCCTACAAAACACCACCACCGTCAACACCATCTCCAATCTCCGCCAACTAGCCACAAACCGCGTTAACGGTTATCGCTTTCGGTTGCGTTCGTGCTTGCTTGTAGGCTGTTTTGTACTAATTGAAAGTAAAGTGTGCTTAGTCGATGGATACCACAAAATGCGAAACGGAATGCAATTGCTACCACGGGCGTAATACAGTACACTGTACGCTTTGTTGTCAACATACGTAGGTAAGTACATGAGCAAGTGTGTGTGTGTGTGTATTAGTACATCCAAGCACACATGTAAGTATGCGCGTGTTTGGGTTATTATATTCTCACGCCAACAGAGAGAGCGCTAAAAATGTTATGTTCTTAGTGCTGATGCCGTCAAAGCGCCCACAAAGGCTTGGGAAAAAACTGCATGGAGAAAGAAATGACGAAATGGGCACGCTGGATTACTCATTGACATAGCATTATTTCGAACACGACGTAACCACAATGAGACTTAATTTTTTGCTAAAAATCAGTTTACAGTATAGCCTTTAGCATACTTACGGGCACCTTACATAATATGCACACAAGCGTTCATGTTACCCACATTCCCCTTCTACTACTACATCGCGAGAACTACCGCAATGTATACTTGCTCCTTCCCATTTCAGCTCTTTTGCTCTTCGCCGCGTTTGCATGCCCCGTTTGTTTGCGTAATGGCATTAAGGGACAGTTACCGCGTTCGTATGACATTTGTAGTTGTGGTCACTTCGCACATTTTCCCCCTCCGACGCTGTCGCCTTCTCCGCCTCACTTGCGTTATTATTGCAATGCAGTGCATACTGCAACTGACATGAATGTGTAGCCTGTTTATGGTCGTCTCTCTGCACTCTGCACACTCACAACCCGACAATGGTAGCCTGCTTGATAACGTTAACAAACAACACTCTTAATGCTGGCGTTGTTGTTGCTTCGCCTTGCAAAATTGTGAAAACTGTGAAATTTTGTTTGTTCTACATACTAACCACAAATGCAATAATTGCGGCCTCGTGGCTAAGCGCAATGGCCGCTGGTTGTGCTTATGTGTTGTGTTGGTATGGGTTGGTGGTGTTAGTAAAACTGTTACTTTGTAGTTGCGACTTATTAAAGTGTTGAAAATACTTTGACGTGACATCACAAAACATTCGAGTGAGTTTTATTTCGTGCTGAAATTACTAAAATATTTATGAGTTCGCGGCAAAGGGATTAGTAAAGCAAATACATGGAAGCTCCTTTAGAGGTGTTTCACGCTACTTTAACTAGTTTATTTATTTTTTAATTTATTATGCAGTACAAGGTACACCAAAAAAATGTATACACACTTTAAGTGATTATGAAAAAGTATACATTTAGATGAATTGCAGACTAAGAAATAAAGGAAAACAAGAAGGCACATGCAGATTGGTTTGTGCAGCGCAAATCTTTCAAGCCAAAAAAATAATAATTTCTAATATTTGGATAAATTCTAAAATTTACCTTATATACATCTAAGACACAAGAAAATACAATAGGTTTTATAAATAAAATATATATTAATAAGGTTTTAAATACATTTTTATTGTTATTTTTTATTTTATCTTAATTCGCCTTTCTAGTCGGATACCAGCATTCTTGCTGTCTTTAAAAATATTTTGTAAAGTTTGATATTAATAAATCTATAATTGAAATTTAGTACCTTAACTATTGGTGCGCAACTGCCGTCAGCAGTGTGTGCTAGTCGATTCTAACATAACCTAAACGTAATAAACCAAGCTTAGACATATGGTAAATAAACTGCTTCGACACATTAGTGATTTTGTTTTGATATCGTATACTTTTGATTTTGTGAAAATGCCTTTTTAATCGTCATTTGCGGGAAGTGTTGATTTTTCTTTTTCATTCGAAAACGGCGGCTGAAGTGCATTGAGGGCTACAAAAAGTTTATGGAGATGCTGCTTTAAGTGAAACAACGTGCTGAGATTGGTTTCGTCGCTTCAAAAACGCTGATTTTAATGTTGGCGACTGCCCGCGTGAAGGAAGATCAAAAACCTTCGAAGACGCTGAATTGGCCACCAATTCATTGGCCGCCAATCCATTTCCAAGCGATGGCATGCTTTGGGAATGACTCAGAAACAGCGGACTTGGGTTCCTTACGAGTTAAAACCAAGGGATGTTGAACGTCATTTAATCGCCTGTGAACAACTGCTCCAGCGGCAAAAAAGGAAGAGTTTTCTTTATCGCATCGTAACGGGTGATGAAAAATGGATTCATTACAGCAATCCAAAGAAAAGAAAGTCATGGGGATTGCCCGGTCATGCTTCTACGTCGCCGCCTCGTTCGAATATTCACGCTGCAAAGATTATGCTATGTATTTGATGGGACCAAGTTGGTGTTATTTATTATGAACTGTTAAAATCAAGCGGTATCATCACTGGGAATCGGTATCGACTTCAATTGATGCGATTGAGCTGATCACTGCGCAAGAAGCGGCGGCAATACGCGGAGAGGCATGAAAAAGTGATTCTACATACTGCATGACAACGCTCAGCCTCACGTTGCCAAGCTCGTTAAAACCTAACTGGAAACACTGAAATGGGAAATCCTACCCCACCTGCAATATTCTTCAGATATTGCGCCGTCCGATTATCACCTATTCCGATCGATAGCACATGGTCTAGCTGACCAGCGGTTCCATTTATATGAAGACAGCAAAAAATGGATTCATCCGTGGATAGCCTCAAAAGATGAACAGTTTAACAGCGACAGTACACGAGATCTACCAGAAAGATGGGAAAAAGTAGTAGCCAGCGATGGGCAATACTTTCACTGATTCACTTGTAACCATTTTTTCAGAATAAAGTTGTATTTTCATCAAAAACACAGCGATAATTTAGTCGCGCACCTATAATTTATTATTAGGGAAACCAACTAATAATATCACAAAAGTTGATGCTCCTTGACCACTCGTCAAACTTTACTAAAGTAAGGTCAATGCAAAAAAAGGATTTTTTATTTTTATGTAAATAACTTTGACACCAATGGAAGAATTTTTTTTCAGTTATATCTTAAAAATTTTTCTAGCTATGTTATTTCGATTAAATGAGTAAAAAAAAATTTTATATTTAAAATATATTGTTATTATTTGCTACCGCGCCGCCTGGGGACGCAAAGTTCTGATACAATTGGGGTCGATTCGCAGCTTTTGACTTTATCTGCGGTCAAGTGAGCGAGTCGTCAGATGTCGTGAATTCGTCATACAGGCTTCGTCTATATGCTCCTTTCGGCCGGCCTCTTCAGCGAGAGCCTTACGGATTCCAGTCTAGGGGCATTCTGCTGATGTCATTCGCAGATTTACCGATTGTATGTCCTATCCATTTCCACTTTCGTGTGCGTATTTTCGCGTATACGCTTCGAATAAGGCGCTCGTCAATAGAAATCCAGTTATCTGGCCCCCATATGCGCAGTTAAACAGTGGTTTATAAAAGTTTGTACCTTTTTAACACACTTTTATTAGGTCGGGTTGTATGTATGTATGTATGTATGCATGTATGTATGTATGTATGCATGTATGTATGCATGTAACGGATCTTTGAGCTTAATTTTCATTCATAATAAACAAAAAATAGTTTAAAGAAACTAAAAAACACGCTTTTTTGCTAATCGAACTAAAAAGTAGAAAATAAAATATTTTTAGTTTTTTAAAAGCGTGTTTTTTAGTTTTTTAAACTATTTTTTATTTGTTGTTGAAACCGCTACGAGCCACGTTTCGCAGGTATACAGCAGTACAGACTTCAAATTCCTCCCCCAGTCTTTCTCACCATTGAATATTAAAAATTTGGCGAACTGAATTCAAAGTGATAATTACTAATTTCGATCGACTTTGCCGGCTAAGACAAACCAATGAATTTGAGCTCATTCAATTCAATACTCTGTGAGTCTATAGCGGACATACAAACAGATGAAATTTAATTTTTACATATAAAATCGCATAATTTTAAACTCTTCAAGCCTTCACCTTCATGATATTTTCTTTGTGAGGCCGTGTCATTTTAAGCTTGCACTCGTACTCATCTTCATATTTATCAACAATATGTGTGTCTGTAGCATACACACTTATACGTGCACAAGGATTATGGGTAATTTCGCCCGGAACACTCCAATGGTTGCCAATAGTAAGAATTGAGCCATCTTCCTCCATGCCATTGTTTTTATAGCCAAGCAATAGCAATTCAATCTTTTCAGTTTCATTTCGTTTAAATGCGTTCAATGATGCCGATGAGAGAAGAAGGAAAATGAATATGAAGTACGACATTAAAGACAGATTGAGTAGGCAGAGGAACGTAAATACGAGTACATAGAATATGCGAAAGAGGAAAACGTGATTGAGAAGTTTGCAAAAATGCAGTATAAGCGTCTGAACTGGTGAATGGGAGTGCGTGTATGTGAGAATTAATATAGGGTTTCATAATAGGGACGAGCTGATATAGATTGGCTGTTTTGGTCATGCTATTTTAGTGGCGAGTATTAAATCTGTTGAAATTAACTCCCTTGGCCCTACGTGGAACGAACTGGGGTTTAAAGCTCAAAACCTCGTTGGCGAAGAGGCGTAGTTGACGCCCTATGCTCCAATAAGAGTTGAAGGAAAAAATAAAACTAAATAAAATATTAAATCAGTTGTTTGTTATTTAATCTCTGATGCTAAATCGTCGAATAAAGCTATACGATTGAGCAGCAGCTGCAAATGATAAAATTTTATCGTGAACAATTTGATTGTATCGCTCGTGAAGGTGATATGAATTGACTTTGCTAGGATTTTCTTTTTCTTCTTCGATGGTGCGATAATCGCTTAAGCGTGCCAGTCATTTCTTTCTCGTGCTAATGGCTCCAGTTGAAAACACCAAGAGAAGTTAAGTCCTTCTCCACCTGACTCTACCTCCACCTCTTCCTTACTACCACCATCTGATACCGCACCGAGTACTTTCAGAGCCGGAGCATTTGTATCCATTCGGACGAAATGGTCCAGTGCAAAAGTCCAAAAATCTTACGTAGAATATTTCTCTGCAGCACTCCAAGGGACGTCTCATCGGTTATGATCATCGTCCAATCTTCTGCGCCATACGTTAGGACGGGCATGATGAAAGCCTTGTAGAGTGTTAGTTTTGTTCGTTTGGGGAGGGCTTTACTACTCCATTGCCTACTTAGTCCAAAGTAGCACTTGTTGGCAAGAGAGATTCTACGTTGGATTTCAAGACTGACATTATTATCGGTATTAATGCTGGTTTCTAGATAAACAAAGTCTTTTATAACCTCGAAATCATAACTGTCAACAGTGATGTGGATGCCGAAACGCGAGTGCCCCGACTGTTTGTTTGTTGACAGGAGGTCTTCGTTTTGTCCTCGTTCACCACCAAACTCATTCGCTTTGCTTCTTTATCCAGTTTGGAAAAGGCAGTACTAATAGCGCGGCTATTAAGGCCGATAATGTCAATATCAGGCTTTTGAACGGTTCACTAGACAGGGCTAGTTTACTGGGGCTATCAGACTTTTATTGTACTTTTGTGGTTTTCTGAAGTCGGAGATTTATGCCAGCAAGCCGAAATCGATCAACCGAAGCCCTCAAACGCAATATAACTCAAACTTTTTGTCTTCGACATCCTCCCGGACTACCTTGAACGACTTGTGCCACCGTTTTACCTGGGCACTGGACAGAGATTGGTCCCCGTAGGCCTCCTTGAGTAGCCCAATGGTTTCGGTACTCGTTTTGTTTAGTTTTACGCAAAATTTGATCGAGTAACGTTGCTCCAACGATCGCTGCATTTTCGCCACTGCAAAATCCTAATACACTTTTAAAACAGCTTTCACGCGCGGAGCGATGTTGACTGCACCGCTGTTGGCAGCGAACTGGGACCGGTTTCTAGTGGAAGGGGAAGGTCCAACGATCATTTTGCCCCACCAGCCGATTCGGTCGATCGTTTAGCAGACACTCCGCGGAGGCTCATTACCTTTCAATCAAACCCTGTAAGAAGTTGGTATCAAGAAAAGATTGTGAAAATCTGTTACTATAGTTTTTTGCCAATATAGATCAAGACTCCTATGAGATAGGCATTAGAAGCTACCTCCAAAATGGCAACAAATTATGCAACAAAACGGTGCATTTGACCCAAATCGAACATTTTGAAACATCTTAATTAAAGTTTTGAATTTTACGCAAAACTAATGGATTTCTTTTTCTCCAAATAGTACAATAAAATGTTGTTATTTTCCTTGTGACCTTATTGGAAACCCCTATGCATATTACCATGATGTGGTGAGCAAAATCTTTACAAAGGTGAGCTTTAAAATTTTATGCCGCCTAAGGAATGGCAAAGGGTTTTTATGGAAAGCATTTTAATGACTATATTGATGCCGTAAGCTTAAGCCACGAGTACAGTTACTCGTTAAATCTTGTATGCCAGTGAATTCAATTTGTATTTGTATAGAAATTCGAGGAGCTTTTCGATCTTTGTAAGTTCCGCAAATCTCAGGGTTGTTGGAATATGAAATGAAGGCAAAAAAATTTCTTTTTGTAGCAAAGAAAACATAAACAAAAAAAAGCAACATTGAATTTATGTTTTTAGCAAATATGGTTATGTTTGAAAGTGTTTAGCCATAAGTTTTGTTACAAGTTAGATATGAAATTATAATACAATTTCTAACGAACTTAGTTTTATTTAATTATGTAATTATTAAATAGAAACATTTTCATTCGAAATGGTCACCATTTGCTTTTACACAAGCCTTCAAACGATTAGCCCATCTATTGCAGCTCGCACTCTTCAAAATTATGTTAGGCCTTCACCAGGCCATTTCGCCAATTCTGCCCACAAACTGTAGTCCAATGGATTCCGGGGCTATCGACTATGAACCCAGGAATATTGTTTTTTCGCCACTGCTGAGTGCTTTATGCTTTATGTGCTGTAGCGGAATCTTGCCGGAAGATCCAGCGCTCTCTATTGCAGAGAATACTGCTCAACTGCTTCACCACGCCTTTAAAGACAACCTCCTTGTACACTTTCGGCCCGGTATTAAGGCCGGCGGGCCAATTAGATGCCCTAAATCCAGTAGTTTTCGCGAAGCGTTGTAGGATGAGAAAAAAAACAATTAGCCAAATGAAGTTTTGGGGATAGTTTAATATATATTTGAACTAAAAAAAAAAATTTGTACAATCTCCAACAATATATTGTAAGCCGAGTTATCAATAGATTCCCAGAGCGCCTGTATCCAACTTCTGTACAAGATACAACTTGCAATTTTCATCTGAAAACAAAAAAAAAAAAAATTATTAATTTTGATGTAATTATCTTCTATGTGAATTATCTTAAGAACTGGTTCAACAGGGAACATTTTCTCATATGTGAAATAAATATTTTCATGGCGATTGACCACGTGCCACCGAATAAGTAGAGTCTAAATTATCTTCAGGCTCACTGTCAAAACATGACCAGTTGAGCGACGCAAGACTTTCGAGTGGAGATTATCTCTAATCAGTCTTGGCATCGATCTGGTCGACACATTAATTTGAACAAGATTTTCTGCTTTCAAAGGGGATTTCTGCGAATTCTTTCTAGAACGGCTTTTATGGCTGCACTGGTTCGAACCACGCGAGGACGACCACTTCTTTTTCGGTGTGCCACTTCCGACGTTTGGGAAAATCGATTGATCGTGCGATAAGCAAATATTTTCGAAATATTAAATTTTTACAGCAATTCGTACTTGCATTTTTACTTCACTTTGTAATGCAGTCACTGCAATGCGATTTTCCTTAGCTTCCCACTCCATTGTTAACGAGCGAAATTTGCCACGAAACTGAGTACAATTTATGAGTAGACAATGCATACGAATAAAAAAAAAAATAACGGAACTATTTCTGCGAATTTATTCTCGCCGTTTGTCACAGAATTTATGGCAACACTAAGTATTAGGTTGGAGAATAAGTTCGTAGCGTTTTAACCGAAGACTTTTATTTAACCAAAACACAATAATTATATCAATAAGTTAATCAAATATATATTCGCCGTTGCTATTTACAATTTCTTCCCACCTCTCGACCAGTTTCTTGATGCCGTTCCGCCAAATATCGGCTGGTCTCAAAGAAGTTGTTGAGCCAGTTCTTAAGGAGCCCTTTGTTAATGAAGGTAACACCCTTCATATGGTTTGACCGGTAGCGGAAAAGATGGTAATCGGTCGGTGCAAAGTCCGGAGAACACGGCGGATGCTGAAAGACCTCTCATTCGAGCTCTTGGAGTACGGCTTTGACGACTTGTGCAACATAGGGCCTGGCGTTGTCGTGAAGGAGTATGGTTTGATCATGTCGATCAAGCCTTTCCAGTCGAATATCTTCATTCTCGCGGTGTAGCTGGGCCACTTAGAGCTTTTTGTTGACCGTGGCATTCTTTACGAGCATTTCCCAGTGCACCATGCCCTCCCAGTCCCACCAAATACATACCATGATATTCTTCAAATGAAGATCCGACTTGACTGTCGGCTTTGGCGTATCTCCTGGAGCCACCCACTTCTTTCTTTGCTTCATATTAATGTATAGAGGCAGCAGTTCTCATCTCTTGTGACGATTTGGTACAAGAATCGCTGTTTATGGCCGCGTGTTACTCGATGGCGGGCGAGATGCTGAGTAGCAATTTGAAGGCGACTTTTTAGGTTTTTTTCGTTGAGCTCGTGAGGCCCCAGGATCCCAATTTTTCGGTAAATCCCATTGAATGTTGGTGATTGAGAATAGTTTTATCATCACAGTTCATTTTTCCACCAATTCACGACTGGTTTGTCGACCTTTCTCCTTCAAAAGTGATTTGAGACGTTCTTCATCAAATTCAGAAGGCTTTCCGTTGCGGGACGTGTCGTCGACGTCAAAATCGTCATTTCTTGAACGTTGCAAACCATTTCCATGCTGTAGACTCGCCATATGATACCTTTTCCATACACCTCGCAAATGTCCCAAGCTGCTTCGCCCCTTCGGCAACTTAACGTCGATGAAAAGCAAGGAAGAGCAGGTGCCGAAAATGGTGATTTCGATTGATTATCGACTATACTTAACCTTTACCAAACAGCACTCAAATCATTGTAAAATAAAAGAAAATATAAAAACGCTATGAACTTATTCCCCAACCCAATAGTATATACGAGTCTAATCTCTTCCACAAAATAATCTGCATTCATGTCGATTATATTTCACCAAAGAGTTAACTAGCAGAATATTGCATCTTTGTAGTCTTATAATTTGTTTATTACAAACCCTTCAAAGCATTTGAAGGTATCTGCAAGATTTCAAAAACTCTGATTACTGATGATGTTGGCGAACTTATTGAAAATACATTAAGATGTTGGCAATAATTCCGGTGAATACGGTGAATTATGCAAAGATTCAAATTCCATTAATTATTCTTTAACATTTACTTGTACTGATACACCAAGGACAAACATAGCCGGCCACTACAGCCGGCGTACGTACACAGAGAAAATATTTTATTCAGAAATGAGTAAACGGGTAGAAAATCGGTACAGACCTAATTTTTATATAAGTAGATGCGCTTGGCATTAAATAAGTACCACTAAATTCACATTTAAACTTGCAAACCTTTAAATACTCACCCTCACCAAGAAAATATGAATATATACATATGTATAATATAATATATAAGTATATATAATTGGCTCTACACCCTTTTTGTGTGTTTGGCCACGCTGCGTGCGTCTTGATGTTGTTCTACAAATGGAAATAGTAAAAGAAACAAAAAAACACAGCCTATTTGCCGACTCTGTAAACGTTTACAAGTTGCGCCGGTTAATGGCATTGCCAATTCCCTTTAAGCCTTGCTCAATTTGCGCAAAATTAATGTACTTTTGAGTGATTTATTTTCCTCGAAAATGACCAGCATTTGAGTGGATATGCGATCCTTTGACTTGCCGCCCATGTCTGTGTGCTGTCGTTTTTGACTTCAACCTTCATTTCGCTTTGCTGCCAATTCACCCCTACTAGTTGAAGCCCGGACGGCATTTCTTTGACTTGGGTCAATGTACAAACATACATACATGCATATATATTTAACAATTCGCACAACATGAACCATGACATTGGAATCGCCTTTATTTACTGTCCATTTACCATTTTCTCCCGTTTTTTTGAAGATTTTTGTACGGTTTTATGTAGGTACAATGTATATACACATACATACATACATACATAAATACATTGAAGGCATAATTAATGGTTAGACATCTTTTTGGTTGAATTCAAATTTGCCGAAAGTTTTTTCGTTGTCATTTCACCGCTTTTTTGTGTCTTGTCAAGCAATATTTCAAATGGCAGCGCTTTAGTTAAAGATATAAAAATATCATATTCGGACTTTGTTTTTAATTAAAACTGAAGTAGTGACAGTAGAATATTGCAAAAAGCTGTATTTGTAAAATATTTAATTACATATTTTAAGAATAACTTTAACGCCTTTTGCAAAAAAACGAAAAAAATCCACGAAATTCTAAAGTGCCTTAGTGTGCCAGCGTTGCCGACCGTTTGATTGGCTTTAGGCATTTGCGAAGGAAAATTAAAAGAGTAGCTTCAATAATAACGCACTGTAAACATTTTAGACCCCATTTATGGAAAAGTTAATTTTTTCCTATGCGAATTCAATGGTAATTTTCCGAGCTTTGGCGGCACGGCTAAATATTACATAACAAACAAATTAAAAGTATGGGTGACCAATTTTTTAGTCATAGATCAAATTTAAGGGATAGCATCAAGAAAAAAAAAATGGTTTTGGGTCATCCTAATGTACATACATACATATGTGTGTAAATGTATGCGGTGCACATATTAAATGAAGATTTTTAAGCAGAAGTTTAAAATTTCTGCCTCTTTTTCTTCTTTTTCAAAAAACCACTGCTAAGCTAATTTTGAAAAATACAGGGTGGCTGATGAAAGCCGCTACCAAAAAAAAATTGAATAACTTTTTTTCTTTTTAAGTTATCTGTTCCATTTTTGTTTTAATTTGCAGATTGATCTTTAAAATTTATTAAAATGGATAACTGGGACACGCAAACAAGAATTTGGATAGTCCGCCGCTATCACGCACTGGAGTCCGTAGTTTTGGTACAGAGAGAGTACAGGCGGATGTTTGGCGGCGATCCCCCGAGCAGATGGACCATAATGAAACTGGCGAATAATTTTGCTGAGCAAGGAACAGTCGCAAGAAGGCCTTATCATCGAAACCCACCAGTTCGGACGGAGGAAACGATCGCTGCTGTAGCTGCAGCTATACAAAGCAATCCAAGGGTTTCAACAAGAAGCTTATCTGCTCAACTTGGTGTCATCCGACAGTCTTCAAATGGTTACAAACTGAATGCAGCAGGCTTGCCGATTCGCTTGGAATTTTGCCAGAAGATCCTGCAAATGGTGGAAGAAGACCAAAACATGTTAAACTGCCTTTTTATGTCTGATGAGGCCCATTTCGATTTAAACGGCAATGTGAACAAACAAAATTGTCGAATATGGAGTACTTCTAACCACAGATACTCCACGAGACGGAATTGCATCCTCTTCGCGTGACAGTGTGGTGTGCGGTTTCTTCACGCTGTATTGTCGGGCCTTATTTTTTTGAAGAAAATGGTCACACCGTTACGGTTACTGGAGACCGTTATTTGAAAATGCTGAAAGAATTTTTCTATCCAGAACTACGCCGAAAGAGAATTCCTTTCAACTCTGTGTGGTTTCAACAAGATGGGGCAACGTCTCACATAGCCCAGACTGTTATGACAGAGTTGCGACGAAAATTTCCCAATAAACTGATTTCAAGAAACTCCGAATTTCGTTGGCCCCCCAGGTCGCCTGACCTTACTGCACCTGACTTTTTCTTGAGGGGTTTATGTAAACAAGAAGTTTATAAAACAAAGCCAACAAATTTGGATGAACTAAAACAATCCATTCGGGCAACAATTGCGGCTATTCCTGTCCCAACTCTCAAAGCAGCAATGAACAACTTTTTACTAAGATGCCGCACTTGTGTCAACGAGCATGGGGGGCATTTAAATTCAATTATTTTTAAAACTAGTTAAGCTACATTTAATAAAATTTAATGACATTCAACTTGAAAAAAAAATAAATGAATTCCATACACTAAAAAAAAAGTTATTTGAGTTTCTTAATGTAGCAAAATTCATCAGCCACCCTGTACTAATAGCAATAAACCCAAATATTGTTTCCCACCAGCCCAACCGAAGCGAGGCACGCAGTCCACATGATGTACGTTTGTTTTTTTGTTTGTGTTTTTTTTTTTTTGCGTTGAACTATGAGGACCAAAAATTTGTTAAGCATGAAGCTGTAAAACTGTTCAGCTACTGAAAAAAAATTCATCAACTGAGTAAAAAGTTATAAGTATTCCATCATTAATCATTTATTCAGAAGTGCAGCATCACTTCTTGATGCAGAAAAGAAAGCTCGTACATCAAAAGTGCTAGATAGAATGAGAATTAAACTTTTGACTTAAGGACCCAAATGGTTCATTAAGTTTGTGATTTGTTTCACATGCTTTTAAAAAAAGAGCTCTTAAGTTCTTGACACTCGAGAGCGAGCATTAAAGTTAACTTACGCCGGAAGAAACTGACTCGATGAGTGATTTAACTATAAATATGCATTATTCCTAACATTATCCTACAACTAGCAAGGGTGTTACAACTGACGAACTTTAGTCAACTATTGTATGGCGGAAGATCTTAAAAGCGAGTGGCATTACAAATCTCTTAAGATGCGATTTTAAAACGTTTCGCTTTGGTCTTATCTATTCAATGAGCAAGAAACTTGATATTTTCAGTACAGTTGAAATGTCAAAAGCATGAATGAAATACTAGTAAGACCTTTTGTCGGAAAAGTGGTATCGGGTACTTGTATATCTACTTATAATGAGATACGTCTGTTGGTTAGAAGGATTAACTCTGTTTTCTCATTTTTCATTTTTTCATTTTTTCATTTTTTTTCAATATTTATTAAAATAGAACCTCATGCTGCAATTGTGAGTGATTAACAGCTTCGATATGGAGTTAGGGCGAGCATTTCAGTGCGTGGAAGGAGAAAAAGGGTAAAAGCTACTTAAGTTGTTTTGTCAAAAAGCCGCACATATAACATTTTAAGTGTAACAAGATGATTACAGTTGTTATTGTTATTGTTGGTGAAGTGGTTGAGTATTTCATCTGAACTAATCTTAATTAGCGACTAGCGCCGTTTTATTACTATTACCACTATTCTCGTGTCATGCCTTGTTTTTTTTTTTTTGTTTTAAGGGGTTACATACGTACAGCAGCGCCAAAAATGCGCTAAAAGAAAACCTGTTTTTAGAAGGGATAACAATAGAAAAAAATATATTTTTAAAAATTGTATACATTCTTTATTCGTATTTAAAATTTATAAAAAAATGTATTTTAATTTTTCTTTACAAAAATTAGTATATAAAAAATCACGTGACCCAAAGTGCAATGAAAAAACGTTGTTCCACGGTATGCATCATTTCTCCTTGGAATGTTGATGGATCTGTAAAAAGTTAAAAAAATTTTGTAAAATAAAGTTGTAGTTATAGTCTGTCGAGCCACATTTTTGAGTTTTCAAAAATTTTGTAATTTACGGCATTTAAAAAAAGGATTCTTTTTGCGTCATAAATGTCACACTTTAATTATGTGCATACATTTTTTTAATAAAAATATCAAAATTCCGGGTCGACAGACTATAGAGAAAACACTTTCGAATATTCAAGAAAAAACCGGATCAAAAATTATTAAAAACGGTATGAGTTATCGTGCGGAGGTAAACTTTCAAGTGCCTCAAACGAAGGGCTGCTACCTGCGCGCATCAAACTCTCGTTGGACAGTTACATTTTCGAACATAACTTTGTATATATGAATTCTTCAAAGGATGAAAACGTCGACAAAGTCAAGAAAATGGTACTGGAAAACCATCATTTAAGTTAGAGGGAGATAGCTCGTGACCTTAGCGTGTCTCACGAATCAGTTCGCAACATTTTACACCATCAATTGGGTATGAGAAGCGTGGCTGTTCGACTCATTCCAAGGTAATTGAATTTATTTCAAAAAATTCATCAGAAGAGGGTGGCTGAAGACATTGAGCAAGTGAATTCGTACCCAACGTTGATCCAACGCATCATAACAGGTGTCGATAGAGGCCATTAAGGAGAATTCGCTGAAGGAGCTGAAGAAGATTTCTACAAACGCGTTTAAAAGGTGCTTTGTTGTCTGATCGACAAATCGTTGGCATTTGTTTATTGCTTCGAATGGAGCCTATTTTTAAGGCGACAAAATAAATTTTGATGATTAAATAATTAGTTTGCGTTTTATTGAACAATTCCGGGTACTTTTTTAACAGAATGTATTAGTAAAAAATCACTTGTAAGATGAGTACCTCTCAAAATTCCCTACCTTACTCCCATTAAGACTTCTTTATAAATTTACGTTCTCTGCTGTGGCATGAAGTAAAAACAAAATGCAAGGAGAAGAAAAATATGACAACCGCAAGGCTTGAACTTGCATCAGATACACCATAAATTCTGAACGAGTTATCTCCTCGAATTTGGTGCTTACGCTATAGGTTAATTTTGAGCTGGTTTTCTAAATCCCTCACTAGTGCTGTGAAATCGCTTACTAGCGAATCTTCAATTTAATACTCGGAAAGATTTTATTTAACATTTGCGAATTCTCATTTCATTAAAATTCTCAGGTTATAGCGTTATTAACATTTAACGGCAAATGTTAACACAATTATGTAAACTTACCTGCACTGAGATCAAACGCAAGGGAAATTTTTACTATTTTCCAAAAATAAGGATCTCAATTTATATATTCTCGCAGTCACCAGCCATGGTGAAATTTGGTAAATAGTAAAAACTTCCCTTCTTTGGTATTTTTTTCGCACACCTGTGCATTCTCATTTCTGACTCAAAAGAGTCAAGAGTTCTTTTAACACCTTGAATCAAGTGCTGTAGGGGGATAAGCATGTTAAGATGGGTGGCTGATTACTTTGGTTTTTTCGTTGGTTGCTATCAAGAGAAGATTAAAGTTTGTCAAATTTCGGCTATTAAAAACTTATACACGTCAAAGGTAGAACTTATTTATAAATAATTCATATCTTTCAAATAAGCCAACCGAGTTGGCTGAAATTTTGATATGGTTTACCATATACTACTGTGGGCAAAAAGTAAGATTAATTTATTTGTCAAACTTCGCGGGATTAAAATTTCGCTCTAGTAATTTTTTCATGAGTTGGCAGCACTGTTAATAACATCTGGGCCAACTTTCATGTGAATGTCATTATCAGTAATATATTTACGCTTGTGTTTACCAAACATTTTTCGATTTTTACAATGTCTGATTTGATTGAGCAGAGAAGTTCGGAATGAAATTTCGGCTGCGGAAACGTTTAGCATGTTGCAGAAGGCATTTGGTGATTCGACCATGTCGCAGAAAAATGTTTATAAGTGGTGCAAAGACTTTAAAGAGGGTCGAGAACGTGTTGATGACTTGGAGCGCTCCGGACGACCATCGACGTCAACAGATGCCCAACGCGTCAATAAAGTGAAGGAGTTAGTGCTCAAAAATCGTCGGTTGACTGTTAAAGACCTTACTGATATGATAGGAATATCAGAAGGATCGGTAAAAACCATTTTGAAAGACCATTTGGGCCTACGAAAAGTCAAATCTCGCTTGATACCGAAAGGTCATGATGACAGTTTTCTTCGATTTTCGTGGTGTGGCCACATGTCCACATGGCCAAACTGTTAATAAGGAATATTATTTGAGGGTTATGCGTCGTTTACATGAAGCAATTCGTCTAAAAAGACCAGAATTATGGGTCAACAACTCTTGGTTTTTGCATCACGATAATGCGCCGTCTCACATGCACTCGTTCTTCGTGACTATTTCGCCAAAAATTCCACGCATATCTTTCCGCAACCACCGTATTCGCCTGATTTGGCTCCGTGTGACTTCTGGCTATTCCCAAAACTCAAGAGACCACTCCGGGGAACGCGTTTCGAGTCGATTGAGGAGATAAAAGCTGAATCGAAGAATGTGCTGATGGCTATACCGGAAATGGACTATTTGGCATGTTTCGGGGATTGGAAAAATCTCTTTTTGTTTTGCTTCTTTTTATTAAAAAAGCGTAGCCAATAGCCTTTTCTGAAAACTTTGACGCAGTGGAAATATTCGTATTCGATTTCAGTGCCCCGCAAACTGCTAATCTCTCGCCAGTTAAATTATTAATAATTTTGTTACGTTTTAGAAACTATGGATTTTTTTTTTTCAATTTTTTGAAGTTTTTATTTTAAATACAGTGCACTCGCGATAACTCGAACTAATTAAAACAGGCGCTGTTCGATTTATCGAATTTGTTCGACTTATCAATTGAGTGTGCTATGTTAAAAAAACAGTCATCGATATCGATTTTTCGATCGATTGTTGAAAATGGAAGCCAGTAGAAAATTTCTGTAGTATAGTTTCGTTATACGAATTACATTTTGGTCCATTGGCTGGATCAATGGTGTCACATTCGGCGGCATAAACATAGTTAAAATTAAACCATCCTCGGACTTTAATTCGATTTTTTTGGGATGTGATGGGGCATTATCAATTAGAAGAAGAGCCTTCTCAGGTAGTCCCCATCTTTCAAATTTTTTCTTACCTAAATATTAAAGTCATTTAACTTGGTTAAAAAAATTGTTTTAATGAATCTGGATTTTACCTGCGGCACGAACGAATTATGAAACCAGTCTTTGAAAATCGCCGAAGTCATCCAGGCTGATTTGGAATTTTTGTACTCCACCGGACAGTTAAAATTTTTGAAAACACGAGGATTTCTTGCTTTGTCAATAACGAGAAGTTTAAGCTTATGGTTGTCGGTAGCGTTAGTGCAAGCCATAAATTGCCTTATCTTTCTTTTTTATAAGACTTATGGTGGACTTGGCTACCCCATATTCCTTCGCTAGAGAAGTAACACTACGTCCACGTTTAATTTTGTTAAGGACTTCAGCCCTCTCTTTTAATGTTAAACACTTCAACCTTTTACGATCCATTCGTGCGATCCATTCGTGCGATCCATCCATTACGATCCTCACGTGCACTGATATACTACAAATGACAAATTTAAAGCAATTTGGTCAATGCAAGATGTTGTTCCCAGAAAACTAATGGGATATTAACGCCGAAATATTCATATGGACAATACACTAGTATACATATAATTTATATACATATACTATTACATATGTATCTATGTACAAAATGTACATGTTTGAAAAGAATGTGTGTACAAATAAATTTGTTTTTATTGTTCGAGTTACAAAGAAGTCAATAGGGGAAAAAATGTGTTCGAGTTAGCACGTCGTTCAACTTAGCGGCTATTCGAGTTACCGCGAGTGCACTGTAATTAAACAAAGTGGAAAAATTCAACTTCTTTTTGGGTATGAATTTAGTTTTTGGTTGGTTGATGGTTGGAAAACATTAAAATGGGATTTTTAGCCGTTTTTAATAATTTTATGAAAAATATTTGTGCTTAACTCTAACATGTTACCACCTCCATTATTGACAAAAAATTTAAAAGTTCTATTTTTCAATAAAATAGCTAATTTTAAGGTTCAAGTTAATGAATTGCTCCTAGCATGCTTTCAAATCAGCTCAATTTCCTCGGATTAATCGGTATACACTGCGTATACGTAACCGAATGATCGCTGCAGTTCTAGCTGGTAATTTGTTTTTTAGAAAAAGGGTGCAAGCAGTTAATTCGAATTTTAACTAGTTATGCTTAAATTGCTCAAATTATGCTCAATTTAATTATTGTTAGAATTACAAAAAAATTTGGATTTTATAAACTTCGGGCACTTTTGCTTCGAAAACGTGTAATAAATGCGTATCCTTTACATGAGCATCAGGTTTTGTTTTAAACGCTTTTTATTTTGAAATCTTTAATTAAATAGTTGAAGATAACGGGTGAGAAGAATCGTACAAGTCATAAAATCGTCGAAACCACACTGCTGACTCAAATCGGTAGAAAAATAATATACAGTTTCTGGTGAGAGTTCGATTATGGGATAAAATGCGAAGCACTGTACTAATATTCACTAGGCTAACAAACTATGCTAAAGAAACCCGTAAAAACGTTCACGTTCAATTGAGTTTCCGCACACATTCCGTTTCAAATGGACATTCCTTCCTAGTGTATTTAATTATTTACGCTTAAGTCAAAATGGATTCATGTGCAATGTGATTACTCATACGCCCTGCCGACCACGGAACTACTTGAAGGGATCCCGGTGGTATAGAGTTCGAAAATTTAGGCTGTTTTCAGGTTTTTTTTACAATAAAATAATGAAAAACGATAAGTAAGTCAGAAGTAAAATAATTTTTTTTGTCGAATCCTTTCGAAATTCACCGAATTTTCTTTCACCAATTTGGATAAAAACTTGAAGTAAAATTTGTGAATAAAATTGTTTCTTTAGCAATTTCTGTTGTATATATAAGTAGGGGGAAAATTCGAGGGACTCGAAGGAATCTGTGTACAAGTGTAAGCAATATTTTAGAAGTAAAAGAAACCATGAGTATAGATATTGAAATAAAAGTTGGCTTAAAAATTAAAACAGTTGGCTTATTTTATTCGAGAACCACCGATGACTTACTAAGTACAAAGTGGTGCAAAATTAATCATCCTATCGGAAGATTTAAAATTTTTGTAAATGGTGTCGTACATCAACCATATTTGACACTTGTGAAATAGACAACTGCGAAATTAAGTGCGCGGATGCATTCCGAATGTTTGACTGTGTCATAAGGAGAAGTTACTTTGGACCAAAGCAACGTTTATCGGTGGTCCAAATGTTCTCAGAAGGCCGAGAAGATGTGAACGACGAAAAGCGTGCCGGACGCCCGAGCACTTCAACAACAGACGAAGAAATTGATGAAGTGAAGAAAATGGTATTGGCCAATCGTCGAATTATCGTTAGAGAAGTTGCTGAGGACCTAAACATATCGATTCGCTCGTGCCATTTGATTTTTTCAATGAGTTGGGCATGAGATGGGTCGCCGCAAAATTCGTACCAAAACTGCCCAATTTCGACCAAAAGTTTTGCTTACCGTTTTCTTCGATTGCAGGGGCGCTGTACATCATGAGTTCTTGCTATAGGGTAAAACGGTCAATAAGGAATATTAACTGCAAGTTATGCGCAATTTGCGCGAAGCAATTCACCAGAAACTCCCGGATTTATAGAAGAATAAAAATTGGCTCTTGCATCACGATAACGCCCCTGCTCACATATCGTTGCTTGTGCGCGACTTTTTGGCCAAAAACAACACACTAATGATGCCACATCCACCGTATTCCCCAGATCTGGCCCCCTGTGACTTTTTCTTGTTCCCGAAACTGAAGAGGTCCATGAAAGGACGACGCTACGCTACGATTGACGAGATAAAGACGGCATCGAAGGAGGAGCTGAACAAGACAGAAAAATGATTTTTTAAAGTACTTCGAAGATTGGAAAAAAACGTTGGCACAAGTGCTTAATATCTCATGGGAATTACTTTGAAGGGGACAAAATAGATTTTAATGAATAAATAAATAATTCTTGAAAAAACACAAAATTCGCGATACTTTTGAACACACCTCGTATAAACAGACAAGCAATGGAGCGCGTAAAATAAAGATTTCCTTCGCTCTATATCTTTTTTTTTTTTTCTTTGGTAAAGAAGTTGCTCAAAAAAATCAACGATTTTCGAATAAAATAATCGAACTGAATAAAAGTGAGCCTGTTTGTGAGTGTTCATTGATAATTGTTCGCATATATTTACTCTAAAAAGATTTTTTAGCCACAAATTCAATTTTTTACCGCGTACGGGAAATGTTTTCCATATTAGTTCTCTTACATTTACACGGCTATAAGATTACCAGTCGTTTATTATTTTTAAACAGTGTGATCTCATCCCTCCCTCTTGGTAATCATTCGATTATTTTAGAATATTAATCACAAAGGCGAGGAAAGTAATACTGCTATGCAAAAGATTTTGAGTGTAAAAGCTGATAACACCGTCGTACGTACGCATGGGTTCTCTTCTCCTCTCATACGCGAAATAGTAATTTGAAATCTATACACTTCAAAGAAACTATGACCTTTGACAACAGTGAAATTCACATTTTGCTTTTGACACATTGTCAAAGTGAAATTATTACAAAACACGCCACACAAAGACTTAATTATTAAAAATAAAAGGTCGTCTTAAAATTTACAAAAACAAAATTCAGCTTTTCATTTTGCTTCACTTTTCACTTTTCTTTGAATAAAACTCCACATTCAACCTTTTTCAATGAATTGCACAGACGTCTGAGCCTTTACGTATTGAAGTATGCACATGCATGCGGATATTTGGTTCTAGATTTTAACTCACTGACTTACATATACCTGTACACCAATTCCATAAGGCCACTACTGTTTTTCATACAGTTATGCGGCCATACCACTTAGAATCGTGACAAATTCCACAGTTCCACTTTTTCAGCTTTCCTGCTTTTTGGTGTTCTTGTTTTTTGTTGTATTTGTTGCTTGTTTCAAACGCCTACAATTTTACTTGTACAAAGTCATTTCACAGAACAACAACAACAAAACCAAACAAAAATGCCAACAGTTACCTTTTGCCTTTAAATGTAAATTTGCCTAATTCACAAATTGCACAAATTGCGCGAATTCATTCAGTCGCACTTTTTTTCCCCAAATCCTACAGAAGCACACAAACATATACATATATATATATATGTATAGGTATATACATATATATATATAAGTATAGGTATATACATACCGAGCTATAAAATTTAACCTGCACACCATTCACCGTTAGTTGGTGCCTCCATAGGGCACTGTACGACAGCAACCCAAAAAGCTAAAAGCAGTCAGTTGGAGACGGCATGCCTTTACTTCGCACACATATACACATACATACATGGATGAACGTACACACAAAGGTAGCTGTTTGCCGGCGTGCCTCATTTGGCCGGCCGGCCCTCTGTTTTTTCTGCTCGTTACGCCGGGTATTTGTGGCATTTTCAATGATTTCCACTACTCGGCCGCCGATGATGATGATGTTGGTGTAGGTGTTGTTGCAGAGTTTGTTGCAGAGTTGCTGGAGGGGGAAAAGGGGAGATTGCATAGCTGTTAAGGTATAGTTACGGGCGTTACTGAAGCTTTTTGACGTTTGCAAACCGCAGCGCAAATTCTCTGTCGTTTACGTGTGGCGGTCACATCGCCGCTAACAACAAAGCATGGGGAATTACGGAAAGCGCTCACACACATTCTTATACATGGTACGTATGAACAGCTTAGAGTACGAACGTACAGCTTAAGTACAGGTGAGAGTAGGTGAGTAGTCAATTCAAAGGGGTCTACAAAGGCGCCGCTGATGAGTTGTTTTTGGTGTTGCACTATTTTTGCTTGATTCAAAATATTTTCAAAGGGCATGGGTATGTGTATAATATCCTTTTTCAAAAGCAACAAAAACAAAAAAAACAAGCGTAGTGCCTTTGTGTCTTCCAGCGAGCTTTGCTGTAGTATGACGAGCCAGTGAGCTGAGCTAAGCTGCTCTTCATAAAAGGTAAAAAGAAAAAACAAACAAAAAAACAGAGCAATAACTGCAGGCTTTTTACGTCCCCTGCCACTTTGCTTGTTACTGCCTTTCGTTGAAAAGTTCTTCATATGAATTTAATCTTGATTTAAATTTCGGCCGACAGCAGCACATATATATGTGTTAGTAAACATACACACACATACTTTTGTAGGAATGTAACAAAGTGGCTAAAAAGTGACATGTGTATGATGTGCCTAAGTTTGTGTGCGGCACGAACTTGAGCAGGAATTACCTGCTTTTATTACAACGAAATACATACAGACACTCGTAGAAAAAAAGATAAAAAGCACAAAAGGCCGAATAAGCATAAAAAGAAATGAAAATTTGCACAAAGTAGGTCACAATTTAAATATATTGCATGCGGTAGATTTTTTTCAATACTTGCCTTATTCAAAAGTGCACTTAGCTTCATGTGATGACTAGCGGACGAACGAATTGTCGGACTGTGCCATGGTCTGTGTGCTCTGCTGATGTGTGTGTGTGTTTGTTAAAAGAGGCATAGAGTAATGAAATTTGATGAAATGGCTTATATTGGAAAATTAAAGTTGCAAGTTTGCATTATGCATTTATCGCACAGTGGGCCAAAGCAACGAAAATCGAGTTGAGCTTTTAGAGAATTTTGATATGCCACTAGCACAGTACGTAGCGCTCTTTAATTATAGTACACTAGCAAACCCGGCCCCCTTCGCTGGGCACACTAAAATAGAATAGATATGGTTTAGAACAGAAAAGATATGGTTTTCATATTATTTATTTCTTTATTCTTTATTCAAGCGCTTTGGCATAAACAATATTTTTTGTTTTTCTATTTGTTTTTGAGTAAATATAAAATATAAATTGAAAATCAGGAAAAAAAAGAGGATTGTTTTTAAATTTCAAAACAACGCATATGAATAAACAATCGTCTTTTTTCCTGATCATCCATGAATTTTTCGTTTCAATTTATATGTTTTATTAAGCATTGGAGCTTTTTTGACCATTATCCATTTATATTTTTCAAAAAAAAAACGAAAAAAAAATTTTTTTCCACGAACACATAATTTCATTCGGATTTCACATAAAATTCTCAAATTTCGTAAGAAATTATTCACTGTTCCAAAATCCACTCCAAAAAAATTCACAAACAATTTTTACATGTTGCACTTACGTTTTTTCCTTATGGCATCCAAATCAGAAAGAAATATTGACACATTGTAACTCACACTGCCAATTTGACAGTTCAGTTCCACCCCAAGCGTTAAAAAAGTAAGCGACATTATGGCTGGTTCAAAAAAACGCTGTACCCGTTGCCAGTGCTCCGAATTACAACCAAACTTTACGAAACCCATTTTCAATACTTACTTAACAATGTGCGTAAGTTTGGTTTAATTCGGTGCAAAGACACGGCGGGTCCACGTTTTGGCATATATTTCGAGACCCTAGTCATCAATAGGTATGAAAATTACCCCGTATTAAAGCACTTATCAACAGCTTTCATTTGATACCCATATTGTACATACACAACCAAAGGTTACCCGGGTCCACGTTTTGACCTATATCTCGAGACCCCAGTCACGGAGCGGCATGAAAAATACTCTGTACTAAAGCATTCACCAACAGCTTCAATTTGATATCCATATTATACAAACACATTCTAGGCTCCACGTTTTGGTCTCTATCTCGAGACCCTAGTCACGGAGCGGCATGAAAAATACTCTGGACTAAAGCATTCACCAACAGCTTCCATTTGATACCCATATTGTACATACACATCCGAAGGTTACCCGGGTCCACGTTTTGACTTATATCTCGAGCCCTATTTCCAAAATAAAATATAATTCATGTTACTCGTGGATGATGTAGCTTTCGAATGGTGAAAGAATTTTTAAAATCGGTCCAGTAGTTTTTGAGCCTATTCATTACAAACAAACAAAGTTTTCCTCTTTATAATACAGTCCAATCGTGATAGTCCGACACATACGGGACCGACTCGTTGTCCGATTACCAAATATTCCGGACTACCGAAGGTTCCACTCCGTAGATCCCACTTAGGTGAAGAGGTGTTTCACCACACTCGTATCGCTGAATTATGGCCCATTTATCATTCAGCGTAAGTGTTGTATGTTTACATTTGTTTGACGTCGATGCCATCACTAAGTAAAACCAAATCAGAAAATAACGACACGAAAAGACAGAAAAAAATCACATCAACACCGTCAGAATTCGCGAGAGAACTGGCGTCGTTCAAATTTAATGACAAATACATTGTGACCGGGAAACAAAACACAATCCCCCTCTGCTGCTCTGCTACGACTGATCAAAATAAAATAATGCCAATTGCATCCATAGACGTTATGAGGTTGTCGGATTACCGAACGTGTCGGATTAAGAAATGTCGGACTATCACGATTGTACTGTATTAGTATAGATAAGCACCTAAGGCGTGCCAAGTTCCTTTTTGCTTTTGCATCGATAATTTGTCCATAAATGTACCAGCACGGGTTTGTCGCCAGTACACATTGGGAGATTTCGTATGAAATAGCTGGAACTATTTCCTGTAAGAACAAATACGACAATCTGGGGACGGACATCCAGCGCGTACTGAAATTATGGAGGGAACACTTCTCGAACCTGTAAAGTAGTTACAGCTGCGCATGTCACAGAGAATGTGAAGATCCCGATACCCCAATCATTGACGACGGAACTGTCGCTCCGCTACCCGACCATGACGAGGTGAGAAAAGCGATAACGCGGCTAAAAAACAACAAAGCCGCGCGCGCCGACGGACTGCCGGCTGCGCTATTCAAACATGAAGGCGAGGAGCTGGTAAGGTGGATGCATCAGCTTCTATGCAAAATATGGTCGGATGAAAGCATGCCTGCCGATTGGAATTTAAGTGTGCTTTGCCCAATCCATAAGAGGGGTGATCCCGTAATCTGTGTCAATTACCGCGGAATTAATCTTCTAAATATCGCCTATAAGGTTCTAGCGAGCGTATTGTGTGAAGGGCTGAAGTCCATCATCACCAACTGATTGGATCTTATCAGTGTGGCTTTAGACCTGGAAATTCCACCATCGACCCAATATTCACAATACGTCAAATCTTGGAAAAGACCCATGAAAGGAGAATCGACTAACACCATCTTTTCTTCGACTTCAAAGCTGCATTCGAGAGTACGAAAAGAAGTTACCTATGTGCCGCGATATCTGAATTTGGTATCCCCACAAAACTAATACGACTATGCAAGATGACGTTGCTCAATACTAGCAGCGCCATCCCAATTGGAAATGACCTCTACGAGCCGTTTGGCAGACATGGTGAGTCGCTGTCATGTAACTTATTTAACCTGATGCTGAAAAAGATCGTGCGAGCCGCAGAACTTAATCGCTCATGCACAATTTTTTATAAGAGCGTACAATTGTTGGCGTATGCCGATGATATTGACAACATCGGACTTAACAACAGCGCTGTTAATTCTGCCTTTTCCAAACTGGATAAAGATGCAAATCGAATGGGTCTGGTGGTGAACGAGGACAAAACGAAGTACCTCCTGTCATCAAACAAACAGTCGGCGCACTCGCGTTCGGCACCCACGTCACTATTGACGTGAACGGAAGGAGCCTTACGGCGACATAGACATATCGCAGCGAATAAAGATCCAGCGGTTACGTTGGCTGGGTCATGTCGTCCGAATGGATACAAACGTTCCGGCTCTGAAAGTATACGATGCGGTATCAGCTGGTGGTAGCAGAGGAAGCAGAAGGGCTCCTCTGCGTTGGAAAGATCAGGTGGACAAGGACTTGGCTTCATTTGGTGTGTCCAACTGGCGTCGGTTAGCTCGCGAAAGAAACGGTTGGCGCGCTTTGTTAAACTCGGCCAAAATCACGTAAGCGGTTATCGCGCCAATCAATAAGAAGAAGAGGAACCTCAGCCTAAGTTTCAACATTCTATTCCTCTAATAGACAAATTCACGCCTTGAAATATGCCACATTTTCAAGATTTTATCAAATCTGCGTGGCTTCTTCCAAAATCACTAATAACTGTATAATATTTTTAAATATTTCCCACTATGAAACGAGAGTCTTTAGTTGTATTCCCATTAGATTTTTATTTCCGAAATACTGTACCACACGAAACGCGCACGAATGCCGCCATTAACAATGCAACATTACACCACAAACTGTGTATTTTGCAGCCTGAATATCCTTTACCAACAAGCTAACAATGGCGGCCTAGGCCTAGTGCAGAAATAAAAATCGTTCACATTAATTAAAAATTAAATGATAAAAGTTGAATTGTACAGAGGAGCGCGAAAATTGCAATTAAAATGGAATTATTACTTACGTTGCGCATTGTGTTTATTTTTTTTCCTTTTTCTATTTTTTCTCCGCTGCGAAATGCTACTGCCGCTTTTTTTCACCCATTTATTTTTCAATGATATTTTTTGTTGCAACAATTAAGCAGCAACGCCACCGCGTAAATACCGTTACAACGCATTTTAAAGTGTAAATAAAATAATTGAAAAAGTCTGGCAGCTATAAACGAGCCGGGTGTGAAAGTGTACAGTAAAGTCTGCCAGCGACTATTTACACAATTACACAATACATACTCATACTCATACTCGTACTCGTACATGTGGAAGAGTCCTCAGCACTCGTACGCGCGCATTTGCAAGAGTGCTTATTTATGTGTGTATGTGTGTAGGTATGGATGTGAATTGTACGCACGTTGAGTGGTCATACATATAGTATTCTCAGCATTTGTATGGAAGATGAATGTCGACGCTTGAGCGGTCGTGCGAAATGAGGAAATATTGTTGGGTTTTTATTACGGTGCATTCATATTCCTTGTCAATGAGTCTCATTTAATTTTTTCATTTAAATTTTTTTCATTTTTATTTTATTTTGCTGCATTTCCTGCTTGTTGGCCCACTTAATTCGCTTACTTAAATGGTTAAATAAAAGACTTGCAATTATCAATTCTAAGAGATTTCGCAGCAAAAGCTGTTGTTAATGGTTGGAGCGGTTGGTGTATGGAAATTTTGTTTACTTTATTAACGACGCCTGTGCCGAAGGCTGTAGTGTATTGAATGTGCACGCGGGTTAATTATAATATTTTATAAGCTACTCCAAATTTACACACTTTTGCGATAATGCAGTCGATGCCAGAGATTCATTTATCATTTCAGAGAATCAACTAAAAAGAAATGGGTTAGGTTATGTTAAATGGCTGCCCCTTGAACAAATATTCAAAATTCGTCCGTTGTGATGTGAGGTCATACAGTGGAAAGGAGAAGGGAGGGAAGAAGGAGCCTTGGGATAAGAGGATGATGATCATGCACTTACGACGACGTGGGCTGATTTATGTTCGTAATTAGCCGCATCAAGCTTCTGATGAACTTCAGCAGATCTATGATATTTAGCCCCGATATATACGCAGGAGTAACGAAAAAATGAGAGATGTCGAAATCTTTGCCAGACGAGAGCAGGGCAGCTGAGAAGAAGGTGTTGAGATGATTCCATCTCGTCCTCAAGACAGATTCTGCAGAACGGACTTCACGCAATCCCAAATCTCACCGCATGGACACCTAACGGACAATGTCCCCGAGAGCTGGGGCGTTGTTAGCCTTAGAAGTTCCCTCGAGTGTCCCCGATCTACCCGTGGCCAGAAGAATCTCGCGAATTTGCTCGTTTGCGCACTAGCCCAGTGCTCGCTGAGTTGACTCGGGGCCAATCTTTCCAGGAGCAGACCACACGTTCTTAAGGGAACCCCAATCCTATCATCAACCGTCTCCAAAGTTCCCTGTCTAGCCAGCTCATCAGCCCAGCAGTTTCCTATATGCCGCTGTGATCGGGAACCCAAATGAGCCTTATATCGAAATATTTGAATGCAATCGAGAAAGAAGCCAGACATTTCCCGACCAATCTCGAACGCACAAACAAAGAGCCCAATTCCCTAATTGCCGCCTGGCTATCGGAGTAAATATTTACTTCCTTAACGGTAATTGCCGAAGTAGGCAACCAATCCACTGCTTCCTTAATTGCGTACTAAAAACAGAAGGCGGCGATATTTTATATTTATAGTACGACCAAATCTCTCTTGCCAACAAGTGCTACTTTGGACTAAGTAGGCAACTGAGCAGTAAAGTCCTCTCTCCACGAACAAAACTAACACTCTACAAGACTCTCATCATGCCCGTCCTAACGTATGGCGCAGAAGCTTGGACGATGACAACATCCGATGAAGCGACGCTTGGAGTGTTCGAGAGAAAGATTCTGCGTAAGATTTTTGGACCTTTGCACGTTGGCAACGGCGAATATCGCAGACGATGGAACGATGAGCTGTATGAGCTTTACGACCACATAGACATAGCGCAGCGAATAAAGATCCAGCGGCTACGTTGGCTGGGTCATGTCGTCCGAATGGACACAAACGCTCCGGCCTTGAAAGTATTCGATGCGGTACCAGCTGGTGGTAGCAGAGAAAGAGGAAGGGCTCCTCTGCGTTGGAAAGATCAGGTGGAGAAGGACTTGACTTCACTTGGTGTGTCCAACTGGCGCCGGTTAGCTCGAGAAAGAAACGACTGGCGCGCTTTGTTAAACTCGGCCAAAATCGCGTAAGGGGTTATAGCGCCAATTAAGAAGAAGAAGTACGACCAAATTTGCTTATAGAAAAGAAACTCTTCGGATACCGCCGCAAGGGTTGCGTAAAAAGTTACTACCATACAGCATTAGAGGTAAATTCAACGAAACTATATACAACATAATTCAGTTAGGGTTAAAACTAACTACAAATGAACGGTTAAAGTGGAGCTGAACATAAAACCAGCAGGAATGACCATCGTAACATTCACAAGGAAATACAAGCGTCGTTTGAAAAGTCCGTGTAAACACAGAGAAATGGCACTACTGGTCCGTATCGAGGTTATGTGTAGTTGGTAGCATCTCTTGGAAGAATACACAACAAATTTCTGCCAGATCGGTATATGTATTTAATTGTGTTTGGCATTCGTTTGAATCGACGACGTCGAGTGATTTTCCTTTGCCCCTACGACTGCACACCACCTCACGTCTCAGCAGTTGTGGTCGCAAATTTAATCGAAATAGGGTTCCAACTCATTTCACATTCCACTATTCTCCAAACTGGCGTGAAAAAGATTTTATTCAACGGAGATGATTGCAGAAACGAATGACTACTTTTAGACTTGGACAAATTTTATTGCTCGGAAGTTATCAGCAAACTAGAGCAGCGTTGGATGAAGTGTATAAGTCTAGAAGGGGACAATGTAGAAAAAAAGGTTTACCCCAAAGAATTAAGTAGTTTTTATTTTTGCACGGACTTTTCAAACAACCCTCCTGCAAACTCTCTTAAACCAAATTGCTTAGATGGAATTAAATTAAGGAAAGTAAACTTTTTGAATATAACAGGCGACTAAAAATTACTACAGAAGCCATGGCCAGTAGAGATAGGAAAAAGTTGCGATGGGTCTCCTGCGATGGATCTACAGAGCTCTGGCCAGAACTTTGATTTCCTACGGAGTAGAATTCTGGGACAATTGTACGAAGAATCAAACAGTAATAAACACACTAACCAAGTTACAAACACTTGCGTGAGTGTGCATGTCCTGCGGCATCGATGGAGGTTCTTCTAGAATTCACACTTCTTCACATTCATAACTGACTCCAAACAAGAACGCCATTCTAAGATCAACTATACCTACCATTGGCTCAGGCCTGCATCAAAATTGCGGGAAATTTGATATTCTTGCTGAACTAAACACTGCCATGGGGCTTGATGCTACGGATGTTCAATTTTGTCAGACGCTTCAAGACTGAACTGGGTAATAAAAAGATATGGAAATGGTTACCTAAAACCTTAAAGCAAACCAGAACATGATAGCATGGTACATGAACGAAAGGTGCAGAGGCAGGTGACTGCAGGCTGGAGAAAAGATACTCGGAAGCGCTAGGCAAGAATACAAGTATTTTTCAAGCGGAGTTCTACGCAATAGAAAGATGCGCTCACTCTAACGTCGAACACGACTATAACAACAAAAGCATACAGAGTTCTTCGTACTTTGTTTTTGGTAAGGAGGTTGAAATCCAAACCGCGGAAACATTATCAAAGGTGCCGTAATTTTAAAATTAGCACAGGAGTTCTAGCGGCACATTGTAGATTGAATTATATTCTGCCAAAACCTGGGAATATACTCCAATGGAATTTGTAGGTTCTGTATGAAGATGCATCAACCTGATTTTTACTTACTTCTATTTTCAAGTGAACTATCTTTTGATTTTAGCTATTTCCGGAGCTATTTTGTAAAAATAAAAAAAAATAAAAAAATTCTTCGGTAACTTTTTTGCTAAATAAAAAAATATAATTTTGAGCGATGGAAATCTTTATTTTGATCTTCACGAGCTGTATTTTTTTTTTGTCGGGACAACTAGCAAGTACGGCAGTCAGACTCCGAAGAAATGTGAGTAGATCTTGTGGTGCCAAGGAGTCACGATGGCCGCTTCTTAATATAGGGTTATTCAATGGTTAATGGTTGTAGAGGGTTAAGGAGTAGCCCTTTAGCACTGCGACCATATTGTGCACCCTATTGTCCTATTGTGCACCCTATGCTGTCTATTGACTGTTAAGTATGCTTATGAATTGTACCAGCTCCTTCTGAGGGAGTGATTGAAGGTCTTCATCTGTAAGCATGAACTTGTTTAAAAACCTTTTTCTTCTATGCGTCAACCCCGGACATTCGATAATGAGATGTTCCATAGACTCCTCATCTTCGCAGCAGAATCTGCAGGTGCTGGTGTTAGTTATGCCTAATTTATGTAAGTGTTTGTTGCAGGTGAAGTGACCCGTGAGGGCGCCTGTGAGAGTGCGAATGCTCTTTTTGTTTAACGTGAGGGCCATGTTGGCTCTTTTAGCGTTGAAACTTAGGAACTTTTTGGAGTGTCTAAGACCCTCTACATTGTTCCAATGCTGATTTAATAGAGTTTTGGCCCAGTATTTTATTTTTTGTTTTAGGTTGTTTTTGTTGAATCCGAACATAGGACCAGGTCCGTTGAAGTTTTCATCTGCCCCTTTTTTGGCTTGAACGTCTGCCTTTTCGTTGCCGTCATTATCCCTCATGTCCCGGTACCCAAATTAATGAGACATTGTTTTTGGATGCCAGATTATTGAGTGCCTTGTGGCATTCTAAGAGGGTTTTTGAGTTGTATGTATAGCTATCTAGAGCTTTTAGGACTGATTGGCTGTCCGAGAGTATTTTAATTCTTACTCTCTTGTGGTTTCTGCGTTGCATGATGTTTACTGCTTCCATTATTGCGTATAGTTCCGCTTGGAAGATAGTGGTGCCCCTGGTGAGAGTGTATGATTTGTGGATTCTGGGCCCCACTACACCTGCTCCTACACCGTAAGGTGTTTTTGATCCATCAGTGTACCATTTTTGTGAATCATCATTCATCCATTTCGGGTTTGTTTTCCACTCTATCCTCTCTGGAAAGGTAACTGAGTATCCTTTTGTGAAACAGAGGGTTGGGTCAATGTGGTCTGAAACTTGAGCCATGCTTATGGTGTTTTTGATTTTGTTTAGGATATTTAGGTGACCGGTGAGGTTGCCCAATTTGAAATTTACTTTCATGTGTAGCATGAGTGGGTTATTCAATAGGTGCGCTTCAACTTTTTTCCGATAGGGAGGGCGAACGACGCAATATTTTTTATTTTTCGCTTGTCATTTGTAAACTTCATTAGTATACATTTCATCATGGAACGCTACACACTTGAGCAACGATTGCAAATCGTGCAAATTTTTTATGAAAATAATCGTTATGTTGCTGCTACTTTAAGAGCATTACGGCCATTATACGGTCCATTTAACAGGCCGTCCCGTTTTGGGGTTATGTGAAGTCATTGGTCTACAGTAACAAGCCGGCGACGATTTGTGAGCTCAGAGCCAATATTGAACGCGAAATTGCTGGAATTTCAGCCGATTTATGCAAAAGAGTGGTCGAAAATTGGGTTCAACGATTGGACTTCGTACAACGTGCACGCGGTGGTCATGCAAAAGAAATCGAATTTCATACTTAAATGTATATGTTCAAACTTGATAATAAAAAAAAATTAGTTAAAAAAGTCAAACCGTTTGTGTTTTATTCAAAAAAAAAGTTGAAGCGCTCTTACTGAAAACCCTTATACATCAGTGTCAAAGTGGTCCGCAATCTGATCCTTCTCTCCCCACGCTGGGCAGAATATTTGAACTGCCTACCTTTTCCATGTGCCTCGCCCATAGAAAGTGGCCCGTCAACAGTCCAACCAGCTGCCTCCAGTCTCTTATGCTTAATAACCTATGGATCTGGGACAGCCGGTCGGACATGACAGATAACATAAGTTTTGTCCATCTGCAGCCTCTCTCAGCCTGCCAAGCTCGCTTGTGGGTTAAAGTAACGTGTTTGCTAACCGTGGCTTTTATGGCTGCAGTGTCAGTGGCAGAACGGGCTCCAGGCCAAAGAAGTTGTCCTCAGCGCTCATCGTAGCTAAAGAGTCAGAGTCAGAGGTCTCGTTACCCACGATACCCCCATGCCACGGAACCTATGTTAGCATCAGGACATTATGTCTACCGACATAGGTTGGTCTGGATTTCCAGGACTCAACTACCCTTGAAGTGTTTGGACGGCTGTCTAAGGCCATGAGCGCTGCAGACACATACAAATCTGCCTCTTCACCTCTTTTACACAACAAGGTTCATTGCTTCCTGAGCAATTATAGAAATAGGGTCCTTCTGAATTTGTCTACCGGAAAGAGCAGCGACTGTAGTATAAAAGTAGTACGGAAGAGCTTTAATTGATTCCCACTTTACTGACATCGGCATAACCTTATTATCATTACGCCGTGAGTGTTTTTCTTGTAGGCACGAAATTGAAACTTAATCTTAAAATGACGGCACTGGATTGGAATTTTCATTAAAAATGTCTAAATGTATGTCTACTTTTCAAGCCAGTCACATTATTTCTTTTCTTTTCTTTGTCACTTTCTTCATCAACATACAATAATAGTCCGGCTAACTGGCCTTCCGAGAAGGCTGGCGGTAACAGCTTTGAATTATATGTAAGTACAACCGATGTTCTTATAATTTAATTATGTCAGCGTGCTGGCGTCAAAGTACAAATTTATAGGGCATTGCTCCCAAGCCAGACTATGAGAATAAAAATTTAATTTGGTCACAGTATTCGTACAGCATACAAACATATACAATAATACAATACTTCTTAAATGCCAAAAGACTTCCTTAGAAATAATTCTTTCTTAATATATAAATACTGATACACGTAGAAAATGAGAAAATCAGCAGCACGAGCTCCCCAGCCATGCTCGTGCTTCTTTTTTAATAGGTACGTGTGCTTACTTCAAAGTATATAAGTATGTTATGCACGTGAAATATTTATTATCCCCTGCTATGCCCTAAAGTTATCAAGCGCTGCTTCCACAGCTTACAAATTTTGAAGATTTCCACACAAGTCTCACCAGCCGCACGACGCCCACAATAGCTGCGTTAAATCGAATTAAACTGTATTAAATTATATTTCAATGGATGCTATGCACATTTAGTTCTATACAATCAATGACAGCATCTAAATACTTAGGTGGTAGCGTAAAGGAGATAATAAAAAAACAACATTCGATGCCCATGAACCTTAACATTGCGTAAACAAGCGCACGCTTCTGTCCATTGTTTTGCCGAAAATTGCTATTAGCAGAATGACAATAGTGTGAGTGCGTGTTTATTTACATTGTTGCGCTCAATTTGTTTGTTCTACACTTGTGATTGTCAATGTGACAGCTACATGATCCTTGTCAGCTAACGGAAATTATATTGAGTGACTACCATATCCGGCTATGCGGATACTAATTTTTCGACATTATTTTGTGAATAAGCGATGGCAGTAAGTATTGGGTTTCAATTTAGGGATTTTTCTTTTGTTTTTTTTTCACACAACTTAAATCAGCAGAAATTTAATACATAGGTAATAGGGTTAATAAACAGGTATCACTAAAATATTGTACCATTCCATGAGGCCACATATTAGGATGGCAATATAAAAAATTAAAACTAAATCGAAACTTTGTTCAACGAAATTTACGCGATGCTGATTGTTGTTAAATTCAAGTGAGGGGAAAAATTCCTATACCCTTACGTGACTCCAGGGTATTTAATGAATAAAATATAGCACTCCTGGGAACATCATTCCAAGAAGAAATTGCATATGAATCAATGCGCGAAGTGAAGGTCGTTTCGAAAATGTGACGCAATACATTTTTCGAGTAGGAAATGAAACTAGAAGACAACTATTCAACCAGGACATAATAGATTGGGAAAAATTAAAAAAAAAATCTGTGAACAGAGTCACCTTTCATTTTAATCGCAGTTCTATTTACTAGTTGTGGCAAGGCGAATCTAATAGGTGTGTTCAAAAAGTATCGCGAATTTTGAATTTTCGCAGGTTACGTATATTCGAATTTCGATTTTTTTGTGGCGATATGTTGGCACTCATGTCTCTCACTCATGCCTTTTGAACTTTAACTATTTTATCATCTGATATAATTTAAAAAAAATTTTTAAAATTTGTTTTAAAAATTATTTTGTTTTGAAAAAATGAAAAAAAAACGATAGGACGAAAGAGAAAGGGGTGGGGAGGGTTGAGTATTTATGGACTATGAACAGTGACTAGTTTGCGGTTGTATTAGCTCTTTAAGCTGCTGATGAAGTTCATCAGATTTTTGTTATTAAGACCTGCTATATCAGCAGGCGCAGAAAAGAAGTGAGAGCCAAGATGCTTGAATCTTAGTCCCGCGAGAGCTGGGCAGCTAAGGAGCAGGTGCTGAGATGATTCCACCTCATCCTCCATACAGCTGACGCAAAAAGGACTCGAAGTAATTCCGAGTTTCACAGCATGTATACCCCGCGGATAGTGCAACGTGGGGATGCCCACGAAATTTGAGAGATGAGATTTTGTCATCCTCAAAATATCCCTTGAACGCCTCCTATCCAAAAGTGGCCAGAAGGACTTCGCGACCTTACATGTTCGTGTACGTGCCCAGCGCTCGCTGAGTTGGTGCAAAGCCCATCATTCCAGGAGTAGAGCGCAATTTTTAAAGAGGATCCCGATCCTCTCCTTTCGCGGCCACCACCTCACCTCTGCTTGGAACACACTGCAGTGATCCGGTAACCTGAATTTGAGTTGGATGGGGAGCTCTTTGCAGAATACTCCTCCTCCAACCCTACCGTCCAACTTCGAGTCATCCGTGAACAGGTTAACCAGGCCCTGACCCCAAGCGTTACCCCCGATCCACTCCTCCCTTGATGGAATATGGGTGGAGAAAGTTCCGCTTGGACTAAGCGTGCGCACACACTGATCCGTCGATGAGGGGATGAACTCAAAGTTTCTGAGGATGCTTGAGTGTCCATATGTGAGATTGAGCTTATAGCTCAAGCCCCCAGTCTGATTGCGGTACGTGCAGCGGCAATTGCGTCTACGATGTCTATAGGTAGCACACTGATTCCAGTGAGTGCAGACCTTTGAACTCTCTCTATCTTTTTAACTGATGTCATCCTCTCCAGTGAGTTCCACCAGACAACGACTCCACATAACAAGATTGGAATACCATAATATTATAGAGCTAAAATACAACTCTAGAGGCCCCAAAGGAAACTTTTTAGTTTAAAATATATCAGCTTTGTCAACATATTTTTAGTTGTCTTAATTTTGAACTAAGAACTTTTGTTCAGGAACTTTTGCGACAGACCTTGTAACATTTTCGTTACTTGAAGTATGTATAGCCTATTAAGTGTTAAATAAATAGTTACATTAATATTTTACTCAACGTCACTTCTCTTCTTTTAACTCTACCTGTCGCTTTTCGCCCTGAAATACATATTTATTCCCTTACAAAACAACAGGAATCGCGCACTTTGCATAAATTTCCTCCATGTAATTGCTTCAAATGATTTACTTATCTCGCTTACCTATTCGAGGTGGAACCCTCCCATAGTGGTTCGAGCATTAAATTCTTGCAACAAAGTTCAACATCATTGCCATTAATTTCACAACTCATTACTTAGCTGGTTGCCTAACCGCAATCGCATGTGAAGGGGAATCACGATAAAGTGGGGTAGCAGATTTCAGTAGGTATTACCATTGCGCCATGCATTGGAAAACTCCTTTGTAATGGTTAAATTATATTCAAATGGGCGTTTAATGGCTGAAATTGTGCAATTACCACAATTACAATTACAAAAACCAAAGCAGAAAACCAGCAAACAGAGCAGAGCTTATACTAAGTTACATTATTTAGCACAACAGCCAATGTAACAAATAAATTTAACAGAACAGAGCTATGTAACATATTCAGCACAATAGTGAATGTAATAAATAAAATTAATTAGTATGACAATTCAGAACAAGCTGCAATTCAATACTTGCGTTCCTAAGTGTAGACGGAATGGGGTGAACTTCGTAAATTCAACTACGCAAATAAGGAATGTGGGATTTTTTAAAGGAAGTGATGAGACATGCACAAGCATACTTTTGTGATTCAATAATTTTGAAATTAGTATTAAAATTTTAAATAAAATGCTTGAAATAGTATCACAAAAAAGGTTTTCTCCAATATTTTTTTTTTTTTTTGCTTTTGAAATATTAGATATTTTTATAAAAACGATTTCTTATTTAAAAATGCATAATGAAAACAATTAAAATTTTGGAAAAATAGAAGTTGCGGGTCATCAAAGTGATGTCCTCCGAAAAAACATGTTTTAGAGTGACCAACATTTTGCAAACCTTGTACATGTGAAATGCAAAAATTAAATGGATATACTTTTATTGCAGTATTTTCTAGTGAATAATTGAATAATTTAAAAATAAACATATGTATGCATAGGATATTTAAGGGTACCTCTAACCCCTAGGCCGGAAAAAATATGATTTTTAATCATTTTCGTTTTTGCTAGTCAATTGCTTTATTTTACAAAAATAAAAACATAGCATTAATAAATCATGTTTCGACTTGATTTTAGCAAAATATAAAAAAAAATTAATACTTGTAAAAGTTATCGCCATTTGTGTGGAGCCCGTTTCTCCAGAAGTCCCTTGCGGTGATCATCAAAAGTCCTTGGAGATTCATGTGAAATCAATCGGACAAGAGGAATTAGTTTTATTAATAGATAATCTTGTGCGTGATGGAAGCTTTTTTTTTAAATTAACAATATGGTGGACTCAGGAAATATTTTTTAGATTTTCGAGAAAAAAACCGACAATTAATTATTAAAAAAAATCGAAATTTTTGAAAAACACAAATCCTTCGTTCAGGCACGAGTTTTTGATGTTTTTCAAAAGCAGTATAAACTTTATTGAAATTTACCAAGTGGTTTTTAAGTTACAGTGATCACCAGTTCAAAACACATAGTTTTGAGAAAAACGCATTTAAAATTTTGCTATCGAGCTCCGGAGCGCCCTTTATTAATTGTTGAATAACTCAAAAAGTATTTGTCGGATTCACTTCAAATTTTCACACAATATTTTTAAGATATTCTACTTTAAGAAAATGTAAAACAAAAATCCAATTTTTTGAAAATTCTGACTACCCCTAACCCCTTAACAAAATGGTGACCTGCCAAAGTTGAAAGTTTTATTTTCATTAAGAAAATGCTATTTTTTGGCTGATTCAAAAAATGTTGGCATAATAAAATTCTTAACTCAAAGTTTATAGATTAGAAGATTTCGCCAGCCGAAGCAAAATTGTGAAAGAATTTGGACTGCCAAATAATAAGGGATTCGGCAGCCCAATTCTGCACACTCACAAAAGTGTTTTTACGCTCTTCCCATCAATCGTTGTGTAGGTCATAGATAACGTTCAGATGGGAACAAGAAAACAAGGGAAATGGCTGCGTTGATTATTTCTCTTATCACCAACACAATCTCACTTTTGTTGTAAACAAACCGCTGACACAATCTCTTGCTACGTCAGCAAATCAGCTGATCCCTTTGAACTCGCTGAGAGCCGGTTAACGGTCTGATATTGGTCCCACCTTCTCAATTCTCTCCATCGTGGATTACTTAATATTATATGAGAGATTATTATGTATTGAAAAATCTAATTAAATTTGATGGCAATCAGTTAGTTACGTTTTTTTGTGATCGTGGTCACCGGCTTATAAATTTGTATTGTCAGCCAGTTGAGAAAACGAAAAGACTTAAAGAGCACTTTAGAGTTAGCCATAATTTATTGTAAGCACAAAACAGCTGATTGTACAGTTAACATTTTGCATCATTACTTACTTGCTTATATGGCCTGATCAGGCATCACGACCCGCTGCCAGATTAAGGCCAGACGAACAATGGTTCCGTGTGTAGAAAGAAGTCCACGCAAGTGGGAAAGTCCCTGATCGCCATTCACTTGGGAATGGCCGGGACGATTCTTCTGCATATGGTCCAAACAGCTCACAACTTCTGGGCTAGGCCCAAGTATCCTCTGGGTAGCTTCCAAGCATCTGTTTGAGAGCGAGCTAAAGTAAGAAGGCGAAGCAACCCACGATATCTCATTGTGTGCAGGGTTTGGAACTCGCCACATAAAAACACCGATTCCAGTGAAGACCAAAAACAAAGCCTCGGATAAAACCCCCCTTAATTTAGCATCATTACCGTTACTTTAATACAATAAATTGAGATGAAAATGATTTTTGCTGCTTAGTCCAGTCCACAAGCCAGACCTTATATTTTGCGGTGAAGGTTCTGCGATTTTTATGTTTTTAATTGTGTTCTATTTTTCTTTTTAAGTTTGTTGAAGAAAAATGCGAAAAGGAAAGAAATAAAAAAAACAAAAGATTTTCTTGTTTGTGAACAGCTAATTTTGACATTTTCCCCTGTTTTTGTTCTGCGGCGCTGCTGGCTAGATTAAATTAGACTTGTGGGGGGTTGGGCAAGTCCAAGCACTCAGTCAGGAGACCATTGTACTACACCCGGATAGATTTCAGTAGAAAGAATAAAGATAGGAAAGATAAAAAGTGGATGGTAAGACGGATAAATTAGTGTGAGGTCACTCTTCCACAAATCTCTTGGATTCATTGATGAATCTTAAAAGATCCGGAAGAGGAAGAGAATGAACTTTATCCATACTCAGTATATCGCAACCCAATATCCTAAGACTGATTCTGGAAAACGCCGGACACCTACAAAGAAAATGCTCTGCAGTGTCGTCATCCTCAAGACAGGATGGCAAATGGGGCTGTCGACGACCCCCATGGCAGCCATAAGCTGACCACAGGCGTTGTGCCCTGTGATTACACCCACCAGTAGTTTGGGAGAAAGGTCGCTATTTTCCTGTTTGGCTCTTTCACAAAGCACTTGGCTACTCTGCACGAGTTCAACCGCGACTAACGTCCTCTATAGGCAGTCCTCATGAAGTCGCCAATCCATAGTCGAAACGATGCAAAATTGACACCTAGAGAGGGTTCAGGGCCTAGTGGCATACTTGCAAAACCTTCATTAGTCAGTTTATCAGCTAACTCGTTCGCTGCAATACCACAATGTCCAGGCATCCAAATAAGACAAAATTTGTTATGATTTATAACACTGTTCAGTTTTGTCTTACATTCACCGACTAACTTCGAAGAGCAGCGTGGGTTAGAAAGGGCTTTCAGTGCAGCTTGACTGTCACTAAAAATTCCAATCCTGCTACCCCGCCACTTTTTATCAATTAGCCAGTATGCTACGTACAAGATAGCATAGACTTCCGTAAGGAATACCTTGGCTATCTGTCCTGTGGCATAGGAGTACTTAGTATCTTCGTCTAAGTACCATCCAGATCTGCTACCATCGCTGTGTCGGTGTACTGATATCCCGTTAATAGGTTCTCTGGACTTAACCATTGATCTCTATCTGGGATTAAAACATCATACTTCCTACCGAAGCTAACGACAGGCACCCGATTGTCCACTCGAGAACAGTGTGCACCGCTCCGACAACTGGTGGTATATCTAACGGTGGCCAGTGCTTTCTTCATTCCCCCAGACTCCGTTTAACTTGAACCTGTACACCGCCTTCATTGCTTCCTTTCGAATTTGAAGATCTAGAGGTTGCAAGTTCAGAATGGCTTTAAGGGCATCATCAGAAGTCATACTAATGGCACCTATGATACCCAAGCACACACTTCTCTGTAATCTTTTTAGGGGTTTTACTCTGGAATTACCCATTGTAGCGTTCCACCATACTACAGAGGCGTATGTAATAATGGGTTTAATCAGGGTGATTTACAACCAGTTTACTATCGCCGGTCTTAGACCCCATGTCTTGTCAAAAGTTCTCCTACACTGCCAGAAGACTTTTAGTGTTCGAGAGACCTGCGCTGCTGGTTGCCTACAGCTTACATGTAAAGGGTGATCAATTTAGAGGTATCGGATTTTAAATTGAAATAAAAGAAGGAAAATTCAAAATGATTGGGCAATCTTTATTATTTTTATGTAACCCATTCAAGACATTTATTTTTCTTAGAGATAATCTCTTTCAAATGTTGGCCGCAACTGCACCATAATTCGACCATCCGTAAACACCAATTTTGAATGACTCGCTGGAGAACTTCGGTCGGTATCTCGTGCATAACTTTAGTAATGTTGGCTTCCAATGCCTCAAACGAAGATGGTTTATCCACAAAACATTTAGATTTTACAAGCCCCTACAAATGAAACTCCAAAGGTGTAATATCACACGATTTTGGGTGGCCAATCCACTGGTCCGAATCGAGAGATTTATTGCTCACCGAAACAGCGACGCAGTAAATCCATTGTTTCGCGAACTGCGTAGAAAGTAGCGCCATCTCGTTTATCATGGCGCGAAAGCGTTCGCCATTCACTGTTGCGTTGGTGCTAGCTTCGTCTTTTAAGAAATATGGGCCGCTGATTTATCCAGCCCATAGGACGCAGCAAAGGCTGTTTTCTATGGATGTCATGGCTGTTCTTGAATGGCTTCGGGTTGCTCTTCAGGCCAAATATGGCAATTTTGCTTATTCACGTGGCCATTAATCCAAAAATGGGGCTCATCGTTGAACACTATAATATGGCCTGAGCGCGCGATTAACACTTTTCACAGAGCGTCGATTTTCGTAATACAATTTTACGATTTGAAAACGTTGTTCAGGCGAAAGTTTTTCCATGATGAAATGAAAATGAATACTGAAAAAAATTGTGCATTTAGTTTGACAATAGTCATGAAAATCCCTATTTAAAAAAGTACCTCCAATCTGATCAACCTTTATCAAATAAATATTGCACGGGATGTTGAACAGAAAAAGTGAAATTTATCTGCTTATTGCGTAGTCTTCACATTAGTGTAAGTTGAGAAAACGGCCCTAATTACAAATATACTTTTATATGTATGTAGTTGCATACTCAGTACGATTATTTATATATTCCCATTTTTTGAAATGTCAACATTTTTTTCTCTTTAACTACGCAGCTATATAATCCCTTTTCTTGTATTTCATCTGCCATCCCCTAACCTCGTATCACTTAAACTTTTGATTAAACATTGTTTTTTCTTTCAAAGTTATTTTGAAGAATTTTTTATTTATTCTTTTTTTGGGCATATTCAGTTTGCATTTCCCTTTTTTATGTCAAGACGTCTTTTATTAAACCCAAGCAATCGAAAAGTAATTACGTCTCTCACGTGCGCATTTTAGTGCCAGTGTATTCCTTCATCGATCTATAACAACCTAGAAAAATTCTGCAAATTTTTTGCAATTTCTTCCTTAACATTCTCTTTCTTCCTATGAGTGTTTTGCTCTCGTAAGTTTTTGAAGGTTATTATAACGATAATAATTCAAAATTAAAAACGCATTTAGCCATGAAATTCAATGCGCACACACACACACATACATACACATAAACTTGTATTTACTTTTCATAGGAATTGCTTCCTTCACTTGTAGCCACAGTTACGACAGGCCAGGAATTGAGCAGAGGAAGCAGAAAGGTTCGATTGTTAAGTTAGTTATACACATTTATATGTACATAGCTCGCTTTCTTGCAATAAATCAATTTCTTTAAAGCACACTTTTGGGCGCACAAGTACGCCTAATTGTTGGCCCTCAAGTGTGTGCCTGAACGTAGGTTTGCCTCTATATGCCCATGAGCTACTTAAAGCTGTACTCGGGCATACAAACTTTTGCGCACACAAGCACGCATATACACATACACATACAAATATTTGCTTTCATTTCATCAACAACTGAGATGAACGTTAGATAAAAAGAAAATTTTGAGAATTGAAAAATGATATCTCGAGCATCATCGACAACTCGTAGGTTCCCCAAGGGCTAGTAGCAAAAAACGACAGTACACCAAAGAAAACTAGCATAGTCGCATGCCAAACTCATTCCAACGGCATTGTAGACTAATAATTCAGTTGGACACACACTTTATGGTCGACTAAATGGGTACAATCCAAAATCTTTTAAAAAAGCGCTTTCGTTGAATGAATCAGTGGGTAAGCGAATTGAAGAGCAGAGGAAAAAATGCATATCTTGCAGATGTGTGTGATGGTATGTGTTTTTCTATAGCTGGTCACTTTCATTGGATTTGAACGCAAGTTGCATGGGTATGCCTGTCTTAAGCCAGCACGAGTGTTGCTCAAGAGTAACCTTGAAAGCGAAAGCTAGCCAGTCGTGCAGTAAATCCGTCGGTCAGTGTTTCTGCTCAAGTGGGTATTCGATTTTTTTCATGCACACATACATTTGTACCCAGTGCTGAAATATATGGAGATTTTACAACGGAATCAAGAGAGGCTGGAAAAACATGGACCATTCGTGTATACGTAACCATTATGAGGTTAAAAAAAAATTAATTTTGACACTAACACTGCCTTGACATATTGTAGGATGGGAGTAGTACCTCTTAAGATTGACAGGGCATGATAATTCACCTTATACCGATAGAAAGTATTATCTAAATAGTAAATGAACTCTTAAGCTACGAAAAATCGACGAATGAACTCTTCAATTAAGGAAAATCGACTTGGGGCATACGAAGATCTTGAGGAAAATTGAAGAGGAACGCCCTAAGGGAATAAAATCTGGCTTGACTCACTCGTATATGAGCGATTTCATGTTAACGCTTACTTTAGAAACTCGTCGTCTATTTTTCTGAGAATTGGTTTATTTGCAGATTTGTGCATAATAAGAAGTAAACTAAAAAAAATTGAAACAAATTTCATACCTTCAAAAGATTCTTCAATGTTCAAAATTTTGCTATTTCTGCTTACTGACTTATGTGGCGCTACAACCAGCTGTTCTGCGCTCGCTGGTGCCTGTTAGAAGTCCGAGCGCTGACAGGTCCTGCAGCATTTGGTCCTTCCAACGAAGATGTGGCGTTCCCCTTCCTCGTCTTCCTTTTCGGGGTACTGTGTCGTAGATTCGTCGTGCTGGACCGTCTTCGTCTGTATGTCTCATACAGCTCGCTGTTCCACTGTACACGATACTCCTCAACAACGCGAAGGTTACCAAAAATCTTACTGATAAGGGGCGAGGAAGGCACCCACCGCAAACTCATTCTGAAAAAGAGGTTTCTCAACCTCTTTCACAATTGTATGCAGGGCAGACTCCACCGATCTACCCTTACAATAAGCATGTTGGGTATGCGACAACCGACCCCGAGGAGTTCGCCTGCAAGCCAGGCGACGCTTATCCAGCAACCAGCCCCGGTCCCGAATGCAGGTGTAAATGCTTTCCAGGTCGGTGCTGCTAGTTGCTAGGCTCGTCGGAAAATGGGCGTCCAGAACTACATAACTTCAGTGATTCCTCGCCGCTCATCGCCCAACGTCCCAATTCATCTCTTAAATACCCCAAGGGAGGGGAACTCCTCGCGAGTACTCGTCTAAACCTGGAGGACTCATTGAAGCCCTCTACGCTTTCGCAGAAGCTTCTCCAAGAGTCCCTCTTAGTTTTTATTGAACAAGAGGTTTCCAGGGCATCGTTGCAGGCTGAGGTGAAAGTCTCTACCAGTTCGTCGATCGCTTCTTCCGATAGATCTAGATTTTCTCATGGTGATTTGGGGAGTAGGTTCAGCAGTCCTCCTCAGGTTCTTGTTGGAGGATCTTATTGGACGAGTTTCAGTGAGAGAGACCTGAATATACCTATGATCCGAGAAGGGGTGAGCATTTAGCACCCTCCAATTGGATATTCGGTTTATTAGTGTAGAAGAAGCCAGAGTGAGGTCAAGCACCTCTTCTCTGGCTGCGGTAATAAAAGTGGGGTCCTTAACCCTGTTACAGATAAACAAGTCCTCGTTTAAAATAAAATCAAAAAGAGACTCATCTCTTGCGTTGATGTTTGATCTTCCTAGGAGGTGTGATGGGAGTTCGCGTCAGTGCCTATGATAACGCCGATTTTCTTGCATTTTGCCTCAGCCAGGGTTTCCCTTAGCAGCACCGGAGATGGTTCCACCTCGTCGTCATGTGCCATGTAGACGGACATCAGCCATAGCTTTCCTGAAATTTTTGGTATAGAGTCTTTTAATGGGAAATATCTTCGGTTCTCTTTAACATTTTTATTATTACTATTTTCTTTCTATTTCTTAGAATAAAATATATTCTAATTTTTTAATTTCATTTTTTTATCAAAAGTTCTCGGTAAAAAATTTCCATTTCCATTTTGAAAAAAAAACAAAAAAAATTAAAAAAAAGATTTCATCGCAAAATTGAAAAACAATTTTAAAAAACAAAGAAAAAAATGTTTCCTCCCAAAATTTTTTAACAAAAAATTTAATTTTTTAAAAACTTTATTCTATGCTAAAAAACCTAGAAGAAGATATGTCACATAAAAATAGAGTAGAGTAAAATTTCAACATTAAATAAATCACAAAATTTTCAGTTTTTTTTTTTCATTTTTTCAATTTACTCAAACCTACAAATAAACCAATAAAAATTTTTTTTTTAAGAAAAATTTAATACATTGTCCAAAATACTTGGATGTCTTAACATGGAATCGCCAATATACATTATCTGACTAGGGAGAGCAAGGAATTTCGCTATACACTGGAATGTAGAGAAAGTAAAACGACCGGAGCTCTAATCGAGGTATGTATCTACTGATTACACTGTGCAACAAATTCAGGTTAGCAAAAATTAGGTCCATTCTGAGAGTGGCGGGTGAAAATAGAGGCGAAATTAGAAGACCCGTATCGCGTCGTTTTTTTATGTTAGTTCGAATTTTTTTTAATCGGCTTTCGAAGTTCGAAATCGGACGGCACTGAAGACAATGGGAGCCATAATTGTGAGCTCAACTGTTGAAGAGAAATATCTGTCATAACTATGTTGCTTATAAGCTCCTGCAGAGACTCTCTTACTGTTTCATTTCATGTTGGTTTCTCCAATATGGAAATACCAATGGAAATGAACTATCCAATGAGATGCGAAGTAAGACACGGAAAAAGACATCAGCATAAGTCCCGGAAAAATACATCACTCGTTGCGATCAACTGATGAATGTAGTGAGGCAACGAACTATTTTCAAGATCCCTACATCGTCTAAGATGAATAGGAGTGAGGCATAGAATTTTTCCACTTAATGCTCAGAGTCACTATGTAGATCAATGTACGCTTTGCCTCATTGTGTAGATCAATACTATCTCTCGTTGCTATGCTCGTTAGGTGTGACATGGGTTCTCACATGGCTTGAAATTTTCAGCTGATTTGTTGGCTCAATTAACTTTCCTTCTATCCACAATATCCGATACCCGCTTTTGTGTGAACGAGCTCAATTTGCTATTTGAGTGTAGTGTAGAGCATTTAGGTCATGTAGCCTCGAAAGTGTATTTCCATCAGAATCTCTAGAGAATCCTGGTTAGAGTCAGTACGTAAATCGTATAGCCTAATAGAATTTTCTCATACTGAACCGCGTTCGAAGGGCATGGAACATGGAGGCTTCATTTGTTGTTTGTAAACTATCGTATTTCTTGAGTTTGATTCTATACTTGTTCCTGGCCCCAGAACCAAACGGTCTGTGCGGATGGGCAATTTTCCAAGCATCTTCCAAGCGGAGATGTATGCCATTTGTCTACGTGCAGAGATAAACTTAGACATAAATGGTAATCAGGCGGCACTCATGCCCCTACCGTCCTATGAGATCAAATACTCCCTAGTACTTGAGTGTATCGAGAAACTTAATATACTAGGAATGCAAAATTGCATCCCAGGACACAGCGGTATAACTGGGAACGAAGTAGTAGTAACAGTAATAGGACCACGGTAATAGGAGGTGTGCTGGCACAAGCAATGTGGTTACGCCAGGCGAAATCCTTACTGGGATAGTACAACCAAAAGAGGTCTAAAAAACGAATAACCCACCCCAAGGATAATCTGAGAATGCTCACGGGCATCCTCACAGATCACTGCATACTACGAAGTCATTTGGTCTACGGACTCTTGCCATTTCTGTGAGCAATCCCAGAAGACTCCAAAGCACCTACTTCTGAAATGCGCCGCTATAGCGCGAAGAAGGTTGAAACATCTTGGCCAATTGCAGCCAGAGGAAAGGCACATACGCTCAATCCAACCCAGCTCTATCCCAAGTTTAATAAGGGAACTGGGCTTGGATGCGGTACTGTGATGAGTAGAGGACACAAAAGATCATGAGGCCGAAGTGCAAACCTCATTAATATAATATATCTTTATCTATCTTTACTTGTTCCAATTCTCTTCAAGGGTTTTCGTTTTTTTTAGCGTTTCACCACTTAATTCGCGTTTACACCCTTTACTGAGTGTTTAACTCAGCTTCTCGTCCTATTTAAGCTGTGCATCTAGGTATTTTTTTTTACAAAGTTCCTACCGGGCACTTCAAAAACCACCTCATCCGATGTTGTCATTGCCCAAGCTTCTAATGCACCAATCAACGAGATGGGCATGATGAGAGGCTTATGCGTGTGAGTTTTCTTCGTCGAGAGAGGCCCTCTCGTCAAAGCCATACTGAGTTATCGATGGGTATCTGTACTCACTATCTAGACAACACACGAGCTGGCGCATAAGCTTGCTTTAATTCCACTTGGAACTGAAACCTCAACCCAACATAAGCAACAATAATTTCAGGCTCCTAATCACGAGAGTAGTGAAGAATGAAACCCAACTGATAGACAACAGTAGTAACTAGCAAATGCAGTTGTAATGGGTTGAAAAATTTCACCCTCACTCAGACTTCTTCGTCACTTCTACTTTTCTTTGCACATCCATTTTCGGCAGAGATTTATGCAATACGCATACATACATACATCCATACAAACATATGTTGCTTTGTTCGGCAGATTTATTGACCTTACCTTTCACCTTCGTTTTGTTTTTTTTTTTTTTTTTGGGTTGTATAACACTTTTGTGAAGTGATGCGCTCTGTCAGCTGCTCTAAATCAACGCAATTCGCATGAAATTGAAACTAAAGCACTAGCAGCCGCTCACACCCAGACACTTACCCATACATATAATATTAGAGATGAATATTTTATAGGCTCTAGTTGTTTGAGGCGAGAGCGATAGAAGGCGAGAGTAAATCTTAAATTCAGTGTTTGTATGTGTTTTGCGCGAGTATGTGCGTGCGTGTGCGTGTAAGATGCATAAGCGCAATAACTTAATTCGTGGTTGTGGTCAAGCTGTTCACAAACATTGAATTTTGTTAGGTTCCAGTATTTGACTTCGTTTTTTTCATACATAAATTATATTACAATCTTTTGTGTGTATGCGTGTATGTGTGAGCTTATAGTCAGGTTGTATTCGGTTAGTTGCATACATTATTAATCATTTAATAACAAGATGAAGTGCCACAAATTAAACAATGGCCATTGTGGTACGGTGCTTAATTTTTATTAAGAATGAAGAGAAGTTTTGGAATGCGCGATAAATTAAATTTGAAAAAAAGCAAAAAACACAATGAGCTTCTGAGGTAATTTAAAAATTTATTGTGTGTACTTTTGGAATTCTCAACACGAGCTACTTGGCATTCTAGCCAAAAAAAGGCATTCATGAAAACTGTGCGGCAGTTGACAGAAAGGGAGTCCAGTTTGCAAAAGTGAAAGGGACACAACAGCATGTAGAACTTGCTCCAGTGCTGCCCTGAATGTCTTTCTGCACTTACTTCCCATCGTCTTTTACGTTATTTCCATCGCTGCTCAAAGGGCAATCAGATTTAAGGAGGTTGAGCTCTGGAGGCAACCTCTCAAGTGGCAGGGTAGCATTTTTGGGCAGTTAACACCGTATTTCTTAGAACTTCGGACAGATCTCTCTAGCCGCAAACTGAAGTTTGAAGGTCGTGCCGCAGCAATATTTCCAAATATGCAGCACTGGAACGAGGGGAAAGAAAATATGCACAGATGCTGGTCCTCTGTCTGACAGCTCGACTTCCGATTCGAAGCAGGGATTTTCTCTAAATCAGCCAACTTATCTATATATGTATACATATAATTATAATTGGCGCGTACATCCTTCTTGGGTGTTTGGTCGAGCTCCTCTTCCCATTTTTGGCGTGCGTTTTGATATTGTTCCAAAAATGAAGGGACCTACAGTTTCATGGCAGAAATACACTCGGAGGGACGACCGTTATTAGAAAAAATATACATTTTTTTTATTTTGGTCTTTCACCGAGATTCGAACCTAAGTTCTCTCTCTGAACTCCGAATGGTAATCACGCACCAACCCATCCCAGCGGCGGCCAACTTATCTATTTCCTTAAAATTGCGGAATACGGCTAGTGTCTTTCAGGCAGAAGTCTTTGCGATCCTGCAGGCATGCAAAATGCTTAGGAAACTTGGGAGCGAGGGAGATGTTAACATTTTTTTCCGATAGTCAAGCCGCGATCAAGGCTTTGACGACGCCGTGGTGCAGATCAAAACTTATCAACTCCTCTGAAGAGGAGATTAAATCTCTTGGGTGTGCGGGTAACATTTTGCGCTGATCTAGGTTCCAGGACATATGAACATAGAGGGAAATGAAATTGCTGATGAGCTTGCCAGGAAGAGGACTAAATTGGTCTCAGAGATCTCCGAACCGATCATCGGCATCCCACTGACTGTTGTTAAAGGAAGATTGTACAACTTATTTCTCAGGAAAGAGAAGAAGAGATGAAGCTCTTTCTTCATGTGCTATTTCGAATTCCCTTTGGCCCCAGTGCAATAGACGCAGGACTCAGAAGCTCGGCTTTTTTATGCTGATGTTGGAATCTAAACCGAACTCAACTTTTGTAGCCGTATCCAAGACACATTGGCCTAACACAAAGTTTGCACCAGGTTTATTACATTCGCCTCTTTTTCAGTTAGTACTAACCTTATAAAGACAGCTGCTAAAATGTCATGATATTCTTTTCATCAGTACGTGAGTTATTGTGCTAAGAGTGACGCTACTTTTGTTATTTTCAAAACAATAGATCAAAAAGAACTTCGTGCTTTAATTTTACACTGCTTCTTGATGGGAAGAAATACCGTTCAAGCGAAGCAATGGTTTGAAAAGTTGTATGGGTACTCCGCTCCATCAGAAACAACAATAAAACGATGGTTTGCTGACTTCAAAGGTGGTCATAGAGACACTGACGATGTACAACGCGAGGCGGTAACACCAGAAAACACAAAAAAAGTAATCCATAAAATCGTTTTGAATTATCGAAAAGTGAAGTTGCGTGAGTTAGCTGACATCGTAAAGATATCTAAAGAACGTTTTGACCTTATACTGCATGAGCTCTTGACTGAAGGAAGCTTCGTTGTAAGTAGGGCCCGCGTTTGTCCACCGTGTTATTTCATCATGACAACGCGCCATGTCACAAATCAAACAAAACAATGGCAAAACTATATGAATTGAACTTCGAGTTGCTCCCACATCCACCGTATTTACCAGATTTGGTTCCCAGCGAGTACTTGGTAAAAAAGGGATCGCCGGTAAGAAATTGCGCTCGAATGAAGAGATCATCGCTGAAACTGAGGCCTATTTTGAGGTAAAAGATAAAACGTTTTACAAAAGTGGTATTGAAATGTTATGAGCGCCGCTGAAATGATGTTCTGGCGTTGTTCTTAATGGAAATTACGTTAATGAATGAAGCTAATTTTGAACATAAAAAACGAGTTTTCTTTGTTAGGCCAGGACTTTTCAGTCCATGTGTAGCACACGACGATAGTGCGAATGGAGCGGCTTTTCGGCGAATGAGAAAAATCAAATCAGCTGGTTTAACGATACTACCTTTAATAGATTCACCTTGACCTTAACTGCCCGAAGCCGAAGTCGAATTTCGGTCCTTCTCTATTATCATCATTAATATTATTTTTACTATTAACAAGAACGTCGAACGCTGGAGAAAGCAGTCGGTCACATAACCCCTGAAAATCGACAAGATGCTAAGTAGCTAAGTAGCGAGGAAGCGTGGGAGATCATCAGTGAAAGCTTTCTCCGGATAAAAAAGCGGGACCCGGATGCAGGCACACAGGTATAGACCTTTGTAATGAGGAAGATGGAACGCCACTTTGAAGGAATACAAAACGGTTCCAAATGAGGGGGAGTTTTTTAGTCTCCGGACATGCCATTGCTGCGACGGCAGCTTTGATGATGCATTAGGCACTTTCAACCCCCTCATCCGAAAAAAACAAAAGAAAAGTATTATTATCATTATTAGTTTTATTAAATATTATAACAATAAATATGTGTTACTAATTTATTGAAGGAAATTTCTTATGATATGACAAGAATTCAACAGAGCCGCCTTTTGAAGGTCATAGATATGGTGCTTCTCCAGTTTGAGTTTTTTGAGGTTTTCCGACAGATTTAGGTGAAGGAGTCCGTAGGCCGATATTATCAGTGGCACCTTTCAGAGTTTCCACTGCCGCTTGATGTCAATCCCCAAATCGGAGTATTTGCTGATTTTCTCTGTGCACGTTTTATGAATATTTTTCTTCAATGGGACTCCAGTGTTGTCATTTTTATTTACCACAAATATGTCAGGTCTATTATGAGTTCTTGTGGTATTCATAAGGATTGCTCTGTATGTATGGCATTCGTGATCATTGTTCCACTTTGTCCATTTTTGTTGTAGTGTTCCTGCTGTTAAACTCGTGCATCATTCTGAGAGGCGTAAATTTGTCATCAGCTGCACTGACTGCATGGTGAAGTTCACAGTTTCCGGCCTTTCCATAGAAGTAATTTCTAAGTTTCAGGATCAGTTTGTCGAGCAGTGCTCCAATGTCAATTGCACCTCTACCTCCTTCTTTCCTCTACCTCTGAGCGCTTAGCTTTTAGGATGATGATATTTATGCTTCGTCATTACAGTCCGCATCATGCGTTCCAAGTTGTTCAGTTCAATTGTTGACCATTTTACTATGCCAAAACTATACGAAATTACAGGTATTGCAAATGAGTTGATAGCTCTGATCTGGTTATTGCCATTCAGTTTTGTCAGGCAAAGTACGTGGCGGCGCATCCTTTTGCTCTTCCGCAAGAACGCCGTGCAGTTGAACAGATATATAGATTATGGGTAGACAAGTGATAGGTCTATATGCTGCCGGATCACTAGTTTCTTCACCCTTATGAATCAAAAACGTGGTGCCTAGTGTGAGAAAAATTTGGTACTTCTTCTGCGCCGGTGATTACTTTTGAGAATAGTTCGGCAATTTTTCCATGCGTAGATGTTAGTTTTTTGTACCGGCATGCTTGGTCACAGCCTGGAGCTTTTCAATTATGAAGGTGTTTGTCACCTCACTTATACTGTGTTGGGTAATTACTGTTATAGAGTTCTGGGCAAGAGTTGCATGCCTTGTTTCAAGCTCCAGTATTCACTGGGCCGTCGTATTGTGGGTTTTTTTTTCAAGACCATATTGATGACCAATACGTTGTTAACACCTCGGGTTGTATGCGTTGTGAGTTTCTCAACTCCACAGGACCTGCCTTTAGTTTTCGATAAAATAATTTTTGGTTACTTTCGAAGTTGCAGTTATGCTTTTTGTGTTCAAGAGATACGCAGTATTTCTCTCTTCGGGTGCATAAGGTTCTTAGCTCCTGTTTTGTTGAGGCGTCTTAACCATACTGGTTGTATTGAACGATTTAAGTTAGACCGGTAGTTTCCCTGCCTGCGATTTCGTTCAGGTGGGTCATATTTTTTATTTAATAGGATCTCAGTGATAGTTTTTGCTGCACAGTAAACTATTTGTACAATTTCTTCAAGATTAGTATCGGTTTTTAACAAGTCAGGTATTATGTGCTGATTGAGCATTTCTGTTAGCTTGGCTAGTCTTGTTGGTGAGTTTAACCTTGGTTGTTGTGGCAGATGCGTAACATCCATGCCGTTATACGTAGCATAGTTTTGATTAAAATAAAACGTAGACATTCTTTATCGACGGATTCTGTTGATGTTCAATTGCATGTCCCTTGGTTCTGCATGATTTCCCCTCCTAACTGCATCAGCCCATCGTCATTTGGAATTTCATTTTCTGCGCCGACAGCCAGCGTTGGTTCTAGAGTCACATGTTGCTTAATCTCTACATGGGGATCATCATCTTCCAATGGTTCAATTGATTCTTGTAGCACAAGAGCCACTTAATGCCTTATTTGATCTCTTCTTGCTCCATTAACGTAATCGTTTCTACGAATGGCTCTACGAAATGGCCACAATCTGTGGACATTTTTCAGTAAACTTTTCTAATACCCGCTTTCTGAATAATGTTCGATGTGTTTCTAACTTTTTGATTTGTAAATACGTACGCAATAGGTATTCATTACTTTCTAGTGCCCATTTGTTGCGTTGCCTTGGTGATACAACCCTATTGGACACTGCATTAGATGCCTGTGAAGCAGTAATTGTTGACTATTATCCCCAGAAGTGTGTGCTATATCTAAAACATGGTCAATCTGGGGTCTAGTTTTCCATGCTCCAGAAGATTATGAGTTGAGTTAATATTTTTATTTTCCATTTTTTACCTACTGGCAGGTCCGGTTTCCCAGTATTTTTTCAGCCGTTTCTAACATGGAATCCGCCGCTGGCCGAGAAGCCGCTCCTCACGGTTTGTTATTATTATTTTTTTATTATTATTATCATTCTTGTTTTTATATTTTTTCAATTAATGTCTCTATCACTCAAAACCCAAAGGCTGATTAGAATTTTTTTAATAAAAAATAAGAAATGTTCCGCCAAAGTTGGGCTTTTTTATGTCGATCGATCCCTACTGGTATTATTATTTTTTATTATCTTTATTTTTGTCATTGTTCTTATTATTATGCATTTTTACTATTATTATTATTATTTATTTATTATTATTTATTACTATTTTATTATTTATTATTATAATTTTTCTAATATTTTCATTATTCTTACTTTTGTTTTCTACCCTTAAACTGCACAGCCTTGCGTTTTGCATTACTTTTATTTATTTATTCTATTCATATAACCTTTTTGACCTTTTCATATGCATGGAGCGCTCCCTAATTCGCGGCATATATTCCTCGCGCTGATCAAAAGTCGCCTTTATTCTATTCACCATTATTCATACGCTAACTATGCCCAACAGTACGTAAAATACATAAATAAAGTACATTCCAGCCCTAACTTAAAATCACAATTTCGTATCCCCCTTCGTTATGACCTACATTCTCATAACCTTTCCCTAACAAAATATCTAAAACAAAGCAGCATTCTATTTTCGCCCCTCGAAACCCAACTCCTTTGATAGACCATTTGTAAGTCGCTTTTCCAGTAAGTTTCAATTGATTTCACACGACCAGCAGCCGTCAGCAGAGCCAAAGTACGCTCACCTTTGTAAAATGTCTGCATCGAACATGACTGGTTGAAAGTAGCGTAAAAACGTAAACGAGGCATAGACACAACGCCTCATAAATGTGTTCATACAACGCAGCCTCTATTGACGAGTACGTGTACTTACATATTCACACACATACACACATTCATACTCCAATAAACTTGTATCCTCTCACATGTGAATATGAGTGTATCGAAGTGTGCGCCCTATTTATCAGCATTTCTGTGTTGCCATTTACAAGTGCAGCTGTTTTAGCTGAAAAATCAAAAAAAAACAAAAACGCACACACACTTTAGTCGCATCGAAAATACACATGAGAAACAACAACAACCAAAAAGGATAGCAATAAACCTGCGAGTACCTTACTGCCAACACGTCTGAGTATCCATGACTTTGGCAGTGGGCAGTTGGAATGTTTAAATGTTGTAACTTTCTAAATACACACACACGCATATGAATGTGGGCGTTTCGAAACAAAATTCGCACTCGGGTTGCATGCTTTAGTGCAATTTGTGGAATATTCGAATTTATAATTTTTATACCGAATTTGCGCTGCGCGAGTTCGTCAGCTTCGAATAAGCGGAGCGTACTTTTTACTCTCTCGAAAAAGAAGTTTTCTCTCAGCCTTATGTGGAATGAGAGCAAAGAATGAAATACTAACCATATTTCTATGTTTTCTCCTCTCGAATTTGAGGATTTTTAACATTTTTACGATATCTGCATTTGGATGCTATGTTAACTGGAGTTTATGGGCAACAATTGCTTGGCGCTTTCGATTATTATTTTATGACGTGCTGTGTTCACTGTAAATTTGTAGCTATAATATCCAATTTACGTTATGTTATCCTTCGAAATTCCACTTTTATGTGAAGGCAGTTGTTGCGCAACATTTTGGTGGAAACACACTTAATTACGTTCAAACGATGTTTTGCAATTCGAAATCTCGTAACGGCAACAAATGTTTAGCAATCATTGCAATATGTTGCTAGATACAACTAATGAAACATTCGTCCAATTTAGTTTAATTGCCTCTTCTGTGTGCAGTATGGAAGCCGCTAAGTCTGCTCTATTGAAAGGTAGCAAAAATGTAGGACACTTATGCAGGATGATTCAATAGGAGTCAGATTTTCTTTTACTATAGAAATAAAGCACAACAAAATTTGTTAATATTTTTTTTGTTTTTACATCATCATATTTTTTAGTCTACGACAGCTATGTATGCAACATAATATCCGTTAAATGTCTTCCACGATTCCTCTAGCAATACAGAATGCGCATATAAAAATTGTCCATGCCATAGTTGGGCTGCATATCATTTAGTGCCCATTTACATAGGGAAACATTTGGAAGGGAAACATGCTGTTCGCAGGAGAAGGCCGAAAAGAGAGGGGGGACTTTGTCTCCCGTACTGGCGATTCCCGACGATGCGATCCAGAAAACCTTTTCTTTCTGCCGTTCAAGAAGCATCTCACACGTCACCAAAAGTCTTTTGATATCCCTCTCCTTCAATTGCTGTGGCACCCAGTTACCTGCTTTCTGAACCATTCCCATCACGTGCAAACGTTTACCGGCGGTTGATCTGTCAACATCCAACTCTTCATCCAATAATTGTTGTAGTTGAGTATCTTCGATTTTTTTTGGTTCCACCTCGCGGTTATCACTGACGTCGAAATTGCCACTTTGGAAGCGTCGAAACCACTCTTTACAAGTTGTATTTGATGGAGCGTTATTAAATGTTGATCAATTTATGACACGTTTAAGCCGAACTTTTCTTTAAAAGGTATTAATGAAGGATGACTTCCCGCAAATGCTGTTTCTTCGGGACGAACGTAGACATTTTTGACGTCAGATAAAAAAAGGATATTTACGCTTCAAACGAATGTCAACTACTGCAATCGAGACCTCAGATATACACCTTAAAATTACCAAAAACACGAGGTTCAAAGACTGGCATTTGTTCTCTTAACCGCCTACAATTGCTATTCCAATGTCCACGACCCCCCTACGCTCAAGGAAAGAGCATGGGAACGGGACAGGGCGAGTCTATCCTTGTGTACGCAGATGGCTCAAAGCTCAGTGGCAAGGTGGGCCAAGTTGTATATTTCCAACATCTGGGTATCTCCTCTAGTTTGCGGCTTCCCGACTACTATAGTGTCTTTCAAGTTGAACTGATAGCAATAATAAAAGCCGTGACCCTGGAAAGCCGTGGAGTGGAAATTTAAGTTTTGGGAAAAGGAAAAAATCACACGGACTAAATCTTTTAAAAAATTCAACTCTCTTGGAACGAGTCGAGCAGCAGCGCGTCCTAATTGATAGTGTGAAATGTTGCGCATTGATTCGTGAAGCACGCTAAGGCCACGCGCTACCTCTCTCAAGCTTAAGTGATGGTTTCCCAGCACCATTTTCTTGAGTTTGTCGACGTTTTTATCTATTGAAGACGTTGATGGGCGATCAGATCGAGGCAAATCTTCCACGACTTCTAGGCCCATTGCAAAAGCCTTATACCACTCGTAGACCCATATACCCGTGTTTTTGATGAGGCACACTCGCCATAGGCTTTCTGCAACATTTTTAGTGATTCTGCAAACTAAATCCCATTCAAAACACAAAATTTAAGACAAATTCTTTGTGCGCATAGTGAAAAACGCAGATCACACCTGCGGTTGACTGATATAATTAAATGCCAAAAACAAGCTAATTGACAGATCTCGCTCAAACCCTGCGGCACTATGGAGGACAATTGTACCAACATTTCTACAAAAAAAATTAGACATATGCCTAAAGCGCGCTTTTTAAACAGTTTTAAGCCGACTCCGAACGGCAAATGGTTTTTTATGAGGAGCTTTTCATGGCAAAAAATACTGTCGGAGGTTTGCCATTGCCTCACCTTGCTCTCCAAAATGGATCAGATGGAATAGTCCATCGGATTTGCGTCTGGCGAATTCGAAAGCCATTGTGTGGACGAGATGAAGTGTGGAACATGATTTTTTAAAAATTCTTCGATCGCACGTGCTTTATAAGACGGTACCGAGTCCTGTTGGAACGTCCGAAATGTTTGCGTGTCCACGGCTCTAAAGCAGCTTCTAAAACATTTTCCCGATCAGCGGTCACTGCGGCCCAAACCATTACTTGCAATGGGAAATTGCTTCGAGTGGCCATACGCTCAAATTCTCGTATGAATGTTCGGTCAAGTAAACATGATCGTTTTGAGTGTTTATGAACTGCTCAATTGGGAACTTTTTTTCATCAGAAAACACAATGTTTGGAAATTCGCCACGTTCGTGCAAGCTCGTGCAACAACTCCTTTGCTCTTTCGCATCGAACTTTTTTTGCTGGGGTGAAAGATCGTGTGCTTTTTGGAACTTGTAAGCATTGACCTTGAGCTCATTTTTTAATGTGCGTCGAATGCTGTCTTGCGATATTTTCAGTTCTTTGGCCATTTTTCTTCCACTTCGACGTGGATTTCGCTCAAGTCGAACCTTCACTTTACGAACCATTTCTGACATTGTTGCGGTTTTTTTGGTCCACCTCCATAGCGTTTTGCAATGCTACTAATATCATTGTAACGTTTTATAGTGCAATACACAAACATTTTATTAACTTTGAGGTGACTGAGCTTACGAACAATGGCTGGTTGTGATTATCCAGCCAAATATAACGCGATTACACTATTACGAATGAATTCCATCACAGAAAAAAAAAATTCAACAAAACTGAGACGCAAATGCTTTTAATGGCTTATAAACAATATATTGAACTGTCATTAGAACAATTTTGACGTTGATGTCTTGACTTCATGTCGTTCACCCCGTATAGGAGTATATAAATTGCGTCTGCTTCTAGGCAACGCTTACTCAGAAACATTTCCAGCCAGTAGAAAATTTAATAACTGACAAAAATTTAAACAACTGACTTACAAAAATTGAACTATTTTAAATGAGCTTAAGCCATTTAAATGTTCATCCAAAAGTTACTAATGTGAGCATAAATTTCTTACAGTTATGTCAGCCATGTCATCAGCGGGCGTATGCATTGATTACTCTATAAGTAATGGTTTTTACAACCTTCAACTCGACAGACATTTTTATGCTGCACATAAGTACTACATGCATTTACATAAGTACGTAAGTATATCAATGAAATGGTCGCTTGTAAAATTTATGATTACCTACATTCATTTTCTTAGTGGCAATTTTTCATATTTTTGTTACCACTTTTGATGTGTTTGTGTATGTTAGCACATTCATCTTCTTGAATACAGCTCAACTAACTAGTGGTGGACTGTGTGCATACCTTTAGTGGTTGTTCCGGCAAAGTGGGAAAGAAAGCAAGATTTATTACTCTAGCAGCGTGCGTATGTATGTATGTGTTGATTGCAGCTTGTTGGGGACTGCATCTTATCGGATGTTTTAAGGAGTTAGGGAGCGATTTTGCTACGCCAATCAATGATTGTTTTTGTTGACTCTAATTGTGTAGTCGGTTAAAGTGTTTATAAGCAGGGTGTCTTAATGGTTTTTATAATGCATAAATGCTTCAAAATATATTTAGCACCTGTATGCGTTAAATATATACTTATGAGTGAAAGCAAATATTCTACTCTTTTAATGAGGGCCGATTCAAAAATATTAATTTGGAAAAAAGAAAGTGTTGGAAAATCCAGTATGAAAATTGGAATGTTTGTTATGTTATATTTTTCTTAATGCTATTTCTTTCCTACTTGCCCTTTGAATTTATAAAACAGCGATGTGATAATGGGATATACCAGTCTTCGGCTTGATTTAATTCATTTCTTAATCAACGTAGTAAGGTGTAGAGATTAATTTGGGCAGGAACTTCCGAAATGAACGAATTGCCATTCTGAGCGACAGTCAGGCGACACTCAAGGCTTTGTCATCCCTTGAGATTAATTCCTCACTGATCCTTGGGAGTATCGAAAAAATCAATCTGTTCGCACAATCGCATCCGGCTAATTTGGGGCCCAGGGCACAAGGGTATAACTGGAAACGATGTAGCGGACGCTCTTCCTTGCTATGATACAACATGCTATCAAGGAGAAGCTTAGGAGTGAAGAGCTAAGGCTTAGAGAGGTTAGCTGGCACCAAACTATAGGGCTACGCTAGGCGAAGACCTTACTGGGGGGTGAAACCAAAAGAGATTTGAAAAACTCATAACTCACGGGCTTCCTCACAGGCCATTGCAGACTGCGTAGTCATTTGCACATGATCGGATATGGTCCACTGACTCCTGTCGTTTCTGTGACTAATACCAGGAGACTCCAATGCACCTTCTCCTGAAATGAAGCGCTATAGTGCGGAGAAGTTTGAGACATCTCGGCCCTTTGCAGCCAGAAGAAAGACACTTACGCTCAGAACAATTCAAATTTATCCTAAGTTTATTAAGGCAACTGGGTCTGCATGAGGTACTGTGATGAGTGGAGGGCACAAAAGACCATTAAGTTGAAGTGCGAGCCTTGAATGAATCTAAATCTAAAAATCTAATTGAATAAAAAAGTAATTACAATTAGAAACAACAATTAACCTACTTAATTAAACTACTACTACTATTAGCTGACTTTGTTTGCAGAAAGGGCGAAGAGATGTTGTGCAGGTGAGTTCCGTGAAGGTTCCGTTTGGGGTGTTAGATGGTGGCACTAGGGTATTACGCGAAGTACAGCCTTAGCAGGCCTTAAGATAACACAACCCATGTACTGATTACATCTAACCGAAGTGGAGTTCCGGAGATGCCGTCTTTGGCAAACGCGGCAGAAATACATTAACTTCGGGCCTAGAGTGAGGCTCAATGTGAGCATTGAGAAGAAATATTAGGAGTAGCTTTGATGGATAGATCTTATACAGTGACGATAGGCGAGGTGTAAGGTTCAGTTCACTTGCCGGGGGGTAGTTTACTAGGCCGGCTGCCCTTGGTCGGGAAAAGCCAGAGCTGCGTACGTAGTCGCTAGTCAAATCGCTAGTTAGCGATGGGGGGCAAAGATAAGGAAATGTTTGCTGTCAATATTTAAAGCAATTGTCCGGTCGGTCCTAAATTGCGCTGCGCCCGTCTAGTCGCCTAGATGATTCGCAGTAGACAAAGCTTTACACTTGTCAGAATAGTCCTATCAGGACAGCCACATGATACCTCCTGATATCGCCCCTGCAACATCTGCATAACGAGGCCTCATTGCTCCCATTTAAGAAGCATAGTAAGATGCTCAACATGCAATTCCGCATGGGGTGCAACCGAAGGAATCACCCCTGCAGCCACTTGCTAGAGGCTGTGTCACCTCCCGACGAATCAAAAGACATCTCCTCGACTACAATGATGCGATCTAGGACCAGACACGACTGCAACTACTATACTGGAGAGTATACAGACATTCATGAAGAATTTCTTACTAACTTTCTAAACTCCCGTGCCCCGAATGCTGCCATCGAAGTCCAAGCAACACCCATCGCAGCTTCAGCTGCCTCGTGGGACTCGCTTAACTTTGGCTCAATTACGTTCTGGATATTGTAGCAAATTAAACTCCTACTTACCAAAAATCGACCCCGACATACGTAACATATGTCCGTCATGTGAAGGTACCCCGCACAACAGTGACCACTCTCTCACCTAACAACCCTCTTCGTCTGGACCTAACCCGTTAAAACGTCAAGTTTCCTGAGCCAACGAGTACAAAGGCTCCAAGTCGGAAGTTATTTCTCTGCGTTGAACTCATCAGCGCGACTAGCCTCTATGTGGCGAGTTTTGGAGATTCTACCAGCTATATTGAAGTGCGCCACTGCAGCGTTTATGATCGCTCTCAGCTTTGTGCAGGTAAAATTATATTAAGAGAGCACTTAAGTATCAGAAAATAGAATTGCTTTGCATTGATGATGTAAGGCGAAAATATTGACAAAACGCTGCAACGAAAGAGTTAATATAGCTGAGCGTAGAGATGGCGATGGCACTAAAATGTAAAATGCCGTGATTTGGAGTTTAAACAAAATAAAATAACTCCAGGTTCACTTTTTACTTCCTTCTTGCTTATTTGAACTAATTTTACTTTAATTCATTTAATATTATTTAATTTGGCTAAACTTTCCATTAATACCACGATATATTGTGATGGGGAGCGGAGAGGGAGGGGTTGTCACCACCCCCCACGCCCAATAGAAAGAGCAAGGTAACACCGTTATAGCGATGAAAGTCTCAACCTCGTAGGGTCCCTATAGAACCCCCAGGAAAGGAAAATTTCCACAAAAATTAGGTTTTTTACGACCGTATTTGCATCTTGTACTGAAATATCGTTGAAGAGAAATGTATAAAGCAATTGTTAACCCAGCAAGCATTTAACTTAGGTTTTATAATTCGTACTATTTATGAAAATGTTGTATTATTAAGTAACCCTGGCGAAATTTTTTTATTTTTATAAACATTTTTTTTAACATTTTTTTGTTTTCTATTTTATAAAAATCTTTTTGTGTTTATAATATACAATTTTTTTTCGTAATAGTCAAGTTTATTTAAAAAAAAGTCAATACAAATCAATATCTAATAAAACAACAAAACACAAAAATTCTAACCTTAATTCTTTAACAAAAACATACATATAACATCATGTGAACTAAATAACTATGGCTCTTTTAGTGCGAAGAGACCACAGATAAAAAGTTAAAAGCCATTCCAACAGATTTCAATATTTTGACGCAGTCGTTTGGATTTTGAATACCAATAACTTTTAAATCATCCATAGTTAAAGTAGAAAATACATCCAAATCGAGAATTTCTTCCCGTTCGAAGATTGTCCAATACTCTTGCATTCCAACGCGCGCCAATAACTCATAGATTGAAGGATTTGCCATTGGTGACAAACGATTCCATACCCAATTGAAAACAGATGACATACGCGAGTCTACTTCATAGCCCGGTGTATCATCGAAAACCAGTTTGGGTGGTCTACGACGACAAATATTTTCATGATGGCTTGTAGAAGAGGAACATGAACAACTCGAAGACGACAAATCCGAATTTGTTGCCTTTGAATCATTATCATCAAGACGGTGCCCGCCACCACAAGAGGAATCGAAAGTTGACTCATATTTCGGTGGTTTGCTATTGCGCATACCCCAATTTGTATAATTATCTGGTTCACTGTTAGAAATCATACCCGAATTTTTTGAAGAAATAGATCGCGCGGAAAGTTTTCGCGTTCTAATAGCCTTTTCAGATTTGACATTTTTCGTGTTCAAATATGTTGATTGTTGATTGGTGTATTTGCTTGGATTCACATTTATACCACCAGCTCGCTCAGCTGGCGAGGATCTAGAAGTTCCTTTAGTGCGTTGTGCTTCAATGGCTTCAATGAATGGTTTAAGCGAATCGTCACCACCTAAATTAAAACTAAATGCAGTATTCGTAGCGAACGGCTTGAGGGGCGTGAGGGGAGATTTTGGATCTCGATAAGCACGACTAAATGCGCTCATTCCTTTTAAAAATCAATTATTAAAATGTAACACAAAAAATTTGACGGTTTACAAAGAAGACAAAGCAAGAACTATTAACGAGAACACTCATGTATATATTAACGTACATTATTTGATGAAAGCAGTCGCATTTCAATGCAGTCCCATGGAAAATAACTGTCACTGAAACAAGTGCTTTAGCTCCGGTTCAAAGTAGCGAGTAATAGGCACAGTTAACAGACAATACGAAGTATGCACAACGTATTTATTCGCCTTGAAAATATATCTTTATGGTACTGATTTTCATTGTTCTGTTTGAATTTTAATATAACTTTTAAATTTGTAGTATTAATGGCTTCATCTATTGCCGTAACTTATTCGGCACATCGGCATTTTTAAATAAATTTGGCGTAAGGTAGCAATTACACTGTTGTATACTGAATTCATGACAGACCACAATACTTAGATAATACACACCGTGTAAGTGATCCTGGCGAAAAATTTATTATTTTTCAACAAATTTTTTCTTGTTTTTTGCATCATCGTACGATTTTTATTCCAAATTTTCAGTATTTGCAAAAATATATATTTAAAATTAAAAAAGCGCCTTTTTATAAAAATGTTTTTTGTAACATGTATACATGTAGAATACGAAATAGAAAAGCGCCGCAGACGAAAATTTGGACTAAAAAATCGCGCGATTTTTTATTCCAAATTTTCACTATTTGTAAAAATATTTTTATTTTTGTAATATGTATATACATATGTACATTGCGAAAGAAAAAAGCGTCTCAGGCGAAAATTTTCACTTTCTCTTTTTACGAAAAAATTTTATTGCGATTTTTTAGTTCAAATTTTCACTATTTTTGAAAAAAATTATTTATCGAAGGCCAAAGGTCAATTTAACTCTTCTAAAAACTAAAAAAGTTTTATCAAACCTCATTGTTGGTTGACTGAGTTTTTTCGGTGTCGCTTTATTCCTTTCTCACTATCGTTTCTTTGACAGTTCGTCTGGCACATTTATTTTGCACGGTATTACATACGTTTAGAAAAACATTTGTAATAATAGAATTTTAATAAAATTCGTAGTATTATTGAGTAAAAATAGCTTTAAAGGAATTTTGAATTAATAAAGAGTGTTTAGAAGTGAATATTGTTATTTTTCTGTATTTGAATTTAAGTAAAATAAGCGTCTGTAATAGGGCATTTTTTTAAGCTTATGCCAAAATTAAGCATTTTTAACGTTAAATATTGCTATTAATTATTAACCCATTACAGCATAACGTTCGATATATCGGACATGAGTTTAATTAAATGTGTATCAAGCAAGTGTGATTGTGGAGGTGGCTTAAAGGTTGTAATCGAAAGAAAACTATTTCTTCAACAATGGCAACCCTTCATTTGTCGACCCTTCGCAAAGAGTTCCCGTTATTTTACATTAATCAAGATCAGTGTTTGCACGAGTCCTCTTTGAGTAGCGATAGCGAAGATGATGTACCACTTTCGACTTTAAAGAAAGGGTTACAACCAGCCAAGAAAAGAAGAGTTGACTTATGGAAGAAACAAATCCCAAATTTTTCTTGCACAGAATTCAGCCAACAAATACCATCAGAAGAAGCTTTTAGCAAAAGCACTACGGCATAGACGAACATTATAGTGTCGATGAAAGCATGATTTCATATTACGGAAAGCACTACGCTAAACAATTTATATGGGGAAAGCCCATTAGGTTTGGAAAATTGGGTTTTGTGCGCAAGCACTGGATATATGGTTGCCTTTAGTTTATATACAGGAAAAAGTGCTGAGAAAAAAACCTACATTTGGGCTAGGTGGAGATGTAGTCCTCACCCTTTTAGACCTTGCAAAGTTAACATCTAATAATGGGATAAAAATATATTTCGATAATTTCTTTACATCTTTAAGTTTGTTGAAGCACCTCCGAGAAATAGGATTTTATGCAATAGGTTCTTTACGAGCCAATCGCGCAGAAAATTGTCCTCTGAAAGATGTAAAAATGTTTAAGAGTGAAGACCGAGGGTACACCGATTTCAGGACGGCCCACGAAGTATTTGTGTGCCGCTGGAAAGATAACAATGTAGTTAAGGTCGCAACCAATTTCGAAAACATGACTATGACAACTGCCACGCGTTGGTCACACGTGAATAAAGCAAAAATTGCACTCCCCCAACCGTCTTTAATTTCTAATTATAATAAGTATATGGGTGGAGTGGATAAATGCGATCAGGCGATTGCAAATTTGCGTACAAGGATGTGGGTAAGGAAATGGTGGTAGCCAATTTTTGCCTATTTCGTTGATGTTTCAATTGTAAATGGATGGTTACTTGGGAAAAAAGTTGGCTAATTATTAGCATTATAAGCAAATTGATCGTGGTAGCAATGGAAAGCCACCCCAAAGTTAATTAGAGAATTTCTTAGAGAAGGATAAGTCCTGGCCCGCTCCTAACAGAACCAGCCTGCGAGATACATTCACTATAGAATTGTTTGTTAAACTTCAGCTCAATTTAACAACAAGAGATGGAAAATATTGATGCCCTCTTTTGATGTTACAATGTCGGGTTTGATATAATGTGGCATGAGCAATTTTAGGCAAAGTATAATGACTTTCTTAATGAAACTTGGTGGAGATGTTAGGAGTAGTTCAGGAACACCCTTTATAACTCCCAATTTTTCCGTAAATAATAGTTTTTTATTTGCCTTTAAAGTGCGCTCGAAAACTTCACTGCAGTTTGGCACATTATAATATATAGTATACATATATTGGCTAAACTTCACATAAATTCACAAAAGATGCACTCACACGCGTCTTTTTACCTATTTTTATACTTGTCTTCGAAATATTTCAATAAAAATTACATACAAATGTATTTGCCGATATCTTCACTTTCCTGATTTAAACGAGAATAACAATTCATACGAATTAACAGCAGTATAGTGTTGCCGGATGCCTGCAAATGAAAATGAACATATGCGCCTCTTTGTTTACATTTTTGATTATCAATTCGATTTCTTATATTAGATAAGAACTAATATTATTTTTTTTTAATATCTACTAATTTAATAATATTAAATTTTGTCGTCTACTTCTCCCCTAAGATTAGGTCATTATATATTATTTAATCAATAAAATATTAAAAAAAAAATCAATTCGCTGGTATCACTCTGTGGGACATCTAATGACATTTGCGCTACCACTCAAAGTATTCAAAGTTTTAGTGGCACTGTATCAACTATCATTTTTTAAATGACAGCGATTCGTTCAAACTCGCTACGTTCAATTAAATTTTTACGCGTTTTTTCGAGTTATATTTTCGCTGATTTAACAAACAATATTCCCATACTAGACTCGAAAAAATGCGGAGCTTAGATTTTTGTTGTTAACGCGTCGCCTTTAATAGTTAAAAAAAATAAATAGAGAACGTTGATTTCTTAGAGAAGGTTAATGGTGCTGACACTCACCAACGTAAACGTACGCCCATACGCCCATATCAGCTGACACGATGAAACAACGATCTACGATACTACGGAACGGAGAGGTGGTGAGAATTCATTAACATCATTAGTTTCATCGTGTTAGCTGATACGGGCGGACGATTGCGTTAGTGAGTGTGAGCACCACCAGTCCTGGCCAGTTCCTAGTTTTTGGAAGGAACAGAATGAGCCTGCGGGAATCACCTCAGAAATTGCTTGTTAAATGGCTTAAGCTGCTTGTACTCTATTATAGACATTAAGCTTTGAATTTTATACTTTGTTTATATTTTATACCTTGTTAATATTCAATAAAATGAAAAACAAAAAAAATTTCAATTCTCTAATATCACTCTGTGGGACATCTAAAATAACATTTGGGCTACCACTCAAAGTATTCAAAAGTTTTAGTGTCACTGTATTAATTAGCATATTTTTAAATGACAGCGGTTCAGTTGGAACTCGCTGCGTTCAATTAGATTTTATACGCGCTTTTTCAAGTTATATTTTCGCTGATTTAACAAACAATATTCTCACAGTAGCCTTGAAAAAATGCGGAGCTTAGATTTTTGTTCAGTTAGCGCGTCGTCTTTAATACGAGTATTTCTTCCTTTGTAATAATTATCCTGTAAAATAAGTGGAAAATTGCCTACGCCGATTAGTTGATATTTTTGTGTGACTTCTTGTGCGACACGAAACAACAACAAGCAATATAGGCGTGCCTCCTCGTCTCCGTGTACATTTGTCACACCGCACAGGCGCAGCTGCTGGGGTGTATAGTCGCAAACGACAATGGATTTGGATTGTGTGAATTTGAATAGGTTTTCAGATGCCGACATAGCGGCGCAAATGCGTAAATTAAATTATGAGAAATTCAAATCGTTGGTGCGCATGCATCTCTCATTCGAGCTGGATTTGAATACCGACGAGTGAGTAAAATAACATCATTTGTTTTTAAAATAATATTGAAAATCACAAATGTATGGTCATTCATCACAGATTTGATTTACCTTGCCATGAAATAGTATACGAGGATAAAGGTAAGCTGAAGAAATGGAATCGATTGTCGAAGAAGCAAAAGCACACGACAACCACGGGGTGCGCGAACACCGGGTCAAAGGCTTCGACTAGTGCAGAGAGTAGTCCTGTAGAAGCTTTGCATCAACAAATCAACGCTGGCTTCTTGCTGCACCTAGACGAGCTGAAGACATTCTTATTGCTAGAGAAAAGTAGGTTAATTTGGCGAGGGAGTCATCCAGCTGTAATGAAATATATTTTAAGCGTATTAACGACCATCTTTTTCAGATTTGAAGCAGGAAGGCATTTTCCGTAAAACTGGCTCCACTTCTCGGCAAAATGAGCTGCGTCTGCAGGTGCAAAATGACAAACCTATCGACATGGAAGAGGGTGGGTATTCGGCACACGATTGTGCGACGGTATTTAAGGGTTATCTTGCCGAACTGCCCGAACCGCTACTCACAGACGCCCACTATCCAGCACATCAGCAAATAGCGCCGCTATGCCTGGGCGCTGGCTCAACAAGCAGCAGTAGCACGGGCACTCTTACGCGACCCTTAAATCCGGAAAGAATAAAGCGTGAGCAACACTTGCTCAGCTCAATTCAGCTGCTCTTGTTGCTTTTACCCGATGAAAATCGCCAATTGCTGCAACACATCATTGAAATTTTGCATGCCGTGGCGGCATATGAATGCCATAATAAAATGACACCCGAAAATTTGGCTACAATTTTCGCGCCGCATCTTATTTGTCCGCGTAATCTGCCACCAGAAGCATTACACTACATTTCCAAAACAATGTCTAGCATCATCGCTTATATGGTATGCAAAGGACAAGAGATTTTCGAAATGCCTGCAAAATTATCAACAGACATACGGGCATATTTCATGGAACGCAAACGTAAGAAGACCATGTCGCCAGAGCAAACACTGGATGAGTCCATATCAGATATGTCGACGGTGAACACGGTTTACACATTCGTGGATCGCGAAAAAACGGCTGCGGCGCACACTGCTAACAACACAGATACGGAGCTGGCACAGCTCTATGCGCACATACAAAGCTTGCCAGAATCGTCCAAGAAGCGCCGTCTTATCAAACAATTTAACAAACAGAATGGACAGGGTAAGCTTCATGGCTGTTGTTTTGTTTTAAGCATTTCCGTTTAATTTGTCTCCCTCTGGGGCAGGTACACCGCTCCAATTGGTGGTTATGAATCGATTGAAGGGCACAGATGCGTCGCGCAGCGCCAAATCTATAGGAGACTCTATCAAGAAACACATTTTCCATAAAGGCATCATGTCAAGAACACCAAAACGTACAGCTGTAGCTACTGCAACGCCCACAGCTGGCGGTGAAGTGAGTGTATTTTATTGCTTTTATAAATGTTTGCTTCTGTGGTATTAAATCGCATGTACTTTTTTTTTTTTTTTTTTATTTACTCCTTTGTGCCGTACTCTGTCTACTTCAACGTCCATTGTCTGACTGCGTGTTCACATATCTTATATTATAGACACCCAACTTTTCCAATAATCAGAAGCACCCCAAATTGCGCGTACTATTCCGTAGTCCCGCACTTTCACAAATCAACAACAGTTACTCATCTGCCACTACACCAATCAGACCATCATCAACAACAACATCAACGCCATCTTATAACTCTTTGCATGCCACTAATCGCACGCTCATTAACACATCCTCCTCTTCTTGCGCATCATCAACCACGCCATTATCCACCACACCACAACCCATTAAGTCAATGAATCAACACCCACTACATAAGTCTGTTTCATCAAATTCGGCGCTTTCTCGCTCGTCTGCAACGCAACAACACAAGTTGACACTTCTCCGCCACCATATTAACATTGAAGTGTCTGAATCTTCTTCCCTATCCTCAAGCAGCAGCGATGGTTTGCTACCGGGAATAGCGCCAAAGTACGACTGCTCCGTTTCCGCGCCCGTCAGTCGTCAGAATTCGGACGAATCTAATCTAACTGCCAGCGCCGCAAATCGTTTTGCCGCTCGCTGGGACGCCAGTTGTTGTACGCCACTCAAATTCATTTCGAATTTTGCCAAACACTCGGCGGCACTCGTCGACGCACGCAAAACCGTCGCTTGGGATGAAGCGCATCTGTTGGATGTTGAAGAAATATCCAACCCTTGCACTCCCATACAGCAAACACCCGCGGAGTATAAGTCGCGCTACAAATCGGAACCAAATTTAAGTTGCGCCATTGGAACTGTCGCATCGGGCACTGGTGCAAAGGAGAGCGCTTCAAAGTACGCGAGCGGTAGTCGTTCGTTAACACGAAAACTGATGAAAGGTGTGAGTATGAACAGTTTAAGGTCTTACTTTGCCACACCCGAGTCAACGAAGCGATTGGTGCGTAGCGTCTCATCTTCACTGCGAAGGCGATCTGCGGGAGACGATGAGTTACCAAAAGTTTGCCTAAATACGACAGAACAGCAAACATACAAAATTGTGCAACAAATAAATACCGATGCGGTAGTTAGTCTCGAGGATTTGGATGATGAAACCTTTGAAGATAATCCCGATGATCAGTTGGGCAGCGATAGCAATTCAGCAGAAGAGGAGGAAGACGAATACGAGATGGAGTATTCTGCAGCGCATCACATTGGCTTGACAACAGTGGATGGGCGGAGTAGCAATAGCAACTCGAGTGACAACAGCACCACCCGTTATCATCAGCAGCTTTTGTTGCAGCAGAGTGGCGTTTATAGAAATATGGATTTAATAACGAGCACGCCATCGTTGCTGCTTGGACGGCGCTCAATGTCACCGATTACGAAATCCACACAGCGCATGCCCAAATCGATGCAGGTAAAAGGAGATGGAAGTCGAATTTGATGAATTTAAAAGTTTTGATACATCAACTTTCCTTTTTAATTCTAAATACAATCTAATATATTTATTTTTCTTTTTTTTTCTTCTTTTTTCTCTTTATTTTACTTTTATTATAAATAAAAATTTATTTTTGTTTATAATATTTTTTTTCCTAATTTGTTTTCTCATTTTTTTTTTCAATTCTTTTATCCTCTTAATATTTTAATTTTTTTCTTTCTTTTTTTTTAATTTTTTTCTTTTTTTTCTTTCTTTTACTTTTATTATAAATAAAAATTAATTTTTGTTTTTAATATTTTTTTTTCCTAATTTGTTTTTTTTGTTTTCTCGTTTTTTTTTTTAATTCTTTTATCCTCTTAATATATTAATTTTTTTCTTTCTTTTTTTATAATTTTTCTTTTTTTAATTTTTTTCTTTTTTTTAATTTTTTTTTTTAATTTTTCTTTTGTTTCCCTAAATTATTTTTTAAATTTTTCTTACTCAATTTTTTATTTTTTTCTTCTTATTTTTTCCTTTTTTTCTCTAAATTGTTTTGTTCTTAATTTTTTCTTCTTTTCTCCTTTTTTCCTTATTTTTGCTTTTTTCTTTTTCTCTTGTTTTGCTTTTTTTCCTTTGTCCCTTTTATTTGTTTCTTACTTTTTTCTTCATTCTTCTTTTCTCTTAATATTTTAATTTTTTTTCTTAATTTTTTCTTTCTTTCTTAATTTTTTATTTGTTTCTTAATTTCTTTTTTCTCAATTTTATCCTTTTTGCTAAATTTTTTTTGTCTTATTTTTTCCTTTCTCCGCTTAATTCTTTCTTTTTTTCTTTTTTTTTTCTTCTTTTTTCCTTTGTTCTCATTTTTCTCTTCTTTTTTCCTTATTTCTCTTTTTATCTTTCTTTTTTATCTTTTTCCCGTTTTTTCCTTTTTTCCTTAATTTTTTCTTTGTTTCTTAATTTTTTATTTTTTCCTTAATTTTTTTTCTTTTAATTTTTTTCCTTTTTTCTTTTATTTTCTTATTTATTTTCTTAATTTGTTCTTTATTTTCTAAATTTTTTTTCCTTTTCTTAATTTTTTCATTTTTTTTCTAATTCTTTTTCTTATTTTTTTCTTTTTCTTATTTTTTTCTTTTTCTTATTTTTTTCTTTTTCTTATTTTTTTCTTTTTCTTATTTTTTTCTTTTTCTTATTTTTTTCTTTTTCTTATTTTTTTGCTTTTTCTTCTTTATTATTTTTTTTTCTTTTTTTTCTTTTTTTTTCTTTTTTTTCCTTTTTTTTTTTCTTTTTTTCCTTTTTTCCTTTTTTTCTTTTTTTCCTTTTTTTCCTTTTTTTCCTTTTTTTTTTCTTTTTTTTCTTTTTTTTCTTTTAGGAATCAATAATGACGCCACGTTCACGAAAGCCCGTCATGGTGCTCACCACCACGCACAGCTCCAGCGATCAAAATCAAACAATTTGCCAAACAGATTTCTCTAACTTCCGCGAGCAAGACGAAGATGAGACCGGGCATAGCCGCGGCAGCGTCGACTTTTCGCAGAAAGACATAGACGAAGTTGACACAGCACCACATTTGCAATGCGACGATGCAACCTCATTGGATAGCTATGCCGATTTGATGGCCATGCAACAGCCAGGCTTAGCGATGCTGAAGCACAACGAGCGTAACGTGGAGAAAGTCGATGCACTTAGTAGTAATTTTAAGTAAGTAGAACTGCACATCATATGTTCGTATCTCATTAAAAGTACAAAAATTAAAACTTCTATCAACAGAGAATATTTACGCAGCCGAAGTGTATTCACTGCTAGCCCGGTTGACTCGTCGTTCTCTAGTCAACCTGATGATTTCGGTTCGCCACAAAATATCCATGGCTTAAATGATTCGCAATTGAGTCCAAGTTTACTGTACTGTCTTGATGGTCATGAGCCTGATGAGAATGCATTAGTTGACGAAAAATCAAACAATTTAAAACACGACGAGCATGCGCTACAACCCACAACGGCAGCAAGCAATAGTGCAGAAGCAAACGTTGCAGCAAGTGCCAACAAATGTTGCACGCCGCACAGTTCATATTATCGCAATCGGCTATATGCCTTGAACAATGCACGTAAGCGTGCTGCTAACAGTGATTTCGAAACTGTCACACAAACTGAATTAACGGCGGCTACCGGTGCTGTAGCTTCAAACAGCAATACAACAATTGAAGGTCACAACAGTAGAACAACTACAGCAAATAAAGAGAATATCGAACATGTGGAAAACTATATGCGTTCAAGAAAACTGCTAATTAGCGAGTATCCCGGCGAAACATCGTTTTAGTTTAGACGTTACAATTAATATGATTTGCTATAACGATAAATATTTTAGAAATGTTATTTGAATAACTATACTCACATATATATAGACATTTAACTTATATAAACTCTGTGTGCATACTAACCATTAACGGTTAACCGAGTGCAAATTTCATATTCCCTTCAAATCAAACACGAATTTCAAAATGCTTCCCACTTTTACAGCTCAAAAATATCAAAACAAATTAATTTAATTTAATTTAATTTACTAATATTAGTGCATATTTACGAATATCTTAACGCGTAACAGCCATTGGCAACTTAAAATTAAAGTATATTACATAATTGCTAGGGCGTAAGTTATCACATCTTCAATTACATATTCATGCATTTTATTTGCAAATGTAGCTTGGCGTTAAAAATTTTACGTACGTACATAAATATTTATATGCCATAAGATGTTTTAAATATTAGCACTTAGATTTACAAATACATACTTACGTACGCTGTTAATTACTTATTCCTTTACATTTACTCATTTGTAACGGTTGGAGAAATGTAACATATTTATTCAATAAAATGTCACTTTAGTTTTCAATGAGATCGTGGACTGCTGCCTATGAATAAAAGGTCTGTTCATGTAAAAATAATCCAGTAACAGAATTTCCGAGAATTCGCTCTCAAAGAGAAAAATATCAAAAAAAGTGCATGAACGCAAAACCAGTAACAATTTTCAAGTATTACGAAAAGCGGGAAAAATCACAAAATATATCAATTTTTTTTAGTTGAGCTATCTCGTATTAAGGGGGAAGCCTGATTTATGAGGCCTAAAAATTACATCTCTTTGCGATTTTTTTTTTTTAAGGAAAAAATTAATTCTTTTAATGAACATTTAAAAAGTATAAAAAATTTTTGTACTGGTTAAAATAAGTTGAAAAAAATGTTTAACATAGAAATTAGTAGAGCACTGCAACACTGGAGTTTCCAACTGGCGTACAAGATACAGCTCGTAATTATTATCTAAAGCAAAAAATTCAAATGGATTTCTAATTATCATGATTTTTTATTCTAGATGAACTAAGAAAACTGAGAGAAATTCCAAAATTTCAACTTTTTGGAGGTTTTAAAGAAAAAAATGCCTTTCTATAAAAAAAAAAATTCACTTCACTTGGTATAAAAATTTTGAACAATTTTTTTTTATCTATTTTGTTAGTTCAAATAGAAGAGAATTTAATACTGAAGGGAACAAGCTATGATTCATTTCGAAAGGTTCATTATTTTTTTTCATTCATGTACGCCAATTCAAAGAAATCATAAAAATGAAAAGTCGAGAAAAGAAGATAAAGTTTGCACTATAGCTGTCCGGTCACAGCGTAACTACCTAACGCTCGCCTTCCTTTGGCTTTGTATCTACGGAAATATTCAGAATTAGACTCTGTAACTTTGTGTGAATATTCCGAAATATATTAGGAATCGCTTAAAACGAAAAACCCCCCCTTAAGAGGTTATATACCGTTAGAAGGCCGAAAAAAGCGAATTTTTTCTGAGAAAACTTTTAAATTTATTGATCTAAAAATTTGTACCCATATTATGCTATCTTTTAAATGCATATTAAGACTTATTATTAGTAAAAATATTAATTTGGAAAAGAGCTACAGCTGATCTCCGGGAGCTCCTCTCAAAAAAGACGTTTTGCGGTGACTACTATATCTCTGAACTGGATCCTCTGAAATTAAAAAACCAAACAGATTTCGTTAAAATAATGTTAAATCTAGTAATTTATCGAAGGAATAAGCAAAATTTGACTGTCTTAAATTGTTTATAAAAAAAATATTTATCGGTGAGACAAAAACTTCGATTAATTACTAAAAAATATATTTAAGAAACTCGTGTTAATATTTGAGACTAGACGGTTTAGCCGTTTTCGAGTAATGTTGGTCACCGACTTTGAAAACACCATTTTGAGAAAAACGCCTTTAAAGTTCAAGTTCAAGCACTCTGAAACGCCTTTTCAAATTTGCGTGTAACTTTGAAAATATTCACCGAAACGATATTAAATTTTCTGTGTGTATTCTTAAATATACATATGTACATGAAGAAAAAAATATAAAAAAATCGATATTTTGAAATTTCTACTTGTATATAACCCCTTAAAAAAACTAAAGCAAATAAAATACAAAAAAAAAACGCGCTTAGCATCACATGCTTTTATTTTGTCCACAATAATTTGTTTCATTTCATCATCGCGGTCAGATGAAGCACATCCCATAAGCAATGGTATTATTGTGGCAATCACAAAGCTTTTTTCATATTTTATCTGAAATATTTTTACTGACATTCTCCATTTTAATAACCATTTTTATTAAAATTTAGAACTTTGATTCCATTCGCAAATTTTGATGCGCATTTATTTTCTCTTTGTGATCAGCTGTTTTTCTCACTTGCAAATTCTTACAAGTAAAAATTTATACAGTAAAAACTTGCAACTTCCCCTCAAATCGAAATGTCATTTTGCTCGTTCACTCCGACTAGCAAACCCGGCCCCCTTCGCTGGGCACACTAAAATAGAATAGATATGGTTTAGAACAGAAAAGATATGGTTTTCATATTATTTATTTCTTTATTCTCATACTATTTATTTATTTATTCAATACCACGTTTTGGTCTCTATCTCGAGACCCTAGTCACGGAGCGGCATGAAAAATACTCTGAACTAAAGCATTCACTAACAGCTTCCATTTGATACCCATATTGTACATACACATCCGAAGGTTACCCGGGTCCACGTTTTGACCTATATCTCGAGACCCTAGTCACGGAGCGGCATGAAAAATACACTGCACTAAAGCATTCACCAACAGCTTCCAATTGATATCCATATTGTACAAACACATTCTAAGGTCCACGTGTTGGTCTCTATCTCGAGGCCCTAGTCACGGAGCGGCATGAAAACTACTCTGTACTAAAGCTTTCACCAACAGCTTCCATTTGATACCCATATTGTACATACACATCGGAAGGTTACCCGGGTCCACGTGTTGGTCTCTATCTCGAGGCCCTAGACACGGAGCGGCATGAAAACTACTCTGTACTAAAGCTTTCACCAACAGCTTCCATTTGATACCCATATTGTACATACACATCCGAAGGTTACCCGGGTCCACGTTTTGACCTATCTCTCGAGACCCTAGTCACGGAGCGGCATGAAAAATACTCTGTACTAAAGCATTCACCAACAGCTTCGAATTGATATCCATATTGTACAAACACATTCTAGGGTCCACGTGTTGGTCTCTATCTCGAGGCCCTAGTCACGGAGCGGCATGAAAAATACTCTGAACTAAAGCATTCACCAACAGCTTCCAATTGATATCCATATTGTACAAACACATTCTAGGGTCCAAGTGTTGGTCTCTATCTCGAGGCCCTAGTCACGGAGCGGCATGAAAAATACTCTGAACTAAAGCATTCACCAACAGCTTCCAATTGATATCCATATTGTACAAACACATTCTAGGGTCCACGTGTTGGTCTCTATCTCGAGGCCCTAGTCACGGAGCGGCGTGGAAAATACTCTGAACTAAAGCATTCACCAACAGCTTCAATTTGATATCCATATTGTACAAACACATTCTAGGCTCCACGTTTTGGTCTCCATCTCGAGACCCCAGTCTCGGAGCGGCATGAAAAATACTCTGTACTAAAGCATTCACCAACAGCTTCAATTTGATATTCATATTGTACAAACACATTCTAGGGTCCACGTGTTGGTCTCTATCTCGAGACCCTAGTCACGGAGCGGCATGAAAAATACTCTGAACTAAAGCATTCACCAACAGCTTTCATTTGATACCCATATTGTATATACACATCCGAAGGTTACCCGGGTCCACGTTTTGACCATTTTCCCGGCAATTATTCGAATTTTTCTCACCTTTTAAACCTTCCCTAGACCTCCACGAATAATTCAAGACCAAGATAAGATAAATCCGTTCAGCCATTCTCGAGTTATAAGCGAACATAGGGACAGATTTTCACATTTATATATATAGATAGAAGAAGATAGATAAATTGAAAATCAGGAAAAAAGAAGATTGTTTTTAAATTTCAAATCAACGCATATGAATAAACAATCGTCTTTTTTCCTGATCATCCATGAATTTTTCGTTTCAATTTATATGTTTTATTAAGCATTGGAGCTTTTTTAACCATTATCCATTTACATTTTTCAAAAAAAAAAAAACGAAAAAAATTGTTTTTTCCACGAACACATAATTTCATTCGGATTTCACATTAAATTCTCAAATTTCGTAAGAAATTATTCACTGTTCCAAAATCCACTCCAAAAAAATTCACAAACAATTTTTACATGTTGCACTTACGTTTTTTCCTTATGGCATCCAAATCAGAAAGAAATATTGACACATTGTTACTCACACTGTCAATTTGACAGTTCAGTTCCGCCCCAAGCGTTAAAAAAGTAAGCGACATTATGGCTGGCTCAAAAGAACGCTGTACCCGTTGCCACTGCTCCGAATTACAACCAAACTTTACGAAACCCATTTTCAATACTTACTTAACAATGTGCGTAAGTTTGGTTTAATTCGGTGCAAAGACACGGCGGGTCCACGTTTTGGCATATATTTCGATACCCTAGTCATCAATAGGTATGAAAATTACCCCGTATTAAAGCACTTATCAACAGCTTTCATTTGATACCCATATTGTACATACACATCCGAAGGTTACCCGGGTCCACGTTTTGACCTATCTCTCGAGACCCTAGTCACGGAGCGGCATGAAAAATACTCTGTACTAAAGCATTCACCAACAGCTTCGAATTGATATCCATATTGTACAAACACATTCTAGGGTCCACGTGTTGGTCTCTATCTCGAGGCCCTAGTCACGGAGCGGCATGAAAAATACTCTGAACTAAAGCATTCACCAACAGCTTCCAATTGATATCCATATTGTACAAACACATCCGAAGGTTACCCGGGTCCACGTGTTGGTCTCTATCTCGAGACCCTAGTCACGGAGCGGCATGAAAAATACTCTGAACTAAAGCATTCACCAACAGCTTCCATTTGATACCCATATTATACATACACATCCGAAGGTTACCCGGGTCCACGTTTTGACCTATATCTCGAGCCCTATCCACCAATAGGTATCCAAACTATACGGAAACCATCTTCAATACCTTCTTAACAATGTGTGTAAGTTTGGTTTAATTCGGTGCAGACACGGCCGGTTAGCGAACACACACAAAAAGTTGACTTTATTTTATATATACGATTTTTTTCAGTTTGTGTTCGAAAAATCCAAATATCTAACGGAACCCTATTTTTTTCCAAAATAAAATGTAATCCATGTTACTCGTGGATGATGTAGTTTTCGAATGGTGAAAGAATTTTTAAAATCGGTCCAGTAGTTTTTGAGCCTATTCGTTACAAACAAACAAACAAACAAAGTTTTCCTCTTTATAATATTAGTATAGATGTACTAAAGTAATCACTAAAACCAAGAAAAGTATAATAAAATAAAGTTTAAATATCGTATTTTTCAACAATTTTTGTATTAAAAGCTAAAATAAATAATTAAATACCCACTTTTCATCAGACATTCTACTAGCGTATTTATTGGCAGTGTGAAAATTTTTGCTGCAAATAATGCATGACTTTTGATACAAAAATGACGTTTAAGAACGCGTTGCATTTGCAGTCCTGCCATATTTGCATATTTTGAACGCACTGCTCACTCTGAAATGGTGTGTTGCGCATTATAATGCATTGTTGAACATACCCGTTATTATTTTTGATATAAAACTAGCTTTTAAAGAAAATGCCATTTTTGAGTTTTTGTTTATTTCATTATCGACTTTATTGTACTCAATTATATCATTATTATAAGTTCACAATATACAAATTTGTAATTTACAAAAAATTAAGATTAAAGCATAAATTCATGTGCATCGAATTTTCTCGGATAAACATTCATACATACAAACTGGTACGTTTAGCGGCGGTAGCACAAATTAAATCGTTGTAAAAACTAAATTTTAATTAGTTTTTTTTTTTTGGTAGAACAAAGTGGGGCTTAGAAACAGATTTGGAGATTTCAGATTTTTAAAAATTTTTTTTTTTGTTTTTTCTTTGAAAACAAACATTAACATTTTGGAAAACCCGTTGAATAGATTAAACGCCCAATTGTTGTTGCTGTTTTTTTTTCATATTGCTACAACAGAGAAATTATCAATAATAATAAAAAAATTAAATTTTAAAAATTTATAAGATGTTTTTTTAGTTTGGCATACCACAACGGACCCATTTCGGGGTCTAAGTGACATTGCTAGCTCTATGTGCGATGCGGCTGCCAAACCTTGGCATATCACATCGGACTGATAAAAAACAAGCCGGCTGGTCCAATTGCACTTTAGACAAATGTGGAAACAAATTATTTGGATGCTTGATTTACTCAAATTAGATTGGAATTTAAGCAGTTAAATTGATTAGGGGCTTTCAGATTTTTTGTTTTTGCAAAAAAAAGTAGTTTTTAAAAATTTTCTAATTTTTTTTAAATATTTTTGTTTTTTTTAGCATTAAATTAAATTTTATGTTTATACAGAATGTTTAGCAGCTTAATAAGCATTTTATGTACAGGGTGCGTAAGAGAAACAAAATTGAATCAATTTTTAAAGTGATTTTAGAACACACAAAATATTTACAAAGGATTAAATTTCCTTGAAATAGCGCCTGGAAGCGTAACCTTTTTCTACGCACGGAAAAACATATTAAAGCATTTGAAAAGTTAAAACAAAAACTGCTTAGGTCGACATTTTATCTGCGCTTTGTAGTTTTTCAACAATTTAACTATTTCTAAATCACGCCATTTTTCACTTAAATGTAATAGTTACCACTCGAATTGCTATATTTAGCGGTTAAGTGTATGAGTGTGTGTGTGTTTTTTTTAACCAATTCATAAATATTTGCTTGTTCATTTTTTTTCTTACGCTGCATGTGCATTGCTCACAACTGTGACAATTTATTTTCGGATTTCTACATAAGTATTTTCCAAGTCTATATGTATTACATCTTTCATTTGTTCTTTACATGTAGTATCAAAATTTTTACAATACTTTTATGAAATTCAGTTTATACAAAAAAAACAAGAAATTATAATGCACATAAAAGTTAAACAAATTTTAAATAGCGATTTTTTTTTATTTTATATAATTTTACAGCCTCACAGTTTGTGGTGAAGTTATTTACTCGCAGACTGACAATAGCATCGTATAAAGTCAACGGCGGCAGCGTCAACGCATTTTTTTTTTAATAATTTTTTTCACGTCTTACGGTTGCGATTATTTTGGTATATGGTAGTTTATTGTTGGTGTTACGATTTGGAGACGTAGGCAAATGGGCTTGCAAAATTGCGCATAAAATATACGCAAAACTTCCGCCTTTGTTTTTTGAGATTTCTCAAAGGCAACAACAAGTTTTGCTAATATTTTTGCGATGCAGCTGAGGGGCATTTTTTGTGTTTCTGCTGTTGTTTTTCTGCTTTGAAATGAAAAGGAAATATTTTTCTGCTAAAAAAAATTTTTTATTGTAACTTTTACTTTGAAAAGAGAAAACTTAAGCAGCTGTTACAAAAAACAGTCGAAAATATTAAATTATTGGCAATCAATGATTTTAAAGGAAAATAAAAATATATCTACGCTAGTTGGTTATAAAGTGGAAATTCATTTGCGTAGCAACCGACAAGGAAAGCAACAAAAAAAAAAAAAAATGCGTAATAGGCGCACACATTGCATCTTCGAATCGCCAAAGCGTTGTTGTTGTATTACTAAGGCAATAACAATGGCGCATATATACACTTGAATAGTTCACGCTTAAGTGCAAATGGCTTGAAATTACAGCATTTGCACTTAAGTAATAGTGAATTACCCCTCTGTATGCTATTACCCCTCTTCTGCTAAGCTTGCGATCGCTGCTTCAACAATCGTATTTAATTAACCTCTTCAACCTAAGCAAGTACAGTGTCATATTTTGGTTTTTCCTCAAACACTTTTTAATTGTTATTTGCCACCTTTGCTGCCGTTGCTAAAATTTTAAGCAAGCACGCTTTCTCTCCATCTCTCTTACGCTCCTTTACACCGCAACACCAACCGTCTTTCCAACTATCAATTATTTTTATTTTATGTTTCTCTATACATAACTTTATATCCTTTAAATTCTTTCACAAAACAGTCAGCCTCATCACCATTTTCATTACTACATACACACGCACGCTTGCACTCGACCCATTCAATTTTACTAAAACAAAAAAGCAAGACAAATCGGCTTAAGATGTTACTCTTGAATTAGCCGCCTGTAGTAGCACATCTTTACTTGCACCGACGGTCTTGATCTGTGAATTTTTGTTTTGGTTTATCACCTTCCTCTTCGCATCATATCATTTTATCTTTTGGGTTCCCCTGGGTCGCTGCTGTTGGTGGTGGTGGTGCAGGTATTTGTGCAGTGATATCGTTTTTTGGGAGTATCTTCTCCTTTTGCTTTTCAGCGGCTTCCAAGAGTGGATTCTTCTCGTTGCATGCCTGAAAGTAAATGCAGTGTCAATGAGTGTCAAAGAAACAAATAAATAAAACCAATATTTAGCAACACTAATTCATTCTGGCACAGACCTTAACATAGGTAAGTCTGGTGGCTGCCAATATGACACACTTAGACCTGTCGCAGGTCCACTGTGATACAACTGGAACTTTTTCCTTACACTATGTGATTCCTTTTAAACCAACCTGTGGCTTTTATAAACGAGCTGAACTTCGTTAGTTCCCGCTACATCTGTTAAAAATGCACTACCAAGCGTGTGAAGTCCTCTTCTAGCTAATCCTTCACACTCATAAATGAGTTGTCCAATAGTTTCTTCCGCTTCTGTATTACAGCAGCTTCTACATAATCGTAGAATGAAGCTCCCAGCCTTCTTGCGTGGTTACCTATTAGACAATGGCCGGTTAAACACCTATAAAAGTTCTTGTATTCTCTCTGTTGAGTTTTAGCAGTATTTTTGAGCGGCCACTGTTGAGTTTCGGCCATGCCAATTTGCTTAATTCGCATATTGTTACGTATTGCCATTTTGTATTTGCCATTTTAATGGTTTCTCTGTCTGTTAGTAATCTAGAAGTGGCTATGGGCATGGGTATCAACGCTTTATCCGATTGAATAGTTTAGGTTGTACCTTTTCTGGCAGGTTCATCTGCTACGCAGTTTCCTGCTATATTTCTATGGCCTGGCAGCCAAAAAAGGTTTACATTGAAGTACTGGGATAAGTCGTACAGAGCTTAATGTCCGATTGTTTCCATGCAGTTTAGAAGCAGTACGAGAAGGTTGTTCAAGAAGTGAGCAAAATACTGAAGTGGCCTTTGTAAAAGCCCAGCATAGCCCCAAAAAACTTGTAGCATTAAACTGACTATCGAGAAAAGAAGATTTTTATATTGTAGCATCTTGAAACGCTTAGCGCTGCCTTCTACCTATACCAAGGCTTTTGAAACTCCATTGCCTTTAAGACTCTATTTTCCCATAGATATCTACGACAAATCCACGGCAGTCGTTTTTACGAAACCGGAATGACCCGGATCTATTTCGGGCCATGGACTGTTACTTCAGCAACATTCCCCGCATATGCATGGCAAATGTTTATGCTGCTACTACATCAACAACAACAACAAATTCCGGTATAATTGTATGCATGCCTACTCTGGAAAATTCTCAGATTTGTGCACTCGAAAATTCCACAGAATACATACGAAACGAGAAATACATACGAAATGAGATTACACTGCTCCACAATTCTATTTTAAAAATAATTTTTTCAAAAGAATCCGAAAAAAATAAGAATGGCGTTAAGGACTTTTACACAGAGCCAGTGGTGGTATAAATGCCTCAAAACTAAGCAATAGCTTCGGCAGTTAGCTATAAAAGAGATGGGTCAAGGACTCGTCCGTTGCAGCACAATCAATCACTATCATTTCCACGACAGTCGATTCTACGTCACCGGAACGACTTAGATTTATAACCGGCCAAGGACTGTCACTTCAGCAACATTCCCGCATATGTACGAGGAATGTTTATGTTGCTACAACAACAACTATCTACTCTGACGGTTAAGTTCCAAAAACATTTCTAGAGTCCAATAACACTTCCTCCAAAGTAATAATTGAATGTAGAGGTATTATAAATGGCTACGTGATTCACTACGGTCGTTGCCTGGATCCCTGGACACAGAGACGTCCCAGAAAATTCCATCGCAGGCGAGCTGGCAAGAAAGAGAACTGATCTTAAATCAGTCAACTCTGTCCAGTCTAGTAGTTGTTTGAATTATTTGACTCTGTTCAGGAAAGTAAATCTTTTCACTGTAAAGAAAAACTTCCTTACAATAGCAACGTAAAGAATTTGGAAACGAAATTTGTTTCTCCTATACATTTTAGGAATTCGTAATACAGTAACCCTACATATTCTTAAAAAAAATATATGTGTATAAAATATTCTATATTCATTAATTCTTGTTTCTTTGTAAACTAAACTTTTACCTCCATTTTTAAGACGTTCTTTTGGCTGTCTCGACTTAAGTCCGTTGCATTATCCTTCAGTTCGGGCGCAATATCCTTCAATTCATCTGACGCCTTTGATGCGTCCACCTGCTTTTGTTGATCTTTAATTTGTTTCTCTGCCAGTTTTATGCTCTTCGCTATGGCTTTCTCCATACGTTCCTCCGCTTCTATGATATTCTCTTTATCAAGCAGCGTGACCAATTCTTCAATTTGTTTGTCTGACAAGTTGACATTTTCGCGGCTAATCGCTTCCACGACCTGTAAGAAAAGTATATAATTTATATTGTGCATGCACATATATTTCCCTACAGCCTCGTGGCGTGCCCACCTTCAACACTTCATCCACAGTAATCATGCCATCTTTGTCGGCGTCGATTTTGCTCAACACTTTTTCGATTTGCTTCAAGCGCGTCTCATCCGAAGTCTTTTGCAACTGTGAATGGGAAAAAGTAAATCAAAAATAATATGAATAGTTCTGCGAGCAGTGTTTTTATTCGCATACCTTCTTTATGGTGTCCATCAACTCGGCGACGCGTACAATATCCTCATCCTGTATAGGGTCTTGATTTTGCAGCGGCGTCTGCTCAACTTCTTCTGGAGCAATTAGTTTTGCATGCTTTTGCTGGCCTTCGCGTTTCTTCTCCAAATCCACTAGCACCTTGTCCAAGTGTCCAATCATGCTATTCACCTTCTTGAATAGCAGTTTCGCCGCGCGACTCTCGTGCAATGGCTCCTTGACAACATTACGCACCTCACGCAGTTCCTCAACATCTTCTTTGTAATCCTCAAGCTCCTCTTTGAGATCTTTGAGTGTCTCCTTCTCAACCATCATTTTCTTATCTGTGGATAGTGATTTCAAAGCGTCGGACAGCAATTCGACGTCCTTTGACGTTATGTTATTGCTAGCTTCAGCCTGTTTTCGTTGTTCGTTAGACATCATATTGGCGCGTATAAAAGGTGTTTTGCTAAGCAACTCTTCGGTTTCTTGCGCCTTCTCCTCTTCCAACTTGGCCTTTTCTGCTTCGCGTTCTTCCTCGCGCTCTTCTTTAATCTTTCGTTCCTCTTCTTTAAGCACTTCAATCTTCGTCTTATTATCAATTTTACCTTCGCTTTCACCAATCTTTTCTTTCGTCTTTGTCGCAACCGCTTCGGGCAATACACGCATCGTCTCCACGAGTTTGTGCGTTGTCGCGGTTTCGTCGGAGATGAGTAATGCACGCGACAATAGCAGTAGGGTCGGTGGCACCTTTTCGTTGAGCGACAAGTCAATCCATTCTTGCAGCTGTGAACGCAGCTTGTCTGATGTCAGTCCATAGGCGCGCATACCACGCGCTTTACACGCCTGCTGCAATTCAAAGAGATCCAGCGCTTCGACACCTTCACGAGCGATTGCACGATCGTCGGCGGCGAGTGAACGCAATTTGAGACGCAATTGGAAACGCAGCAAGTTGCTGGTGCCCATGGTGTTTAGCTCTAGCACACGACACAGCGCCGCCAATTGCTCACGTGACAACGAATCTAATGTGATTTCGTCTTCGAAACGTTTAGCGAACTTAATGATCTCCTCAATTGGTACATGCTCTTTGGTATCTTTTATCTTCTCGAAGAACTCAGCGAACTGCTTAGCCTCTTCACTCTTGTGTTCCTTCTTATGCTGTACAGCCATTTCGTCGAGTGTTTGTTGCAAAAATTTCGCCATTTCAAGACGCACTTGGAGCGATTGCTTCAGCTTATCCTCGTGCTCCTTGGCCGTTTGGAACGTAGAAGGCAACATACCAGGGAAGAAACGAATAAAGAACGGCAATAGTAGTTCCATAAATGGAACGATTATGAAAACCGAAAACGGTATGAGTCGGAACAGATCGGAGGTGGTGCGTAAAAGTAGTTTATTCTCACGACGGGTAAGTGTCTTACCATTAAGTACACGCCACATAAGCTTACGTGAAATATTTATATCAATAAAGAGTAGCCGAAATCCATGATAGTAGTGCACTAATTCCTCCCAGATGCGTGTACCCAATGACTTTTTCACTTCGACGGCTTTCTGTGGCTCTGTGGCCACTGCCTTGGCAGGCTCCACCGGCTCGCGGACGGTTTTTGTGGAGGCCGGTGCACTTGCCTCTTTTATGATCTCCTCCACTTTTTCTTTCTGCTTCTCTTTCATTGTTTTGACTGTCACCTCAACTTTCGAAGAGGCATTTTCATCTAGGCGCCGTGTTAAATGGAACTTTCGTGAGGTGCCGCCGATGCCCTGATTGTGATGATGCGAATTACTGATTTCATACCAGCGGGAGAGTAACACTGACTGCGTTCCAATCTGTGTACCGGCACAATTGCCAGCCATCCAAAAACTTGGATTAGTTGAGCCACCGATGTGTCTTCGCAAGGCAAAGCGGGTCAGATATTGTGGCGTGGAGTCTATAAGTGAAATGTAGTAAAGTATTAAACATTTTTGAAATTTTAATTTAACAAAATAAATTGTGGGACTACATTCTACCAATGCCGGCGCTAACATATGACCAACGCTCTGAAATAATAGGAATATATGATAGTTCATACGTACGTATTATACGTTTTCAGCAATAGGTGAGATTGAACCGAACAAAGTATTCGTTCTCTAATTTGTATGTAAAAAAAAAGGATTTAATATTGTTTGAATTGTCATTAAGAGCCTTATTCTGCAAGACGAATCAAGTATACCTTTCGTCTTAACTGATACCGATTATTACTTGGTACAATGCAAATGAAAACAGCTGATCGTCAATTGTCAACAGCTGATTGTCCGAAACAAAGATGGATGTGCAAAAGGGGTCAGACAAGTTAATATACATAATTATGTCGTTTTCAAATCAGGCTGGACGAGCAGCAGTATTTTATATGAACGAGATGCTTTAAAATCGAGCTGAGGTTCAAAAAATTATACGATCTACCAAACTCAACTTGATCAGAAAACGCAAGAGACGGGAAACCAATATTTTGTCAGGGCACCTGGATAAAAACGCTACCTACAATGTCCCGCTACGAAACGGCACTAAGGGTGTTATATCACGATGTACAGAATACAGAGGTGCGGCCAACATCAGACCGTTAACCGCCTCTCAGAGATTTTGAAGGAATCAGCTGATTTGCTTACGGCATGGGGGTTGTGACGGTGGTTTATTTACGAAAAAACTGAAATTGTGTTAGTGATATACGAACATCAGCACAGCTAATGTTGCTCATGACACTTCGTTGCCTTCTGAACAACGACTGATTGAAAGAGCGTAAGAATACGTGTGAATTGAGCGGGCACCATTCTGCTGCCGAATCCCCAATGACGTGGCAGCGGAAGTTACTCTCACAACTTTGCTTCAGATGGTCAAACCTGGTAATCTTTTATTTCCGGGTGCTATATGGTCCATTATTTCTATAGCGGGAGAGCTGAGACAGGCACCAATTGAAGATCTTCAAAGCGATATTTACAAGATAGGTGAGAGTTTACCATAAATAGTTCTGTTTCTTTGGTTGGTATTTCGTTCAGGACGCAGTCCTCAGAGATTTAAATTTTACCAGAAAGTCTGGCAATACTTGTTGGACAACGAAGCCAGCTCATTTAGAACTCTCTCACATTCAATAGCAACCTTTGAGTTGGTACCATTTGATTGTAGAGATTTCATGGTAGATTGATTGTCTGAGTAAATGATAACAGGACGTTTAATATTGGCAGAGGCTATGAGCCAAAGAATGCACGTAGTTGTTGTAGCAGTTTACTAAACTCTGTCAGTGTGGCGCTGTCACCGATCGTCTTCGATTAACTCATCTAATAGTTGGGCTGTTATTGTCTATCTGTACACTGTCCGATCCAGTAGTTACAGTTATGTTTTGTCCTGGATCTCGTCAATGTAGTTGAAGAGATGACTCGTGACCTACCTGAGAAGCGGCTCATGCTCTAGCAAATGTCTACAGAAGTTATACCTTCGGTAGCACCCTAACAGAAGTTGCTTACTGAGCATTGGGCTCCTGTGTTCCTTAACTGATCCCGACTGGCAGCCACTTCTAAGTTACCGAAATTACTCGAGTTTTTCCCGACCAAGGGCTGCCGCCCCAGTAAAGTCTTCTATATTGCAGTCAATTTAGCCTGAAACACGCTGTAATGATCAGGTAAAGGAAGACTTAGACAATTTAGTGAAAGATAGTTGGAGTGAATACCAAGGTAGGTACCCTGTCGTTTAGACCAGAACTCTTTG